>NC_140538.1:18909167-19509167 GCF_057382185.1 Mchenga conophoros
TTTACTATCATTTCTTTAAGTAGTCTTCAGGAAGAGTTCTCCAGGCTTTTTGAAGGACATTCAAAGCTGGATGTTGTTCCATTTTTTGCTCTGTTCCCTGTCGAGATAATCCCACACTGTTTCAATAATACAGAGGCTTAAGCTCTGGGGAAGCCAATCCATGTCCTTGGTATGCTGAAAAATTAAATTATTGCCAATCGCATGCTCTCCATTTGGTATTGCATGGTGGATCAAAATCTTCTGGTACTTCTTTGTGTCTGTCCTGAAAGACGTGAGCCTCAATTTAATGAGACTCTAGCTCTAAATACCAGGTTAAAGGTGCAGAGTAATTTGAACATTTAATACAAATAAATGCTGTAACTTTGCTCACTGTCTGAAGCCATACTACTAGGCTGTTGGTGTTAATCCTTAACTGTTTCTTGAATAATCGACCTTGACTTTTGAAATCAGTGTTTTATCAGTGAGGAATTAAATGTCCAGGGTAGTCAGATCAGACATTAAAGCTTTTATCTTGCCTTGTTTTTTTTTTTTTGCTGTATTATTATAAAATACTTTCAAAATAAAATATTAAAAAATAAAATGAGGACAGTAACAGCATAAGTTACATTGGAAGTTTGTTTTTTTTCGTTAATGTTGAATTTTGTCTTCATGCAGGTGGTAACTATGAGCATATTTTGGTGGAAAAGCGAGGCGAGAAGAAAAACGTGGGTTTCATTCAGCTGAACCGACCTAAGGCTCTCAATGCTCTGTGCGACGGGCTGATGAAGGAGGTGGGACAGGCGCTGGATGCGTTTGAAGCTGATGGAGACGTCGGCGCTGTCGTCATCACTGGCAGCGAAAAGGCCTTTGCTGGTGAGGACTTTTTTTCTGTCCTTGTATTTGCAGATTTCCTCCTTTTTGAAGGCACGTAAAACTGTTTAAGTGAACTTGAGTTTGGTGTGGACTTTTTTGCAGCTGGAGCAGACATTAAAGAGATGCAGAATCGAACATTCCAGGAGTGTTACGGTGGAAACTTCCTGGCTCACTGGAACAGAGTGTCCACGGTGAAGAAGCCTGTGATAGCAGCTGTCAATGGATTTGCTGTAGGTTTCAAGTTTTGTTTTTTGTTTTTTTTCTTTGCTTGTTTTGACATCTGGGGTTTTCATGTAGGCTTGTTACTGTCGATAAGTGGGGGATCAGGTTGGGTTGGTAGCCATTTTTAATTCTTCAAAAATCCGAGCGTTCCTGGTTGGGCTCTTTGCAGGACAGTTTCGAGGCTCAGAAAGTGGATGTCACACTGTAGAGGGTCATCATTGTTAAAACTAAGGACAACAGAAGTAATATGTTCAGTTGTATCATCCAAACAGCTCCTGCTTTGGTGTTTTTATACGTGCATTCTGCTCTTTCAGCTCGGTGGAGGGTGCGAGCTTGCAATGATGTGTGACATTATCTACGCCGGGGAGAAGGCTCAGTTTGGCCAACCAGAAATCCTGCTGGGGACCATTCCTGGTAAAGTCTAATTTATGGATTACTGTACTTTTCTATTAAACTGCACCTCTTTACTAGAGGCTGGCTTTTTGAGCAGTCGATTGTAAAGCTTTTCTGCTCATCGTGTCACTTAAGTTGTAGGTCGCATGTGACAGTTTTCACATGACATCCTGTGTCGCGAGACACAATCTTTATGGCGCATTGGCCTGCTGTGCCGTTTTAATGAGAATCCTGCACAGAAACTCAGAGACATACTGACACATAGAGAAAGATGATGGAATTGTTTGAAAATTGAAAATTGTTTGAATTTGTGGAAGAAACTCGACAAAGGCTTCTGGTTTTGACTTCTTCTCTTCCTTATCAGCGTGTATGACGCAATATTGTCTGAGTGGCAACACCTATTGCGTAGGAGAATACTGCAGTGGCTTTTTGCACCTTAACAAGTATAAATGACTGTATCTGTGTGATGACATCACTGAGGCGGGTTTATTGACACCTTAACTTCTCTCTGCCTGTAGGGTCGGGTGGCACCCAGAGGCTGACACGTGCTGTGGGCAAATCCCTGGCGATGGAAATGGTACTAACAGGGGACAGGATTGGTGCTCAAGAGGCAAAGCAATCAGGTAATGACAAAGAGCACTGCAAAGGCGCTTAAGGTTCTACAAGTTTCTGCTTTATATAAACAACCTTTTCTTAAAAAGATTATTTTTAGATTGTGGTTCTGGTACTTTTACATACAGGAAGGTACTGAATAGTTCTGCACCTGGATAACAGCAAAGCTAAACTGCACAGAGTCTGCTTTTAAACAAAATGTGACATGAATAGTGTGTCAAATAAACTGACTTCTTATATTTATTGTTCTCAACTGTGTATCTTTGTGTTCCTTAGGTTTGGTGAGTAAAGTTTATCCCGTGGACCAGCTGGTGTCTGAAGCCGTAAAATGTGGAGAGAAGATCGCTGCCAACTCCAAACTCGTGTCTGCTATGGCTAAAGAGGCTGTTAACGCAGGTATGCACATTTTAAAAGGCTAAATATTCTAAAACCGACTGAGCTGAATATGTTGGATGTTTTATCTGACTCATCTTCTGTGTGACGGCAGCTTTTGAGCTGACTCTGGCTGAGGGGAATCGCTTGGAAAAGCGCTTATTCCATGCTACATTTGCAACGGTGAGTAGAAGAACTAATATGGGATTAAGTGAAAACAGTGGAGTCAGATTTTAATAATCAATCCATGATCTACTTTTGTTTTGTTTTTTTCCCTTCCCTACAGGATGACCGTAAAGAAGGCATGACTGCCTTTGTGGAGAAGAGAAAGGCCAGTTTCCAGGACAATTAGAAAAGGAGCAGATGAAGATCACAGTCAAGAACACAAAGTTTCTGATATCAGTGGCTCACTTCCTTGTGTGTAATATGCTGAGTGATGCAAAAATCCAGGATTATTGGAATTTTCCAGCTGCTGGGACTAGGATTTGCCACCATGTGAGTGCACAAGAGTGTCTCTCTCACTGAAGCCCCATCTGATGAGGATCAGCATCAAAATCAAATGGAGTCGGGGTGCAAGGGGGTTGAATGTGAATATGATTTGATCTCTGTGATTATAGTCAGTGTGTAGCAGGTGGTGTAGGGCATGTGACATGTACTGACTTTGCCTTTTCATTTGTCAAACATTTCTATTTTGTAGGCAAGTTATTCTGTACATTTTACAAATAAACCCTGGGAGTGGCAAGAAGACATGGGAAGACTTTATTGATTATTCACTTGTAAACATATTAGTTTATTCCATTAAACATTTTTCATATTTTACATATTATATTTTTCCAATTTCATATACATTGTGTTTGGTTATTGGCAAGCAGGGGCTGATTTGTAACATGCTAACAAAGCACATGCTTACCAGCTGCTTTGTTAGGTACGCAGGTTAAAAATATCTCATCAACCAGTCACGTGACAGCAACCCAGTGCCTTCAGGCAAGAGAGGACCTGCTGAAGCTCAAACTGAGCAGCGCACCTATATTGGAAACTTTGCATTTCTCAGAGATGAATTTTTTTTTCTTTTCTTTTTTTCTTTAAAGGAGGTTACAAGAACTAAGCAGCAGTTTTTATGTTACAAATTTGAGCGTTCATATCAAACCTTGAAGAAGATTGGCCGCAGTAGCAGGACACCACTCCCCATTTCCATCCCTTTTAGGACCACAGTATACTGGTCTTCTGATGGCTGCTTCCAGTAGGATAACACTCAGATCCTATCAAACTGGTTTCTTGAAAGTAACCTTGAATTTACTGTAGTCAAATCACTTCCATAGGCACCAGATCTCAATCCACTACAGCACCATTGGGATGTGGTGGAACAGGAGAGTCACATCATGGGAATGTGGCCTTCAGACCGCTAGGTGGCCCTCTTGCGCTGTAAACAAGTGCAGGGAAACGCAACATGGCCAGTAAGTCCTCTGGTCGGCCCACAGGACAGAGACACACCGAGCTGGACAAGTAAGGTCAAATTCACAGCTATGAAGTCACTAAAATACAACTCTGGGTTTTATATATTCGATAAGATCAACCTGACGGAAAATATAACACTATATCTTTGCTCAAAATAAATTGTGCCGTTTGCATCGGGCTTTGGATAAAGTGTCAGCTGTCTTTTTTTCTTCTTAAATTACTAGCTCTGTGCCATACTCCCAAATTTTTTGATGACTGATACCAAGTAGATACCCGACCAGTATTTCTGATGCGCGGTGATATGTTTAACCTATAAAGGGAGCTTATAAAGGAAAAGGTGTGTGTCGTGATTCATGAGATGAATCATCATCAGTGTGCCAAATTTTGGACACATTTTAATAACCACTAAACTATGATTTTAACTTTCCACAACAATAACCCAACAAAACACACCTTTCATTTTATAACTTTTTTTTAGAACATCCAAATGTTAGGGGTTTTTATAGAACTTTAAATGTGCTACAGGTTATAAATAAAACAGATGGGACAATAAAGTTCAGACATTTTTTCATAGAGCATGTTTTTTCTTCATTTCCATCAAAGGAAATAAAAAATTAACACACTTATATACAGAACTTAGATGATAAGGAAAAATGTACCGATCATATACAGTATGAGTCCAATACTAGCGTTGGTATCGATATTATTGATATTTGGATGCTCTTGCCACCTCTGTAAATTACTGATAAGCACTAAAAATCTCAGCAGCAAGCACGCAAGTTAAAGTTAAAAAACAACTATAAAAAAAACTATAGATAAGTTAAGAGTTAAGTTAAGAGTTCCCCATCACATATTGAGTGAGGATCTTCGGGGCCACATAAACCCACAATTTTCACTTCAAAGAAAACACCAGAACAAATTTGGTTAGTGCGCACTTTCTTTTGCCGCTCCAGTCATCAGGAGGCACCTTCTTTCTCTCTGATCTTCACACGGCGGTGCCCCATATCTCCACAAGTCCGTGTCCTAATTGATTTTTTTTATTCAATATTCCCCTGGAGCTTGCTTTCTTGTCAGCCCCTTGAAACAAACCTTTAAAAAGGAGAGGGGGGTGAAAAAAAACTGGTCTCTTCTCTCCGCGGGGAAGCACAAAAGTCCGCAGAGAGGGCCCGAAAAGAAACCTCTCTTTGAGGCTACCAAAAGGTCAAAATAATAAATGTAGACTCAATTGAGGCTCTTCGCTGACAAAGGAAGCAAAACGTTACATTTTGGCAGCGTGGACCCTCGTAGCGTGATAAACTCATTTAAAGAAGCCGGAATAAAGAGAGAGCAGCGTGGGTCCGGGGAGGGTGAAGGGGCTCTCAAGTCTGGCAGACAGGCCTGACTCCCGCAAAGGGCCTTTTCTCCAGCTCAGCAGCCCCCCAAAAACTCTTATCTTCTTAAACAGCAGTGCAGCAGTGCCAGTCATGCCCGGATATCTCCGCTTTTATGTCCGCGTTATAATCCGTTTGCATGCATTTAAATTCAGGCAGCTGCATTTATTAAGCAAAGCAATATTTTCTCATGAGAAGTTACATACAAACTTAAAAAGTAAGGTTATAGCTAGTTAACGAAAGCAAAACATACGGATTTATATAGTCCTTTACTCGGATATAAGATAAATGCAGATCGTGGATATTTGTTTGCAAATTAAATGCGAGCAATAAAGCGCCAGTATTTCTTTGGTGCATTATTACCAGCATCTGCAAATTCAGTGTAAAAGCCCACAAGCCTGCAACTGTGACTTTACTTTTTAAAAAGCCTTTTTATATGCAGATCAGCACCGGGCTGGCTCTGCGGTCATGGAAAGGATTCCTCGGCATCTTTTTTTTCTTGTCATCCAGCTGAGAGCATTCTGGCCCAGATGAAACAAGCCGGGTGGAGTGTGGTTTTCATCGTACAAATATTTTCATTATCTCACATTCTTGGCGTCACAGATCGGGTCGGAATAACACGTTCACCGGTGTCTGCTTTGAATTATGCCCACCCAAGGGTGTCAGAAACAACACGGACCTAAGATTAATTACACCAGACTACAGGCGAACAACGCGACCCTGCTTTATAGATTCACGTAAGCACAGTGTGGTTAGATAACTTTTACTAACTGAAGCAAAAAGAAAACACAAACTATTTATAAGCTTATTTAGTATTCGTTTAAGCCACATTAGTATTTTATGCTATTATTTATTTGTTCCAAAAACTGGGCTTTCGGATTTTTGAGACTGTATTTAAAGTTTAAGAAAAGTGAGCTAACCAATCAGATTCATCAGTTTTAGCACGTGATCCGTTTACGTTCATCTAAGGAAGACTGTCAAGATAGTTGTTGCTAAAGCTACTAAACCCTTTATCCGACAAACCAACAACGAAAAATAATAAGAGTTT
This sequence comes from Mchenga conophoros, assembly GCF_057382185.1. Lineage (NCBI taxonomy): Eukaryota > Metazoa > Chordata > Actinopteri > Cichliformes > Cichlidae > Mchenga > Mchenga conophoros. The sequence continues at coordinate 18,915,492 of NC_140538.1, forward strand.
GAATCTTAGCTTGACGACTGAATCTTCCGCCATAACAGTTAACATTTACAACTTTAAAGTTTGTTTTTCTTCCTAAATTGGTAATTTTATGTTTCTAGCATGTCACAAACGAAGACGGAAGTTGGCTACAGGCACTACTCTCGCGTCGCTTGAGCCGTCTCCGATTCTCCGTGTTTTGAGGCTGCAGGAATGGTCGTGCTAAGAGGAATCCCCTCTGTTTTATCACCTGAACTTCTGTATGCTCTCGCTAAAATGGGCCACGGGGATGAACTGGGTATGATAATTACACGCATACAGAGCTGCTAACAGCAGTGACCTGTATACCCTGCTTGTAGGCATGCTGCACACTGCTGTGCTAATCTGAGTTTATGTCAACACCACGTAAAAAGGATCATTAACCTGTAGCTACACGGCACAGTTACAGAGATTTTACTCACTCTTCATGAAGTCACTCACTCGTTTAATTATTTTCAGTGCTTGCTGATGCTAATTTCCCAGCATCTTCTATTTGTGCATGTGGCCCAAAGGAGATAAGGGCTGATGGTATGTAAATACACCTGCCTATAAAAAAAAATGTGTGTGTGTGTGTGTCCTTCAAGTTTAGCTTTCAGACTGTGTCTAACCTTAATGCAGGGTTGGGGATCCCACGGCTTATGGAGGCTGTTTTGAAGCTTTTGCCCCTGGACACCTATGTCCCCTCTCCGGTACTGAGCTAAAGCATCTGCATAGACATTCTGTCGTTTTTGTGCCTGACTGTTTAATATTTAGTTCATATAATGTAAAATCTGTGCTGCATGCTTTCACAGGCTGCAGTTATGGATCTAGTAGATAGTGACAAGCAGAGAGGTTTAGCTGTGCCTGTGTGGGACACCTACGAACAGCTCTTGAGCCAGGCAGGCTCTCAGGTAAGACAACCCTTTCACCCTGTTATTAAGTGAAACAAAATGAGTGTGTGTTCATTTGATTTGTGACTCTCTGTGTGCTGATTTCTGTTTATATACAGGTTTCTCTTGAGAAGGTGGAAAGGTTTGCTTTCTATGAACGAGCCAAGAAGGCCTACGCTGTTGTGGCAACAGGGTTGGTGTATTTTCTCTGCCTTCATTTGAGTCTAGGTTCAGCTAGATTGAGTTGCATTGCTAAAAGTGCACTTCTGTGTTTCAAAATCAAGTGTAGAAATGGTTCCGTTTGTAAAAAAGAAAGAAAAAGATGTTCCGTGCTAGAAATCGTTCTCATGATTTATCTGTCAGTTGTTGTTGTTTTTCTTTTTGTTTTTTTCATAAATTAGCAATCCTACAGCATCATGAATCAAGAAGTGTCTCATCTCAATAATCAGACTGTTGCACTGATTTTAATCGCTTCATTGTCATGAACAAATCTGGATATCATTGCAGAGGCCTGGAGCTAGTTTAATTATGGAGATTATGGTCTGCACGCTAAAGTTTAAAATCAACACAAAAGGCATTTTTCTTTTTCTTTCTTTCTTTTTTTACATTGTGTCTTTATGATTTTCCTCAGGGAGACAGCTCTGTATGGTAACCTGATACTGAAGAAGGGGGTCATCCCTGCTGAGCAGCTACAGTGACACGCACACACACATTTTGAACACATTTGATGATTTCAGTTTTTATTTTTCTGTTGTTCTGTGATATTAGGCACTAATTGAATTCTTTACAGTCAAAATCATCATATTTTGTGAATTCATATGCATTTTTTTCAAATCTGTAATCACTGCTGTAAATACAATCTATATTTTTATAACTGATTTCTGCATTATGTTTATATCAATAAATAAATGAAACACAGTCTCTGATGGGAGTGTTTACAGTATCTTTATCATCAAGATGCATATGAGCGACACAGATTTAGGTGTTCTTGCTTAGTGAAGCTTTAAGGCAGTGTAATTGAATCAAATGAAGCTCTTGATTTTTTTCTTTTTACTCAGTTGCAGCTACATGAACTTAAATGATAAAGAGCTGAGTTGTTGGAAGATCAGCGATGGTAGATCATATCCAAATCTTCCTCTGGCTCAGTGTGCTTCTGAGGTGGAAAATTGACAGGATAGGCAGCTCTGATGTTGTCCTGGTGAAAGACCGGCCTGACTGGTTCTTTGTGGTACACAGCATCCATGTCCTCCTCAGGCTCAAGGTGAACCCTGGCCTGAATTTTAACCGCCATCTGAGGTATCACCGGCTCAGCCTGGACAACAGGGGGGACATCCAAGTTTTGGTTTCGACCTCGGAGGAGATTACCCGTTGAGGGATGGTACAGCTCATCCAGGTCTTCCTCAGCCTTCAGATATTTTTTCTCCTGTCCGCTGCCTCTCATACTCTTCCAGATCTTCATGTTGGGGTCAATATCATAGTGGGTCCTATCCATATCCTCAGGAGGCTCAACTGCCACTGCCCAGGCTGGCCTACCTCTCTCATCTATAGACCTGAAATGAGTATCACACACCATTTGTTTTTATCAGCCTAAGCAAACATGAGAACCTTTCTTTTAGTTTAAGAAACTTCAACTCACATGACAGCTTTCTGGAAGACTTCATCTGAAAGTTTATTCTGAGAGAAGAGCACAAATAATACAGGATTACGATTCAAATAAATACTATTAACCATAAAAACATGTTTAAAAGTAACAGTAAAGCTGATTTATTTCAATGTAATATAAGACTGGAAGTAATATATACATACCCAAGGCTTTGCTGTGATGCCAAGTATCAGCGAAACACAGACGATTAGAGAAATCCTACCAGGGGAACCAATTTAGGTTAATTGCTAGAGTTCTACTTCATAAACACAGATCCCTGTCAACTTACAAAAACAACTCATCTAATCTATAAGCATTAAAAACCAGCTAAATCTTTGAAGAGATTTCTCACCTGAACATGGTGCGTCTTCGTGCTGGCAGCTCAGTGTTTGGAACAAGATTGCCTTTTGATCACCTGCTACTGAAACGAAGGACCAAAGATCTATCTATAAACCTGCTGTCCCGACCTTTGTATCCTCCAAGTGCAGGCTGTAAGTAACTTATCATTTCTAATCTCGCCTGTGTTTTGTGTTGGTGCCATTAAAATTCCTCTTTCTGTCAAAGTGTCAAAGTACACTCCACGTAACTGAGCAGAACATGTCAAATATAAAATGTCTTTCTTATTTATATCATCCTATATTTTTCTTTGTTTTAATTTATCACAGTTATGCAAACACAGCTAAAATATGTAATAAATATACAATATTGTAATTACATTTGATGCAATTATCTCCCTTATCAAGGCTGTAAAGTTCCTTGTCTTTATTACTGAGAGTAAGAGATAAACTTTATTATCATGCAGCAGTAGTTTCTCCAAGCTCTATACGACGACGGTATCTAACCTCAGTAACTATTGTATACATGGCTGTATATATGTCAGCTAGTTAGCAGCAAGCACCAGTGGATTATCCTTTCTTTCTGTGCTTGGTTACATTTGCAGCATTGTATTAAACTGCAGTTTTCTATCTGAACATCATATCTTCACTGGTGATGAGTTCGGAGCTCATCTGCTGTCATTGTGTGCAGAAAGACGGTAACAAATCACACACATATTCATCTATAAAATCATTCTCCGTGAACTGCAAGCACATTTTACCACTGGTAGTTTTAACTCAATATACTCACACAGTTGCACACTGCATTTTCCACAGAGTTTGGTTTTCCTGCTCTCTGTTTTAATAATCTTTTTATTACATATTTTCACCGTTTCTCTCTCATTGGGTTTAATGCCCTGCTGTGTATCACAACTGTGTAACATCAGGAATTGTTCACTGAAATATCTCAACTATTCTGAGAACTGTCATGAAGTGCTGTGAAGATATTTATGATCCTCTGCTGATGAAGCCTAATGACTAGCACCACCACCAGGTTGACATGTAGTTTTGATTGAAATGTCTCCACAGTGGCATGCACTGCCATAAAATCTGATAATCTTTGCAATGATGTGATCCCTTTCCTGACATTTGCTGTAAGGAGATCAGGTTCTATTTGAGTTTGTCCAATATTTTGGTTTATTCCTGTAAAACAATGACATCCACCTCATGCTAAGCCCTGTTTTGTGTTCATCTCATATATTACATTGGTAAGTATACAGTAATTAGGGTACAACGAGACTCTTGAGCATTCTGCATGTCTTTCAAATAATTATTCTTACACACATATAGACCTGATTTACTTGTCTGTCCTTTTTTGTGTTCAACTTACAGGCATGAGAGTCAAAGTGCGATGAGTTGATTTTCTGGTCTGATATCACGCCAATAATGCATCTATAAATGTGCAGATAAATTATTGTATTTTCATTCATCGGTTGAACTTAATTAGCTCAGATTTGTTCTCATATTGAAAACATTCTGCGTGCTATAAACATTCCCCTTCTATTAGGGATTATGAATTTAAGATTTCAGCTACGTCACTTAGGCTGACTGTAAATAAGAAGGACAGGCAACCTAATCCTAAGATTAGTTTGTAAGCTCAAAAAACACAGTGGCTTGAGCTCAGCTTCCATCTTTTGAGAAAAATCTTAAGATAAGAGACCTCATCTTCCTTTTTCCTTAGAATTCCTCTATTGTTATCTGCCTGGGTGCAAAACATCTGTAGATGATGTACAGCTGCTAAGATCATGCATGAATTTTGAATAAACTGAGGGGACGTGTTTCCTGCATCCCCTAAAAATCTACACTTACTTACTTATAGGCTATAAGATACAATAATACACAATAGCCTTTTTGAATACGTGTATATCACTGCAGGACCCACAATCCAAATACTGGTCCTACTTTAAATCCTGAGTGTGGATTTTACATTACACATATGTAAAATCAAGTTTGACATATGTATAATGTTACAGTGCCACAAAGCAAAAAAAATGCACACACTTCCCATACCAGGCTTACTTTCATGAGAACTTACCCAGATTCAGACGGAGTCCTATTGTGTACAGCTTTAATCATTTAAACAGACTAATCACCCTTCACATGCACATCCATGTGGACAGATTGGAGGCAGATGATAGGTCTGTGATCTTAGTGCCAGGCACCACAGATACTGAATCATCTACGAGTTTGTCAGCTCTTCATGCCAACATCTTATCATACTGCAAAACTGCGTCGGAATAAAACATTCATTCATTCATGTTTGATGCACAGACTGAGTTGTTTACATTACAACTCAATTCTGAATTGCTGCTTTCTGATATGCAAACTCTGGGATTTATGTTAAACATCTGTAAGTTGAAGCATACAACCATAATTTTCCTCAATCAGCTTACCCCTGAGGAATATAAGTTCATTTCAGCTCAGTGTTTTAGCATTTCTGGCAGTGCCTCCGTCAAACTGCTGTCGTGTCTCTTCGCTAAATGTCTTTCACTGTTCATCATGGCAGCAGGGGACCCATTAAGTTAACCCAAGTTAATATTTTCTCATGCCAACAGGATTCAGTGTAATGTACAGGAGCTGTAAGATACAACACAAACTTCCTGTTCGGTTTAGGGGACGGCTCCAGCATGTCGGCAGTCTCGATCAGATTCATGTGTCCAATATTACGAGACAGTCTGGCTTGACTCGCCCCCGCTGAGTGGTCTGCTTCTTTACTAAAACACGCCTTAAGCAAGCAAATACCAGACATCTTTGGAGGCACTTATTGTAAATCTGCCTTTAAAAATAGTTTAAAACCTCCTAAAATAAACTAAACAGGAAGAAATGACTGCTCTAATCGTATGCTGAAAAACATTATGCTGTTGTGTTAAAGAGAAATCTACTAAAGTGAAGGTAAGTCATTAAGAAGGCACTCTTTTCCTACTGTTGTCTTTTGACAAAAAACAAAGCCACATTATGTTTGCACCAACAAGTTGATTTCCAAAGAGATATTAACCAAAATCTGTCCTATCACAGCATGGTGGAAAAGGTGTTCTGAAAAAATTAAGGAAACATATCAAGAAGAAGACAAAAGGAGACGTGGCAGGCCTACAAAAAAAATGTCTACGGCAGATAAAAACATGGTGCAGGCTCTGTCATGTTTTGGGGCTGCATCTCAGCCAGTGGTGTTGGGGATGTTTCCAAAATTGATTGAATTATGAACACATTTGAATGTCCTTCACTAAGCCTGAAGAACCATCCATGTTAACAAACGGCCAAAAGGCCAAAAGACCTGTCGTAGAACGTTCAGGCTGTTTTTAGGAATAAATGTGGTGGTACCAAATATTCACTTTCAAGCTGGATAGATTTGTAAAGAACCCTCCTTAGTATGACATTCTGGCGTGCCAGCTTTAGTGTCTACATATGCATGTTAGAGTAAATAGCATTTTTCATGGTCCAAGCTAAACAAAAATAAATAATGATGACAGATCTTTGGACAGTACAGCAGATAAAGATATATTATCATTTTTGGATAGTAAATGTGAAGCTACTAGGAGATGGTCTAACTTAGCATGAAGACTAAAGAGAGAGTAAAACCACCTACTTGGTTTTTCCTTGTTAATACACAAACTGTTTTACTTAGAACAACTTTAAGTATGCATGCTATGATAACCTAGCTGTACTCATCTGGACCATGGTGCTAATAAGAATTTACTATTCCTTTAGATAAGATCTGGTCTTTGCAAAGATAAACATGAAAGAGATTGTGATTTTCAGAATATATCGACCATTTGTAAATAGCGGACATTACTCATGTATAGTTTTGGGCTTTTTATGGGCATGTTTGGGCATGTTTATGATCAGACATTAAGGCCTGCACATGTGATCTCATAGAAACCACACCTTAAGACATCCAAAGGAGTCTTGAAGGTGAGCTCTGATGAATATAGTGCGATGCAGCTCTTATCCATCTGCCCCTTTTTCCCTGCACATACACATCAAACATCTCTACATGAAACCCAGAGGCAACCAGCAATGGACCGACCACAGGACAGTGCTCTCTGAACTTCTAACAGTCCCGCAGGTTTAAAAATAATCTGATCCTTTGTATGAGTAAGTGGTGCATCACTCAACCCATCTAGGTGCTGCAGTGCTTTTAATCTGTGTTTTGAACTGAAGTTTACAATCAGTGGGATTAGCTGAAAAGTTAAGGGAGGTTGTTTTTCAGAGCAACACTTAATGTAAATCTGTGTGGCAAAAATGTGTGAGCTTTGAATTATATGCATATATTTCTAAGTCATTTATTTTAAAACATGCAAAAAGAATTATGCAATTAAAAGGAATAGTAGCTAAAAAAAAACCCCAACTACCTTTGTAAAACAACAAACTATCAGCAGCAACTGAGGCTAATTTTTTTTACAGACTAACTAATTCCATGTGCTTTTCATGCTGATGCATAATAAGATATCCAGTGTGGAATATTTTGACCCTATCAAAATGAATTTTTATTGGTATTCTCTGATAGTGAACTCTCAGGGTTGCTCCCCTGCATTTCATTCTGTAACCACTTTCTTTCTCTCCATGCTCAAAGAAAAGCAGTTATTATTCAGTAAAACCAGAAGTGTCATGGTCCCTGTGCCTCACCAGCTGATTCTGTATTAGGCAACATGTTTTCTCTCTCTCTCTCCTGCCGGGGCGATGCTCATTATGGGCTCCCGCCCCTGGCCCACGCACCTGCTGCCGATCGGGATAATCACAAGGCCGATTTAAGACAGCAGCACTGTGTCACTCGTCGCTGGATCGTTGAGTTATCAGCGTCAGTCGCTCAGTAGATTGTAAATAAGGATCTGTGAGTTCGTTCCGTCTGTTCGCCTCTAACTATAATCTCTGTGTACAGATCTATCCCGGACCTTTCCCTGCCTGCCTGTCATCCCGTGGACGAGTGAGTGGATGGTGTTTCCCCAGTGTGGGGAGTGAAGAGAGAGAGCCTTTGGAGGACGTCAGATTCCCATCTTTTCCCTCACATACCCTGGACCCCCCTCCCCTCCCTCCAGCACTTTGTAAATAGCATCACCTGGTGTCGTTGTGTAAATAAAATCTGTAAATCCTGTAAGGAGTCCCGGTCTGCGCCTGAGTCCGTTAACTGAAACCTGACAAGAAGTCTCATCGAAATTGTGAAATCCACATCATTTTTCATTTTGATAAAATAATAACTGCACATAACCTTGTACTTTACCTGCATTTGTGCAATAAAGAACTTCATGTTGAAGCAAAACCAGCATAAAAGATGTTTAAATGCTGGTTTCTTCTGCCAAGCGCATGATTGTTTTCCTCTTCCTGTCACTCAGAGATGTATTAATGTGCGAGTATGTGAATGACAAGCATTTAAGTAAATGTAAAAGCAACAGTGAAGACCAGAGTGAATGGGAGTTGTCAGTAAGCAAAGGCTGATGCCAATAAACTGAAACACACAGTCACACAGTGTTTTTGCACAAAATGCTACAAGCGAGCCAAGAATAAATTGCCTGTCTGTAACTGTTTAAACGCAGCATTAAGTCATGATTTATTCCCGTAATTCTGGGATAGAAAACATGTTGCAGCCTGCAGCAATTTACGAGGGAAACCACCAAAATGAATATTTGACAAAACTCCCATTTTAAATTAAATGATCATTGCATCATGCAGCTTAATGTTTGACTCACTTGTTGCATGACTTGTATAAGTGTGTATATAAGACTACTGCATGCAGGAATGATGCATAGCATAGCTAGAAAGATCAATATATCATTCCAGCTTTTAGTCCTGGCTGAGCCCTGAAACCAATAACAGCCCATTACCACTTAGACTTTCGTGAATGCAGCTGTCATGTTTCTACTTGACTCAAAGTGGCATCTTCATCAAGATATTTTCACTGCTGAAGAAACAAATAGGGAACACAAGATTTAACAGGTGGCAATCAGCTGGAGACATCAGACTCCACACTAGACCTCAGCACATTATGTATCGCTGTTTGAAAGCAAATGGAAACAGAAAAGTCACTCTCCCTGCCCACACTAAAACAATCATCAGCACCAAAACCTCATCATCAGCGTCATTACTATAAGTAAATCCCATAAAGGTTGTCCCGGAGCGCAGGGCTGTATTTGAGGCTAACCACCCCTCTGTCTTTACACGCAGCCTTCCGTCATATCCCCCCGCATTCACAACATTTAGGAAAGCTGGGGTTTTCTAAATAACTAAAATTAACTCAACGATCTACAATTAACTTAATTGATGCTTCACCAACACTCATTAAACACACATCAGACATCTCACGGCGGATTTTTCTTGCACGAATTACAGGGTTGGGGGAAGGACCTCCATGGAAGAGGGGAGGCGAATGTGAAGTGTAGTGACGGGTTGGGTGAACGGGAAAAGGGGTGGGGGGGGGGGGGGGGAGTTATGAAGAATTAGCCACCCATCTGTGTAACAGTTACACAAGCATTATTTCTTTGACACTGCCTTTAACATTGTGAGTGCTTAATAAACCATTTCCTCATGATCAGATGGGATTTCATTTTTTTTTTTGTAACCAGAGCCAGTCAGTCTGGGGCCCTGATCCACCTGACTATCTGGCTCCACAGGTAATGCCTGAAACTGTTTTCCAGCAACAATAGGACTGACGACAGTTGAGGTAGACGAGGGGAGATGCACCAGAATCTGCACAGCTCCACAGAAGACAAACAAAACAATCTGTTATGTAACTGATGACAGAAGAGTGGGCAGCTCATTGTTCAGGAGGAGACGCAGAGGAATGGCTAAACTCTTTTTGTCCAGGGCAGGTAATCTGAAAAGCTGATCTGACCATCTGCATGAAAGATGTCCTTAGCTGTGCCAGCTGCCTGTGCTGACTCAGAACCATCACATTGCTGGGACAATGTGTGTCACCTCCATGAAAATAATAGACTATAATGAGAAGGAAATCTCAGGTGGTCTTTCTGTTTTTCTCTCTCACACAGCCACGCACGTACACCCTCCTCCTCCTTCCCTCAATCACACCCCTCACAAACTCAGTAAACATATGGGAGCTGTTAAACTAAGTTTAATGGCTATTTACTGTGTTTTGTGCGCTTCTCATTAAAGAGATTTTCCACTCAAAGAGAACTAATGTTTTGGAAAACACATCATGCCAACACTTGGCACATCTGGCTTATTTCAGTAATTAAGAAACCGACCTTCTAACGAAAGAAAGAAAAAAAAAGGGGGGGAAACAGAAACCGTAAGTAAGGACATTCAGTTTCAGGTTCACAGCTGTTATCTTTACCTAGCATAATGACTTCAGGACAGCTATAGTCACCTTTTAAGTCGATATGTCCAGCACTCACTGACTCAGTCATTCTACGTTTAGCTCAACAAATATGTGATAAATAATCTGCCATGTCCAGCCACTACTTGCTAACAAATGGTAACATCTGGACTGAAAAATGAAGCCAGCAGAATTGATAAAAACTGCAGTTTTTCTGATTTTTGTTGAGGCTAGAGCTAAAATCAGCTCCATAGACACCTACAGCAAAATGCTCAATTCTGTAAATATTGTAAAAATAAAACTGTTTAGCCTTTTTTTAATAGTAAGAGTTTGGTGTCTTTAGCAAATTTTCTCCTTTCATGAGCAGTATTTTTAGCTCCTTACACTTAATTAAGGCCTAAAGTGATCATTATTAGGGGGTGTTTTCACTCACGTGCGAATGCCAGCACAGGTGCTAACTGACTGCTAGAGTTTGCCAACCTCGACTTCGACTGTGTGCTGCTTGGAGCAATTTAATGCAATTGTCTACCATAATAATGTCAAACAGCCTGTAGTTAATGGTAATATCAGCCACTGTAATGGTCTCTTTTCCAGTTTTGGTGGAGGGGGAGTCTAATATTGTATTTGTTATTTATGTGTCTGCAGGCATTCAGTGTACGGTTACCTTGGTAACCAGGCTTGCTTGCAATAGCTGTTAATTTAGCAATCCACCCACTCAACCAAATCAAGCTGGCAAAGGCCAAAATGCCACTGCCTCAAAACAGATCTTCATGGAACTTTTGCCCATCATTTAGATACAGTCTAAAGTTGCTACCTGTGTTTCCTACCATTTAGAAGCAAACAGAGATTTTTCTTATGCCAGTGAAAGTTGTACATCAAGCTCAGATTCCACTCAAGGGTTGTTTTCCACTACTGGTGACCTCAGGAGCAATCGTGGTATTCATAAATAAAAATAAAACAAACTTATTATAGATGCTTTAGCAATCAAGAGGCCCACACAATGCAATTTAAAGACATCTCCTCTTCCAGCTTGCATTGTTATGTGAAAGCAGAGATCATTCATGCCAGAACATTAAAAGGCCTTGAGAGCTGAGTATCAACCATGAAACACAAAAGCCTCGCCCCCTCCCCTTCTACCCCTGTTCCAGTCGCTGAATGACTCCTCACTGGAGTCCACTGCAGCCCTAGCTGCCAGCTGGAATACCCCTAACCTTTAACCTCTGACCTCCAGCCCCACAGAATTTATCACAGAGCCATCAGAGAATGAACTCAGTGGGGAGCACATCCTTGTTGAAAACGTTGTCAGGAGGTGAAGGGCGTACAGTTGTTAACAGAGATTAAAGGTGTTCCAGATGTTTATTACGCTGCCCTCACCACTGTATATTTAATCCAGAAATCCTCTCTGTGTCTGTCACATGGGTCTGAATTTGCGTGTATCTGATGTTGCGTGTCATGACCTAATCTGTGCCGATGCTCCCGGGTTAAGGAAAGGATCCTGCTGTTCCTTGATGGAAAGCCTTCTGCTACAGAAAGATCCAGTTACAAGAGCACCGCGCTTTCATCCTTATTAAAGAAACATGTGCCCGCTCTGAGCAGTTATGTCAGTGGATGAAACTTTGTATGCTTTCGACTTTTATGTTTTTTCCCTGAGAACATTTTACACAAATATGGTCGGTGCAAACACCCACAAGAAGAAATATCCATCTTAGCCTATGAGAATATTTAAAAGTTAATACAAGAGGGCTATTAGTGAAAGTGTTTCTAACAGTAGTGATTTCCCCAGTGATGTAGAAGGTCAAGTTGATTCAGTTAATCAGCATCCATCACTTACAGCTAACTAGAGCGCTACTTTCTGCTTAAGTCTTTAGAGAGATCAATTTTTTCTTAAGTGTGAGTATTTAATAAAGTATTAATTTCATCAATATATATATATACTTTTTCCTTTTTATTTTGTTTATTTTATTATTGCATTTTTTTTAACTGTATCACAAAGACAATCTGTGATCAGATTTGAGGAATCTTGCACATGCAATGCATTACTGCACTGCATTGCTCACCCTCTGTATCTTTTATAGTAGGCTCCATTCATTTAAAAGTGCGCAAAGTTGCTCATTACACATCATTCAGTAAACTCTCGCCACAGTCAGACGATGTGAGTCAGACCTCCGATTCGACTCCACCAGTAGACGTTCACTTGACAGTGATGACTGCCTCCTTGATGTCTATCTCTGTAGTTCGCAGCCACCGTGCTCCCTGACCTCGGCTCCCAGACCCCGGTTTGTTCCCACGCTGTGCCCTGTGGAAAGTCTGGCTCCAGCCTTTTCAAACCATAATTGCATACCTGTAGAACGCAGACAACAGCAGAGCAAATACAGACACAGCTAAAAGGGAACGAGGTTACCAGCAGAGATATGTGATAGCTTTCTGACACGTACTTTCTGCTGTATTTAACTCATCTTAGAGGTCAGCGCTGTAAATAAGGCACTGATTCTTGCACCAGTTACTCCAAATTCCACCAGGCCAACACATATAACAGCTCACTGTTGCACATGTAACAGATAAGATTTTTGCTGTTGGACATGTTTAACTAATGCAAATGAAAGTAGCTACAGATAGTGTATAGTCAAACAGTCTGGGGGCAGATATGGGGGGTAGTACTATGGAAAGAAGTGCAGATGCCATACAAGAAGACATGCTGCATTGTTGTTTATGCTCTTTTATGTTACATTGCTGAAGATAAGATTATGGAAGTTATACGAAGCTGCAAAAAGCTACCAAAAAAAGCCTTTTCTGTTCCATTTATTAAAATTTTATTCACTGTTTAATCTTGTGAAGTAAATTAAAATATCTTTTTTTTCATGGTGTCTTTCTCACAGTGAATCACATGAAATGATGTGGAAAAGGTCTAAGCTAGAGAACTCAAACAAGCCTTTAATAGGTAGCCCGAGCAGAGTTAAGGGCTGCAGACGTGCTGTGCGTACTGGTCTGCAGCCAGTCAACGGGAACTTTAAGTGGATTTTGTGAGCCAAATTTTGCATGTCATATCAGCATAAGTTACAGCAGTAAAATTGTGTTCCACAGCATGCGGTACACCTCTGGCTCACAATATTTTTATCTAAATGGGGCACAAACTCTCTGCAGTTAGTTCATAAAATAGAATTGCATATATTCAGAGATCTGACACAAGAAATTAACTGGAGAGATTAAACGCAGAAGTCAGAGCTTAATAAACTCACACAACAGTGATGTTCACTGTATCCTAACACAAGACAAATCTCACAAAAGAGGGTTTAAGTTACATTGTTGGTTTACATAGCCCTCTGAACTTATCCCTGAGGAAAGACATGTTCCAGAATGGGATTTAACTAATGTCTCTAAATCACTCCCAGCTGGCCTGACTGCAGGAAATGTTTCTTTCTTCTCAAAAACTCCAAGTAAATGCTACATGAAGTATGGTGCATTCATTAGTGTGTCTTTCTTCAGAACTTACACTGAACTGTCTGTCCTGGATGTCATAGCATTTAACGCCTTCCAAGGCCGTGGTCACAGCCTGTCTCTGTCAGTGTGGTTGGCCCTCTGCAGTGCCATGAGCACGCCCCCATTCACTGCTTAACCTTTCAAAAGTGGTCAACTAACTTCAGAAGGAAAAAAAAATCCCAGCAGTTTAGTGTAGAGTCAAACAGCCCGGGGCCAGCAATAACAGAGTGGAACTGATTAGAGGAGGAGAAGGAAGGAGGGAGAAAGAGGAAAACAAGAGAGTAAAATGAGACAGGGACTGATAGCATCTTCTTAACCAACGTAATTACATTAGACAGTTAAAGGCTTCAGACTGTGGCGTGTTTAAAATCTCATGTGAAATGTAAACAATAGCAAAAGATGATGCTGTAGAAATATTTCCTTAATTTGGACTACAAGTTTGTGTTATGGGCATAATTAAAATAACAATAAATGTATCTAAATCTGCCTACTTACTTAATCTTACTGCTTGTAATCATGAATTATTCTAAAGGAAAGCCTGTAATGAAACTGAGTACTTTGCACAGATTCATAGAGAGGCAATGCGATCTAGGCAAAAAAGAGAGCTCTGTGAGATCAAAAAATTAGCCTAAGAGATCTTATTTGTTGCTTGTTTATTGGATTTTTTGCATGGTCTTTTCCTCTCCTTTAGTGCTCCTGTTTAGCCCTTTGCTTTTAAACGCTCAGTCCACTTCTCACCATCGCCAACTTTTCATATGTCAGTGAAAGCCGTTGCTAATAAAAGTTAGAGAGCAAACTATGAACAGGAGGTGCAAGTGAGAGGAGGGAGGCACATTCTTTCTTGTCTGCTTTGCCCTTGGCAAAAGGGAGTCCACAGTGCTCTGGGACAGGACTGAAGGGGAGGAAGGGGGTTAAGAGAGGGGAGGTGCGCATAGGAGTGTCACCTCCATCACCCCAGGACATGGAAAAAACATTCAGTTTCATCAAACTTCAAAAGAACAGCAATTACATAGGAGACACGGGATGGCAGGGCATCCCTGCACGGCGGTGGCAAAGCTGCGGGGAAAGAACCACGCCTTCAGAAACTTAAAAAGAGGGGACTCATCCCAGCCTCTCTTCTCTCATCACCTCTCCTCGACATGGCTATAAGCAACACTAAAGCAGCACCCCAATAGCTCATCTCCATCTTCTCTGTGTCCAGAGAAGGCGGCCATTGTGTGCCCGTTCCTCTTTCCCCAAGTCAGTTTCCTATTGAGGCTCTGAAAAGGCCTTTGAGGGGCCCTGTTTTGGCTGTGCAGCTCACCTGCAGAGGGGAAACTATGGGTCTATTCTAAAGCCCAGCAGCTGCCAGGGCAGAGAGGCTGGCACCCAGTGGGAGAGAGAATAGTGGCCGCAGAGTCTTTCAATATGAAGCCACTTAGTAACAGAAGGCATGTGCCAAGCTTGCAAAGCCAGAATGAAGAGTCATCCTTTGGAGTTCACCAAATATCAGAGAAGAATTAGACCCATCTCCTTTTTGCTCGCTTTTGCCATTATCCACTACGTCCTAACTTTTTCTTGCCTTGCTGTTTATAGAATAATAATCCACAGGTAGCAGGAGAAAGAGAGCCGGGGTGCAGCAGACTAGAGGTGAGTAGGTTTATTTGGAAAATGCAGATCAACAGGTGGGACAGTGGAGTAAGAAAAACAGCTACATTGGTAAATGCATGAGACAACAGGGCTACCAAACAGCTCTGAAAGGCTGAATTTCCTTGCCCTGTGACAGATCGAGCTATGATACCGCTGTGAAGATCCCAGCGGCTGCGGTCCTGTGAAGAAGCCTTCACCACACAAAGCCCCTTTTCTGTCAGCAGGCTAGCTCCCACACTGGCGCTAATTTACGATGCCCTCACAGCAATTTCCACAGTCAGAGAAGTTCAATTGTGTTTTCCAGCTCATTAAGCATCAGCACAACAAAGCTTTCATCTTCTCCTTCATCTACTTCATCCCACTCTTCACTCCCCACATTTATCCTGCTGTCAGCTAATCTGCCTCTTTCACCGAGCATCCAACCTAAAGGGCGCAGGTAAAATAGGCATCTGTATTTACTGCTATTTGTCTATGCCCTTGAGTTTTGTTAGTTTAAAGCACGGCCGCAACTCTAAAGACTCCCCTCATACTTGCGAAGGGAGAATTTAATGGTTGTTGATTCAGGGGCCTCCGCTGTGCCCTCCCATCCCTTTCAGAGCTTCATGAGACGACGTGGACTCTATTGTAATCTCAGAAGAATCAGCTTGGCTTATTTGTTCAGGCTGTCACTGCACTGAGATCACAAACACACACTCAAATTCCAGTTAGTGCACTAAATATCTTTTAACTAAACTATATTTTTATGTGTGATCTGTACTGGCAGGAGACTGCTGAAGTACAGTAGTGGCATTTTTCTTAAAGTTAGAGAGGCACACACGTGACCAGATAGAGAGAGCAAATGGCACAAAAGAGGCCCCGAGTAATGGCTAGCATCACATTTCACCTGAATTTTGAAATGTAATCATTTACTCTCATAATCAAAATATATACAGTGCTGTGCAAAAGTCTTGAGCCGCCTCTAATCCAAATCATATAAAGCAAATACAGAGTTTTAAACAATTCTAACAGTCAATATTTGGTTGACCACCTTTATTCTTCAGCAGAGCTAGAACTCTCTTAGACAAGCTTTCTAGTCATTTCTTTGAGTAGTCATCAGGAATAGTTCTCCAGGCTTCTTGAACTACATCCAAAGCTCATTTTTGGGTGGATTTGTCTGCATTTTGTTCCGTTTTCTATCAAGATGATCCCACACTGCTTCCGTAATATTGACGGTCGGGTTCTGGGAAGACAAAATTAATATGTGTGTGTCTATCCACGTGTGCTTTTACTGCACTCGTAGTGTGTTTAGGATCACTGTCATCCTGAAAAAGGAAGGTGTTGCCAATCAGATGCTTTCCAGATGGTGTTGCGTGGTGGATCAAAATCTGACAGGATTTTCTACTTTGTCCTTAGTTCTCAAATTTTAGTTTATGCAAGCCATGCCGTGTCAACTCTGAGGTCAATGCTGATATAAATAAGCCAAACAACAACACTGAAACATTCTGTCAAATCATTTGTTATTTGACTAAACAGCCATTTAAACTACACAAATTTTTATATCTCAGTTTGACTAAAGGTTAGTACACCAAATAAAAATTTGTTGGCTATTTTTAGAATTAAGATTTACATTTACAAAGAAGGAAAATGGCATCTAATATTTGAAAAAATACCATCTTTGCTACACAGTTGTAATCTATTAAAGGAATATTTAGATATTGTGGAAAATCCATGTATTTAGTCAGTACAAAGACTTGGGAACAGCTGGCTTAGCAGTGCCCAAAAGTGACAAAATAGTTTACCAGTACTGCTAAACATTTAACTAAACCACTGCATGATTTTTGTTTTGTTTTGTTTATTGTGCATAATTAAATTGGTGGAAAAAAAACGCATTGTATTTGGCAGATTATGGGACATTTTTCCTGCTGAATGTCTCAGTGGGCTGCCCATCTCTCAACAGGTGCTGCTGTGTGATTTATCGCAGTTTAAGTGGTCACAGCATGTTGCACTGCAGCTGCCATCACATCAGCGGTTTTTGGAAGAATATTGTTGGAAGTCTTTGGCCGAATTTACAAATCGTCAGCGGCACTTTTACACAAATTGGTGCACTATTTTCATTTTCCAGAAAGCCTAGGCCAGCTGTCTTCGCTATTGTCTCCCATTGTGTTGTGGTCTGACTTCACTCTGCAGTGAGGAGGAAAGAGGAAACTGATGCTGAGGCAGACACATTTGCAAGGTCTTAAGACTGCATAAAGACTTGCAATGTACAGGATCATAGCAGATCGTATTCTGTGGTAACAACCACTCACTTTACCCCAAAACGGCTCAAATTACTATGAGAACATAGAAGGCCCTCTGTGTCCCTCTGTGAAATACTTCTCTCAGGCACCTCTTTAGTAGTTTAATTGTTTTTCTCTGTATTTTAAGACACTGCATTTAGGAAAATGTACCTCTGGTTGTCTGTTTTGGTCAGGTTTCCCTTGCTACTATTAGTCTTCCTATTGCTTCTGTGCTGCACCCTAACACTAATCATGCCTATATCTGCCATCATAGCCAAACAATACCATAATCTGACATCCCAAGCATCTGTTAGTGGGTCATTTTCCAACATCATCATCTTTGTCATTATCATCCCTGAGTGCAAGCTGCCATCTGAGTCCCCCCTCCTGCTCTTAGCGCCATCCCTGAGCTCACTCTGTAACCCCTGGCTCGTTCCAGGCCCATAGAAGGTGTCCGGTTCCCTATACACCCCTCCATTTCTCCCAAACTGCAACAATACAGCAACTCTATCTCTGTGTTCACCTGTTAGCACCTGGCACCACGTCCACATCAGCCAAAGGCTTCTGCTCATCCCTGTCAGACACCATGTGGGACTCGCCTTCCTGTCACCAAACCCAACATCCCACACACAAAACACACAGGGGCACAATGAACCGCTCACCGCTCGCCTGTCAACACTTTCCCCTGACAGCCGAGCCATGCTAACATTATTGAGGATAAATGAAAAGTGCTTAATCAATCAATAATCCATCGGGTAATTACAAAAGCTTCAAGCATCATCTGGCACATGAGTCCTGAGTATGTACTACTTAAGAAATTAATTAGTAAGATAATGCTTTAAACAAGCAACCTCAGTTTCATTCATGCAAGTACGTTGAGTTTGAACTGCATGAACTTCTCCACTGTGCCTCTTATAAATCATATTTATCAACCACTAAATTACAGCAGCAAATGCATTTCGGATTATGGAGAAATAAGGAGCTTGGAAAGAAGTTCTGAACTGAAGAAGCTTCTTGGATGAGAAGTGAAACATCCAGCTGCTTTTTTTTTTCAAGTTCCTTAAACTGTCATGACCTGGATGACCTACATGATGAAGAGATGCGTTACTAAGCCCCACTATCAAACCTCATACTCATCACATGTTGGCACTCAAAGCATTTAAGATTGTGATTTGTAGCCTAAACATACCAACACATTCGGTTCTGTAAACAAACCCCAGTCCTTGACATCAAGGTCCAGCATTTTGTACACTTGCCACTTCCCTCCAACTCGTGTGTGATATATAAATAAAGCTTTGTTCATTAAAAAGCCTGTGAACATCATCCAGCCCGCAATTACATATGTCATCACAACATAAATTGGAAAAGAAAAGGAAAAAAGATTTAGGACTGCTGTGTGTGTGTGTGTGTGTGTGTGTGTGTGTGTGTGTGTGTGTGTGTGTGTGTGTGTGTGTGTGTGTGTGTGTGTGTGTGTGCGCTATACTTGCTTTCCAAACTTCACTTGTTGCTCAAAAAGTTGTGGATGGAAACTGAAGTTGAAGCTTTCATCGTGGCTATAATCACCTCCTGTCTGGTTTTCCTGGCTCAACTTTGCCTGGATATTAGTCTCTTGTAAGGGTCAAATCTGTGTCCTTCATCACAGTTTTGCTCAATAGGTTACACTTGACCTTGGGTTAAGAGTAGCAGCTCTTAACACACTATGTGCTGACAGTTGCAAAGATGAGAAAACTAATTTAGGCTGACATGTTGTTGCAGTTGCTCTCGACTGCTGATCAGATAACGAGGCACATCAGAGGAAGACCTCGGGCCCTGCACATCCTCTTGGCTGATTGGCATGATTGGGCCTGAGTAAAACTGAGCCGGAGCCAAGAAAGCCTGTACCTGTCAACATTATTGTTTCAGTAACTGATGCAATACCCATGTCAGTCATTCTAATTTTGGCTCTGAGTGCTGCAAGTGGTAACTAGTGCTTAACAAGTAACTTTAACACAATGAATGACCACAGTTTATTTCAAGAAAACAAGACAGAGTGCAACTCCTTGTGAATGTAAGCAGGGAAAGAAGAGTTTGTGATCTTCCATCCACTGACATTTTGACATACCAGCTTTGGCAGGTCCACTCAGACACACAATAATGTTCTGTTATGCTTCCGCAGACAGGCCTCTCTCGTCCCCTTTAAAGACGATACACTTTCACCACCACAAGTTCCCCGCTGCGCGTTTCATAAATGTTTATCCCACATGACTCTAGCCCCCTCCCCAAAAGTTTGCTTAGGATAGCTGCGAGCGCTGCCAACTCAGATGAAAGGGAAAGATTTAAAGAATGAAATATATAAAGCCTGCTTCGACATGCTTGGTTCGAAAGGTTTCAAACTCTTTTACAAAACCACAATTAACTCTTTACACAGTTCTCCACTGAGTTAAATAAGCAGGACTTGGAGTTGGGTAAAGAAAGAAAGTCAGTTTGACATTTTTTGACTTTACATGTAAATAGTTAATAATCTTATAACCTACAGGATGAATGGATTGGCATAAAATATCAGGAAAACACATAAGAGCTGATTCCAAAGGGGAAAAGCAATGGATAAACCCGCACCAGTGTTTACTGATCACAGTATAATGAAAGATTGCTTAGAAGTGATCTACTTTTTCCAAACATGCTGAAAAGTCATTATTAATTAAACACCAGACTATGTGAAAACAAGCTGCAGCTGTCCTATAGATAGATTTTAATTTCTCAACATCAAAATGTTTGGTTGACTCTTGTGGCATGTGTGTGCCATTCTTAGAGAAGCAGGAAACTTTTTTTTATTTAAATATTTACTCATTCATTACAAAACAATAGAGGAGAAACAACAACACTACAGACAGCCCAGCGTCTCCTTTCAAACAGGCGGAGAGTGAGAGTGGTAATATTCACAGTTACTAGAGGAGAATGTAATGTCGCACTAAATTACAGTCATTGAAAGCTTGTATGGTTACCCAGCGATCTATCACTGTCACACAGAGGGGGAGAGGGGGCGGGAGAGCAGACAGGCGCCAGGCGCAGCAGGATCAAAGCAGGGACATACCTCAGGGAGAGAAACAGTTAACTCCATTTAACCAATTGTCCTACAGACAGTCATTCAGTCAGTGCGCTGCCGCTGCAGGCCCAGCAGCAGTTCCCATAAGAGAGAAGAACGCTCACATATAGAGTTTCACTGAAAATGATTTGACTTGATTTGAAGAGCTGCAGAACAAGGCCAATTTGGATGGGCTGCTTGAATGGGCCCTTTACTGTCTCTCAAAGGGATTACAGACAATGAACACAATAGGCTGAAATATGGCCATGGACAATTTGATTACAGGCCACAAGATAGAAATTTACAGTGATAATAACTCTTTGGAATATAAAGAGTGCTGTAAATCGCTGCCTGGATTGCCTTACTGCTTTAATGAAACCTGGTGAAAAACTACTGTCAACACATTCTCCGGTACAACTTCCCAGAAGGGGCCCAAAGAGAAGAATTTGTGTGACATATATCTGGTGAGGTTTACATCTATTAAACTGTGAATGGATTTATGACACAATCACAGCACCACATGGTAAATATTTTTAAAAACAAATAATTACACTATATACACACCCAGAAGGCACGCACCAAATCTTAGCACTCATTTAGAGTCCGTTTGTGTCCACCTGATGTCTTTGTATGCGCAACCCATTTTCTGGTTCTGTTTTGTTGTCTACCAGTTCAGAAAGGGAATATTTGACTATTTAGGCAAAGTTGGGATTGTAAAGCAGAAAATTAAAAACACAAAAATGCTCTGTAAGAACTGAAGGGGACAAGCATGGGCGAATTGATAAACTCTAAATAAAAATATTAACCAGTGCAGATTTAGATTTGGATTCCAGCAAAGAGTGTTTAAAAGGTAGGAACTGCACATCTGTCCTACCTTACATAGAATAACTCGAGCTGTGCCACTGACGAGAGGTTTATATCTGTCAGAAACCACAGCATATAAAATGGACCGCAACACTGTCTTTACAAATTCGGCCTATCAGAAACCGCTTTAGCCCGGTCACGTGGAAACATCTAAAGACTGATAGGCAGGCGGCAAGATGGAAGGGGAACTTGTGGCACTGCGCTAACGGAGAGACAAGTCTGTGCGTAAAAGCCTGAAAAACACACAGCTGTAGCGTCATCGGAGGAACATCTACACTAGCACTTATCTCCTCAAGAGAAGCCACGAAAACATAAACAGTGTCGGAGAGAGCGGCAGGAAAATTAGTTGTATGGCACCGCAGTCGTGCGTAATGAATCCTGCGCAAGGATCACCGCCCGTGGCTGCTCCCGGGGAGACTTCGCCGGAGGATAGAGCCGCTGATGGAATTGGAACTGATGAGCTGGACCTGTCACCTGTTAGAAGGTGTAAAACCAAAAGTTCAGATCTGCCTTTCAGTGTGGAATCACTCATATCAGACAGGACGCCGTGCAGAAGCCTCCAAGACTCAGAGCCTGGCTCGGGTTGCGTCCGGATAGAGGACGCAGATTGTGCGTCACAGAGAGGATTTTATCGGTCTAAAGCGGAGGCGGTGGACCTCAGCGACAAGGAGACGAGCTCCTGGTTGCAGGCGCCTTGCGCATCCCCTCCAAGTGAGTGTAGAATGCGCTATTGCGACATTTTGTGCGATATTTAAAACAAAAACGTCAACAACTTGTATAGACATATTCAAAGAAGCATAAACAAAATGACTGCTAAACGATTGTATAAAATATTATAATTGTCTGTAATAAAACTATTAAGAGCCAACAGTGAGAGGGAGCTTGAACTTTCCTCCAAAGAGTAAATAACGGCAAAGGTGCACTGACTGTAGAATAGTTAGGATATTAAAAAGCTTTGATATTTCCCCGATCTTTCAGATTATAGTCTATGCGCAATCAAAAATTAAACTTCAAACAATCACTAGTTATGCTATTAAATCGATCGCCGAAGTTCTAGCAGTGTACATAACTTCTTAATTGTATTTCCAGGACTTCCCAGCCCCAGCCCGTGCAACCTACGGAAACACAAGAACAACAGGAAACCCAGAACTCCCTTTACAACCTCTCAGCTTCTTTCTCTGGAGAGGAAGTTCCGACAGAAACAGTACCTCTCCATCGCGGAGAGAGCGGAATTCTCCAGCTCCCTCGGCCTCACAGAGACCCAGGTCAAGATCTGGTTTCAGAACCGCAGGGCCAAGGCCAAGAGACTGCAGGAGGCCGAGCTGGAGAAACTAAAGCTGGCCACGAAGCCGTTGCTCCCGGCCTTCGCCTTTCCTTTCCCCTTGAGCGCACCAATAGGCGCCCCGGCGCTATACGGGGCCCTGAACGGACCTCGGCCTGCCTTACCCGTACCAGGACTATTCAGTGGACCATATGGGATGTACTACTTGTCCTAACTCATACTAACTTTTAAGCTGCTTCGTTGGGGAAACTGCCTTAGCTTTATCCAGCAAAAAATATTCTTATGAAATAATCTGTCTGAAATCTCACATTGAATGAAATGTTTTTCGTTAAAGCGCTAATGGGGAAAGAATAATATAATAACCCACAGCAGGGATATGTTAACATAACAGTCTCGCTTCATTTTAAAGCTGTTCATTATTTCCAGGAACAAAAACAAAACAGTTGATTGCCTTTTTTATTTTCAGCTGTCCCAGCTCAGGTATGCTTCAGTTCCAGTAATTTTACTGTAGTAAGAGAAGACCACAGAAGACGATTTTTTTCAGAGCCTGTTGCTTTGAGCTGAAAGCAAAAACTTGTAATGACGCACTGAAAGACAACGGCTTGTTCATTATTTCTATTTTAAATGCTTTGAAATGTCCCGCCTCTTCAAGGAGAGTTTTAATTTATAGAAAAAATATTTAAATGACAGTTTTGCTGACTTTCTATATTTTTCTGATAGTCATTTCTGATTTATCTTATTCATGTATGCCACAGAGCTCGAATGTTATCCAAAAAGAAACGTATGGTAGATTAATTCGGGGGTTTTTTAATGGGCATAACCGCTCATTTAGAAACAGCTTCACAAATAACGGGAATCACTTTGACACTTTAATGTTGCAAAGATGCGAAAGTGATGGTTGAGAATCTGTGGATTTGGTGTTTTAATAGGGTCTCTGAACTTAAAATGGAAATATAGAAAATTAAAGTTATCCTTTAATCACTTCCTGAGGTGAGCCCTGATGCTGTAAAACTCTAAAAAGACTTTAAAGGCCTTTCCTCTTCAACAAAACAAAAACATACATATTTAAAGAATGTCGTTTCTACACGTTGCATCTTTTGTGCCTTAGTTCTTCAGTGCTTTACATTAACTGGGGTGAGAACCAGAAGATCTTTAAAGGTTAATTTACTGTAACAATAAGATTTAAGTTTCCAGCTCGTTGACAACTGTGCTCATTTCATAAATACAATAAACCTGCTTTACTCGAGCCCTTACCTCAAAAGGAGAATGTTTTTGCACAGGTGTCAGAAGAGCTCTCGAGATCAGCTTCATTACTAAATGTAGATAACTCCTCGTGTAGTTTTGCAAACACTCCAAGTGTTGAACGTGGCAGACCAACTTACATGAGCTATTAAGGTACAGTGTATTTTATATTTCAAGAGTGGAAGATGTTTTGTACAAGTATTAAAGTTTATTATGGAAATCCCTGACATTCTCTTTTGTTTCTCCTAACAAAAAATTTAAAGTGGGCTCCAAAAACCTGCTTTTTTATATTGAAAACACAGCAGTTAAGTATTACTGCATCCTTTTTTATATATATATATATAAAACTCTAATAAATGCCTTTTCAGTTTTTCCAGTTAAATTGTGAATGGGTAAGTGTTGGTTGTTGTGTAAATGCAGCACTGCTCTGAGGGATCAGCAACACCAGAACAGCACCACATGAATGCAGTTCATTTACCACAAACAAAAAAAAAAACAACAATTTAAAAAAAAAAAGGAAACTTGCAATTTTTGCAAAATAAAACTGTTTTTTATTTCAGGTTAAAAACATCTATGACTGTGAAGGTATTCTGTACAAAGGTTATAACGCTGTAAATCTGAAAGGCCAGAAAATAGCAGCCTTGACTTTGATGCTTCACTTCCTCCTTCCTCGTCGTCCTCTAAAGCCTCGGACCGAACCGTGACCAAAACACACAGTGTTGGGGATCCTGAGAGAAAAGAGCACAGCTGCTCAATTCTGGGCCTCAGATTGCTTAGTTTTAAATGCTAAAAAACTGTAGTACACATGTGCTGTAATCAGTACTTTACACATATTTAACTTATATAATATTCTGGATTTTTTTTTATTGCAAATTTCTTAAAAATGGCTGATTTAGTTTTAACACATACAGATTTGAAGGCTAACCTGTAGGAATACTGAGGCTTTCGTGGCGCTGTGCTCTCAGTGTCCTGGGCTGCAGCAAGAACGTCCTCGGTAGTGGCTTTTTCCTCACACTCGTGTGTCTCCATGGATTCCCCTCCCTCGGGTTCGTCGGACGGAGAGTTACACATAACCTCACAGACACCCTCAGACTCACACACATCATCCACCACCTCCATGGCTGCGTCTTTCTGCTCCTTTCTTTTTGTCTCTCGTCTTCTATTAACAAAGATACAATATTTAAAATACGCATAAGGCAAACATATTAAAGTGATGCTATTTTAAACTGCGCCTTTCACAGAGTTAGAAAAATAATACAAAAATACAAATTTTACACATCAGCATCAATAAAGAAGCAAAAAAATCTTATGCTATAATGTGTCTGATCTTATCATGTCACTAAATAAATAATAAAAGAGACATGTAGAGTGTAATGTAAGAATATAAAGAGTAGATAAGGCAATAAGGAGATTGACTAAAAGTCATAATTTGACATTTTGCTACCATCTAGTGGACAAAACACAGCCTTACCCTCGTTCCTTTTTGGTTTTATCGAATCTGAAGTCTGGAGGATACTTGTGAATTCTTATTAAATGGTCCTTCCTGTGTTTATTAGTCCTGAACGTCTGTCCACAGCCTTCCACCAAACACTGGTACTGAAAAATGTGAAGAAAATGTCATTGTTCTTCAAAAAAATAAAAAAAATAAAAAAATCTCCTAACAGCAGAGCTCTATTTGACACCGACTTACCATGTCCTGTTTCTGGGCAAGGATAGTAAAGAGAGAGTCATGCCACTCCTGAATGTGAATGTCCAAGAGCCGGGCGCTCGGCAGGGAGCGGCGGCATGAGCAGCACACGTGCCTGTGCAGGGCGTTGTAGTGGTGCTCGTACTCCTCCAGAGCACTGAAGACCCCACTGCAGCCTGAGATGTGACAGGCAAACTCGGACACGCTGACACAAGACAAGAGGAGGAGGAAGGTTATCAACAGTCTGACCAACACTGAGATTACAAGTCATCAGTCAAGTAGAAAATCCAACACGGTTGCTAAATAATGATCCCTTCTGGGGCAAATTTGTCATTTTACTGAATATTTTTAGCATTTCTCAATTAAATATGTCCAAGTGCATAATCTACTACTGTTGCAATCATCTTATTTGACTCGTTTTATTTCTAAATATGATCGCTTATTTTATTTACAAGTAATCAGCTTCCCAAAATCCCAAAAATGAAATGTGGGATTAATGTGTTATTTTTTTTGTCATTGTGCAAATATAGTGATTATAACATCCACATGAACGGAATCAACTTCATGGGATTTCCTTACCTGGATGGACATTAAGACACCAAAGGACAAATAGTATGTGGGGCAGGTTAATATGGAAGCCTGTTTCTGCCACTGAAAAAACCAAACATTTTTGGTGATCCATAAGTCAAAATTTTCAGGTTATTGTCTCAAAATTTCAAATTATGAAGTCAAATTTTGAATTCTTTTCTCAGACTTTTGAGTTGGTGACTCAAAATTGTGAGATAATAACCCCAAATCTTTATTTACAGGTAGGTTTTTTTTTTTTCAGCACTAGAAAGGACTTTCCATAGATGAGTCATGCTCATAGGAATTTAGGATGAAATAAATATGTAAAAGGATGTTGAAAGTCAGTTATGCAAGTCTTCTGGCTCCTGTATTTTCCTTTTTGTTTCATTAACCTTTATCTCACTTAGTGTTTCGTCAATCTATGGCAGATTTCTCTCTGAGCAACAGATTTTTACAGAGACTCGCAAATAACGGACAAAAACCTTCCTAGTCTTGATTGTAGTTGCATTTGTTTTTACTTGTACTTCTCATCATATCCCATTACAAATCTGACTTTGTGGTGCAAGCTTAGGGGATGAGAGAGAGATCCAGGATGAGATCCTAGCATGTTCACCTGCAGGAGAGCCATGATGAAAGCTTTTACTGATTTCTTCACAACCATTGGGGGGGGGGGGGGGGGGGGCAGGTGTCAAAGTCTGTGCAGTCACACATAAAGAGTGACACCTGCTCACCCTAACAACAACATGAAAATGTAATTTGAAAGTTTCAGGAGACATTTTAAAGGATGAGTGTGTTAACCCATGCATTGGCAAATGTAAATTATGTGCTGTTTAAAGGTGACCCATGCTCATAGCTAGCTAGCTAGATAGATAGATAGCAAGCACTTATATCTCCTGCCTCCCTCACCTGAGTGCTGGCTTGTCTTCTGCCTCCGAGATGTACAGGTCCTGCAGGTACATGTGTCTGTGAATGTCCCCGTCCTGCAAACAGCATTCATCTGCACGTTACAGCCGTTAGCAGAACGAGCAGCTGCCTGCTTTTCTGCTCGGTTTCTTGGTGCTTGGTTACCTCAAACAGCTCGTGGTCCTTGTGCAGGCGGATGATCTGCGGCGTGAAGCTGAACGGGTTGTTTCCCTCCTCGGACTCACTGAGTCTCCGCTCCTGCTGTTCATCGCGTCCCTCCGTCCGAAGCTGGAGTGCTTCTGGCTGCAGCATCGCTTCTACACGTTTTCATTGGCCGGACACAGAAACACTCGTTCACTATTATAACGTTATCAAGTCCAATGGTC
Source organism: Mchenga conophoros (assembly GCF_057382185.1). Taxonomy (NCBI): domain Eukaryota; kingdom Metazoa; phylum Chordata; class Actinopteri; order Cichliformes; family Cichlidae; genus Mchenga; species Mchenga conophoros. Next base: position 18,943,009 of record NC_140538.1, read on the forward strand.
GCTACGATGTTACCTCTGGGAGAAGGGTCTGGCTGCAGCCACTGTGGAGCTCCACAGTAACCGGATACACGTGACCTCCACACTAACCGGAAGCACGTGACCTCCACAGTAGCCGTAAACACGCATGGATACCGTGGAAGGTTTTTTTTTTTTTTTTTTTTTATAAACCTTTATTTAAACATCAGTACAATACAAAATGGAATTAAACAGTACTACAATAATGGTGTTGTACTTACAAAAGAATTGTATGCATAGATAAACAAATACAAGAACAGTATTCAGAAACAACAATATAAATATGCTAGGGGGAAAGTAACTGATCAAGCCAAAGAATAAAGTGATTGAAAGATCTTGATTTTTTCACAAACACCAATAGTTTTTATAGTTTTTGGGTTAGTGGAGTTCTTAATTGAGTTAAGATACTGTACAAGTTCAAAGGAGAATACATAAAAAGAGGGATGTCTTCCTAAACATTTGGACTTGTGAATATGAAATTTAGCCATTAAAAGTAACAAGTTAACCATATATCTGTTATCAAAGTTGAATTGTTTTTGGTTTTTGTGCAGACCAAACAAAACATATTTCCAAAACAATAAAAATCCTTTAATATATTTTCTGAAATAAAAACACATAAACTCTGCCAAAAATCTTGTACAAGGTTACAAAACCAAAAAAGATGTATAGTAGATTCCTTGGAAGTTTTACAAAAGCTACAGCTTGTATCAATGTCTAATTTGAATTTGCTTTGAAGATAATCTTTAGAAGGATAAATTCTGTGTATTAATTTATAAGAAATATCTTTAATTTTGTTGGTAATTAAAAACTGATTAGGGAGTTTCCAAACTTCGTTCCACATAATACCATCTGACAGCCGGTTCCAGAAAAAAATGACATATGGTAGCGTGGTTATGGTACTCTGAAATAAAGCTCTAATCGATTTATTGTTGTTTTTAGATTGCTTAGAAAAGCAAATTTTGCCAACAAAAGTTTGTATGGGAGATGTCAACGGCCTGTGGAATGAAGTGATATTAGGTTGATTCTTAAACAGCATACAAACCCCTGATGGTATTGAGCCAAATACTTTGGTATAATCATGACGAGTTATAGCTAAATTGAAATGTAAACAAAATTCTTCATAGGAGAAAAGAATACCATTTGAATCAAATAATTGGTTGACTAAAACAATGTCATTCCTAAACCAACTATCTAAGAAGAGAGATTTTCTTTTAAATAAAACATCCTTATTATTCCAGATATAATAACTGTGTGGACTACAGTTATGCTTGTAAATAAGAGTCCATGCTAAAAAAGCTTGACGATGAAAAGCAGAGATTTTTAAAGGGATTTTATCAATATCAAAATTACAAGTAAGGAAAAATTCAGTGCCACCTAACTTAGAAAACATGAACACAGGTATAGTATTCCAAATGGAAGTAGGATTAGTAATTAGATTCTTCAACCAATTTATTTTGAATGTGTTATTTAAAGTGTTAAAATCCAACACATTAAGTCCTCCATTGACATAGGAGTTCATAAGAACTGTTTTTTTAATGTAGTGTGTCCTATTTTTCCAGATAAAGTTGAAAAGTAACTTATCAACCTCTTTTATAAGTTTTTTATCAAGGTGCAATGCCAATGCAGCGAGAGATGCCTTCTGCTTTAGTTATTAATACCCTGCCTTTTAACGACAAATCTCTTAAGAGCCACTGATTAAATCTGCGTTTGAGTTTCTCTAGAATAGGATAAAAATTTTGAGTGATTCTACTTTCCTGATTTTTGGTTATTATGATACCTAAATAACGAACTTCTTGTTTTATTGGAATGTTACACAAAGCTGTTTTCGAACATTCTTTTATCGCCATAAGTTCACATTTAGGAATATTCAAGTACAATCCAGAAGCTTTGGAAAATATGGAGATAGTTTCAATAGCAATAGAGATTTGATTTTCATCTTTTAGGAATAATGTAGTGTCATCCGCTAACTGTGTTATGAGTACATCTTTGCCAATTAGTGATATACCTTTTACATTGCTTGATTTCATATGGTTAGACAATAGTTGGGCAATTAACAAAAACAGGTATGGAGAAATGGGACAGCCTTGTCTTATCCCTCTTTGTATGTTAAATCTGGGTGAAGTACCGTTTGTTAATTTAATACTGCTGTTACTGTTATGGTATAATGTTTTAATCGCTGTAGAGAAGTAAGAGCCAAAACCATACTTATCCAGAGCTTGAAATATAAATTCATGCTCCACTGTATCGAAGGCCTTGTAGAAGTCTAAAAATAATATGAAACCATTGCAATTTATGAGGTCAGAATAATCCAGAATATCTAAAACCAATCTGATATTGTTAGTTATGTGTCTTTTGGGCATAAAGCCAGATTGTGTTTCATCAATAACAGAGTCAAGAATCATCTTAAGTCTGTTAGCTATAATTAGAGCAAATACCTTATAATCATTATTTAGCAAGCTAATTGGTCTCCAATTATCAATCATTAATAGGTCCTTATTAGGCTTCGGAATCAACGTAGTCAAACCTTGATTCATCGTAGTGGGAAGCTGTTGGTTTCCTATGCTTTCTGCAAATACCTCAAGAAGAAAGGGAGACAACTCTTCAGAGAAAGTTTTATATAATTCAGCAGTAAGACCATCCGTACCTGGAGATTTATTATTTTTCAATAGCCCAATTGCATCTTTGACTTCTTCTAATGAGATGGGTTGATCACATAATATAGAATCTTCTTGGCTGATAGATTTAACATTCAGCGATTCTAAGAGATGATTTGTAGCTTCCTGAGAAAATGTAGAGCTATAAAGTTCCTTATAGAAATGACTACAATATTTAGAGATTAATCTGTAATCCTCTGTTATAACCCCATTTATCATTTATTTGCTAATATTATTTATACTTGAGTGTTTCTTTTCTAAACTGAAGAAATAATGGGAATTACGCTCACCTTCTTCAAGCCATTTAGATGTTGATCTGATAAAAGCTCCTTTTGCTTTGTCTGTGTATAAACGATCTAATTTATCTTGTAATTTAGCAAGGTTCATTTTATCCTCTTCAGTTAAAGTGTCAATTTGTTTATTAGATAACTGTGTGATTTGAGAGATTATATTTTCTTCCTCTAATCTTTTGGACTTTGCATTAAGGCTGCCAACCTTCCTTAAATATTTGCCAATTTCAAATTTTAATAATTCCCAGTTATTTCCATACTTTAAATCTTTTTGAGCTATAGACCAAAAGTTTGAGATCAGTTCTTTAAGCTCCTTTTTCACATCGTCTTTTTGTAATAATGAGCTGTTGAGTTTCCAGTATGTAAATTTAACAACAGAAGAATTAGATAGAGAAGTTAGATTTATTTTAATATATATGGCTTTATGATCTGTTGCTGGAGAAGGCCAAGCACCTACATCTATGCTATTGCTGTCAAAGCTCTCTGAAACTAACCAAAAGTCTATCCTTGAATGTCTCGAGTTAGAACTGTTGCACCAAGTAAACATTTTGGACTGAGGAAATTTGAATCTCCAAATGTCTGTAAGTTTCAGGCGTACCATAACAGCCTTCAATGTGGTATTAATTCTGTTCGAATGTCCTGGAGGAAATTTATCTAATTCAGCATCCATAATACAGTTAAAGTCTCCACCTAGTAATAATTTTGCATTTGGAAATTTATTTAACCAGCTAGATATTTTTTTTTCAATCGTCAAAAATAAATGATCATTTTCTAGCTTCGTGTTAAACCCGTATATGTTAGTTACAATTAAGACTAAATCATTATATTTTATGACTTGACATATGTAATGGCCTGCAGAATCACATTCTGTATGTAAAACATCCCCATTATATCTGTTTTTTAGGATTGATACCCCAGCTGATCGTTCAGTTCCATGAGATAACCATATAGAATTTCCCCATTGAGATCGCCAAAAACTAACATCGTTGATAGTAGAGTGAGATTCTTGTAAAAACACAAAGTCAGATTTAAGTTGCTTTGCATAAAGAAAAGTGGCTTTACGTTTTAAGTTGTTACGAAGACCCCTAGCATTAATAGAAACAAAAAACAAAGAACACAAATTGACAAAGAAAAGATATGTATTAAAATGTAAATCGAAGTTAAACCTTTTAACCTAACACTGAGTTCAGCACTAGAATATGAAAATGTTCACAGTATAGAGTATATATATAAATAAACTTTAGACGCCTAATAAAAGCGTAACAAAAAAAGTTTTACCTATTTAACAGTAAGTTTGCTTTTTGCTAACATCAAAGAGCAATTTAGACAGCCAAACATTAATATCTACAAATATCAGGCACATCAATATAAAGAACACCTTGTAAACAAACCTGAGAAGAACTAAGGGTCAGGGAATATTGAAGAGATTATGTGTGAATTTCAGCACCATTTACAAAGCCTCGACCTCCAACAAAGTAAGCAGATTTCCCTTCTTCACGTGCTTTCTTTATAATGGGCCACGGCTTCAGTCTGTTTTCTTTGTCCTCTCTCGTCAGGTCTTCAGTGAACCGCAGATGATTATTTTGAAGGAAAGTATTGTTCTTGGCAGCTTTCCACACCGCATCACGAATTCTCCTTGAGATGAACCGGATGATGATCCCTCTGGGTCTCGGGTCATTTTGTTTTGGTTTCCCCACTCGATGAGCGATGTCCAAGACCTCTGAAAACTTTTCCTTTTCCGCAGGTAGAACCGTTTGGCATATCCCAATCGCCTTTGCGCGCACATCTTCTTTCTCCAACTCCGGTACCCCATACAGTCTCAGATTCCAACGGCGGTTGTAGCGTTCAACTTCAGAGATGCGTTCGTCACATTTCTGTGTAAGCGTTTCGTTTTACTCAACCCTCTTCTCAATGACCATAATCTTATCACTTATGTCCTTTAAATCCGTACGAACTGTTCCTACCATTTCTTCAATGGCGTCACTTCTGGTGTTGATCAGATTAATCAAAGTGTTGACCGCATCAGCTTTCAGGGAGTCGCCATCAGAGTGACTGGCAGATAGTGTTGGTTTTTTAGCCACTGGAGGCTTGGAAGGCGTAACTGGTAGAGGTGGAAATTCTTCTTCAACCATCTCCTGACACTCCATTTCTTTCATGTAGCTATGGTCGCTAGCTAGCATGCTAGTTGCATGTGGTTTGCCTGAGTTACTCAGCCTTTTCTGAGCAGATTTCGACATGTTGTTGTTATAGAATTTGGTTTCAGATTTAGCAGGTTTAGTGCGCTGATCTTCAAAAAAGTCTTGAAAGTTAGAAAGACGTCAAATAGGTGTTGTAAAAATGCTTTATATCTTTCTAGTGCCGAGAGCTCGAAAAAACACTCCTCTTCACGCCGCCATCTTGCTCGGCCAGCCGCCGCAAACACGTAACTTTGGTTAAATCGACTTTGACAGCGAAAACTAAATTGCGTTTTTGTTACTATTGATGCTGCTGAGAAAAAAAATGGTTTTAAGTGGGGGGGTTTTAACACTCTGGGTTTGTTCAAAAAAATTCACCATCCCCTAAATAGTTGGGTTGCGGTCACGTGGTTCTGATGACGTGCGGAGGCAGCGCGATTTTTGAGTGAAGGGCGGAAGTAAACACAGCCAGATGCTCTTGACTTTTTCGGTTGTATTTTGGCGCGGGGTTATGACGTCACCTGATAGTCATCACTGAACACTAGTCGCCCTGCTTTGACCTAATACAGCTGTGGGAAACACTGTCTTCCCTCAAACTTAATAGTTAAAAAAAATAAATGAATAATAATAATAATAATAAATATCAATGCTTTATTCCAAAGGAAGGTTATTTCAAGCCCTACCGCTCTCATCTTATAGAACATTAAGTTTTTGGTGTAGTTCAAGAAATATCAGAAAACAGAAATAATTGTATTTGAGTTTAAATTAGCATCAGCCCTAATTATAAAACCCCAAATTTCACTCAAATTCTGAATTTTAACCCTTTTTAATACCATTTAGATCAGCTAATTCGAATTATTTACAAAGAGAAAAGCATAAAAGCATTTTCTAACTATGATTGCAGTTAAATGTATTTCAATAATTAACAGTATCAATGATTATACATGCGTCATAACTTTTTTGTGCAGTGACAGAAAACCCCCAGCAGCATATTCGTGGACAAAAGTGGCCACCTTCTGTTTACCTTCACAAAATGCCATAAATGAATATATTAAAACAATTTCCACTTGATTTTTCAAACTGGTATCAGTCCTTGTCACGAAAACCAACATTTTATTCAAATTCAGATTTTTTTTTTTTTTTTACCCTTTAAAGCCTAGTTTGGTTATATTTTCCCAGTAACTTTTCAGAGAAAAAGGAAATAAAGTTCTGAATTTTTTAACCATATAATGCATGAAACCTAATATTTTTTCAATCATTACAGGTCAGTAAAAGTAACAGTAACAATGATTTATTTAATTTTGCATGATCAGTTCTTGTGATGAATGACCAAAAATAAACAACCACCTGGCGTCTTAGGGGCCAGAAATGGCCATTTAATGACCAAATGACCACTAAGATGACAAAAATTTGTATTTGAGTTTGTGTGCATCCTCATTAGGATGTGCTAACCACGAGGGAGTGGTCTTTGTAGGCACACTTTCCATAGGTGGAGCAAGTGGATGTTCTAATCCAACATCTAATCCTGCAGGTGCACTTCTTGCTCAGTCTTCTCATTTTGTTGGTGGGGTATGGGTCACACTCTGGTTCAGACTACTGTATCTTGGGATGAATGGCAGCTATCGAGTACTGGGGACAAGGCTGTCTTGCAATTGTTGAGGTCACCAGCATGTGCCCCAGCTCTTCCAGGATCACTCTTCATTTGTAGGTGTTAGAGGACTCCCACTCCTGTGAAGTGGTTTCCACCGAACAAAGGCATTGTATTCCACAACATCCAGGAGATCGTAGAAAAGACCCAACAGCCATCTGCTAGTTTTCCTTCAACAACTCGAGGTGCCAACATCCTGTCTAGGTTATCCACACCGTATTTGTGCTTCTTGTAGTCCAGGCTTCCTCTTCTCCCCATTACTGCCTGTTGGTTACCTGTGTGTTGTGCACATTTTAGCCTCACTTGGGCATGTAGGATACTGCCTTCACCAAAACTACCATGGCAAAGACAGACAACAAAATCTTCCTCCGTTGCAACTGGAGGAGCTGGGTGAGGTAGGTCTGGGTTGTTTCCCCTAAATGTGCCAACCAGAGCCAGATTTCATCTGAGGAGTTTCTTTGCCAAGGTGTGTAACACACACACAAACAGATTCTAGGTCTGACCAGCTGTCTCAGCCATGGGCAAAAGACAACAACCAATAAAATTCAAAAAGAATTTATTAGTACAATGATCAAAAAAATGAAGGGATAAAACAGTCCAGTGTCCCACTTGAAAAGGGGATAAAACCCACAGTCCAAGGCCAGAGCCAGCGATGCCTCAGTTCAGTTGCACTTCAGATATCAACCAGCAGCTGTCCCCCAAGACCCACCACCCTGAAAGTAGATGGCCAGTAATCACTCCAGCCTCAGCAACCCAATTCTGCCTTTAGGCTGCGGCATATAGTAGGCCCTGGTCTGCACAGAGAGACACAATATAACTACATCTTCAATATACAATTCACAGAGCAGCAAACTATCCATCCTAAACATATTTGAATCAAGTCATCTTAGATCTGATCATATGACATACCTGCACAGAGAGACAAAACATCATAGCGGTGTTTGTAGTGTGGGCTATAAGTAGACTAGCATATCAGTGCAATCAAATACACCCGCCTTCAATTAATCCAACCCCATCACAGCCATTGGCTCACAGTAAATGTGGCACGCAAAACCACAACTTCCCACAACAAACAAGGAGATGAATTAATACAAGCAACATTAGTCCACCATGTTACAGGTGAACGAAGTAAAGATGTTGTCAGCGTGTCCTTGGAGCGCCTCTGTTGGTTGGAGTGTGAACCCCTTTTTCTTTTTAACTCCTTGGAACTTGGAGTCTTGTCATCCCACATGCCACATGTAGCTTTATTCTGGGGTAGGCTCTCATCTACACTTCATGTATATCTCTCCAATTCTCCTCCCATGCAGATTTTTATAGGTGCACAGCAGCTAAAAGAGCTTCTTTCTTATAAAAAAGTCAAAGGCAGGTCTCAGGCTGCTAATGCAGAGAACTGCATACAGTGCGGGCCCTGGTCTGATACCAGTGGGCACTGGATTGTAGGGCAGTCTCTCTTCAGTAGTGGGACCTACATAGTTTTCCTTCACAAGGCATCCAGTCAGTTGCAAGCTCATTGTTCTTGAAAATTGCTCCCTAAATGTGTTTTTTTTGTGACCTAAAAACATTAAAACACAGGTCACCAATCAACATCCCTAAACTTCAAGCCTATGCTTCAAGCACATTACCACTAGATGGCTGCAAATACAACAACGTGCCCTGATGGCTAAAGACAGATAACTTACCGTTCTGTAGCAGTAAGCTTTGATACTCAACAGTTTGTGAGAGTGGTTAGGATGGGTGAAACTTTGGTGGCAAAGCGTTTTATTTTTCAGTTAACTGCAGAAATAACTTTCACAGACTTTCCAGGCGTGGTTTTTTAAAGTGCTTCTGTTATTCGTGTCTGTTTCTTCACTCTGCTCGTTCAGCCCCTCATGTAAATCACAGACTACAGAGTTCAAAAACATATTTGGAGACAATTTTTTTTAACAATTTCTTTTTTTCTTTTTTGACAATCTCTTGTGGTGACTCGTGGTTGCTCTGATTTAGATGCTACAGGATATTACGAGGCAGAGAGGAAGAGAGAGAGAGAAAGAGAGAGAGAGAGGCGGAGAGCTGAGGATCCTCTGTATTTCCCTCAGAGAGCCAACCACACAATGACAGAGTGTGTCTGATAGAGCAACATGTCAAGTTCTGGATGTTTTATATGGATTTTCTTCTCCTCATGGGGTATGTAAAGAGTTTTTTCTTTCTTTCTTTCTTTCTTTCTTTCTTTCTTTCTTTCTTTCTTTCTTTCTTTCTTTCTTTCTTTCTTTCTTTCTTTCTTTCTTTCTTTCTTTCTTTCTTTCTTTCGATTTATCTAATAAATCATTTAACACTTGCAGGGATAATTACAGCCAGTGTAGAGACTCTACCTCATGTCATAAAGTACCAAACAGTGATACCTCTGAGGCTGAAGGACTCATCTGTTTTTAATGATGATGATGCTGCTGCTACACACAAGGTAACACTCACTCTACTGTGCTGTTGAAGCAGTTCATTAAGAAAAAAGTGATCTGAAGAATGAATTTAAATCCCTTCTGCTTCTTGTGTGTGTGTGAACAGAAATACCCTGATGCACTGCAGTACTCTATATGGATCGCAGGGCAAAACCACACTCTGCATTTGGAAAAGAACAAGTGAGAAAACTTTAAATGACTTGTTTGATTTTGAGCTACTTTCTAAGGCTTTTTTAAACCTTAGAGGTTCCTCAATTTGTGCACTTTCTTTTTTCAGGAATCTAGTGGGTAAAACCTTCTCTGTGACACATTACTCTGATCAGGGAGACCAAATCTCAACCACTCCAGATCTAAGTGTATGTATCTTTACATTATTTTATTTGTCTACACCATCGGGAAAATGTGTCTATTTTGTTTTTGTGAAAGTGCACAAGATGCTTAGCACGATACTCCATAGTCATTCTCTCTCAGATCCTTTTTACTGGTATAGATTACCATATAAGTATTTGACTGCACAGGCTTGAATCATATGAAAGCAGGATATCCTGTGCCACCAACTGCTTTCAGAGGTGTTTGTACATTTATCATTCATTACCGGATTTTTTTTTTTCCTTTTGCGAAATGCCAATATAAATCTTTTGACTATATTAAAATCATAGCTCTGACCTGAAGAAAGACAACAGGTCTTTTGTGCTCACTTATTTGTATCCACGCTTACTGTTAACGTATTTCTAAAGTAAACACTTTGCAGTAAATTGTAATTATCTGCTACAAATATCAGATCAGGGGCATTTTGTGCAGTATGTGTAATTATTTCTTGCACGTTTCAAAATATCAAATTGCATAAAAAAAAAAGTTTCTCAGGTTCCCGATTATGACCACAGACACACACGCAGCAGGAAGAAACAGGAGGAAGTGGGAATGACATATAAGGTTAAGATTAGCATCCAGACCACACTGAGATATCTGGGAGATTAAAAAATCACAAATGTCATTATTAATTCTGGTACAAATCATGGCTGTCTGTTCAGGTTCACTGCTACTACCACGGACACATCGTGGGAGTGGAGGACTCCTCTGCCAGCATTGGACTCTGCTCAGGAATAAAGTGAGTAATGCAGGCTATAATTTTTTTCTTTCATCTTTTACCTCTAATTACAAAAAGGTTTCTTTCCCTGAAGGGGTGCCCAAATTTCATAAAAACCATGATGCTATGTTACGGTAAGACTTCGTCTGTGACTCATGGCCAGCACGCCCAAACTAAAGGGAAGATCAGCATCCCTCCTAAAGATCATCAAGACTGCATGCACAGTAACTCGTGCTCCTTGCATGCAGACTTCTCTCGTTAACCCTTCTGTTGCTGTCATGAAAGGGGAAAGTTGACGTTTGAGAAGCAGAAATGCTGAAAAGTTTGCCTTTGTCCCCTCTGTAGGGGGTTTGTGCGCCTCCGGGACCAGACGTACCTCATTGAGCCTCTCGGTACCAAGGCAGGACAGCAGGATGACGGCCAGAGTGCCGACACTCACAGCGATGAGGGTCTTCATGCTGTTTACAACTACAAACACCTGAGGAAGAAGAGGAGCCTCTGTTCCCATGGAAACACGACCACTTTCTATGATCATGTAGCTCGTCCGTCTGGACTGTTCCGGCTCGCCAGTCTGGTAAAGACACACAAGATGGACACATCCAGATTTATGGTGCTGTCTCACATTTCATAGATTTATGCAAAAAACAAAAAAACAGGACTTTGCATTGTGATACAAAAATATAAGTAATTCTCTATCGTCATGACATTTATGAAGATGTATGAAAATAGATTTCTTTAGGTTGACAATTAGAAGTGAAGTTACAGTGAAATAACCACATTTCCCACAAGTGACAATACATTTAGTCAATGAAAGGATCTAAGAAAAAAGGGAAACACCACAGAGAGAAGTTATAGATCGCTTTTAATATGTTTGGGTCATTACCTGTGACTGAGTGTGTGAATATTTAGCACAAAGTCACTGTTACACTGCTCTAAAAGCATTTAAACGATCAAATGGACTTACATAGTGCCTTTCTATTCAACTTTAAAAACTCAAAGCGTTTTATACTAGGATTCCTATTCACCCAATCACACACACTTTATTCACACTCACATCTGGGGTAACTCAGGGTTCAGTGTTTCTCCCAAGGACACTGTGACACACAGACTGGAGGAGCTTCTGATTGGTAGACAACCTACTCTACCACCTGAACCACAGTCACCCCAAACAATGAAACTTTTTATTTTTCATTAACCACCCTTTAACCGCATAATCCTAACCAAACAGGTACACATACACAAATGCTCAACATTGTTAATATCATGTGTCTTTTGTGTTTCTCAGAAAAGCAGAGCTCAGAAAGCAGAGCGAACGAAGAGACCCAGGACGGTGGAGCTGGTTGTTGTGGTTGACCATAGAGAGGTTTGAGCTCACTTTTTCTTTTGCCTAGTCACGAGTAAGACAATTTTTGAGGTGTAAGATCTTCTTTTGTTCATGGCATGTTGTTAAATGTGATACTAAGTGAAATAATGGTTTCTTTCAGTATAAGAAGTTTGGCAGTAAGAAGACAATAGAGGCCAGAGCGCTTGAAATAGCAAACCACGTGGACAAAGTACGTTTGTGTCTCGGCACTGTTTCTGTGTTTTCGTGTCCCACACGTCTTCAAGCTTTACTTTCACTTTGGATTTCACGCAAGAAATGTGTCCTGATACTTTGTTCTTTACTGACTGGAATCTGACCAGTAAAAGGAAGGAGAAGGTTTTTTTTTTTCTCACTGTGAAAAATCTAACTTTAACTGTGAATCTTCACACCTTAACTGAAAATTTTCACACATATCCCACAATTCTCTTTGCATACTCCCAATGTGTATGCATCATCTTGCAGCACTAGACCCAACATTAGTTTCCTGTTGCACATTTATAAAATCTGCTGCTTGAAGCATTTTGTGGTTTTAACTGATTTCGCTCACCGCGCTGCTCTGTTTCAGCTCTATCGCCCTGTGGGCGTTCGTGTGATGCTCGTCGGCCTGGATATCTGGTCATACAGAGATCAAATACATGTCAGCACTGACCCTGAGGTCACCCTCCGTCGTTTCCTTGAGTGGCGTCAGCAGCACCTTCTGCCGAGGACCAAACATGACAATGCGCAGTTCATAACGTAAGATGTTCGTCTTTCTACTGCTTACTAAACCTATCTAAAAAATGATAAGATAATTTGTAAACATTTTGCCTCATCACCTTTCAGAGCTGTGGATTTTGATGGCTCCACTGTAGGCTTAGCAAACACCAATGCTATGTGCACCTCTAACTCTGGAGCTGTCAATGAGGTAGTCATGTTTCAATGTGGATTTCTTTAATTAAAAGTGGAAAGATGTGGAAATTAAATGTTTGTGAATTAAATGTCGCACAGGACCATAACACTAATGCAATTGGAGTGGCTTCCACCATTGCGCATGAGATGGGTCACAACCTAGGCTTGTCCCACGACACTGAAGACTGTGTCTGTGGCACTTCTGTGTCAAAAAAAGGCTGCATCATGTCAGAGAGCGTTGGGTAAGCTCAGCTTTGCACCTGTGCAAATGAACACCCTCCTATGTGCAGACCTTCGAAGGAAAAACATCTGATATGGTCTTATTATCGTCCACCTCCTCTAGCTTAAAGTATCCAGAGCTGTTCAGCAGCTGCAGTCGGCAGCAGCTCAGCAAGTTCTTGGAGGAGATCAACCCGGCATGTCTGCTCAATACTCCTTCCACCGATCGAGTTTATGGGGGCCCCATGTGTGGAAATGCCTTCTTAGAGCCTGGAGAGGAGTGCGACTGCGGCACGGTGGAGGTTTGTGCATATCACGTTCGTTTTGTATAGCCAAACTCCCATTACTGAAACACACAATGATGACTGAGATGTGCATGCCTCTGTATGCCTGCCAGGAATGCAAGAATCCCTGCTGCAATGCCACCACCTGCAAACTGAATGCAGGAGCCCAGTGTGGAGAGGGAGAGTGCTGCCACAACTGCCAAGTAAGTACTACTCACTGTGTGAAGTCACACTGATACTAATTATGTTACTATATAACAAGACACAGTCTGACTGTGCCGTCTGGCTGGTTATGTGTGAGTGCGTGTATTTTAGTAGTCGGTACATCACCATCTGTGTTCCTCTCCACTCCGTAGCTGAAACCGACAGGCAGCGTCTGCCGACCGAAAGCAGGAGACTGCGACCTGGCAGAATATTGCACCGGCTTCTCTGCTGTCTGTCCGACTGACGCCTACACCCAGAATGGCCTGCTGTGTAACCATGGAACAGGGTACTGCTACAATGGACAGTGTCCTTCACGCCGGGATCACTGCAAGAGGCTTTGGGGACCAGGTTAAGAAACTAGTGAATCACAGTTTGCTTCAGATGTGCTTTATTCTTAATAATCAAGACTCATCAAGCTGTATTTTTTGCTGTGATTGTTTTCAGATGCTGAAGTCGCTTCAAACGCTTGTTTCTATCTGCATGGAAACTGCAGAAAGACACACTTTAACCAGAGATGCCCAGGCCGGTATGCAATCCAAAGCTCTACAATTGCACATATTCACTGCCAGGTACTGTTTGTTCTTGAAACCATCCCTTGTGGTTTTCGGTTACAGAGATCAGTCCTGTGGTCAACTTTTTTGTTCCGGCGGATGGGAGTTCCCTGTGACATCCAGGAAGTCCCTTTACAAAGTAGGAAACGGAGACATGTGCAATGTGGCAACTATGAACCCTGAAGATAACTACCCCGAAGATTTGGACATGGTACCTACTGGCACTAAGTGCGGCAAAAACATGGTGAGAAAGCTGCTCTTTGTAGCTAAAATGAAGAAAACATCCATGCGCTACAGATTCCTGCAAAGTCTTTGTGTGTCCTTTAGGTATGCTACAATCAACAGTGTCAAGACATAAAAAACATAAAAATGTATGGAAGAAATGACTGCTCTGCCAAATGCAACAACCGTGGGGTGAGAACTTTAGATCCTCGGTACTCTAAAGCACTGTGGATTTATGGCAGCACAACATGCGTACTATGAGTGGGATCTCTTACAGGTCTGCAATCATGAGAGCAAGTGTCACTGCGATCCTGGCTGGGCTCCACCTTTCTGTGATGTGCAGCAGTCCGAGCTGCCTCAAGGTACTCTACTATCCTGACATACACCCACTGATAGCCCGCTTCTCCCTGCCCTTTTAATAACCATGATTTACACATGACCCATATGCTCTGTTTTCCACTGAGCTGCAATACTTGGATTGAATTTCTCATGGGCCTTAAAACAATCGTGCTCTGTTCTGATGAATACAAGCAGACACTGATGCAGTGGCATTTCCTTATTAGTGTGTACATACGCCCTAATTATGTTACAGAGGAGTTTGCTTCCTGAGGGGGGTGACGTATGTTGTTATTTGCTCATCCTTGGGCAAAAAAAATCTCATTGGCCTAATCTGTTGTGTTATTGTGTGTGTGTACAGAGTCAGGCCTGGTTAAGTTCATAGTGTCAGTGGTGGCTGGCTTACTTCTTCTTTTGCTCGTGGTTATCGGGAGTTTGATGTGGTACGTCAGAAAGAGACAGCCTGCGAAGAGGTACAGAAAGGAGCTCCTCCTCTCTTTTAGCTTTTGGATCACCACAATAAGTAAATAAAACTTTATAAGCTTGTCAGAGTTTCTTTTAAGCAATTGTGCATATTTCCTTGCAGATACCTCCCATCTTCCGCGGGACAGTTCAACCCGTTGTTTCGGTCGAGCAGCGAACGACGCAGGCCTCCTCTTGGATCAGCACAAATCAGCCAGCCTAAATTTTTGGAGTCGTCGGCCACTCAAGCATGTAAACCGCTCTTCTCTGCTCCTACAAGATCACAGACTGGAGCACTAAAACCCAGCCGAGCAGCTCCAGAGGTGAGCACCTTCTGTGATGTAGCAGATTTGCCACCAGAGTGCCGTAATGTGCTGTGGCAGTAGATTTTGGCCTGTGTTATTGGACCAAATTCAAATCATAAACAGACTTGTATTTTAGTCAAACTGTCAAAAACCAGTGAGGAATAAGGCTTAAAAAATAAAATTTTAGACTGTACTCATTTCTATTTTCTCCCTTTACAGCCGCCCAAGAAAGCAGCAGCCGTACCCCAGCCATCTGTGTTTCAGCAGGTAATCTGACCTCCGGTTCCAGCTTCATTTAAATGTTATTTATATGTTTCAACTAGTAAATAAATGTTTTTATTTAGGCTATAAAGCCATTCACGCAGGCTCCAGCTGTTTCAAGAAAGCCAATCTTTACTGAGGTAAAACTGCATGTCTTCATTGTCTTTTGGGGCAGTAATTATTTTTAAAAAAATTTATTTTAGTATCATTATTCTGGTCTTATATATATACTTTTTTTTCTCTTTTTTTCAGAGTAAGCCACTGCCTCCATCGAGACCTCTGCCACCACTCACAACAAAGCCGGTAAATAACGTTCAAACTGAACTCATTATTTGCGTATACACATTTAACAGTGCTTGCGTTTGCTGCTTCTTTAAAACATGAACTGTTTTGTCTCTCAGATCATGAAACCAAAGCCCCCAATGCCTCCAGCGAAGCCAAAGCCCTCCGCAGTCCTGTCTTCATTGCCTCACACTCAGCTGGTATGTATTCAGACTCAGACATTCTCAGAGGCTATCACGTTTATGAAGATGTCTGTGGTTTTTGGCTCTGTCCTAGCATAGCAGTGTAATGAACAAGCAGTCAGTGAATCAGTAAGCATATAAACTTCTCCTGACCACCAGTGAGTTGGTGAGGCACTAACATGGGGAAATAAACACACCAAGACCAAGTTTGGAGAATAAAAATGTCTCATCCCAAGTATGTGTGCTAATACTATTTATCTGCTCCCCTAGCTCGGCGGGAGGGCTGCCCTGATGCCTCCCAGCAGGCCCAGATGACAGTGGGACTAATTCATCGAGGTGTAAACACTGAAATCCTCTGACAGAGGACATTGTTTTTGTCTCACCTAGAAGGACCAAGAAGATCCTGTCTGGAGACGCTCTTCTGTTTTAAAGTAGAAACAGGATCCGCTGAAGAATCGGCATTGTTAAGCAACACAGCTTTTGTGGTCTCCTTGAGGATTACCACTGCTTATGTACACCTTCAGTATGTTAATGAAAACCTGAAGTAATGATCAGCAGACTCATATTCTGTGCTTTATGAATGACAAATGGCACTGCTGCCATGACGATTGTTTAGTTTATTTGAGTCTTTTTAAAGGGAAACATTTGGTTTTTGGGTTTGTTTGTTTTTTGCCTAAATCCTGGGATATGTGAAGATTTTATAAGGTAACTGCACTATCAATGCTGTAACTGTTCCTTTTCCCTTTTCCCTCACATTTTTTTTGGTACTGCATTTCTCTGAAATATGGTTGTTAAGGGATTTTAAAATGTGGCATGAGCACTTTACAGGTAGATTTTTTTAATTGAAGAAGGTCTTTTCTTGTCATTTTTTTAAAACTCTTTGTACTGACCTGTCTATGCTTGACTGTGCAATTGAACCAGTACATATATCTGTTTTATTTTGCGTGCTGACCTGATAGATGTCAAAGGATATTGATTATTCTATGCAGCAGACAAGATCACAAAGTCCTTTCACTCATAATACCAATGATGAGGATTCACCCTCGATTTGTCTTTAAATCTTTCAGTTCTGAATGTTCTAATTTATTGGCTTGCAATAAACGTGATCCATCACACTCAGTGTTTCTGTCACTTTCTCTGTCTTTATATCCAGATGATCCAGAAGATATTCATATTAACATCTGTGACTCTCTGTTGATTTTTTTGCTCTGTCCTATCAGCAGCGTAATGTCAGAACAAAACTCAATTAGATCTATAATTGGTTGGGGGGAAAAAAAGATTGATTTTGTAGTTTTTCTCTGCAAAACCTGATTCAACATGTGAATGGAGTCCAGACTTTCAGCTTTAATTCAAAGGGATTTTTAAGAAACCATTGCATTAACTCTTTCAGTTATAGTAATTTTTATACAGTTCCCCATTTTCAGAGTCTAAAGAGACATTGATTGCCTTCAGCTAAAAGCCTAAACAAACCTATCAGGGAGATTTAAAAAAAAAAAATGAAAAAAGTCAAATTTGATACATGAAAAGGGTGAATGCACTCATCAACTCAGCCACACCAACAGGGCTGAAATACCACAGAAGAGAATTAAGGTGCATGATGACATAATTATTCCATGGTCATGAAAAGAAAACCTCCAAGAACTTGACTTCAAAAGATGGCAAACACTCTTGAGGAGGTGTATCATTGTCAAGGTCTGCAATAAAGAGATGCCTTCTTCATTTGAAATACAGAGAGTTTACAACGAGGTGCAAACCACTGGTTACACTCAAGAATATAAAGGCCAGATTAGAGTTTCCCACAAACCAACTAAAAGCGTCACAGAAAACAATGGAAACACAAAACCAAGACGAACTTGTTCCAGAATGATGAGAGAGAGAAGTATGGATATGGAAAAGGAGAGAAACTGCTAAAGCATACAGGGTGAGTTTGCTCCAGATGAAGGGGTTACCATTACTACCAGGAGCCTCTCCTCAAGGGTAGATTTGGGGGTCATGATGTCTGCAAGATGCCGTGCTTACTTTTAGATGCTTTGAGCACCAGAGCAACACAAGTTGACTGAATGTATTCAAGAGAAGGCCGATAACAACACAACATTAGAACTGAAAGACTTTGCAACTCCCTAAAACCCCAAATCCCTCAAAGATTGGCCAAAAGAGAAACAAATCTATATTTTTGATTTGGGGTTGAACTGGCCCTTTAACAGCTGATCGCCTAGCAACGCTTCAAACAACCTGAGGTGGGCTGAAGCTATAGGTTAGCTCATCAAGACTGTTTTAATCGTTCAGAAACGACTGTAATTTTATAAATAATGGAACGAGAACTGAACGAAGAGGAACTACAGGACCTGTTTGCGTGGATAGATAAGATACCGCTGTCCCGGCCCAAAAGACACATCACAAGAGACTTCAGCGACGCAGGTAGTAAAGTTAGCCTAGCAGTCCTCATGGAGGTGCTAACCAAACAATCAAGCAGTAACAGCAGGAGTAATATGATCTGCATAGCTCCATGTCTCCAGCTACGGTAATTTTATTTATTTGTGATCTGACTAAGTTTCTCTTTGAACCTTAGTGATGGCTGCTGAGGTGGTAAAATATTTCTTCCCCAAGCTTGTTGATCTGCACAACTATGTTTCTGCAAACTCCACACAGCAGAAGCTCAGCAACTGGAACCTGCTCAACAGGCAAGACATCACTGTTTTATGTGTGTGTGTGTGTGTGTGTGTTTGATTCTTCTGAATCTGGTGGATTGAATGACTACATCCCAGCCAGAGAAAAACACTCTCCACAGCTGAAAAACATCACATTTTAACAGCCTGCCACAAAAACTTGTACACAAGCTACAAAAAAGTTAAAAAGCTAGATGGCTAATTAATATCTCTTAA
This sequence comes from Mchenga conophoros, assembly GCF_057382185.1. Classification (NCBI taxonomy): domain Eukaryota; kingdom Metazoa; phylum Chordata; class Actinopteri; order Cichliformes; family Cichlidae; genus Mchenga; species Mchenga conophoros. Next base: position 18,961,750 of record NC_140538.1, read on the forward strand.
TAGGAATGACAGACATTGCCTAATGTTTTTCCCATCCAAATAAAATTTTTCCTGGGCCTCCACATCTGGTCCTGCGGACATATCCTACTTACACCCACTCACTCCATCCCTCGCCACTGATATGGCACAAAGCCAGCTTCAGATTTATGGGAATTTGCTGAAAACATTTTGGCTCCTATGTTGTGTCTCATCAGTTAAATCACACCGAGTCTGCTGATACTACTGTGCATAGTTCTAGGTATTAGAAACATGTGTTTTTATTTATATGAGGATAGGAAGGTATTTTCCAAGCTGGACTTCCATGTGCCTGAGGAGACACTGAAGAAAATTGCACAGAGCACCACAGGAGCAATAGTGCCTGTCCTGAGCAACCTCAGGGAGAAGATAGACAAGAAACTGGAGTACACCACCAACAACATACTGGTGTGTAGTGACACACACGGTATAGGTCATTTTTTTTGTCTATTTGAATGCAAAATATGAATTACTGCATGCTTGTCCATGTTAATCTAACTACAGTGGATATATATTTTGTTTTATAAATTTAGGATATGGAGTATTATGACACCAGGAACCAGGAGAAACCTCATGAAGGTACAATCTTCTGCATTTGATGCCATATTTGGCTTTGCATCACATCACACGATAGTGATGTAGGTGTTGCTGGAAGTTACAAACTGTGATGAAGTCAGTAACATTAAGTAGATTATGGAAATAAAACAGCTGAATTAGGATAAATGCAATGACTTTATATTGGCCTTATGCATGTTGCAGCATGTGTCATAATGATAGTGTAGTTTGTGCAGAATATCAGCTGAAACTGTTGTTTTTTATTTAACTGAAGCCAAACAAAACTGAAGCTAAGATGTGCTTTATTTAGCACAGGAAGTGAGTTTGGTGTTATTTTAGACTTTTTTTTGTTAATGCAGCTATATCTGCCGGTCAACTCCCAAACACCAAGTCAGCATATTCAGCATTCAGCAAGGTGTTTTTTTCCCCCTCTTTATTTGGTTTTTGTTTAAGGGAGCAGTTTAGTGACTGTTCATCGCTGTTTTTGTCACTGAAATGAAGCGTCTCCAAGATCTTCTCAGGCCCAAATTAAGTGTAATCTATCCCAGAGATAGCAGTGACCAATCAGAAACACAAAGAAACGTCCATTTGAAGGAATCGGGGAGAACTGATTAGAAGAAAATTCCACCACCCTAAAGGAGTGAACTTGTTTCCCACACCTCATCCGTCCCTATCAAAGCTGGCCAGTGCCTCCACCCTCTGCTCTTTCCTCTTCCGTCTACACTCGCTCCCGCCATCAGACACATGACTCAGGTTCTCGTATCAGTTTCCACATGGCTCTTATCGCTGGCCTGAGCTCAGCACCGTTGACTTAAAGCCTGATATTTTTTTCCTTTATCTACTAATCTTACTTCAGCGTTTCACCCTCTTTCTGCTATTGGTCGTCACCCTTTCTGCCACCAAGCCTTATCTCTTTTACTCAGCTGTATAGATTCTTTTAGTCATTGTGTTTTGTTCACATCATAGTTTGTAAAACAAGACACTTTTTTTCTTCAGAAATTCAACAGACTGAGATAAGACTTCTAACTCAGCTGGAGGAATTGAAAAAAGATGAAAAGAACAGGCAAAAAAACAGGTATGACCAAAAAACCACTGCTTTTAATTATAATGCAATGAATCGCAAGAACATTTAAAACAAAAATAATAGCCTGTCCATTCTTTTTTTTATGGTACAGTAAAGTGGAGCGTGCAGTAAAGTTTTATTCAGACATGGATCCTGCTTTCCAACAAATGCTGAAGGAAAAAGAAAAAGCAATTATGTCTTTGATGGAGACTGTGGAGGTAAAGTCTGCATGCAGACATGCATGAATGCAGGAAACACTCTGCTAAAGTGTGTGTGTGTGTGTGTGCGTGCGTGCGTGCGTGCGTGCGTGCGTGCGTGCGTGCGTGTGTGTGTGAGATGGAGAAAAATATTTAGGAGTGTGTGTTAGGCATGTGTAATGTCCTGTGTCAGCAGTGGCGAGTGAGTCAGTATCTGCTCAGTGGATATAACCCTTATTTTTCTTTTCCATCTGTGGTCACATCTGCATGTTTAGAGAGAAGCAGAAGGATGACACAAACGTGCAACTTCTCCTTTCACCGCACTATGAAGTTTTCAGAAGCCTTCAAAGAAATATCCTCTCTTTAGCCTCATCCCTCTTTTCTTTTTCTTTTCTTGGTTTTCTTGGTCGTGTATGTTTGCAGATCCTCCAGATGAAAGTGAACAAGCTGGAACATCTGGTTCACTTGAAGGATGTCCGTATTCAAGATCTGACACAGCATCTGGAGACGTACAAAGCAAGAGGCAACACACACTGAAGCAGCTGTGAAACTATACAGACAGAGAAATGTCTGTAGCAGTTCTGATATGTAAACCTGTATTTTGTAAAAAAGCAATATTAGTTAAGGCAAATGATCATCTTATCTAATCCCACCAGCTAAAACTGTCACATCTGTTGAAATGCACAAGGGAGATTCCAGATGTGAACTTTTTAAATCCTTGTTTTGAAAAAGAAAAAAATGGAATTTTATCCCAGAACATAAAATGTACACACTTCAGGATGCAGAAATGTCTCTTTTTCTTTCTTTAATAATATGATCCACTGCCTTATATCTTGAATCTTCTGTGTTTATGCTTCATGACCCTTTTATATGAAATCATGACTTGTTGAATGTAAATAGTTGCTTCTTTGTGAAAGGTATCTCTGGGCTTCTTTTAACAGCCCATAATTTCTGACTGTCAGCTTCTAAATAAAGCCACAAATCCCCATTCACAATTGTCTCACTAAATAAGAGGGCAGTGTATCAAATAAGCCAAGTCGTGGGTTAAAGCCAACAAAACAAAACTATATATGGTGTTGCATTTGGCGGCAGCCAATTCCTTCCTTCACTCATTTTTGGTAAGTTTCCTGCTTTTGTGTAAGTGTGAAAACCAGACCTTAGTTAACCAGAACTTAGTTAATAATTTCACTTCCACTTTATCGAGCATTTTTTTTTTTTTAGAATTACTGTGACATCAAAGTCAGGAGCATTGACGAAGTCGTGACACAGCAGCAGCAGACCGCAGCCCAACGTCTGCTTTTCAGATATAAAGTTCATTTCACTTTCTTGAGGTTTTTCTGTAGTGCCAAATGAGAGAGAGATGTCCCTCATTATTTTACTTTATGTGGGCTTTGTTGGCGTGAGAGGCATGTGACCCCGTGAGCTGTACCAGGAGCAGCTGATCATCTCCAGCTGCCTGCCAATGTGACTGTCGTGCTCACAATCATGCCACCTCATTAATCATCATTATCACTTAATTAATGACTGAGAAAAACAAACACCTAATGAGTTTACAGTTACACTTATTTTAGATTTAGATTTTAGTTACTCCTTTTTTCACAAGGGGTCGCCACAGCAGGTAGCTCTGCATGTTTGAACTGACAGACTTTTACACTGGATACTTCTTGATGCAACCATAAAGGAATACGTTTCTCCTCCTGGGATCCATTAGCTTATAAACCACTACACTTTGGAGCCACTTAACAAATGCATGTATTTAAATTAATGAATTATTGATTTATTTTTGGTAAATTACGCCTAACAATGGAAAACATCTGACTCAGTGTGACACAATATATGTGATGAGTCACAATCACACCCAGTTAAAGTGGTTCTGCTGCCGGACCACACTATATGAAAATGTCCCTGTTTATCTGACAACCAATACATATACTCACTTCATTAGGTACTTCTGTTCAACTGCTGGTTAAATAAATGTCTAATCAGCCAATCACATGGCAGGAACTCAAGCCGAAGTTCAAACTGTGCATCAGAATGGTGAAGAAAGGTGATTTAAGAGAATCTGAATGTAACATTGTTGCTGGTGCCAGATGGGCTGATCTGAGGATTTCAGAAACTGCTGATGTACTGGGATTTTCCCAAACAACCATCTCTAGGGTTTACAGAGAATGGTCTGAAAAAGAGAAAACATTTTGTGAGCAGCAGTTCTCTGGGCAAAAATGCCTTGTTTATCCCAGAGGTCAGAGGAGAATGGCCAGACTTCTTTGAGCTGATAAGAAGGCAACAGCAACCCAAATAATCACTCGTTACAACCAAGGTATGTTGAAGAGCATGTCTGAAAGCACATCAAGTCTAATCTTGAAGCAGATGGGCTACAGCAGCAGAATACCATACCAGGTGTCTTTAATAAGGACCTCTCTTAAACATAGATGAGCAGATGATTTCCACATTTCTAAGTAAAAACCTTTCCTGATCTCATAACATGCCCGATCACTGTATGAGCAGTGGCTGAGGTGATCTACATTTACAGCACAGCTAATCAAAAGCTTGACTGTGGGAAGTTATTTCTTAAAACAATGTTTTTAGTGTTCAGATGTGCTTCCCTCATCTATTTCATGTTCATGAGACAAAAAGAAATTTTTACCAGAAATCCACAGGAAGATGAAAACAACATCATTACATCACTGTGGTTAAGCAAGACCCAAAGTCCAATATAAAGGACAGATGTTAAAAAAATATCATTCAAAATTTAGATTTCTTTTACTGTAATACATTTCTTTCAATCACAGTACTTAAAATATCTAAAATAAATATCTGACATGTACATTTGTACCTTTGTGATGCTGTGCGACACATGAGATTTTCATCATGGACGTGCATCAGACAAAACTGTGTGATGCTATCATGTCAGTACGGACCAAAAGCTCTGAGGCGTGTTTCCAAATCCTCTGACTCTATGCCATGAAGAGTTCTAAAAAGATACCAACAATCAATTTTATTTAAGGTTCATGCTAAGATTTCAAAATAGATATAACAATATACTGTATATAAAATGTATACAAATAATCAAATCAACTGAACTTACAGAGGCTCCAATATGTCAAATATTTGAAAGCTAAAGCCTTTATTCCTTTTTACATGAAATCTCGTGCTTGCACTTTTTATGGCTGGTCGTTAATTCCTTGTTGAGTTTTCCTATTTTGCTGGTACTTGTACATTTACTCCCTGTGGAGGTTTCTTTCTGCCACTGATTCATTTTTATTTATTTTAAGCATGTCAAACTTTTGGGTTAGCATCTTGAAATTTCAACTTACTCAGAAGTGACTTGAAATTTGAGATAATAACTTGACATATCAACTCAGGAACTCCTGACAGCAGATTGAAAAACTGAAGATTGTAAGAGTTAAGATGGCTGCAGCAGCAAACATTAAAAACAGTGTTTACTTAGCTTCCATTTCTCCCTTCCTTTTCCCTCAAAAATCAACTATTTGAACAATTTAAAAGCAAACAAATTAAGCAGACCTGTTTTACCAAGCAATGTTGGCGTCTTAAACACAGTAATCCTGATGATCTCTTGGGTTATTTTCCCAAAACAGAGCTCTATTCATAGCCACAGAAGAGCCCTAATTGTATAGCAGACTTTAGAAATTACCAGGGTCTCCATAGAAACTCAGACAGTGATAAGTGGTAGGAAATAGCAAAGTTAATACTCCTTTTAATACAGACAGTGGATAAGAATGTGAGGGAAAACTGAAGAACAGAGCTGCTTTTGATAAAGGAGCTGCCTGCCGCTGATGAATCACACTGAGTATCACCCTGCTGTTTGGGAACTAGATTTACTCAGAGATGAGGGACCACACCTTTCTGTATCTGGGGACACATCCAGGATGATGTCAAGGCAAGATGGATCATCCAGGATCTGATGAAAAGCAACAAAAGGAAAAGCGCTGGTTCAGCCAGGAAAGGGAAAAAAACCTGACCATAACCTCACTTCCTAAGAGAGAGGACTTCAAACTGGTTGGAATTGCGCAAATGGCAAGAAGTAATAAGACCACCCATTACACTAAGCACAGGCCAAAACACAAAAAAACCCAACAAATTTCCTTTGTAATCAATGAGGAGTGAAGCTTATTTAAACCCGAAAACACTCAATATGATCATATATCTTTAAAATCTTATCAAAAGTGGGGGGAAAAAGTTTATCTGGGTCAATCAAAAGCTAAACCCCTCCCCCAGAAACCACTGGTTTGGCTGTGAGAGGATACCAGGGTCCATGAGGGCTGAGAGGTCACAAGAGGAAGCCATCCTTCATCTGGTAACATGGACTGACACACACTTTGAATGCTTCCTGGAAAGCATTTGTGAACAGCTGACTGGCTGTGCTGAGGGAAGAGCGGGTTTTATTTTCTTCAGATGACCACTTTACAAACTCAACAGACACACACTCACACAGATCTGTTTTTGGAGTGTTTACAACACATTATGTGGGTTAGAACAACAAGGACTGTGTGATGGATCGTGTTTATATATTCAGTGTGTTCACTGAGTCGTGCTCATTTTTCCACAACTACCCAGCCTTTGGAATGAAATAAAAAGCTACAGTCGCACATCATATAAATTCCTCTTATTAGAATATGTGGTGGGATATAAATCATGCCAATTATGCACAGGCTCAAATGTGGGTTGGTATATCTATCAATTTGTAAACATATAGAAAACCTGTAGATATAATGTATAATGTCACTTCTTGAAAACATTGGAAAAAGGACATAAATACAACAACAGTGAGATTTGAGGCACTTGTGCTGCAGTTAAGATGCAAATATATTTTAGTGTGCATGTGTAGTTTTGTGTCACAAAATAGTATGGGAAATTTGAGTTTCCTTCTATAACTTAGCACATAAAATAAAGGTGTTTCTAAACTTTGTACAAGCTCATGATTGATTTTACTTCTATACATACATAACTTTTGGAAATGTACAAACTGACACATATTCAATGGGTCCCTGGGGTCTTTATCCATCCATTTATTCATAAAATATTTTCCTTCTTTCTTTTGATCAAGTCTGCCACTGCTAGTATTCAAACCAAGTGACTCATCTACCATGGCACAAGTTCTCCTCCTTGTGGCATTCGAATGCACAACAATGCCCACACATCAATGCAAAGAGAAGAGAGGTATCAAAATAGGTTTTATTTGTTACATAAGAACATTGTCAAAACTTGAAAACATTTTTGCATATAAACCTTTTAAAACAAGGAAACAATGTTTAAATTTCACAGATTGTACAAAAAAAAAAAAAAAAAAAAAAAAAAAAAAAAAATCGACAAAAATTATTTTTGTGAGTGATTCATCCCCCTCTTTTGCATCTTTTATTTGAACCCACCACCAAAGCAATTGCGAGGTGCAGCGTTAAACTGCCAAATGGAGGTCACAGAAACAGCGCGGCGTCTTCAAAACACTCGTAGTGTTCACTGCCTGTTGAGTCTTTCAAAGCGAGAGCGACGATCCGTACAGAACGGCACATCTTCAAAGTCTATGAGGAGCCTTTTAGCCTGTAAGAATCGCTGAACCTTTAAGTCTGGGGTAAACCATTATATTATTTAAGGCTCGTTATCTCAATTGTATTTCCATGTTTCTAAAACACAAAGCAGAACAGAATCAAAATGTACACACACATTAAAACTAGCACCAACCCGTATCTTTTCTTAAGCCAAAGCAACATTCATCTCTAAACAGACCAACTTGTTTTTGAGTAGAACTCGTGCTGTCAAAAACTGATTGGAGGTTACGTGAATCCTCTCCGAGTTTCTGTCGTCATAGGAAGCTCTGTGGTACTTCAATTATCTCGGTGAGAAATGACAGAAGATCCTGTAGTCCGCTTAGTTATGAATCACCATAAAAAATGTAAACATTGACAATGAAATGTCGATTTCGTTTTAAATATTATTCCTATTTCAGTCGCCCTGCATGCTCTTAAATTGGCATTGTTCCAGACAGACACCTAGCTGAAAAGGTGGTGCTTTTCCATTTTCCTCTCAAACCGCAGCTTTCTTCATGGTGAAAATCTGAATTAATTGTTGTTTGGAGAGTGAACATTAAACAGCTGTCTTATTAATATTTAATACATGTCCTGAGAGTTTACATTTAACCACTTATGAAGACACTGCATAACAACAGAGTTGGTTGCAGGCTCTATCTGAACCATCCCAAACTCATAATTTCAACATGCACGGCTCTGGAAACCAATCTGAAGAAAGAAACATGCGCTGACTTCTTTAATGATAATCTCTACTTCCTGCAGTGCTCGCTGTTACAACAATCAGCTGTTAATCATCCTCAATTTGTATTAGACTAAATCTTTAAGCAACGCCAGATCTTTCTTCCATTTTCCCCCCTCTCATTTGCTTCAGAGTCTGTGTCACAGGAGGTCCAAAAAACAACTAATAACAGAATACTACACTAAATAATAAACTACATTTCCAATCTGATACCCCTCCACAGCTAATATCTGTATAATTTCACTCAACTGGACATTTATAACACACTCACTTCTGTATATAACCCATCAAGTGTTCAAGTTCATCCACCAGCAGCTTAAACGGGCCCTTATACTCTTAAAAGAACAGCCACCTTAGTAAGTCAGTGCAAGTGAGGTTGGCACAGAGATGACTTGACCCCCATCACACGCACATACATTGTCCACCCAGCTTTTAATTAGTGTCACCTGTCAGATTCCAGTGCAGCCAAGCCACATAACTCTCAAAAATCAATAGCTCGTCACAAATCATTGACCTTGCATCCAAAAAATCAATAACAAAAAAAGATAACAAAAGAAAAACGAAAAATGAATGCAGCCCCAAAAGCAAAAGTTAAACACCGCACTGATTGCAAGCACATGTAAATTAGGGCGACTAGTTGCCGTCACCTTCTCAGGCATTAGCATGTTTATGCTTGTTTTTTAACTATGGCATCAATCTCATTTCTAAAGCTCGTCTTTTTAAAAATGTGGAAGGCTGAAAACCCTCCAAAACAAAACAAAAAAAATCCTTTTCATCTGTCACATTCTCCCATCTCACTTTCACTTTTCTTCCACCTTAAACCCTCTCCCACTCTTTTTTTGCCATTTAGATTTAAGACTGAAGCGTGCGGTTCACCAAACTAGCTGAAAAGCTACCCCACCCATCATCATCATCTTCAGTTCAGCGCTCTACGCCCCAGTGACAAGACAATTCCTCATCAAGCTCTCCTGTCCTGTGCAGAGGCAGAGCTGTGGACTCACTGTCCATCAGGCTTCACTTTAAAGAAGTCTGATTCAGCATTCGGTAATGAAGGGGAGCGCGGAGACTTTGGTGGACCGTTGCCCCCCTCTACAAACATGTTCGGGATGTCCTGGCCAAAGTAGATCTTACTGTTAGCTGCTATGGCCTGGTACTTCATCAGCTCCATGTATTCAGGTGTCAACTTCAGCTGTAGGGATTTAGAAGAGAGACAGAAGAGTGTGAGGATTCAATTAGTGCTGGATCACATTGCTGTTTGTGATAACACTTTATCTTAATGTGACTATATACAGCTACATGGCTAAAAATAAATGCAACATTGCAGCTGGACCAACTTCAGTGATGAGCAATTAAATTAACTCTGATCAAGTGGAGCTGCTTCAAGACCTGACTCTTGTCAGGAGGACGGTAATTAATGGTTTGTGACATCTTTCTGCAATTACCCAGTTTGGTAGAGTTTGTCGAAAGTCTGCATCTATTTAAAGTTGATTCTGTTTAGGTCAGGTGAAGTGAGGTTATTAAGATCATTACAGCAGGTTTGTGTGGATCCATGCGTTTGCCGTATAAACCTACAAATAAACATAAACTAAAACTATGTTACTACAACTGCTGGAAATCTACGCCATAACCTATGCCGTAATCTAACGTGCACTTCCCTGGGAGTTTAGCTACACACGCAGTCGACGCAGCCCGCAACTATTGTAAATGGTCTGTTCAGTACAATGGAGTCCTCCTGTGAATTTCTGGCTACTTTTTCCACCGCAGTTTTTAAATTTATCATTGAGAAAATATGGATCATCATCTCAAAATAAGGAATGATAATCATAGCATCAATATAAGAACTCACAAACGTCAACAAATTTCTGGATGCAGACTGTTGTAATGATCAGAACTGACGTGAATGTATGCACAGAGAAGTAGAAAAACTTCAGGGACAAATATGTTTGCCGTTAAAAAACAAACAAACAAAAACAAAACAGACCAGTACAAAGAGCAGGGACCAGGGAGGAAAAAAGCCCCAGCATTTCAACTGTTTCTATCAGCTGACACCGCATCAGGACACAACCACAAGGTAATTAACACATATTGGACCAGCACAAGCATAAATGCGTCAACAACGTCAGCCACCTACATAGGTTACATCATGGGCTCTACAAAGAAGTCTAAATCAAGCCTTATTCTCTTTTACATTAGGGATTTTTTTTATTACTATAGCCACTGCAAAAACACCTCTCAGCAGAGTGTTACTGTTTTAAAACTATACGATCTGTGATGACTGCATTTGATGTTAACAACAAAGTGTTTAAACTGTTTGGGTCTTTTTACCCTGTTTGCTTCAGCAAACTTGGCAGCAGTGTAAAATTCTGCATCAGCCTTAGCTTTCTCTCTGGCCAGGAAGGCAGCATCTGAAACAAAGAAGCACTATTGAATGAGACAAATAAACCAGCACACCACAACTCAGGAACACACAGATTCATGACACAGAAAGGAACCAAAGGATTTCAGGCAGACCCTCTATTTCAGAGATCTTCTTCTCTGTCTCCTTCTCCATCACCTTCTGCTGGAACTGGATCTCTGCCACCTGAGCCACTTTCTGAGCCTCTGTGTGACAGAAAAGAGAAGGCTGAGGTTGGCAGTGGGGTTTCGCATGAATAACTTTGAGAGGCAAAATGCTAAAATTGCACGGATGGTCATGCAAATAAAAAGGGAACTGCCTGCTTTACAGTAAAACAGCGCATTTACCAATAATGGCTTTCTTCCTTTCAGTCTCAGCTTCCTTTTCCACCACCTTCTGAGTCTGAGCTGTTATTAGCAAACGAGTCTTTTCTGCTTCCCTGCACATACACAAACACACACAGACAGACACACAAGGATAGACAGAAATGAGGTTCTTGCAAATATTTTGCTTTCCATGTGGTCTTGCATGAATTGAGTGAGGAAATCACAGAAACTAAACCATGTACAAAGTCTATGCTGGTAACTTCAATTGTACAAACTCACATAAGTTCAAAGTTCCTCCTGATAGACTCAGGGATCTTTGGTTTGGTAACACGAACTGCCTTTATCGGAAACAGTACAAAAAAAAGAAAAAAAGAAAAAAAAGAGGGAAACAGTGAGGGAAAATTGCTCACAAAAATAAAAAGACACATGAAACAGATAGATTGGCCTACTAGTATCTATTCAGACTTTGACTCCTCCCCTCAAACTGGTGAGCAAATGTCATTTATTTTTTTATATTTTCATTTTTATTTATTGTGTGTGTGGGTTTGGGGGGAGGGGTTGTTTGGGTGACACACTAACATCTGTTTCTTCCTAGCTGTGCACTAATGGTCCTGGCCCATGAGCAGGGGTCATTAAACAAACACTAACAGACAGTAACCTGGTTTACCCCGCGGCTTAAAATGAATTTATAGTTCCTGCAAGAAGCTAATAGGTAATGCAGTAAACAACAGTTTAATCTGACTTCTGTTTTACCTCACCTCAAAGGGAGCATTTTTAACTGTATTAACACAGGTTAGTGCGGAAGAAAACGTGCAATAAGTTTGGGCTATTTGGTGATCAACTGCCAACGAGGAAGAGGAAAAAAACAAACAAAAACAACACTATTAGTGTACTAGTAGGCAGTACGAAGGACTGACTGTTAATCTCTACTCTCTGTACATTTGCTGCTAGTGCCCAAATCTAGCTGGTATGAAACTGTGTGTTATTTACCAGCTCCATGATCCATGTGCGATCTCACCTTTTTCCCACTAAACATTCTCTATTTCAGCTGGAAATGTTAAACTATGTACAATATAGACTTCTAAGTACTGAGTGTTACCTTAAAGTCTTTGTAAAAGGGACAGAGCGAGGGAATGAGGGAAGGTGGAATCTGAGTTCTGTATGTGTCACAGCACAAAACCAACTAGCTGATTTTATCATCCCTAAAATGTCACTGAAAATGTGCAGGTTATGTGTGTGTTTAGGTACCTGTATTGTAAGTCCAGGTGCCATAACATTCAGATCTTTCTGTAATGCCGTCTTCAGATTCTCATCTATGATGTCTGCAAACAAAATAAAAGAAAAAGCTCTAATGTATGATCCAATTTCAGGAATTTCAGGATTGTAGTAAAATGCAACCAAAACGTACTAACCAAACAACTCAATGTAAACCTCCTGTAGTGTGTGCACGCTGCAGAACTGGTTGAGTTCATGGTGAATTTTGTTGAAAATTAGAGTTTTGTCGTAATCTGCGGTGTAGTTCCTCACAATGTCCACCACTGAATATAGCAGAACAAAAGCAACAATTACTTTGATGCCAACAGGGTTAATAAGTCAACAAAATAAGGAAGTTTTGCAGTGAAAGAAATTCACAAAAACAAGCTGCACCTGCTGAGGGGACGAGCATGTTCACAACTTCTATCCTGTCAAAATAGATCATCACACCTCCACTGTGAAGAAAAAAAACATTTCAGGTAAATATATATTAATGTGGGAATGACTTTATTAACAGCTGAATTAGGAAGTTCAGTCACACCTTGTTCCACAAGGCACATTCTTGATCTCATCTGTTTGGAGTGTAGTCTGAAAAAAAAAAAAAAAAAAAAAACATTGAAAATATTGTGACATAGTTATCAGTATAAGTGACCTGTGTGTTTTCCTTTTTGTTAAAACTGAGCATATAAAATCCAGGGTACAACAGGTTCAACTGCTATTAAACATAGCTGAAGTTCAAACTGAGCATCAAAATTGGGAATAAAGGACTACAATTTGCACATGATCACAAAAATTGAAATCATGGATCCATCCTGCTTATTTCATGCTTATGGCCATACGACTCCAAGCACCCCCTATCTTTTCTGATTTGCAGGAGTTCTTCATCATTCAAATGCCACAGCCTTAAATGTCATCTCTGTATGATCTTTTGATGGCTGCTTACAGCAGAATAACACAACATGTCATAAAGGTCAAATCATCTCAAACTGGTTTCTTAAACATAACAATCAGTTCACTGTACTCAAGTCGCCTCCACAGACACCAGATATCAGTCCAAAGGAGCACATTTGGAATGTGGTTGAGTGAGAGATTTATATAATTGATGCGTAGCCAACAAATGTGCAGCAAATGTCTGATGCCATCATGAAACAAAATCTCTGAGGAATGTTTCCAGCACTTGCTTCAGAGAAGCAGATCTGAAGGCAAAACTGGGTCCAATCTGGTACTAGCAAGGTACCTATTAAAATGGCCTGTGAGTGTATTATTAAGATTTGAAATTGAGTGCAATGCTACTTTATACTACATTATATAATTTAGGAGCTATACAAGATTACATAAAGAAGTGCATGGTTGTTTCAAGTTAATACAAGCTGAATGCATACAATGTGTAAAGCATATTCTACTATATTACTATGATACTCTTTTACAATTCTGATTGTAAACGTTCGTTAACTGTAACAGTAGTTTTCCAAAACAGCCATAATTCTTCAAGTTACCTGGATATGTTGCCAAGGTCTGGAACAAGACCCAAACTACCACCCTCAAATGAGAGGATGTTTGTTAGAATGTTCAGGAACAAGCCAGGAACCACTAAAGCTCAAGCCTGCCATGATCTATTGGAACATCGACATCTCTGTCCACAGTAAAGGGAGTTTTATATCACCCTACACTAAGAACAAGCAACCAAGAAAGAAACCTGTGTTTCAAAACCAACCAACCAGCTTAACTTTGCAGCTGCCAACAATGACGAGCCAAATGCCTTCTGGAGAAAGGTTTTATGTCAGATGACAGAAAGATTGAGCTATTTTTCCACAATGACAAGACTTGTGCTTGGAGGAGTAAGGCTTTCAAACCTAAGAACACTATAACAGCTGTTAAGCATGGTGTTGGCTGTAGCATGGTCTGAGGCTGTTTTGCTGCCAGAGGTACTGGTACATTGCACAAATTGGATGAAATAACAGCGCATGAGGACCATTTCCAAAATCTTCAACTTCACTTACAATTAACAGCTAGACGGTTAAAACTTGGACACAGTTGGGTGTACCAGCAGGACAATGATCCCAAAAATATATCAAAACTGATTTTCGAATGGATAAACCAGGCTAACATCAAGTTTCTGGAATTGCCCTCCCAAAGCACAAATGAAAATTTGTGAACTATGATGCTTAAAAGCCTGGTCTGTACCAAGAAAACAACCAATTTAAATGAACTCTACCAATTCTGCCATTAACGGTGGCCAAATACCCAGACAGAATTGTGCCAGAACTTGTAAAGAGACATTTAAATAAGTATTAGAGGGTTTGTATGTATATATTTGCACCTCTATGTTTAATTGCAACACAGTGTGGATTTGAGAAAATCCTAAATAAATTCAAACCTGTGCAACCAATTCTTGTTTCTTAAAGGCATTAAAGATGTAGGCTGCACAATCATTCTACCCCAGAAAAATAACACCTCAAAGAAATCAATGAAAAACCTAAAATTGCCATGACTTTCATGCCAATGATAAGCGTATGCAAACTTCTGCCCACAACTATATATGTATTGGCATGTAAATGCTCCATTTACTTGTTGTAAAACAGAGCCCCTGCAGCCACGGTTGAATAACAACTGTTTGCATGCTGTAGCTGACTTATTTATAGAAGATCCCACTCTAGTTTTAAAGCGCAGGCACCTCCTGTTTGAATCTTACATTACACATGCCTTTGCTCAAAGGCCATGTTTCAAGCCTGGAAAGAGAGGCTTACCTGCACTGCTCTGTAGGTGGTAATGAAAGGCAGCATAATGTGATATCCAGGACCATTGGGAGTAGTCAGCAATGCCCCACCTCTGAAACAAATACAAATTATTTGGCCAGAGTTCAGAACATCTGATTTTCTTTTGATTATATTTAATGAGAGTGGAAAAAAGAAGAGGACATATAACTTTATAACCATCATTTGAAACAGGGTGCTTACAAATAGCACTCCCACATTCTTAGTACAGGTGTCATTTTCATTAGAAACAGGTGTGATGAGTCAGGCCTGATGTACCTGTAGTACACAGCGAGGTGTCCTTCTTCTATCTTGTGAATAGAGGAGTGCAACATGATGGCCATCACTCCTGTTATTGCTGCAAATACTGCCCCTACATGCGGCATCGTCATCCTTGCTAGCACTCACCTGCAGACAGAAAAGGAAAATACTGAAATATTTATACAACACTAAGTCCTCAGGGCACTGTCACGTCTGTGATCAGGTGGAAACTGTAACTATTAACAGCAATACATGCAGTCAAGACTCTTAGGTGAACCATCAGTAATGCATGGGCTGTGCCATAAAACCTGCCTCTTTACATCCAGTAAGTCTATGGTCAACACACTATATGGCTTAGCTTTTCTGCTCCGTGCACCCCGTTTTTCACCCCATTGTAATGAAAGTAAGAGTTTAAGTAAATCGTTACACACACTCTCATAAATACGCCTTTTATATTCACCAGTGAGACGGTCAGCTATTAACACAGGTGCACCCAGGTCAAACATGGAAACCTTTATGCCTATGATAGCTGCCTTAACAGCAATCGATGCATATCATATAGCAACACTATTGGTGACAATTAACGACTTCGCTTAGTTAAAGTACACTTCACGTGTATTTAGTTTAAACATCTAACGGTGACAGGCACGATTAGCTGACAGAAAGACTTGAGAAGGGTAACAAGCAAGTGACTCCTCATCCAACTTATGAAGCAACATATGTGCTTCAAAGCTACAGGTCCTTTGATGTAGCTATAACATTAAAACAAATACATTCTGAAAAAGAAAACACAGGCTTACCCACCACTCGGTTGGTAACGTTTACCCTAGCTGGCTGGGTTGGATTAGCTAGCTAGCTAGCTGGCTGGCTAGCTCTCACTGGGTGGGATCGGAAGTGAAGCACTGTTTCAGTGTAGCTTAATGCTAATGTAAGCTTGCTAGGCTACTGGCGTGAAGCAAAGCTTTTAAATCGTCCTGCACTACGACCAAATAATGTTTCAGTACGTACTGTAAACCACAGGCTTATAATATGTAAAATTACCGCTGTAGCAAACCGTGTCCCCTTCTGATCTTAGCATTCAACGTCCCACCCCCATTTCCCCGCCTCCCACAGGTTTCAATCTTGCTTTGACTCGCTGCATTATGCTGCCTTCAGGACTGTTGGAAATAAAAGAAGTGACATTGTAAATGGGTGGAATTTGTCAAACGATTTATTTTATTTAAAATCTTGATAAAACCTTTTTATTTATACAGATATATAAGACCCAAATGGCTTCGCAAGAAGATATCAGTATGGATATCAATGTTTTACAAAACCAATATTATAAAACAATCGCCAGTCTTTGACAGATGTCCAGAAAAACCAGTGGACTAAGGAAGTTCTTTTCACTTCATTTTTTTCAAATTCAAATTCAAATTCAAATTTTATTTGTCACACACACACAACCATACACAGTATGACATGGGGGTGAAATGCTTGTAGCTGTACAATGCCCGACCATTAAATGACAGAAGAAAAGTTTTACAATATTTACAATTTACAGTTTACTACAAAAATTTACAAATTAACTTAGGAATTTACAGTAAAGAATGTGCAAATAGCAGAAGAGATTATAAAGATAAGGATTATAAATTATAGGAATTATAGGATTATAGGAAATGTGTGGTGGTGCGTGTGGTGACGTGTGTGAGAGTCCAGTCTTATAGCGACGTGTTTGGGAGAGTCCAGTCCTACACCTGGTTCAGGCCCCGAATAGCCTGGGGGATGAAGCTCCTCCTCATTCTCTCTGTTTTGGCCTTAAGGGAGCGGAAGCGCTTCCCAGACCTCAACAGTGAGAAGAGTCC
This sequence comes from Mchenga conophoros, assembly GCF_057382185.1. Lineage (NCBI taxonomy): Eukaryota > Metazoa > Chordata > Actinopteri > Cichliformes > Cichlidae > Mchenga > Mchenga conophoros. The sequence goes on from NC_140538.1 coordinate 18,978,695, forward strand.
ATTGTTGGGATGGGAGAGGTCCATCATAATCTTCCTAGCTTTGGACTTGCACCGCTTGGTGTAGATGGACAGCAGGTCAGGGAGCTCTGATTGAATGATGCGTTCGGCTGAGCGCACCACCCTTTGCAGATCTCGTCTGTCCTGCTTGGTGCTGTTCCCAAACCAGGTGCAGATGTTTGCCGTCAGGACGCTCTCAATGGTGCAGGAGTAGAAGTTCTTGAGCACCTTCAGTGGCAGATGGAAGTCTCTAAGTCTTCTGAGGAAGAAGAGACGCTGACGGGCTTTCTTAACCAGGGTGTTGATGTGACAGGACCATGACAGGTCCTGAGTGATGTGGACACCCAGGTATTGGAAACTGTCCAGTCTCTCTACTGGCGTGCCACTGATGATGAGGGGTTTGTAATTCCTTGCCTGCTTTGTAGTGAAGTCCACGATCAGCTCCTTAGTCTTGCTGACGTTTAGGAGGAGGTTATTCTCCTGGCACCAGGTCTCCAGGTTCCTAATCTCCTCCAGGTAGGCCGTCTCGATGTTGTCGGAGATCAGGCCCACAACAACAGTGTCGTCAGCAAACTTGACAATGGAGGTGGTGTCGGATGTGGCTACACAGTCATAAGTGTACAGTGAGTACAGCAGGGGGCTTAAAACACAGCCCTGAGGCGCTCCAGTGCTGAGTGAGATGGAGGGGGAGACTTGTTTTCCCACCCTCACTGATTGGGGTCTGTCTGTGAGGAAGTTGAGGATCCACTGACACAGTGATGAGCTGAGTCCTAGATCCGTCAACTTGGTGAAAAGCTTAGAGGGAATTGTTGTGTTGAATGCTGAACTGTAGTCCACGAACAGCATCCTAACATAATTCCCTCTGCCAGTGTCCAGGTGACTCAGGGATGTGTGGAGCAGGTGAGATATGGCATCGTCTGTGGAACGATTAGTCCGGTAAGCAAACTGAAGTGAGTCGATGGTGGCAGGAAGTGAAGAAGTGATGTGATCTCTCATCAGTCTTTCAAAACACTTCATCACAATTGAAGTCAGTGCTACTGGACGGTAGTCATTGTGGCAAGCGGGCTGTTGTTTCTTTGGAACAGGGACAATAATGGACTGTTTGAAGCACGTGGGAACCACAGCTTGGGCCAGGGAGAGGTTGAAGATCTCCGTGAACACCGGTGCTAGTTGATCAGCGCAGGCTCTAAGGACCCGGCCAGGGATTGCATCTGGTCCTGCTGCCTTCCTGGTGTTCACCCTCCTGAAGGTGTTCCTCACGGCATGCTCTGTGATGACGAATGCATTTTCTTCACTGGTGCACTCCGAGCGCGCGCAGCCATTTGTTGTTTTAATTGCTGCGGCGTCGAAGCGAGCATAAAACGTGTTCAGCTCATCAGCCAGTGAAGCATCTGCATTCATCATTTTTGGTATGAATACTATAAAAACATATTCAAATATCTTCTTTTGATACTGGCTGGCTTTTGTTCTGCATTTGCTCTCTGTCAAGATAATCCCACACTGCTTCCATAATGGTAAAGGTTGTGGGATTGTCCCCTAAACCATGATATATCCTTTGTGGTCTTTTACAGATGGCTGTGAGCACTCACTGTTGTGGCTCTCTCTATATATTGACAACAATTTTAACCAAAAATTTGAAATTTCCATTTATCATGGGGTGGCTGTAGCTCAGGTGGCAGAGCACCTGATCAGAAGGTCGGTGGTTCGATCCCAGGCTGCCTCCTGGCTGCATGCCAAATATCCTTGGGCAAGATACTAACCCCATGTTTGCCTACTGGTGGTGGTCAGAGGGCCCGGTGGCGCCAGTGTCCGGCAGCCTCGCCTCTGTCAGTGCGCCCCAGGGCAGCTGTGGCTACAATGTAGCTTGCCATCGCCAGTGTGTGAATGTGTGTGTGAATGACTGAATGTAGTGTGAAGCGCTTTGGGGTCCTTAGGGACTAGAAAAGCGCTATACAAATGCAGGCCATTTACCATTTTATCACTCCATAAGAACTTTAGCGCACCCTGTGGGTATTAAAGGTACTGCGCTGCAGTTGTGTAATAGAACCCAGTTTGTTCATGTACATGGAGAGTCCTCTTCGTACATTGTACTAATGTAGTTCGTTATTATCAGAATGTGTGAAAAATTCACTGAAAAGCCTTCAGATGATCAAGGACTAGAGAGAGCATTTTTATTCTATATTGGCTTATCTTCTGTTAAAAGCAGGATAAACTTAAAGTCTTTCTCACCAAGGTCTTGAATAATCATTCCCTATCTTATCTTAATGGCCTTATAGTACTCTATCACCCCATTAGAGTTATTTGTGCTTAGACTGCGGGCTTGCTTATGGTTACCAGAGTCTTTAAAAGTAGAATTGGTGACAGAGTCTTCAGCTTTCAGGCCCTTCTTCTGTGGAACCACCACCTAGTTTGGATTCAGGAGACAGATACCCTCTCTACTTTTACACTTAGGCTTAAAACTTGCCTTTTTGATAAAGCATATAGTTAGGTCTGGATCAGGTGAATCCTCCCTTAGTTACACTGCAATAGACCTAGGCTGCTAGGGGCTCTCATGATGCACAGTGTTTCTTCTTCACACACGTCTTTTCTCTTCCTGCATGTTTATACACCACTTTCCTTTTGAGTATTAGTTATAATTCATCTCTGTCTCTCTTCCACTGCATGCCTTTGTCCTACGTTTGTCCCCTCACCCCAAACTGGTTGCGACACACAGCCAAGCTTTTTCATGTTAAAAGGGAGTTTTTCCTTCCGACTATTGCCAAAGCGCTAACTCACAGGCGATCATCTGATATTTACTGTTTTCTTCAAATTATTGCAAGGCCCAATTATTGTGTAATTTGGCATATCACAGATTTTGTTCCTATTTCCCTTTACTGTCAGTACAAATACAGTATCGTAGACTATTGTCTGGTTTTGCATCATATTTTACATTAGACTTTTCTGCATTCTTGCAGTTTGGATTTCAGCAAATCCCAGGAGAATTTTAAACCTGCATTTTGTGTGTGCTCCACTGCGTGAATGTAAAAAAGTTTCACCCGTGCAGATAGAAACTAAACATTGAACAAATTCAAAACCTTGTACATGTACTATAAGTTTCTAGAAATTTATTCACATTCAATCATGCACAGCAGCAGTTTTTACCTTTAGTCAGTATTGCCAGTAAAATAAATATCTTGTATCTACAGCTGGAAATATTTTTTAACATTCAAAAATATACTTCAAATTAAATTGTCTGTAGCTTACCACATCGTGCTGTTTCATACATTCTAGTCAACAGCATTACATAAATGTAAAGGACACTGTGAGGAATAACAAAGCTTTCACATAGTGTGACTCTGATAGAGCACTTTTTAAAGTGTGTGATATCTGGTGAGTTTCTAGAGCGTCTGAGGCTTCACTTTCATTGCTCCATACTGAGTCCAACTCCAATCCTGATCCTGCACAGAGAAGCAACATATTCGCTCAGTACTTTTGTGCCAGTCTCCAATAACTAGCTGTTAATTAGTGCTCTAATAAAAAACAACTTGGTAATTTGCTGATATACATGAGCAGAACATAAAAACACATCTCTGCCATACCATAATACTGTGCTCCATCTCTTGGGTGGCGTCTTGCAGCAAAGACGTTAGCTGACTCAGATAACGTTGATTTTCATCAAGTAAATGATGAACTGTTTCACTGAAAGAAAAAACAGACTATAAGGAGGGTTGGGAGTCTTTTTTTCCCCCTACAAACTGAGATTTTAAAGACCAAAGAGTGACCTCTAGTGGTGGTTTTGTGCAAAGATTCATCTTCTAAACTACACATAAAATCCTTACATTTGGGAGATAATCTCAAAACAGTGTGACAGATTATTGTAGCTGTTAACTTCAGTAGTATTTTTCAGATATTAAACTGATCTCACCTGTCAGTGGAAGGCTGTGTAAGTGAAGGAGATGGAGAACTGCTCTGGGCCTGAAAACACAATCACACCCTGTATTAGCAACAGTCTCATTTGACTATATTCAAACCTTTATGTTCCCTAAACACTGCTCATCCCCAAGAATATTTTCTGCTGTGCCAACTATTAAATGCTTACACAGGCAATCTTGAGAAGGTACCAGAACTCTCTCTGTCTCGACACTTGCATCTGCATCACTACTGTTTCTGCAGTTGTTATGTTTTTTAACGCCTTCTCCAGTTTAGGGAACAAATCCATGATGCGCTGCTTACACACCAGAATTGTGCTACAGAGAAAGAGAAAGATGGAAAAAAAATCACACGTGGCCCACAGGGAACTGTAAAATTGTGCCTTAGGTGGGCTAAACTAGACATGTTTGTGTGTGTCTGTTAAAATTAAACTTGCCTCAGGTGGGTGTACATGTCTTTCAGCACTCTGTCCTGGTTCTGAACTGTCTGAAGAATGGTCTTTACCATGTCTGAACTGTCACTGTAGCCATGTGGAGGGTCAGAGGCTGCAGAAGACACACTTACACAATCATGTACATAAAATATTTGGATATACTACACAACTACCATAACTTCTGTTTTTTAATCTAAAAAAATTTGAAAAATCTTTTGGGACCAAAATGATACATTTGATCAACAAGACCTTTTGCACAGTTTGTAACTTGTTTATTAGAAGCTTTATCAGAATTACCTGCACTCTAATTGGCAAAAAGCATCTCTGCTATTTTATTTTTGGAATGACTTGTACTTACTTTTGCATTTAGCCTTAAGTTGCTTGTAGAGTTCAATAGCCTTTTGCTCACTAAACAAGTAGACAGAATAAACACATGCATACGGCAGTTATTTTTAAAGGATATGCTTACATTTCTCTCCAAATAATCATGTATGATAAAATCCCTCCGAAAAGTATTCTGATGTTTACGTGAAGCTAATGTGGACAATTAAGACCATTTTCCATTTTTATTTTTAGTCTAATAGGGATTTCTAAAGAGTAGTATAAGCAATAAAGTAAATTATACAGTACATAAGCCTCCCTTAAAATATAATCCAGTTCTTACACTGGACTTTTACTATGGTGTTACAAGAGAGGGCTATAGTATAAGTTTGTATCACAGATATACTCACAGCTGCTCCATCACATCCCCTTGTCTCCTAGCAAAAGGACTCCTTTGGAGCTCCACAATCTCCGAATGTAGAGCCACTATCTCTTCATCCAGATACCCCACATCTGCAACCTGCAGAAAAAAAACCAAACCAAAACACTCTTAGCTGTCTTTAAACTTTAAAGAAAGTTTGTGAAGAATTACTGAATTTAAAACCGCCTCACCTTTGTAAATTCATCAGCTTTCTCTTCATTTTCATGCCATTTCTTCAGCATTTTTTCCGAAGCTTCAGATAACAACAACAGCACAACAATAAGATATAGTCAAGTTAAGACTTCAGTAATGAGTTAACAGTGTTGTAACAGGACAGTAGCATCCACTCACAGATCCCAGCCTTGCTCTGCTTGGTGTACTGCTCAAGGTCATGCTGGATGCTCGTCTTAAAGAAAGACAGTTTGGCTTGGAGCTGCTGCGACTGGGAGAACAGCATGTTCTTGTAGCGCGTTAAGTTGGTGTTGAAGCGTAGCAAACTCAGCCTACGTAGACACATACATGTTAAAACGTTTGAGTACCTGAATGCACACTGCTCCAAAAGACAATTAAGGGATCACTCCTTCATCACAGTATTACACAAAGTCAGTTAAACTTAAGGAATGAAACATAAAGCATTGCAAATCTATTTCACCTGCTTTGGTGCAAATAAAAGTGGTGCCCTGTTCTCTTGAGATGAGATCAGGTTCTTCTAAGGCCCTCTCCAGCGCTCATTGTTCTCAATATCTCGTGGTATCTCTTGGTTTGCTGACGCTAATATCAATGACATGTGCACTTGCAAAATGCAAAGCTCAGTCAGGAGGGATAAGGAGAAAGCAATGGTCTTTGGCCACCACCTGCTAAACTTTTTGGGATTATCTTTTTCTGTCTTTTTAGCGCTCCTGTTGTCACTTTTATTTGCACCAAAGCAGGTGAAACAGGTTCACAGATTCACAGTTTGTCCAGTGTGCTTCCCAACTGGACAAACTGATGTAACCCACTTTGTGTTTTACTGATTTGACTTATTTACTGATTATCAAATGTTCAGGTAATTTCTTGAAGTAGTGCATTTTTTATGCGTGGTGTTTTATGTACTCACATAGCAGCCCTCTGCCCTTGGTATAGGCGATTGTAATCCTCTTTCAGTCCACAGATGTAGCTGACCGCTTCACCCCACACCTTTCTAAGAGCAGACAGTGGCAGCTGTGTCTTAGTCTCCCTCACTGAGACCATAGAGAGTACACAAAGTTAGTTAATACCACATTGATTTAGACACCACATTGAAACAATTTTGCTTCATGCTTCTAAAAAGCATTCACAAAGACCCAAATCTCATTATAATTATGCACACTGCCACCTAGGTTTGTTCACTTCCTGTAATTAACCTTTATGTAAACATTATGTAAGATCTCCATCAGTTAAGAACCTCATAAAGATATACTAATTTAACTAGATGTTTAAGACAGCTGAGGGATATTCATGGATCTGAGACTTTTAAAAGTTAAATAAATGGCTTCATGTAACCACTCACAATTTTCTTAGTCACTATCTTCCAAGGCTAAAAGACAATCTCCAAAGATCTGCTGAGTAATGTTTACGAGCTCAATATACAGTTTTATAGCTCACCAATAAAGTTGACACTGTCTGGCAAAGGTCTGGCAGTCAGCGGTCCAGAGTACTTGGTTAGGCTCTTATCAAACAGGTAGACTATAAAGGTGTCCCAGCCACGCTGAAAGCAGAGAATGAATATTGTTCTGGGTATAATCATGTGTTTAAGCAATGTTTAATGTTTAACTAATAATCATCGGTAATAACAAACACTCTCCTGCTGGATTATTCCAGAGACTGGAAACAAGTCATTCCTATATATTCAGCATTGTCAGTAATAACTGACTAATCTGACTTGCTTAATTTTTACTTCGCCCTTTGCTGGATTCAGCTGGAAACAGTCGATTCCAGTTAAATTTACCACACTGTTAAAACATGACAACAACAAAGCAGTTTAACTCTGGAAAAACCCCAATATTTCAAAACAACCAAAATGTTTAAGATGAAAAAAAAGTAGGTCACAGGTCTGCACCTGTTTCACATTTCATATTTGTTTTTATGTGTCACATACCAGTCCATCTGGCAGACAGTGCGCGAGCGGTCTTCGAGGGTCAAGGGAGATTCCCGTCTCCAACAGCAGCTCCTGACTCAGCGGGGGGATGTGACTCTGAGTCTGCGTCTGCAGGCTAAGCTGCAGGGAGTGTAAACTATCCTCAGCACCCAAAACCACTGAATGCAGCTGGGCTGAGGTCATATCCAACACATGAATGATCTGAAGAAATAAATATGCAGAATGACAGGCTTCTTTTGCTTGCTATCCTTTCTCAGTCCGGTCACATGTATAAAACCACAAAAGCATTCCATATAACCTGGTTTAAGTGAGTCTAGCAAGGTTCAAAATATTAACCTTCATGTTGAGAATATTCTGCAGAGCTGTGTAGAAGTACGGCTTGTTTGCGCCAGGATCCAGGCCGCCACCACGCATCGCAGGGTCCCACAATAACAACATTTGGAGAAGAGACTCGACTGGTTCCAGCAGCGGCCTTGAAACAAACTCAGAGAGGTCAGATGCTACTTATAATGAAAGAAGCTCAACTGTTGGGTACAAAAAGTGTCTTTTTAAGTCTACCTGCTGAGATTGTTGGGATATGGAAGATGTGTAGAAAATCTGACTTCTCCATTCATATCTTCTACTGCCATGATGTCTTTGGGACCTTTGTTCTTGACTTTGCTTGTCCTACCAAAGCAGGAAAACACGTTAAAAACAAAGCCCATGCTCTCTCTTTACATTACTTCTACTTTTATTAACAGGTCTTCACATTACACAGGTGTTTTTTCTATCTATGAAGAGGATAAATAACAGTAATTAAGGTAAAAATCCAGATAGGGAGCCCTAAATTTGTCATAAAGCCCCAGTAGAAACACAATAAAGGCAGATAATTCATCCATGAGGATGATACAAATGATATGAATCATATGTTCTGGCATTTTTGACCCAATTTTAAGGGACATTTTAGTGATACATGGTAGACAGCAGTATACACCACCATAACAAAAACACAAAATGAGTGAATATCTTCTGAATGAATGGTGCACCACTCCTCCAGTGGAGTCACAGAGACTTGAGTAAACATTGCACATTTTAGCTGCTGTGTCAGCAAGTGATGGAACGACACCTTACTAAGAGGCTTTATTTGTATTTACGTAGCACATCAGCTGCGTAGAGGTGTCAAAATCAGAACGTTTACCAGTGATGTTTCGATTTCTAGCCCCATATTTCTATTCCTAGATTCTACTGGGGTAGTTTTGCATGATTCAGTTCAAAATATTCATTATATCGTATTGGGTCACATCTCTTAATCTTTTCAGATTCTTTCAGTCTCATTGCCATCGGTGTAAAGAAAATCGAGTATCTAGCCTTGCAATCTGCCTTTACGAACATTTGTGAAAGACTGGATTTCTCTAATCAGCTTGCTGAATTTTGAATGTGGCTCTGTTAAAGCTGTTGTCATCCACCATTACAACAAGTGAGTTTGTGAATTTTCTTTCAAGATTAGCGGAAGTGTTTGGGAACAGCACAGCACCAACTCAGCCACACAGTGGCAAACCATGTAAAGTTATAGAGTGGTCACCAAGTGCTGGGGCGGATAATTGCCAGCACTCTGCTGAATCATTAACTGCAGAGTTGTAAACCTGCAGTTAATGATAAAATCAACACAAAAACTGTGCCCCAGGAGCTTCGTGGCACAGGTTTCTATGGTGGAGCAGCTCTTGTAGGTTTTAGGAGTAGGTGGCCCGGTCCATATAGTGTATCTCTTACACTGGTGCAGCCCTTCAGTTCATCCGCTATCCAAAACAAATTGTTTTAACTTGTCTCCCTTTAGGCCAATTTTCTTCTGATTGCAAAAAAAATATGTGAACATTGGGTGGGTGGGAATTCAGTGTTCACAGCCAGAGTTATGTACCCAGGATGAACATATTATGGATATTCCCTCTTTCTGACATCATACAGAGGCAAGAGTACCTTGAGGTTTTGACTCAGATGTTACCTTGTACGTCATTTGGTCTCTTTATTTGAAACGCTGACCACGTTCACTCTGAAAATCTACCATTGTAACAGTATTTATATGACAAAAATAAGGAGAGGAATAATAAACTCTCACATTATAGAGGCGTTAATGGCCTTACTAATTTGGAAGTTCACTAACGCCCAGATTCCCGAGTATTCATGCATCGTTGCTATGTTGACTCACCATTGTACAGGCTGCATGTGGTGAAGAAAGGGGCGAAAGCCACAAGTGCATTCAAAGATTACTGTTCCAAAGCTCCAGTAGTCCACCGTTACAGTGTAAGGCTTGTTCTCAAACAGCTCTGGGGCCTGGCATACAGACAGACAAGTTAATAATAACAGGGTCTGATTTTTAACATACCGTATATTAAAAACACATTGACAGCAAAGGAATATATTTGTGAAACAACACTTACCAGATATTGGAGAGTTCCAACAAAGGATGTACAAAGACTGCCCTGATCTAAGTCTTTTGCATAACCAAGATCAATGATTTTATGCACGTGCTGGAGGAAACATATTTCCATAATGAAAGCAAAGAATACAAAGTCATATTATGTGTATTCAAAACTTGTGCGTGCATGTACAAAAGAAAAGCTCGTTTACCTTCCCATCAATCTCTTGCAAAACTATGTTCTCTGGCTTTAGGTCTCTGTGAATGACCTTATTTTCATGGAGATATTGAATACCAGAACCTGTAAAATTGTACAGATTATGCATCAATATGTATGACTTTTTTAAATAATGTAAAACTGATTAAAAATATTACCAATGTCACTGAGCAGTGCAAGGACTTCACTCTCCTTTAGGCCACAACAATTTTCTGGTTTATTCAGCACCTGAATAAAGAATTATATTGGTTACTTGGATACTTTAAAAGATAAAAAAGTGTTTAGGGTTTTTATTAAATATCCATGTGCTACCTTGCGTAGGTCTCCTTTTGAGCAATACTCCATGGCTAGCAGTGGTAGATCATTTATCGCAATGGAGCTCAACTCTGCTGGAACATCTCTGGCCTGAACAACGTTCACGTGATTCAGCCTGCACATAAAGAGCACCAAACTCGCTGTCACAGTAGAAAACAACACAATGTACAGTGAAATAAGTTCAAATAACACCCTGTCTGTTCAAACAGACAATTACTGCTCACTTCTTCATGATCTGAATCTCTCTCGTCCAGCGGTCTTTGTTCTTAGAGTTCAGCTCCAGTCTGCAAAGTTTCACAGCAATCTTCTCTCCTGACTCCTGTTGCGAACACATACAGGGAGTTAAAACAAATCAAAGGCACACCCGGTTCATGTTTTCAGAGATGTACAGATGGATGACAGAACTTACAAGGTGCTGGTATAGGTAGACGTGCCCAAAGCCTCCCGTCCCAAGTCTTTCCTTCCTCTCCCAAGAGCCACAAGGCTGGCTCTGTTTGAGTGCAGCCCGCTCCATACTGTCAGATCTGCTGCAATCACCAGGCACCAGAGGTAGTTTGTAAGGGCCTTCAGCTATCAGGAAAAAAAAGTTTTTAGGTTATTATTTACATCTTATCTGTTAACAGGTAATGTTAGCAGTATGGTGCTCTGTACAGTATGCGTTTATGCAATAGTGCATTCTTATTCTATTCATTCTTATGTGAATAACAGAGGTGAGTAAATCCATTTAACATGGTTATCATATACCAATTTATATAATCTTCTACACTTGAAGCTAATTGCTTCTTATGTAGTTGTTGGTTTATTTTTTATGTTTTATTCCTGCTGTAATTACAGTAACTAAGGCTTTATAATACTGTAGCTAACTATCTGTTTTGGTCATTTGTTGTTGTTGGACGGTTGTAACGATTTAGTGCCAGTCTGATAACTCAGAGATAACTTGACTAGTTGTACATTCTTTTAAATTAAAAGCATAACCTGCTTCACAAATGTAATCAACTTACCTGTGCAGAAGCTCAGAGTCGGCAGAGAGTTAGCTTACTTTGTATGTGTCAGAGCATTGTTGCTTCAGTTAGCTTTAAGTGTTGTTTACGGGTCGTTTTCCTATGTAGTGTTTAAAATACACCGACTCAGCCCGCGAAAATTCACTTTTACCCTACTGGACCATCAAACAGGGCTTCAATGATGAAGTTTGCGTGGTAGTTCTTTCTGTAGTTTTGGCCGGCAGGCAACAACGACTGAAAAACAGCTCGACTTCGATGTAAAGTGAAAGTACACTCTCTCTGACAGGCAGGCGTAGTTTCTGCGCATGCGTAGCAGGCAGGCCCAGAACACATGGGGGTTTAGGTCTGTCCACTTGATGGGGGATTTCCAAGCAACTCAGTGAATAATGGGTCACGTTTTTCTTTTAATTTCACAAAATTATATATCAATATATATATATGATGATCTGGGTTGTTTGCTTAACGACAAAAGCTGTACCAATTTCTTACCAAGAATAAATGTTTTTCTTTTAAAAAATAGTAATGTCTTCATTTCCTCACTAGGTGGTGCAATGTCTACAGCTACAGTCAACCGGTACACTGCACAAGCTGAAAGACAATAGGAATTTATATACAGCACTGTGCAGAAGTCTCGGCCACCCCTCACTGCCTAATATTTTACTTCCAAGGAGACAGAGGTTATTTTAATTTTAAAAGTGATCATGAGTAGTAGTTCTTAGAGTTTTTGAGGGTCTTTTAAAGTTTTTATCTGGAGATTACTGACTACTTTTGACTCATTTTCAGTCTACTTCCTGTGCCTGACCGTTTTCAGTGGAATCTTTTACAGGTCACTTAACACTGACTTATGAATCATTCAAGCATAAAAACACTAACTGAAGTGATGAATCAGTGTTGTGGCTAAATGTAAAAGGCAACTTTACCACAACCTACCAAGCAATTTTAGATTCTCTCTTCGGGCTCTTTGTTACTAACGGCCTGTCACATAAACACATATTTAGCTCCCATTTATTTAGGTGATTATACAAAAAATACCAAAGATAACCCAGTTTGATGGGCATAAAATCACGGATTCCCAAAGAGTTATTAGTCTAAAACTCTATTGGTGATAAGAGGACAAAATAAGAAATAGCATAAATACCTAGAGCAGATGATGTAATAAATTAATTAAAAATTGTATTGTCTGGGATAAATTACAATTTCATCATTTCTTGTAACATGAGCTCAAAGAAGAAGTACAATAAATGAGGCAATGTGATTGCACCATTCAAAATGTGATTACAAGCTGATGTAATGACAAAGCAGTGTTGATACTCCTTCCTGCAGCTGTCTTTTCTGTTATTGCATTTGCTGTCGGGTTTTAAAAACCAGACAGATTTCATTAATCAAAGTATGTGATTGCGTGCAGGTCTCTTTCAAAACTGCTTACTTTTGAAATTCTCAAAACCTTTCTTATAATAATTTCCCTGAAAAGCAGAAGTGAGTAATTCGTGATTGAATACAGAGAACCTGAGAACACAGGTGACACAAATTTCTCATTAATCCACTATTCATGTTTTATTTTAAGTCAAGTCAAATATATTTACATAGAAGAGAGAAAGAGAACAGCTGTTGATCAAAGTGTTACACATCTAAATGAATCAAATAACTTAAAATGATGTGAAAAAATGACAGAATTTAAGGAAGGAAACATAAAGTGAAAGTACCTCAGTAAACAGAAGACATCTAAATAAAAATTATTATATTAGTCAAGTCTGGATAACAGGAAGGCATGGATAGCTCTCTCAAAGACTCTGAAACAGAGGAATGGCTTCACTTCTGCAAGTAGCTATGGATGGAAGAAGCATTACTCTGTTAATGTGTGAAACATTAGATTAAATTTGCTCAAAGTGTGCTAAATTGTAAAAGAACTGAGGTCAGGACCACCCAATGCAATTACTTCTGTGTTTTGGTAATCTCAGTTGAAAAAATTTAAAGGAATCCATGACTTACCATCTTCCAGACAGACCTGTAAGGCCTTCAAAGAAATCATGGATTATGCTTCAGTAGCAGGTAAATCTGTGAGTCATCTGCATACCAAAGAAAGGAGATCGAGAGGGGATTTTTTAAACTAAGCCCTAGACTTGCAATAAATTAAAGGATGGTGTAAGAGGTGTGATAAAGCTATTCCTCTTTAAAATAATCTATATTGAAATGCAAAAAAAAAGAGAAAAATAAAAATAATAATTAACTTCTAAAATTAAAAAGTACAAAACTCAGATATGAATTCTGATTATTTAAAGATGATTCAGTCAGAAGTGCATGCATTTCTGCAAAGTTACTCTATTCAAATATGGTACAAGATGGAAAAAATATGAATCTACTTTTGTTCTGTGAAGGTGTGTGTCATTATCACCTCTTCCACTTTATTCACACAGATGTTTATCATGGTTTCCATTGGTCTAAAAGTGTATAAGCTAGAAAACCAACAGGATATGACATGAAAGCTAAAGAAGAATACGTCATGTTGGCGTGTCATATAAAGACTAGTGTGTGGGAAAAGCATAGATAAAAACTTACTTTAAGCTACTCAATAATTGGAAATGAAAGAAAATTCAAAGAAATGTTATTTTATTTAAGTAAAACAATTCAGTACTGCATTTTTGTACTAAAAGAAGACCCACCCTTTATTTACAGTAGCATTACCTCTTACCATTGTAGCTCAGTAGTAATAATTAAAAGATTAACAGTCCAAAAGAACTGTGCAAGAGTAAATCAAAGGCATAAAAACGAAACTCCTGGAGTCAAAATGACAAAATCAACACTTCGGGTTGCAGCTGACTCCAGCCACAACTATCCTGGGTTTCCCAGGATTGGGTAATTTTAACATGTAGTTCCCCTTTTGGCTGAACACCTGGCTGTGTTAGTTAAATTAGGCTTTTATTGCATATCTCCTTTCAGAGGCAGTAATGTCTTGGCTTACCGTTTCATTGTGCTGGACATGAGTCCCAAACATTTTGCACAAAGTGCAAAATTTGGCTATCATCATCATCATCAAAGAGGAAGCGTGACTAACACAAGCATCAAATGAGGTAATTTGTTCAGTCAAGAAATTTCCAAATAAAATTCATAACAATGGCTATTGTTGTACAGGAAATAGTATGAGGCTGTTAGTGCGCAGAAACAATGAGAACTTTAACAGCTGCTGCTTTTCTTTTCTTTTTTACAAGCAAACATAGGTGCAATTTGTGAGGGGTGGGAGGTTGTTTGGGTTTTTTGTTTTTAGTAATAAAGATATAAAAGTCTATAAAAAAAGAACTGGTAAAAATGTTTTGTTTTTAAATTTATCATTCTTCAGCAGAGATTATAAATTAATGCAGCAAGGAAAAAGAATATAAAAGGCTGTACAGTCAGTTTTTCATTGTTATTAAATTTGCCTCTGTACACCTCCATGGTTGATTTTTAAATAAGATTAACTTTAATTTAGGTTTAATTTGAGGTGTTTTTATTTTAAAAAATTGCAATTTTTGTAGTAAGGCTCAAAGTAATTGGATGATTGACTTGAAAACAGTTACACGGTTAGCACTGTTGCCGCACAGCAAGAAGGTCCTGAGTTCAATTCCACCATCAGGCCGGGGTCTTTCTGTGTGGAGTTTGCATGTTCTCCCCGTGTTTGCGTGGGTTCTCTCCGGGTACTCCGGCTTCCTCCCACCGTCCAAAGACATGCAGCTTGTGGGGATAGGTTAATTGGATAATCCAAATTGCCACTAGGTGTGAATGTGCGAATGAGTGTGAATGGTTGTCTGTCCCTATGTGTTAGCCCTGTGACAGACTGGCGACCTGTCCAGGGTGTACCCCGCCTTTCGCCCTATGACAGCTGGGATAGGCTCCAGCGCCCCCCGCAACCCTGAAAAGGATAAGCGGAAGCGAATGGATGGATGGATGGACAGTTACACGGCCAGCTGAGCCCACACATTTGGTAGCTTTTCACTAGAACTGTTAATACAAGGTACAAAGAGCTGTTGGTGCACATGAAGGAGGCCATCATTAGGCTGAAAAATGAAAACAAATCAATTAGGGAGAGAAAAACTTTAAGAGTGGCAAAGTCAACAATCTGTAGACCCACAGGACTGCTTCGGTGATCATTGCAGATTTATTTCCATAACTAAAAAACAGTTTCATAACATGCAATAAAGTCAATAACATGATCTACAATCAAGAGAGGATTTCATGAATGCAAATACTGAGGGTTTAAAACTGTCAGTATCTGCATGTTCCAGAAAACATCTAAACTAAAAGAACCCGCACGATTAAAAAAACAACATATCTTTGGACAGATAAAACCAAAACTTAACTTGTCCCAGAGTGGCTGGAAGAAAAATGCATCAAGAAAGAGAGGCAGATTATTAAACTTTGTCTATGTCCAAACTGACTGTACGTAGAAGTTTGACATTGCATTTTTAATGGTTAATACATTTGAAATCACTTTTTCCAAATAAATAAAAAAATCTTTGTTTGCTATTTTGACAGTCTATAGACTTTAAGGCTCTGCTATAACACACACAGCTAGGACAAACATACAGAGTCCGTCAGAGCTTAACATAATAGATTTAGAGCCTTAGACTAATCTCTGAGCACAGTCACTGTAATGTCATGAAAGCAGTACAGACGATATTAAGCAACCATTGTCAGATTTTCAGAACTTTCATGTAAGCTCCATGTACACGAAAAGATTATGAAAAATGCTGTACAGATTAGAGACTTATTCTTACATTTTGCAATTTATTAAACTTATTATTACATTTTTTTTCTTTTTTGTGGTCTTATTTTACGTTTTTTTTGTTGTTGTTTTGTTTTTTGTAACCGACTCTGTCCACAAATTCTGGACAGCAATTCTTCAATCACATGTTTCAGTGTACACATGACCAATTTTGGATATATTTTTTTTTTATTTTTCTTAAGAGGAAGGGGCTGTTCACTGGATGTGTGTCACAGGACATGACAAATTCCCTCCCACTTGCAGTCACGGTAATTTAAAAGGGAGGAAACACAAGCAGAGTCACAGCAGAAACACCAGAACAACCATCAGTGTGAGCCTGAGTACGTAAACAGTGCAAGTGCATATCAGAAGATACAGAGAGGAGAGTCAACTGGAAGAAATAATAGTCTTCATTGGCACTGAAAGTCTGGAATTAAAGGTAAACACTTCTCTTGCAAAGTGTCTTAGACTTTTAGACAGTCAGCTGTTTTAGTTATATTTAAGAATGAACATGATTTCTTAGATATGAAGCTGTTTGATGTCAAACACAGCGCACTGAAAGTTAACCACACAATTATTTTCTTATGTCATTATCAAATTGACATTGTGTTCTTAGAATATCTAGAAATTCATAGTTTGAACTGCACACATTGCAATAATAATGTGATATAAGGTTGTGCGCAGACTTTACTGTTAATCAGCGTAGATATTGTGCTGTTTGTAGTGCTAGATTGTTTAAAGTCTGCACACGATGGACATCCTCTATCTGTCGCTCTCACATTAAAACCTTAAGAATGCAGCGTTTCGTCAGGAAGTTAATATCTATGTCAGTGGCATGGCGAAAGAACATGAGGTGTTTTCCTTGTGTTTGTATGTTGAATATTGAACTGGTTTGGCATGACATTAAACATTTCGTCACTCTTCACATTTAAAAACCGGAGCAAGAAAGCACACGGTTTCGTAGCGGTCACACGTCTCCGTCATGTGTTGAACGATAAGCACCATATAAGGGGACAGCAAGTTTCCTTCCATTTACCCACGATTGTTGTGTTCCTTTTCTGTAAATTCACAGACAAAAATATCCCCAAAAAACAGAAGCAAAACAAGAAGTGAAGATGAATCTCTTTGTCCTCGTTGCCATCCTTGCAGCGGTCAGCGTGGATGTGGTAAGAGGTGGTTTAAGAGCTATTCTGATGGAGGTCAGAAGGTTTTTAATTTTTCAGTATGACTAAGTTTCTCTATGCTTCTTTCAGGCTTTTTCACAAAGATCATCCAAACAAGCAAGACGTAAGTCATTTCAGTGGGTTTAGGTAAAGTTCTTAAGGTTTATACTTTGACAGCATGCATTAAATGTTCTCACCCCTCTTTGTGCTGTGATCTGCAGAACGGTGTCTGTCTGGAGATGGGAGTGAATACAGAGGAAATATTGACAAGTCATCCACTGGTCGCGCGTGTCTCTACTGGAACAGGGTTAAACCTCAATGGAAAAATGTAAATGGACTTGGCAGACATCGTTACTGCAGGTATGCTTTGGGCTACCAATGTGATGTTTTTATACTGTATGTCTGACAACAGGTAACCCATGTTTAATATGATTGTACTTGAACATTAGGAATCCTGACAATTCTGACATGCCATGGTGCTTTGTCACAAGAGAAAGAAGGACTGTGAAAGAATACTGTGATATTCCCACATGTAAGTCTCATATTGGTGATTTACTTTTTCTATTTGCTATATTTTATTGAAGATTGGTTTGAATTTTTCTAATGCTTTCTGTTTTCTATTCCAACAAAGGTTTTGCACCACTACAGGCGCCTCCTCAACTACCTTTAGATACAGGTAATTTTGTTGTTTAAATCCAGTTTTTCCTAAATCACAAGGTATGATTCTCTTTATTAGCTCCCGCTGACTTATCCCATGTGTCCTTCCAGAGAAAACATGTGGAGAGACATCTGAGAGGAGGATTCATAAAATTGTAGGAGGCTCTTTCACACCTATAGAGTCGCAGCCATGGGTTGCTGCCATTTTTCATAAGCGCTATGGCTTCCTCTGTGGTGGCACTCTCATTTCACCAAGCTGGATTCTCACTGCAGCTCACTGCTTCTCTGATGGGTGAGAAAACAAAGCACCGTGTTATTTCCTCCAATGAAGTCATCGCACTGTAATTTCAAAATCATTCATGTTGGTGTGTGACATGTTTACACATTTGTGTGTTTGGTTTTTGTTCAGTGAGAATACCAAACTCACACATCTGTCCATATACCTGGGAAAGAGTGCCATTAATGAAACGAATGCCAGTAGTGAGCAGAAGTTTGCTGTGGAAAGACTCATCATGCATGAAGGATATAATGATATTACCTATAATAACGACATAGGTGAGCACAAACTCTGTTGTGACTAAACTGTGCATATACACATACAAAGAACTGCTCTGAGCACAGAACTTACGGGTGTTTTTATTTTTACATTTCAGCTCTGATTAAGCTCAAAAGCAGAGATGGAGGACGTGCAGCTAAATCAGCTTCTGTACGCATAGCTTGCCTTCCTCCATTTCACACTGAGCTACCTCCTGGATTTACCTGCACCATCGCAGGATTTGGGAAGGAGAGCGCAGGTTAGTAGTACAGGACCTCCATCCTTTAGACTGAGCTCTGCTCTCTCAACCTTTTCTCACATTTGACACTTTGTTGCAGGCTCATTCCAGTTCTCACAGTATCTGAAAAAGGCTGAGGTAAAACTGATGTCCAACGCTGACTGTAGCAAAGAAGTGCACTATGGAAAACGCATCACTGAAAACATGTTCTGTGCTGCAAGCCCTGACTGGAGCACTGATGCCTGCAAGGTAAGGACAGGGCGCAGGGTATGCCATGGGAAACAAGACATTTGAGCTGGCTTTAAAATATACATCAAAAGAGAAGTGAGTTAGAAGAAGTGGTAACTTGAATTGCAGCATGCATCATAACCTTTGACAGCTTTAAAGCGGATCTGAAGAGTATTTCTTCATCTTCTTGAAGAAACTTGCTAACATTGAAAAGTGCTGAATAGCATAATGTCAGATGAGTTACCTTTAGGTTAAAATTTGTTGCTAGTTGTCAACCTCAAGACATGTCAAGGGTTACTTTCTGAGTATATTTTCACAGTTTTCACATGAAAATATTTGTTTGTCAGGGAAAAAGTGAATCAGGAAACAAAATAATGATAAACCTGGAAATTTTAGTTAACACCTGGCTGTTTTGCCCTTTTCCGCAGGGAGACTCTGGCGGTCCTTTGGTGTGTGGAGCATCAGGTCGGATGTTTCTGTTTGGCGTGGTGAGCTGGGGTGAGGGCTGTGCCTTGAAAAATAAACCAGGTGTCTACACAAAGGTCACCAACTACAACACATGGATCGCAGGAAAAACAGGACTCATCAAATACGCAAAAGGACTGATGTATCCCCTGAAATGAAACTGTCCCAGAATCGTATTTATTTATTAAGTGTTCCCTAAAGGCAGCAGGCTTTTTGCACATGCAAGCAAGTGCAGATGTTGCAGGTTTTGTTCTGAGAGCAGCTACCATCGCTTACTGTGAACATGTTTTTGCACTGAAACGATTTAATGTAAATATTTAAAAAGAGTATTTTAAAAACTGCTTTAATTGTTGGTTGCATTATATATTTTTATTACTTGTGCATTTTTCAGGTATTCTGCATATTTATTATTGACTTTTAAAATAAGCAATTAGGAAACATATTTATGTCAAATAATTTAATTTCATATAAAAGGCTGGTCCTGCTGTTGATGAAAATATATATATAATAAAAGCTTATTTATCAACTCATTTTTACTGTCTCTTTTATCCCTGGGTTATATGTATAACAAATGGCAAGGCCACTTGTTTTCCTTTTATACAGAAATAAAGAATTTCACCCGAGTAGCTGAATCAGACTAAGCTAAAGAGTCCCAAAGTCAAACACCAGAGGGCACTGTTGTGTGAAATTTTCTTTTTTTAGCCTCAAAATAAAGATAATAATAATAATGGATTGGATTTATATAGCGCTTTTCTAGGCACCCAAAGCACTTTACAATACCACTATTCATTCACTCTCACATTCATACACTGGTGGAAGCAGCTACAGTTGTAGCCACAGCTGCCCTGGGGCAGACTGACAGAAGCGAGGCTGCCATATCGCGCCATCGGCCCCTCTGGCCAACACCAGTAGGCAAGTAGGGTAAAGTGTCTTGCCCAGGGACACAATGACCAGGACAGAGAGCCCAGGGATCGAACCGGCGACCTTCCGGTTACAGATGCGATTCCCAACCCCCTGAGCCACGGTCACCCTACCGCCCTAAGATCACAAAAGTATTTTAGAGCAAACAATAGTGACGTCTGATCTGTTTCATATCTGATCTGTGTGCTGTGTAGCAGTTTGGAGACAGAACTCAATAGACTAGAAACACAACAGGGGTCAAAACAAGACACCAGACTAGATAAACTGCTTTGCATTTGTCTTCTGTCACAGATAAAGCATTCTTTGTCTACAGCAGTCTGCTGTAGATTGACATCCAACCACTCCCACATGCCCTGTACTATAACTTCAACCACTCCTGCTCTTCCTGCTCACTTGTTTCCCATACCCTCCATAGCTGTGGTTTTCCAGACTTTTAGAAACCTGGCGCTTGCAGAGGCATACTCTGTGACTGCATCTGCTAAAACTTCCTTACCTTATCTCATTATCCTGCTGTACCTGTCACACAGATTAACTGTCTGGACTTGAATCTGTGTTTCTAGCCCCAATTTATTATTTAGGCAAAGGCTAAAAATGCATTTGAATACAAACAATTTTAAAAAAAGATAATGCATGAATGGTTAATAAGAAACAAAAGTCTTGAGCTCGATTCGCATGTCAACAGATTAACAATTTTTATCTTTTACACTTGGACACAATTAAGTATGTGACATTTGGTAATTTAAACCAGGAAATGTCATCATGTGATGGTGCTGGATAAAATGTCAGGGGATTACTAAATAAGAACATTCATCCTTACGAATGTGTAGACCGCAAATAAAATTCAAGGAACCTAATCAATTATTAATCGAAGCATTTCTATAAAAACAACAAATGTCAAGCTGTTGACAGTTCTCAGTGAAAGTGAACTCAGGAGATCTTCAAAGTCATTATGCTAAATCCTCAACTCATCTTGTTGCAAAGGAAAACATATATACTGAACTATTGCATGCAATCATCACCACTGTTTATTGCTTCCAAGTGGTCTTGAGCAATAGTTGAAAGTCTTTTCCAAGGTTTTCTCTGACTGTCTGACTTTTGTATTTATTTTCAGCCGACTTCTTCTACCTGACAACTTTCAGAGAAGAAAAAAAAGGAAAAAAAAAGAGAAGAATCTTTTTCTTTGCTTATTAAGCCACTTAACACTGACCTATGAATCATTCAAGTATAAAAAAACATCTAATTAAAAGGATTAACCAGTGTTTTCCCTACACATAACAAACAGTTTAGCAAAGAAATTTTAAACTGTATCTTTAGTGACTTTGTTACAATCAGCCTGTTGCAAAAACAAACCATTTATTCTTATTATAACAGGCATAAAATTATATTTTTTGCACCAACACAGTGATTCACCAAGAGCTATTAGTTGAAAACGTGTCATACACCAGCACAATGTGATTTGTGTCCTTAAATATAATTGAGGAAACTGGTCAAGTGGAAGACAAAAGAAGAAGTAGCAGGCCTAAAATAACATCTACAGCAAATGAACGATATCTGAAAGTTGCATCTTTAAGAAATAGCAAAAAATCCAGCAAATCCCTGACACCAGATGTGAAAAATACAACTGGGCCTTCAGGTGATCCATCTACTTTTCACTAAAGCCTTATCAGAAATGGTCTCAGTGGATGGGTGGTTGTCAAGAAGCCATTCTTAATGAAGGGAATGGGGGAGAAAAGGCTGAGGTATGCCAAATTACACAAGACGCAGTTCAAACAGGTGTGATGGATCCAAATTTTACATTTTTGGTTAAAATTGTTGTTAACATGTATGGAGCAGGTCAGGAGAAAGCACAGCAGTGCATGTCAGGGTTTGGAAATCTTTCACTGGAAATCTTTTCAAAAGTGATGGAATACAGAACATAGAAAAGTACCATGCATTACCATGTAACACTATCTGAAAAGCATCTGATTAGATCAAGGGTGACTAAAGACATTTGCACAGCACTGCATGTTGTAGTGGTATAGTAAGAAACTGTGGCTTATGTGCAAGTGCAGGCAGTGCTACTAAACATGGTTCTGCTGCACAGTGGCCAAACCTCATATCTTCTCAGACATACAGCATGACTCACAATATGACCACATACCACAACAACAATCACTCAAAAAGAAATATTTGAAGGGAGCACTAAGCATCACTGCTCCAGCCATGATACGCAGATTAAGTGCAATGAAAGCATCAGAATACACAGTGTTGCTGTGAACAACCACAACATCCAGTTGGTCATTGTGTCATTTCTGAGCACATACTCTAAAGCCTCTCTTAACAACCTGCAGCAATGTTTTCTTTCAAAGTCTGTTTGGACAAGTCCACATATACAGATAGTTCACAGCAGGGCTACTGGAGCCAATCGGAGACTGTCCTACCCCTCCTCAATTACTCATAGACACCAGTTTACTTTATTGCATCTCCTACTCTGCCTCAGTCCGTATATGGTTTGGAGATGCAGTGAGTACAACTCTTACTCCTCTTTAAGGACATTTCCTGAGATGAGAGGACATTTGTGGGGTCATTTCTAACCAGTCCACTATGTCTGATTTGGGGGGGGGGGGGGGGGGGTTAACCTTTTGTCCACATGCATCCACACTTGGTTGCAGGCTCTTTGGTTAATCTGGGGTCTTGAGGTTATGAATACTGCAGTTTTTGCTGCTGGGTTCGCCACTTTCCCTAACAGAGATTCAATTATGAGGTGCAGGGACAGCAAACAAGCCGGCAAGCATGCACACACAAGCGAGAACTGCAGGTATAAATGACATTCATGGGCATTGTCAGTTGGGTTGTTAAGTAGCCTATCTTCAGCACCAAAGTCCAGAAGCAGAGAAACAGCATGTGGGTGCTGTGCTGTAATCTTTGAGACTCCTTTCAGCTCCAGACTGCAGCAAGCTGAATCCTTGGTCTTTATTTAGACCTGCACATTGAGGCCTGGAGACATGAACTCCTGACCCACCTTTTAATGGACGGAGATCATATGTCAGATGTAGGTTCGAAGCTTCATAAAACCACACCAACAATTTTTTTTCTGCACTAGAGCCTACTAGGTGGTGCAGAACCTGCTCCCTTTTCTATCCCTTACAGTCTCACAGATGTAAAGCTGACCTTTATGAGTCTGCAGGGAGTCACAGCTCAATATGTTTACAACCTTCCCTTGTTCTTTCCTTGATATTGCGCGCCCCCACCCCTTATCTTGAATCATAATAGCTTAAGTTACCCCAACACTTTCCCTTTTTGGGGGCTATTGGCATGCATGACGTCATTTGGGAAGAGCTCTCACTGTGTGTGTGTGTGTGTGTGTGTGT
Source organism: Mchenga conophoros (assembly GCF_057382185.1). Classification (NCBI taxonomy): domain Eukaryota; kingdom Metazoa; phylum Chordata; class Actinopteri; order Cichliformes; family Cichlidae; genus Mchenga; species Mchenga conophoros. Next base: position 19,002,109 of record NC_140538.1, read on the forward strand.
GTGCAGGGAAGGCGTCAATGCGCACCAACACCAACCAGCTTGGCAGCTGTATTCCTTCGCTGTGATTGGACAGAGGGCGGTGATTCCTTCTGTCACGATTTGGGTCGCTCCCACCGGAGAACACCAACCGTCTGAGTCCAGCCTTTACCGAAGAGCTCTACGGAGGAGACGGTGCACACCGGGAGGAGAGGGTTTCCTCTCAGGGGCTGGGCTGACAACTCGGTATTTGTCCTCCTGTCGGTGAGGAGGAGAGGGAAGAAGCAGAGATAAGGGAGACCATCAGTGCTGGAGCGCCCAGCCGCCTTTCTTCTTCTTCTGTCGGGGCTGCGGTAAAAAAGTCTTTCACGATGCCGGTGTTTCACACCAAAACCATCGAGAGTATCCTGGAGCCAGTGGCCCAGCAGATCTCTCACCTGGTCATTATGCACGAGGAGGGGGAGGTAGACGGTAAAGCCATCCCGGATCTGACGGTGCCGGTGGCCGCTGTGCAGGCTGCTGTCAGCAACCTTGTGCGGGTGAGTTTGAATCAGGGCGTCAGTTCAGTATGAGCTCAATGGCAAAGTGCCTGCATGAAGTGACATTTACCACTCAAACTTTCAACCTGCAGAAAAGCGACATTTCTGGAGACTGGCTTTTGCAGTGGTGTGACAGCGTCTGTTTAATGTGTCATAAATCATTAGAATAGCAGGTCAGCAGACTGCCCTGCACCTATCATATGCCAATATCGGTTCATTTTATTTTCTGTGGGGCTTCTGCGTTCACGGAGTTAAATCCCTGTTTGGTCTTTATTTGCCATTAAAATTACATAAAGCTGTCATACACCCAGCTAACGCTCGTGCATGTTTTAACGGGGTCCTACAGTAGCTCCTACAGTAGTACAACAAAGCAACACAACATAGCAAAGTTTGCTGAGATTTGTAATCAGATGGCAGCTGAGGTCAATGAAGTTTGTAGGGCGGAAGAAATGAGTGGTGATTAAATTAAAAGCATGCCTCTCTCTCTCTCTCTGTGTGTGTGTGTGTGTGTGTGTGTGTGTGTGTGTGTGTCCTGCTGTGTCGTAGGTGGACCTGTGTACTGTAGGTTTTGTGCTCTCAGCTTCAACAGCCCAAGTTAGATTATTGCAGACTTTGCAGTTTATGAAACTCATCCATCCGTAGTAATAAACTCCACAGAGACTATATAAACACTCTGGTCATTTATCAGACTCCCACCTCATCTCTTACTCCTTTGCTCATCTCTTTGTTCATTCTTTTCCAAACTTCTTTGACCCTCCACTTTTCCACTTACGCCACCACTGTCTTTCTTCTCTGTCCTGTGGAATCTAATTGGTCGATTTTTATAGAGAGCTAAGCTTTAGTCAGTCACTGATGTCCCCTCTGTACGCACTGCCTGGGAGAAAATCAATAGAGGCCACATCATTAATGCTGATCCTGGACGTTTGCATTGATGCTGGGGTGACCTGGCTTCACTCACTTAAGAGAAAATAGCAGCAGACAGGAGGACTTCTTACAGAGAAGAAGCTGGTTTCACGTTCATTAGTAGTTGCTTCTCTGGTCATGTTTTAAATAGAAACGACACACTAAATTGAAATCATTGCTCCTTAAATGTTAAAAATCTGATCTGCTGCACAGTGCCTACATTTTTCGACACAAATGGTGGATGCGATGGTGGGATAGGTTGCACAATTAGTAACTTGTGTAGTGTTCCTGTGAAAAAAACTTACGAGTGACATCTTTTGTGGTTCTTGAATAGCAGTCCACTTTTTCCCGTGCAAGGACACACAAGATCATCTTGATAAATATCTCATTAACTGATAATGACCCAGGCTGTTCAGTTTGAACTCGAACACTGCACCATGCCACAATGAAAACCCCATCCTTTATCCAATACCCTCCAAGTGGATTAAGTCCTTGATGTCTCATTGCTACCAGGCATGTTCCTCTGTCTCTGCTTGTCCTTGTTGATTCATTCAGTTGATCCACACAGACAGCGAGCAGAAGGAGGCTAATAGCAGCCTCAGGCTTGTTGATGGGTCTCAGATGGAGTTGCGAGGTGTGAAGATATCAGGGCTGAGCACAGAGGGGAGGGAAAAAGGTGTCAGACAGAAGAAATGTTGGTAGGTGGGATGGAAGCATAAAAAAGGGATTAACTAAAAGTAATAAAGCCTGCATCTTTCCCCACTTCGCATTCTATAGTGGTATATTTATAGGGATGTACGTTTTGAGAGTTGTTGTACTCTCAGACAAGATGATTGCTCCACTGACAGAGGAACGAGAGCTATGAAGTGGGTGACAAGATTGTGTTGAAAGCGAGCACAAAGGGCGCTTGAGAACTGAGCTTGTAAAACGAGCAGTAGCTGGTTGCTGGGTAGATACACTTAATTGGATGTAAGGACATGCACACATATGCTTTATTTTAGAAAGGTGAATCACTTCTACGCTTGTGCAATTTGAACTAAGATATAACACAGTATACAGCAACATGCCACCACAGAGTCCCACTGCACACTGATACAGTTTCACTGTTAACCCCGTCCACAGTGGGATGGCTGTAGGGGGGTACTTAAAATCTAGGTCACTGAGACACACACTTGCAAAGATAGTGTCTGTCTCAATCCATCAGAAGTTGTGCGTGGGTTGATGCAGATCCGACTAAAAGATGTGAAAGATACTGTTGGTGTTTTTTATGTGCCTAAAAGTGTGAGCTTGGTGGAGTTTGCAAGGTGTCTGCTCCTCAAGGAGTCAGCACAGACCCTGAGTATGTTTGGGGGGTGGGGGGTGGGAAGGGGAGGAAGGAATAAATAGATTTACCGTTGAGTGAAGTAACCACACGCTGATGGAAGTGAGCAGACTAAGACAGAGAGGGAGAGGAGGGAGGCTGCAGGAAGATGCAGAATTTTTCATGATTGGTAAAGGAAGGAGAAAACATCCACATTAGCTTGGACGCTGTGAGGGAGAGAAAGTGTTTCTGGCTTTTTCAGACCAGACCCTGCCAAGCATCATGGTCTGCCCTCCCATCTCCAGCCCTCTACACACACACGCACGCACGCACGCACGCACGCACGCACACACACACACACACACACACACACACACACACACACACACACACAAACTCTTCTCAGCCGGCTCTAAATATGAGCCATCTCTCCTTGTTCTTTGGCAGACCCGGGAAAAGTCTTCTGGCTATGTGTCCACACATGCTCTCTGCTTCCCAGTGTGCCTTAAATCTATTCATGGATAAAGCTGTATTATGACATAAAGTCTTACAGCTGATAGATCGTTTACAGATTTGAAACTGATGTTAATAAAAGCAAATGATATTCATGGGCAAGAGGAACCGGGGGCACGGTGATGAATCATCCAGAGTTATTGTAGATTTGTAAGATATTTTTCCCCCCTTTTTTTTTTTAGTTTTGAACATGTTTGCTTGTTTTGTTTTTTTATAATTTTGGTGTGAGTGGTATTTGTCAAAGGAAAATATGTAAAAAAACTGACACACAGTCTGAGTCTTAGTCCCAGTTAACATACAGTATGAACCTTTGCTAAAAATATAGTATTTATTTTGTATTTTAGCCAATTAAATTATGTTTCACAGCTTGGTTTAAGGATCTTTCTGCTCACAATAACACAACAATGTTGTTTTTTTTTACTCCATGAGGAAAAATATTCTTCTTTTTCATTTATTTATTCTTTAGTACAAGTTCTTGCACACACTGTCATTAAAGGTCTGGTTACCACATGAAAACCAGTAGAAGCTAATGAATCAAATATTTCCCAGTGGAGACCAAAACAGAGCTAAAACGAGCGGTTGACAGAGGACAGATGGCATGCAGCAGCATGGGATCATGTGGCCACAGTCTGTGAACCCCAGGCCACCAAGATGTTCTCTAAAATAATTATTAGTCATTAGTGGCAGGGAGAAAAGATCAGCCATCATTCACAGATTGGACAGAAATGTCAGCTGCACGCTCATCAGAGGTAATATCTCTGATCTATACACCCGCTCTGAAAGCTGTGATTGACAGCTGCATTTCCTGCCGAAGTAGTCCCACCTTGCAGGATGTACAACTGCACACACAAAAAACAACCCACACACATGCATACACATCACACTGTCAGCAAACCTCTTAACTGTGCATTAATAATGTATTGAATAATCAATACCAAGTGTTGCTGCTTACAGGAAGCTCTTCTGCTCTCCGCAGCGCTTTGATCAGTCACCTGATGGCACTCTTTGAGTTCGCTTGCAGGGTTTAATCAGGAGGACATGCTCTACTTGGGGAGCTACATTCCACACATTTTCGTGTAACAAAATCTTCATTTTCCCAAACAGGGAAACTGACGGCTTCGGCTACTCAGCTAGGACTTCCTGTCCATTTTCAGATTACATTTAGGCATACTGTACAGTGGGGCAAAAAAGTATTTAGTCAGCCACCGATTGTGCAAGTTCCCCCACTTAAAATGATGACAGAGGTCAGTAATTTGCACCAGAGGTACACTTCAACTGTGAGAGACAGAATGTGAAAAAAAAATCCATGAATCCACATGGTAGGATTTGTAAAGAATTTATTGGTAAATCAGGGTGGAAAATAAGTATTTGGTCACCTCAAACAAGGAAAATCTCTGGCTCTCACAGACCTGTAACGTCTTCTGTAAGAAGCTTTTCTGTCCCCCACTCGTTACCTGTATGAATGGCACCTGTTTGAACTCATCATCTGTATAAAAGACACCTGTCCACAGCCTCAAACAGTCAGACTCCAAACTCCGCCATGGCCAAGACCAAAGAGCTTTCGAAGGACACCAGGAAAAGTATTGTAGACCTGCACCAGACTGGGAAGAGTGAATCTACAATAGGCAAGCAGCTTGGTGTGAAAAAATCAACTGTGGGAGCAATCATCAGAAAATGGAAGACATACAAGACCACTGATAATCTCCCTCGATCTGGGGCTCCACGCAAGATCTCATCCCGTGGGGTCAAAATGATCATGAGAACGGTGAGCAAAGATCCCAGAACCACACGGGGGGACCTGGTGAATGACCTGCAGAGAGCTGGGACCAAAGTAACAAAGGTCACCATCAGTAACACACTACAACGGCAGGGAATCAAATCCCGCAGTGCCAGACGTGTTCCGCTGCTGAAGCCAGTGCATGTCCAGGCCCGTCTGAAGTTTGCCAGAGAGCACATGGATGATACAGCAGAGGATTGGGAGAATGTCATGTGGTCAGATGAAACCAAAGTAGAACTTTTTGGTATAAACTCAACTCGTCGTGTTTGGAGGAAGAAGAATACTGAGTTGCATCCCAAGAACACCATACCTACTGTGAAGCATGGGGGTGGAAACATCATGCTATGGGGCTGTTTTTCTGCCAAGGGGACAGGACGACTGATCCGTGTTAAGGACAGAATGAATGGGGCCATGTATCGTGAGATTTTGAGCCAAAACCTCCTTCCATCAGTGAGAACTTTGAAGATGAAACGAGGCTGGGTCTTCCAACATGACAGTGGTCCAAAACACACCGCCCGGGCAACAAAGGAGTGGCTCCGTAAGAAGCATTTGAAAGTCCTGGAGTGGCCTAGCCAGTCTCCAGACCTCAACCCCATAGAAAATCTGTGGCGGGAGTTGAAAGTCCGTGTTGCTCGGCGACAGCCCCAAAACATCACTGCTCTCGAGAAGATCTGCATGGAGGAATGGGCCAAAATACCAGCTACTGTGTGTGCAAACCTGGTAAAGACCTATAGTAAACGTTTGACCTCTGTTATTGCCAACAAAGGTTATGTTACAAAGTATTGAGTTGTATTTTTTTTATTGACCAAATACTTATTTTCCACCCTGATTTACGAATAAATTCTTTACAAATCCTATCATGTGGATTCATGGATTTTTTTTTCACATTCTGTCTCTCACAGTTGAAGTGTACCTCTGGTGCAAATTACTGACCTCTGTCATCATTTTAGGTGGGGGAACTTGCACAATCGGTGGCTGACTAAATACTTTTTTGCCCCACTGTAAGTATCTATTGCCATATGGTAAACAAAGTTGGTAGTAAAGTGGACTGGTTCTTATATACCGGTAGTGTTTTTCTACTTGAGTAAACAAAGCACCACATTCACAGAAAAAACCCCAGAAAAACAAAACATATATAGTTAGGTTTTAAAATGGTAAAATACTTGCTATGCACCTGAAAACAATCATTAAGGTTTTTTCCGTCCTCTCTACGCCACGTGTGCTCTGTGCATTTCTGGAAGAAGAAACACCTTTGTTATCTCCTGGAGAAAATATTCATATTTATTCTGCTCAAAGATCGACTTCTGTCCCATAAATAATTGTTTTAGCTTCCATTAAAGAAATTCCTGTGTACTCTTGCTTACTTGTAGATCCTATATTAAATTAACTGTGAATTGATAGCACCTAGCGTTCAGTTTTCTCTGTTTTAATCAGTATTATGTGGTCCAAAAAGCTGCTCTTCTTTTTAAGTATCTCAGTCTCAGCATTCGTGACGGCAAATCAAGCTGTTGAGGATCCTGAATCCTATGTTGAAACTGTTGAGCTGTTAGAAAAGTCTTGAGCTTTGATTGCTGAGTTTTGAGCTTACATCACTTATATCTATCATTTTGATGGCATCATTTTACTGATTATGTAGCATGTAATTTATAGTAGATCTGTAAAGTCAGTGCAACAGGCATAGCTCATTGTTTTAAGGAGTTTAACATTAATTTTATCCATCTATGTCTTGTTCGCATTTACATGGTGATTTCCAAATGTTCTCAAATGAAATCTTTTTTTTTCTAAAGAAAATATCTAATTACAGTTTAGAAGTTTTGTGTGAATACTTTTTTAGGACAGCTGTACTTAACATTTTGAGCAGTTAGACTGGTCATGAAGTACATTTTATTGGGGGTGCAGGTACTTCCATGTCACTTCTTTGAAACTGATTCATTGTTTAAGCATTTCACATTAAAAAAAAATAAATAATGATGATGATGATAGTGTTATGCACTGACCAAAAATGGAGTGCATCGCAAAGATATTAAAATCCCTACAGCAACCATAAATGTCATAAAAGCACCATCATAAGATGTGAAGAGGGAACTGGTTGGGGCTCAGAGTGTGCGATGGCTGCTTCCTGATTCTCTGGAGCCAGAAACTCTATTAAGCAAATTTCAGTGATGCAGCAGCAGGGAGACTGATGTCATCATCTCACTGTAATTGCATCTCAAGTGTGTGTCTGTTTGGGTCAGAGCAAGTTTTCTGTTTCACAGGTTAACAAACAGTCTGAACCTCTGCAGGAATACTGAACTTTAGTACATACCTTATCTTTGATGATTGTATCTGTGATTTTGTGCATCAAGGCGCTTCATTATATATCTGTTACTGATGTAGTTTCTAGTTTTGGGGAAGATTAAATGCCCTGACTCGTACTACTTTAATACCAGACATGTGTAATAAAATCCCAGTGCTTTCTAAAATAATTCCACCTCAACAGGAAAAAAAATGCTTAATAAGTCAAAGCAGACAGTTCTGACACATCAACTTAAAATATTATGCAAACTAGATCACGGTGTGCATTTTTAAATCTTAGCTGTCAAACAAAATACAAATTTGAAGTCAGTTGCGTATTTCTTTTTTGACTTGTGATCTACTTTGATAGCTGGGAAAGGCCTCAGCCTCCACAAGTCTCTGAACTGGATAAGCTGAAGAGGATGGATGGATGCGTGGATGGATGATTACTTGCTTATGTTTAAATTGCTTAAGCAAAGCCAGTGAGTTATACTAATGAATAGATAAAGTCAGCACTGCAGATCTCCAGTATGGAGCCATGATCTAAAGATTGAAAGAGCTTTTGAAGTGCGACATTAAACGTCTTTCCTGCCTCTGTGTATAAAAACAGACCACAAAATCATCCCGAGCCTGAGCCGCTTCCCCTCAGGCAAAGATATGACATGCATGCATGACTGAAATAGGTGTGAATTGATACATACTCATTCACCCGTCATGCTATTAATAGTACTTGAACACTGCTTCCTGTATTGCAGGAGCTAATGATAATTTGTCTGTGGTTTTGTGTGTGTGCTGCAGGTGGGAAAGGAAACGGTTCAAACTACCGAGGACCAGGTGATGAAGAGAGACATGCCTCCTGCGTTTATTAAGTGAGTCTGCATCTGAAGCACTGTGTGCGTCACTCACAGAAACATCCAGAGAGAAAATTATGAGCAACAAATCCACTTTATCTCAGCGAACAGACAGAGAACTTGTTAAAAAGAGAAAAAAAAAGATTTCAGCCCATTTAACATTAGGAAACGTGGCTGTGTTCCCAGCTACAACAAAGAGCCACTTCTGAGACCGGATCCGAGTGACCGTCCGGCTCCAGCTTCCAGACTGCTGAGAAGCTGTTTGTTGTTTTCCTGCTTGCATCCAAAGAGCTGACATGAACTCCGGGTGCTGGCTGAAAGCAGCTACTCAGCAGTTCTGGGGTTCACAGACCTCGCTGTTTTTGCTTACCCGTATTTGTTGCATTTATGTCCACGCATATTCTACATTTCCAGTAATATCATCTGTCTGTCTCTGCCATATTTTTTTTCATTGCTTGTTTATATATTTTTTCTAATCGTTTTTCAGCTACGTTAAAAAGGTCCAGACCTCAATCAGATCAACATACCACTCTCACAGCTCACTCACACATACATGGGACACTAAACCATAAATCTCACTCACAGGGCTTAGGAGGGAGCATGTGGGAATGTGAACCTACCTAAATATAGATGAACCAGCAGCCATTGATACCCTAACCAATGGGGGTCAGAAAGAGAAGGGACCGGGCTTTATTTGAATGTTCCTAAAAATCTATCGTAATCACTGATCTCTGAAGTAGAAATTTAGGATTGCAAATGAAACCGCCTTTTTTTATTTAAAAAGCAGATTGCAAACTCTGAATTGAAGGTTGCATCATTTGTCTCAAGTCTCCACAGGTTTTAATAAGAAGGCCTTCTCAAATTTTGATCCTTCGAGTGCCAAATAAATACCGGTAGTGAAAAACTCAAAGTGCACAACACGCTGCCTACTGTGTGGGCTGCTTAGCCTGACACCTTGTCAGCCTCACATCTCGCCTGTGTGTTGGTTTGGTTTTCCTTGATGTCTCTCGGGTCTGATGCAGTGTGACTGACTGGTAGGTGTGCGTGTGTTCAGTATGAGTCCTAAGTCTGCTGTGTATCTTCAGGGTGGAGAATTCATGCTCTAAGCTCGTCCAAGCTGCTCAGATGCTGAAAGCGGATCCCTACTCTGTTCCTGCACGAGATTACCTGATCGATGGATCCAGAGGGATACTGTCCGGAACATCCGACTTGCTCCTTACCTTCGACGAGGCAGAGGTGTGTCTGTTTGTGCATGCCTCCTTACATTTGTGTGTCCTCATAATCACTCTTATTTCAGAGGTGTGGCATCTTTCATGGAAGTAAAGCTTTATATAGCCGTACAGAGGAAGAAGGAACTCAGCTTAGAGCTGTAATGGAGTCTCAGATGCACCCAGATCTAATCACTGAGATCAAATGACTTCCCTCTGTCATAACTCAGGGTGTGTATGCGTGTGTGAGTGTGGTGGATTTGTTTGTGTGTACTCTTGTGCGATTGTTCAATGGCATCTCAATAAGTGGAATCACATTGGGCACGCGATTATGCGCACCATCACTAGCCTCATTTTTGAAAGAGCAGCTTCTCACAGTCACAAGACGTACATCACAAGACTGTACACGCACACAGACACACACAAGCCCACACACACAGACACACACAAAAAACTGAGTAACTTCAGGCTAAAAAAAGCTCCTGCAAAGAAGGAATTTCCTTGTTCTCATATTAAAATGTGGCTTTTGTTTTACGCCTGCATCTGCTTAAGACTGTGTCCGTGCTGTGTTGTAGGTACGTAAGATAATCCGAGTGTGTAAAGGTATCCTGGAGTATCTGGCAGTAGCTGAGGTGGTGGAGACCATGGAAGACCTCATCACATACACCAAGAACCTCGGACCAGGTGAAGTTTTATCCCCACTACTCTGTGAGAAAGTCTTTGTGTGGTTCTTAAAACGTCACTTTAGTAAAGTAAAGATTCACACAGGTTAATTAAAAATAGGAGCCCTGATTCAAAATCTACTGCAACATGTACATTTTTACTCATTTTAATTTATTTAAATAAAGAAATTATAAATGTTATGGAACTGGAAAGAGGTAGGAACTGTCACCAATAAAGCCGAGACTAAGCCGAGACTTACAATATCATATTTAAAGATTGAGGCTTAGAAAATGCAAAAAGTCATTTAAAGGTAGAATTAATCGAGGCAATAACCGTCAGATTCACTGATAATGAAACAGAAGTTATAGTAATAAAGAATGTTTGCTGAATAATTTGTGCAGAGCTGTTATAAACTGTGCTTTTCGGATTAGTTTGCTTCATAAAGCAGAAAACGCGACAACAAACTTTTTTTTACACGATTCTTTAGTTTAAAGATCCACCTGCCAGCTAAATTAACCGCTGAGTGCTCTTCTGACACTAAAATGCTTTGATTAAGGATCAGAGTCTTTTCACTGACAGGAGAACCATAAACAGGCTATTTATCACCAGAGGCAACAGGTCAATTGTGTTGTCAGTGCAGTGTGGCATAATGAGCTGGAGGAAATTTGATGCCAAACGTTTTCTCCCACTTGACTGATGCCTTCATTGTGTGAGATCAGTCGTTCGTGAAGTTACAATGTTTGTGTTGGAACTGCTTAGTTAGCGTATACACTGGGGGAAGCTTTTAGCCTTTGATTGTTCAAGCATACTTAAAGCAGCGCCAAAACCAAAGTCAATAACATTTTCTTTTTTTTCAGGGATGACCAAAATGTCAAAGATGATAGAGGAGAGGCAGCAGGAGCTGACACACCAAGAGCACAGACAGATGCTAGTCAGCTCCATGAACACTGTCAAAGAGCTGCTGCCCGTTCTTATCTCAGGTGTGTGTTCGTGGCTGCGCATGTGTGGGCTAACGACAGCACAGATCATTGAGCATCCAAGAGTTGTTATAGCAACGCAGATAATTACAGTCATTAAATGCTGGGGATGGGGATGTGAGTGTGACTGCGCGCATACGTCGCCTACAAACATCTCTGCTGCGCTACTCTTATACTCTGCACCAACCAACAGAGAAGAGGAGCACTGTTTCAACTACTTGAATGCACTGAGACTACATGGTCAAGTGTCATAAAATCTGAACTATTTGGCAACTAAAAGAGAGAAAGAAAAATAATCTCTCTCTCTACATATATATGTATATAGATAGATAGATTAAATTAAATTACATTATTGTTTTACCACACCTAAAAAGCATTTCTGAAGCTCTTTAGCATACAGGACATTTGAGCTTATTGATTTGGTTTTACTGCCCCCCATTTGCTGCACTGGTTCAGTCTCATTGAATTCAGGTGTTTTCAGTCCCACTACCACGGGTGTATCAGATCACATGCCAAGCTATGGACTCTGACTTTGCAAACATTTGTGAAAGCATGGATGGTTTTAAAGTGCTCACTAAATTCAAGCTTGGTATTGTAATAAGATGCCACCTTTGCAATAAGGCAGTTTGTGAAAATTCTTCACTTGATATTCCACAGAACCTCAACCACACAGACTCAGACCATGTGCGGGGTGAAAGCTGCCAAACCTCTCTTTACTGATTAACTGCAGAGTTCCAAACCCCCTCTCGCATTAACATCAGCACAAAAACTGTGCGGCAGGAGCTTCGTGGCATGGGTTTCTATGGCTAAGCTCCTCCTGTAGGTTTAATGCAAAGGCGATACTGGTACTTTTGTCCTGTAGTGTATATTGAAATGTATGTAACCACTGGGAGATCACTAACTGGTTTTGGACCACTGTGTTGAGACTTATCCATTGCATTCTTCCCCTTTTTTTTCTTCATGACCATACTGGATAAGAGGGTCAAACTAGGGATTGATCACTTAACTTTGCCAGGTACATCGATATTTTTAAACAATGGATAGTAAAAAAACAAAACAAAAAACCCGACATTAAATCAAATAAGATACCTGAGAAGATGAAAATGAAAAATGTTTGTCTATGGGTCTACACTTGCTTTTAGAGCCAGTAGCATTATTAGATAATTATTATAAAATAACAATTATAATAGTATTACAGATGCTGAAGACTATTTAAGATTTTAATCCCCATCCTTTAAAAGTTGGTAGATATGAAAAATAATGCCTATAAAGAGAGAAAATACTAAACTTGCATTAATCACCATCAGTCCAAGCATGTTAGTGCTGCCACAAAGGTCATTTAAAATCAGCATATTAAAAGCTTTTATTTTTTAAAGTGGGTCATTTCTATTTGCCACAATAGATTCTTAAGTTAAATGAGCACTTCATCTTAAGTTGAATATGTCGTCCTACCTGAGTTTAAACATAAATACTGTTATTTCTTTCCTCAGCTATAAAGATTTTTGTCGCAACGAAGAGTAGTCGAGGTGCCGGGGTTGAGGAGGCAGAGAGAAACCGAAGGTTCACTTTTGAAAAGATGAGCGCTGAAATTAATGAGATCATAAGAGTCCTGCAGCTCACCACGTGGGATGAAGACGCCTGGGCCAATAAGGTACAACCTGTGCTGCATTTAAAGACTCTGATTTTTCTCATTTTACCCCACAAACCTAAAAAAAACCCACAAAATAATCCCCACATACCTAAATCAGATTTCGCTGGCGTGCCTGCTTGCATACATACAGCCTCACTGAGCGGCATCTCTGAAAAAAAATCACTCTTCACTTTCTGTCACTTTTTTCTTTTTGCTCGCTAGTATAACTCCTGGTTTTTCCTTTTTTTTCCTTTCCTTTCTGTACCTTCCTCCTCCATTCTTTTCCTCCCTGTAGAAGGTAAGCCTGTTTCTCTCCCCATCAGCGGTTTCCAGCATGCAAGCGTGTATGTGTGTGAGAGATAAGGAGACACAATATGTCCTCATGCTTACATTATTATTATTATCTATCATGCTGGTATTTGACAGTAAGTGTTTTGTGTTTCAGTCCACTGACTGTTGGCTGATGTGTGATGTACAGCACACATACTTCATCACTTTATTGTCATATGTGCATATCTGTTTGTCTCCAGACGTCCATTCAAGTCAAACGGCCTGAAACAGAGGTTTCTCAGCTCGGTTATTTATTTTAACACCTGTCTTCAGTCATGGTATTTTTTCTGGTGTATCGTCTCGTGTTTACGCTGTCAAAGATCGACCATCGTAGCACAATAAGACGCTGTTTTTGGCTGCATATACATGCTTGGAAAAAGTAATTTTTGGGCATCAGTTAGAGATTGTGCATTGAGATAATTTAAGCCAAAGTTAAGCACTGTTTCAGTCGTCTAACCTGTAACTCTGCATGTTTCTCTCTGCACACAGCCTCCTTTGATAATGATCTGTCTGTTTGTGTCTGTACCGCTGTGTATGAGCTGTGATAAGCACTTACTGTCAGTTTGTGAGAGAAACCGCTGGCAAGCCATGTCTGCCGTCCTCTCGGGTCATGAATTATAGAAATAAGCTGGTTGGTGTCCAGATCCATCCATAATAGATGGGCTGTATTGAACGGTTCCACTTAAGAGGTTCATTCTTCTCTGAACTGGAAAAAACATTTTTTTTCTCCTTTCTGGTTGAAGCACTGAAAGAGTCTGTCACATTTTAGATTAAGTCACTTATTTTCTCCTTTATAATAAGGAATTATTTTTAGCAAGACATTGTAAAAAGTGGTGATTTCTGTGTAAAACATAGAACCCATTTTACAGCATGAAATTAATAATGTAATACGACTTCATTGACTAATATTAATAAAACCAATTTTGTGCTGTTAGTGCCCACATTTAAGACTTCATAGCTTGCAGGCCACCATCCATTTAATCGTGGATAAACCAAAATATAGGTTTTATATGAGGCAGTTTTAATGTATACATCTATGTGTTGAACTTTCCCACAACAAAATAGCCTTTACAAATGTGAGCCAAGCAACCAAGTCCAGCTTTACACTGGAAATTAAAGTCTCACAGTTAGAAAAAATCTAAAAATCAGAAAGCTACACTGCTGGTAATACCGTTCCCCATTACAGTGAACATTGGATTTAAAGTTTATTTTGTTAGTCCTATACACTTCATCAGTCTTGTGTACACCATCCTCAACCCAGAGTTTCCGTAAAGATAGCAATTATGACAACAAATAATCTGTAAAACTGTAACTACTTATAAAAAGTGTCTTTTTTTCTGTAATGAAAGCAATATATTTGTCTTTAACACATCTCTTCTCTTTACTTCAGGATATGGAGGCCCTGAAGAGATCTCTGGCTTTGATTGAGTCAAAGATGGCACAAGCTAAAAGCTGGCTCAAAGACCCTCACGGACAGCCAGGTGGCTGTTTGTTTCTTATCTATTGTGGCTTCAGCTAAAAACACCTAATCGTCAAACGTGAATGTCATGCCATGGCGGTCTGTCGTTTCCAGGAGACCTCGGTGAGGTGGCCCTGCGTGCAATACTGGACGAAGCTGGTAAGGTGGGAGAGCTGTGTGCTGGGAAGGAGAGGAAAGACATACTGGCGACCACTAAGGCTCTGGGACAAATGACTGACCAGGTCACAGATCTACGAGCTAGGTAGGGTTTTTCTGCAAGAACGTGTGAGTTAAACAGTTTTCCATCCTCTGTCCATGGTGTGCGATTAGGTGCGCATTTGAATTGTGTATTCAGCTGTCAAGCCTCGGCTGAGTGTCTTTGTTGTTCTTAACAGAGGCCAAGGCCCGACCCCGGGGTGTGTGCAGCGTGCCGGCCAGTGCTCGCAGGGCTTAGACTTGTTATTTGGCAAAGTGGACAGTGCTGCTCGCAGACTGGAGGCTCTAATCAATGCCAAACAGGCTATTGCCAGGAGGCTGGATGCTGCACAGGTCAGATAGAACAACAATAATATCAGAATGAGCTACACTAACCAGGGAACTGCTTTATTCCAGCAAATCCGACTCTCTACTTCTCTAATCCTTTTCCAAGCAAGTGTTGCAGTTAATACTTTACAAATTCTCTCAGAATTATTATTGTTTAAAAGAGAGACCCCACTGGGTAAAATCTTCACTAGTAAATAGCCCCTTCACATGGTAGAAGCTCTACTGTGAGACATGTGTCAAAAGATGTACTTATTTCATATGTCATACTGCACATGTGCATATTTAGGCATGGCTGGCTGATCCTCACGGCGGTCCCGAGGGGGAGGAGAACATCAGAGCGCTCCTTGCAGAAGCCAAACGCATCGCCGATCTATGCGAAGACCCCAAAGAGAGGGATGACATCCTGCGTTCCATAAGTGAGATCGCAGGACTCACTGCCAGGCTTATGGAGCTACGCAGACAGTACGGTTTCACCTCACATTTCTCATGCTCGATGACACGTGCATTGTGAAAACTATACGTAATACTTAGACACTCTTTCCATAGGCTCAAACTGCAACCCCATGCCACCAATAGGTGGCATATTTTACCCACCTGGAAAGTATGTTGTTGCCTGTCAACCTTGGGCATGAGTCCTCCAAAAAGGTTTTAAACTGTTTGAATACGGTGTCACGGTGTTTTTGTGGAGGGGAATTTAAAGGGAAATATCACTTAACTAAACAACAGTCTTTAATCCAAATGCTTCTGTAGCTCAGTGGATGATGGCGAAGATGATGATGAAGATTAGTTGCTTTTAGGAACATAACTGTAATGGTCTTCTGCTGCATTTATTGAGCATAAAGCAAATTCAACTTCAAACACTGAACAAATTACCTAGATATGCTCTAATTAATACTGATCTGCACTTTGAAGGTAAAAAATGTAGAAAATGTGGCTATGATTTCCGCATTTGGAACAGATAGTACTTTTACAATGTGTAATTTAGTAGAGATATTATCACTGTATTATGGTATCCTGTCAAAACGGCTGTGCAAGGTCATAAAAAGAGAATCTGACTTTGTTCTTCTTTTCTTAGAAGAATGATAAAGGCATTTCTTAAACGGTGCCCTGAATTATTGTCCTGACCAGAACTTGTAGTTTTATGTCTAATAATCTGGACATACACATATAGAAATGTTTTGTCTTTATTTCTACTACACAAAAAAGCAATGTTAGGCTTTAAAAGTGGTATTTCTCCTTTTTGGTGGTATCTAACAGGGGTGTAGTGTTATTTTATAGTCTATATTAAGTCTTTTATGCTTTTTTGTCTCTCCCTCAAGTTGTCTATCTTTGTTACTGTCTCAGGGGTAAAGGTGACAGTCCTGAGGCCCGTGCACTCGCTAAGCAGATTGGGGCGGCGCTACTGACCCTGCAGTCTAAAACCAACCGCGCCGTAGCCAACATGAGACCAGCCAAGCCTGCAGTAACCTTGGAGGGCAAGATGGAGCAGGCCCTCCGTTGGGTGAACAACCCTGGAGTGGACGACAGAGGAGTAGGTAAGTGGTGCTGGATGACTGCTCTAGGGAGTGATGATGCAGTAGTTTGTCTCAAAAATAAACACCCTGACCTTCCAGCGCATTTTGTGCATCTCTGTGGATGATGGACGGATTGTAAAAGAAACCAGACACCAAGTGAATATCGCTCTTTGGGGATGTTAGCCATTTGTGATCAGTGAGGTAACTGTGAAATTACTCAGGCAGGAAATGTGATTGCGTGGCACAGAAATGACTGTGCTGTTTCCTTAAATGCCCACAATGATGCATTTTGTGCATCACTGATTGACTAACTTGACTAGTTTAGTCATTCAGGGACTCTTGTATTGTTTTCATGCTTTGTTATTGCAGTCTTCCTGCTTTGTCATTTGATTGTTTCCTATTTCGTCCCATGCTTCTGTATGGGAGCAGAGTGTGAGATGCTACAGTGGAACACAGGTATCTCTCTATGAAGCTTTCTTAGAAGACATAACCAAACATGTTATTATTAGTAACATTATTAACTTCCTGGAAACTATATAATGTTAGCATTTACTGCAAACTATAGCTTCCTACTATTGATGTTGCAAGAAATGACATCACTTCTCACTTTGTATTTTTAGTCCCTGTGACCAACAAAAAGAAAAAAGAAAAAGCGATACTTCTATATCTGAATATGGGTTGTTATTGAGGTATCTAGAGCATGACTTCTACCCTGTGTTACTCTCTAGGTCAGGCAGCAATCAGAGGAATGGTCGGGGAAGGGAGGAGGCTGGCAGGAGGCCTGTTAGGCCCGTATCGTCAGGATATGATTGGGCGCTGTGACCGAACAGAGGCTCTGATGACATCCTTGGCAGACATGGCTGGCAGGGGAGAGGCTGAGGCTCCTCATGCACGCGCTACAGCTGCACAGCTGCAGGACACCCTTAAGGTATCTCACAAGCATGCACATTTAGTCTATAAATAGATTAATGCAGAAACACAACCTCCCCTGTAATCATATGTAAACAAGTTTCCAAATACACAAAATATACCTGACTAAAAATCATGGAAAAGGGGAAAATGCACGATGGCTAGAATATTTCTGTTTGATCCAAAGGTGCAGCCAATATAACAAAAGCATGGGGACTGAGGATGCATAGTGTGAGACTCAGTAATGTTGATTTCATTGAAAGTGCTGGTGCAGAGCTCCCCCTGGTGGATTTATGCAACAATCTCTGCTTCATCCAGGACCTGAGGCAGCGCATGCAGGAGGTGATGACCCAGGAGGTGTCTGATGTTTTCAGTGACACCACCACACCTATCAAACTGCTGGCTGTGGCTGCAACTGCACCTCCCGATGCACCAAACAGAGAAGAGGTCAGTAATGCACAAAACACAGCACCAATAACACATCCCATTCACCTGTTTCCAATAATAGACACCATGGCTCAGCTGTGTGGTGTGGGAGGTTGATTATGTCTACATTTTGACTGAAGTGCTGCTAATGTTTGTGAAAGGTTTTTGAAGAGCGTGCAGGGAACTTTGAGACCCACGCGGGTCGGCTGGGGGCAACGGCAGAGAAGGCTGCTGCTGTGGGAACAGCCAATAAGACTACAGTAGAAGGCATCCATGCTGCTGTGAAACATGCAAGGGAGCTCACACCACAGGTACTTCTGTTTGATTTGGCCGCCCTTGATTTGCATGATCACGTATCAAGATAAAACCTGTAGGTGTTATATACAGTCTGAGCGTGACTTGTTTACTTTTTTGTTTGTTTTCACATCCAGGTAACGTCTGCCGCTCGGATCTTGTTGAAGAACCCTGGGAACAAAGCGGCGTATGAACACTTTGACACCATGAAGAACCAGTGGATCGACAATGTGGAGAGACTCACCGGTGTGGATTTTCTCAGCATTTCTCGTGCTGCTTAAAATATTACCTTGCTGCACATGAGAGAGGATTTACAGAGGCGTGCTTATCTGTGTTTTCTCTCCCAGGTCTAGTGGATGAAGCTATCGACACCAAATCTCTGCTAGATGCGTCTGAGGAGGCGATAAAGAAAGACATCGACAAGTGCAGAGTTGCCATGGCAAATGTTCAGCCCCAAATGCTTGTTGCCGGGGCAACAAGCATAGCAAGGAGAGCTAATCGGGTCCTGTTGGTGGCTAAGAGGGAAGTTGAGAACTCTGAAGACCCACGATTCAGAGACACTGTGAAACACGCTTCAGACATCCTCTCGCACACCATCTCACCTATGGTGATGGACGCCAAGGCGGTGGCAGGGAACATCCAAGATAAAGGTACAGGAGAAAAACATGTTTAATATAATGAGTGATAAAGAATGACTCAGGTTTATTTACCATGTTTTCGCTGTTTGTTCCAAAGCTCTGCAGAAAGCCTACTTGGACTCGTGTCTGAGGATCCTGGCTGCAGTCGGAAAAGTTAGAGAAGCCTTTCAGCCTCAGGAGCCGGACTTCCCTCCTCCACCTCCTGACTTGGATCAGCTCCATGTAAGCACATTCAAACACACATAACACACTTTATTCCCACAGTAGACTTTAGCAGTAGTAGTTAAACTATTAAACTGGGATTCCAGTGTTTTAGGGAAATATATCAGTCTTCCTTTATGTGGGATTAACAAACTTTCTGAAACAGGGTCTTCACATTGCTCATGAGTGGGTTACGACAGCCAAGAATATTTTTTCTATGATTTAAATTTGATTGTCTCCATTTATTTTAGACCTAAATATAATATTGTTTGTCCCGACTTGATAAAAATACTCATTTCTGATATGTACTCTGGTTCTGCTGGAGGTTTCTTCCTGTTAAAAATGAGTTTTTCCTTCTGGCTGTTGCCAAGTGCTTGCTCATAGAGTCCTCTGATTGTTGGAGTTTTCTTTGTATTATTGTAGGGATTCACCTTACAATATAAAGCACATCGAGGAAACTGTTCTTATGAATTTTATATCAATAAAACTGAATTTAAATATACTTGTGAATCACATATTGTTATGCATGGTGGTCAGACCCAAGCAATTTAGGATCAAACAGCAGTATGATGGAATAACGTCTATGAATTATTATGAACTACCTGTATGTGTGTTTTCAGGTTAGTGATGAGCAGGCCCCACCCAAACCTCCATTACCAGAGGGGGAAGTGCCTCCGCCTCGGCCTCCTCCTCCAGAGGAAAAGGACGAGGAGTTCCCGGAGCAGAAAGCTGGAGAGGTGCTCAGCGAGCCCATGATGGTGGCAGCCAGGCAGCTGCACGATGAGGCGCGCAAGTGGTCAAGCAAGGTCAGTTCACACAAACACGCATATTTGCATATTTAGCCAAACATCTGTGTATAATTTTAAAGTCATGATTTCTAGTTAGTTGCTGTCCCATCTGTGGATGGGGGGGAACCGGAAACTGTCATCTGTTTAAAGTGTCAGCATGTGACTTTGTTCACGGTGTACACGTGCACACTCAACATGCACGAAGTGAATATGAGATATTGCAGTGAGAAATCCCAGCCTCAAATCTATATTACAAAAGCTCACTCCACTTACAGCAGACGTTATCTACTTCGTCTTTCCTCATATCTCTGTGGCTGTCAATGTTCCGTGTGTGTGTGTGTGTGTGTGTGTGTGTGTGTGTGTGTGTGTGTGTAAAAGAACTGTACACAGGAACAGCTAATCTGTATAAATAACTAGGAGTAATGCCCTCTTGCTATCTTTGTGGAGCTGATAACCATTTTCCCCTTAATGGCGCCGCTAACAGTTTTTCCACAGATGTTTTGTGTGTCTTTTAAAAACTATCCACAAACATCCAGACATCTCTGGTGTTGGGTCACACTCAGTTTGCCAACTCAGCACTAGACCTTGTTTGATTATGCAAATAGGTTATAAACTCTCAGCTCAGCCACCGCCTCAGAGTAAGGCACATCATCCACCCGCTGCCTTCCCAAACCAGCTCCTCTTTCGTTTTAATTTCCCCCCATCTAAATCGTCTGTGCCTATGTGTGCAGTTTCACCTCCCCTGTCCCTGCACCTTCACCTTGCTTGAATACGCTCCTCCTTCCTCCTGTAAATCTCCTGTCCTTTATTCTTCCACCCAGTGCCTCTCATACTATACTAAATGCCTCCTTTTCCCATGCTTCCTTCCCTCCTGCTATCCCTGGCTTTCCACTCCCCTCTTCTTCTCCACATTCCTCCTTTTTTTCCTCCTCCTCCCACCCCTTTTGCCTCCCTCCCTTTCCTTCCCATCCCCATCAATCCTCCAACCACCACCAACAAACCCCCCCACTGCCTGGCCCAGCCTGAAGATGAGGAGGCAGTAGAGGAGAGGGAGGTAGATGATGAAGATGAGTTTACTGATGGTGAGGATGACTATGAGCCAGAGCTGCTGCTGATGCCATCCAACCAGCCTGTCAATCAACCCATTCTGGCAGCTGCCCAGTCTCTCCACCAGGAGGCGCGCAAGTGGTCCAGCAAGGTCTGCGCACATACATGCACATGAGCGCACACACAACCACATGTGGATCAAACAGTATGTGTAAAAGGCTCTAAGTGTTTTGGGTACTGTTTGACCCACGCACGCACACGTGCACGTACACCCACGCATGCAAAAAGATAAATGCACAACACAAGGAAAGCCCCGCAGGACAGGAAACACCCACCGGGGGCTGTCTGAACACTGAGCTCTGCATCTGCCACTACCAATGGAAAACTCCAACCAGCTGCAGCTGCTGTTTTACTCTTGTTGCATTATTTTCAGACCTGGTTACACAAATGGTAATGCTGATGCCATGCAATGGTTGCACAAAACGTTGAGGACTGTGGGAATGTCAGGTTTGATTGTTGCACCACGTGGATAAACTGGTACTGGCTTCACAAGTCCTTAAGCTCATGTTTGGGTAAAGCGGTTCAAAGGAGGAGGCAGACGCTCTGTCTCATCATTGCCTCTGTTGTCAGACTTTCATTGTCTGGCCAACCTGTGAAGCCAAGGATGACAGTTTCCCAAAGACTTCTGGGTGATTTATATATGACAATAGATTGCCTGCTTACCCACTCTGGTCACCTGCTTCTGCTTTTTAGCCCCTATTATTAATCACTTTAACATTACCTCATGTGTACTAACTTCAGGTTGACTCTAATATCACAAAGAAAATGAAAATCTCAATTAAAAATCGTGTTAAACATGCTTGCATTTAATTTTAATTCAAATGTAATAATACAAAACACTAGAATTTTAATGTCTGGTTTCCCAAAACCATATTTCTCTGTTAACAGCTTTAACTGCTTCCTCCTTTTCTACATCCCCATTCTTCAACAGGGTAATGACATCATAGCCGCAGCCAAGCGGATGGCTCTGCTGATGGCAGAAATGTCTCGGCTGGTGCGTGGTGGAAGCGGGAACAAACGAGCACTGATCCAGTGCGCTAAGGACATCGCCAAGGCCTCGGATGAGGTGACAAGACTGGCAAAAGAAGTGGCCAAACAGTGCACTGACAGACGCATCAGAACGAACCTGCTGCAGGTGAGGATTTGCATAGACACAAGCGCACTCTGTCTTCAACGGGAAACATCTAACATCTGTTCTTCCTGCCAAAGGTCTGTGAACGAATCCCTACCATCAGTACTCAGCTGAAGATCCTCTCTACTGTCAAAGCCACCATGCTGGGACGGACAAACATTAGTGAAGAGGAGTCAGAGCAGGTAAACGCACAACAAAGCACATACAGTTGTGGTCAGAAATTTAAATTCACCCGTCATGGGCATGAATGTCATGGTATTTTAATGATTTCTTTGAGCTGTTCTTTTCCCAGAGTGGAGTGATTGTGCAGCATACATATTTAATGACTTTAATAAGCAAGAACTTGTGCACAAGTTTGAATTTATGAAGGATTTTCTCTCATCCACATAAGGTCAAAAGTGTACATACAGGCTGAAATATATACATACCCTACCTACTAATGTTTGTTTAATGTCACTTAGCAAGTTGCAGCTTGATCAAATGCATTTGGTAATCATCATCAAACTTCTGGTATCATTTTTGGCTCTCTTCTTGGCAGAATTGGTGAAGTTCATTTAAATTGATTGGTTTCCAGGCATGGACCTGACTTTTAAGTGTAATCCGCAAATGTTTAGTAGGGTTGCAGTCAGGGCTTGATGTTAGCCTTGAGGTTTACTCATTTTAAACTAGTTTTGATGTGATTTTGGGATCATTGTCCTGTTGGAACATCCAGCTGCGTCCAAGTTTCATCTAGATGTTAGTTTGAATTGAAGCTGAAGAATTTAGGGGTAGCCCTCCTTCTTAATTATTTCATCCACTGTCCACTGTATTTGGCAGTAAAACAAGCCCAATAACATGCTACAACTACCATGATGCTTGACAGTTGGTACAGTGTTCTTAGATTTGAAAGCCTCACCTTCAGTTTTTCCAATCACACCTTTAATCACCTCGTTTCACTGTGCACAGTAACACTGGTGTTCCAGCAGTTTCCAGTTCACGGCAGGCCTGAACCTTGGAGATTCCTGGGTTGTTCCTGAACGGTGACAGTTTGGGTTGTTTCTGTTATTACAGTAAATGTATAATATGGCAATCTCTAAGCTGACAGGCAAGAGAAAAAATAGGAAAGAAAGAAAAAGGAACAGTGGGAAAAATGGGACAAAGTACAATAAAAGGATAGAGCACAAATAGAAAAGCACAAATGTTGCGCCTGTAAGAAAAAAAACACCTGGAACAGCAAAATGTTAAAAAGCACAGAGACACAAATCAACAATCTTCTTTTGTTTTGTGTCAGTGTTTGTGTCTTTGTCACGTCTTGCTTTTTAAAGATGTACGTTGTACAATTATTTCACCCTGCAACAGTTCAAAGAAATAATTAAAAAGCTCAAAATCAAGATGACATTTGTAAGTAAACTTCTCACCCCAACTGTACCTCACAGTGATGCACAATCCAACCTTTTTTTCTATTATTATCCATAAATTCAGCATCTGCAGAAAGCAAAGTGCTATTTCAATGCCGTAGCTGTCTTTTCAAACTTGAAAAGCTCTACTACACACTGCAGTCCCTGTTATTACACTAAAAGCTGAGTTGGTAGTCTGGCATTACTGAACAAATGTAACTGATGGGACACTTAATTTTTTTTTTTAAATCTGCATTTAAGGTGGATTAGTCATGTCATGGCCAAAATTTGTGACAGATCTTTAAGCTGTTATTTTACTGCTTTGTTTGCCTCACCAGGCCACAGAGATGTTGGTCCATAACGCCCAGAATCTGATGCAGTCCGTGAAGGAGACGGTCAGAGAAGCAGAAGCAGCCTCCATCAAGATCCGCACCGATGCGGGCTTCACCCTCCGATGGGTGCGGAAGACCCCCTGGTACCAATAATCATACCTGGTCGCTGACATGGATGATGCTCTTTCTTTAAAACTTTGCTTCAATAGCACAAACCTCGAGTAAAGTAGCAATGTGCATATGCATTAAGCGTAAGCATGTGCACTTCAAGAGGAAGCTGCGGGATTTTGAGCCATTCTCCACTGTAGTTTGGGTGTTTGCACCAGGAAGCATTAGATCTGGTCCCATGCAGGTTTCTTTTAATGGCGTGAGTGGAATCGCACAGGTATATCGGAGACAGTTTTTTAAAGTATATTTTTGGTATGTTGTGTTACAAGACTTTATCCAAAGTTCAGGTATATATTTTTTGCATGAAAATGTTTTCTATTTTCTAAAGGCGAATTATGACACTAAAATGCTCCCAGAGGACGTTTACTTTGCATTCAGTTTTTTTCAGTGAGTTTCTTACTGTCTATTGTACATACAATAATTGTTTGTTTTATGAAAGATTTTTAGCTTTATTCACTCAGTTTGACTCTAAAGTCGGGAGTAGTGGAGCGAGCTGAGGCGCTCACTTTCCTTCCTGTTTACTTTTTAACAAAGGTTCTTTACTAAAGATCTACAAATTCAGACGTTCTAGCATCATCACTTCAATGATTTTATACTTGAAGGACTTAAAGGTGTTATGAATACAAGTGAGACAGTTTTAAAGCAATTATATGATTAGAATAAAATATATGGTTGTTAGTGACTATGTTGTTTCTTGGGAGGTTGACACTACAGCTCACGGGTTTTCACTTGACAGCAGCAGTATGTGTGACATTGAAGTCAAAGTCAAGCTTAACTGATATATTTTTAATGTGCGTTTTCAGTTCTGTGTTTTCATTTTAGTTGAACTTCCACAGTGATCAATGCCAAAGGATTTGTTTTACATTACTGTGAGCTTCTAAACACTCAAACTCCAGGTTACTGCAGACAGTGCCGTCCTCTGTAGAGGACCCGGAGTGCTTTTTTTAAGGTCTGTTTATTTTTAGCCAAAATATATGAATGTTTTACTCTGCTTTGCATTTTTTTTGTAATTTATTTGTAGTGCTGCACTGTACTGCACTCTTTGTAACAGTTGAACTGTTTGGAAATTTTAGCAAAGCTGATGATTTTAGGCAGCATCCTTTTATTGTTTGGGTGTTTATTTTTTAGATATCCAGATTATCCCTCTGTCTGAGCTCAGTAGTCCCACGTTAAATGCTCTAAAGCATCATCTGAAAAATCCATTTGTTTCCTTTTTTAGATGACCCCGGTGGTTTGAAAACAAGACAACTCTTTTTATCAGGCAATATTGTCAGCCTAGCAACGTAGATTTTATTTTTAGGTTAACACTAAAATATATTTAAAATGAGTTTGTTGTCATCTAGGATTAAACATATTTTTACATTAATACATGCAGTCAGTCAGCAAATTCATATTTTTATTTCCCTTAATTTAACAGTGGAGAATTTGTATGCACCTGTATGTGAAGTCTTTTCGTTTAAGCAGTAGTAGTGAGCAGTCCAAATGACACTAATGGACAAGGCTCTGGATTGCAGCACAGAATGTTAACCGCATTTTCACTTTTATTTGGGCCTACTGAGCATGTAGCAGCACTGACTATTCACTGAGAGCGACACAATGTAGATCTGCGTGTGTACCTGATGTGTTCATTCACACCCAGAATGTATACTGATAGCTTCTAGCCCTGCCAACACATCTGCTGTGCCTTGGAAGAAGAATAAAAGACTATAATGATGACTGGACTTGGCCTCTTGTTCTCTGTTCTAAGTATTAGAAAAACTCATGACCACACATAACAACGTCTAGGGTTTACAGAGAATGGTCTGAAAGAAATACCAGGAAAGAGTCAGGCTCATCAAACCAGGTCCCTTGTTGTCCAGTTTGGCTGAGAATGTGTGAATTGTAGCCTCTGTTTCCTGTTCTAGGCTGACAGAATTGACTCCTGGTGTGGTTTTCTGCAGTGGTAGTCAATCTGCTTCAAGGTTTGGCATGTTGTGTATTCAGACTTGCTCGTCTGCATACCTTGGTTGCAACAAAAGCTTGTTTGAGTTCCTGTTGCCTTCCTGTAAGGTTGAAGTAGTCCAACCATTCTCTGACCTCTGAAAGCAATAAGGCATTTGCAACCACAGAAATAACACTCACTGGATATTTTCTGTCCTTCAGGCCATTCTCAGTAAACCTCAGTTGCATACACCAGCATCTATGCCACATTCAAAGTCACTTAAATCACTTTTCTTCTGATGCTTAGTTTGAACTTCAGCAGGTCATATCAGTCACATCTACATGCCTAAATGCAGTGAGTTACTTTGGTGTGATTGGCTAATTTCATATGTGCATTAACAAGCAGTTGGACTGATGTACCTAATAAAATGTCCAGTGAATTTACATCCAAAAGACAGAACACACTGGTGAGGTTAGCAACAATGAAAGTCCTCAGGTCCACTGAAGAGGAACAACAAAAAACAAAAACAAAACATTAATCAGCCTCAAGACCTGAAAGGTTTGATTAAATTCATGCAATAATTTGTCTATTGAAATATGTGCCCCTAAAAATTGGGGCTACACAAATCCCTACATTTATGTTCAACCTATTAAATTCTGAACTTCTTTAACTGTCTCACTGAGGTGGTCAGAGGAGTAAAATTAATGAAATCTGCGTTACTATCCAATTTTTGAAACCAGAAAAAGGGTGAAAAAAACCAACCACTCAGCTTTCATTTTAGAGTTTTTATAAGACATCTTATAAACTGAAATACAGATTCAACTTCATACAAGAGCTTTAAGTAGTATTTCCCACATAAACAATTGATTGTGCAAATGCTGTGCTGAGTAAAGAAGCTGGAATTGAGGTTATTTGAGGATCTTGTGGACTTCAGACAGAAGTGTTCCCGATAACCCGTCTGAGTCACTGATCATCAAACGATGACCACCACACAAGTCTTCACCACACTTGAATGGAGGATATACATTTTTTTGTTTTAATTTCCTCTGGCATCCAAAACATGACGTTTTGTGCTATAAGAAGCATCAGAAGCTCCTCCAAAAAGGCCACATAAGAGAGGGAGTGCAAAACACCAGCAGGGCGTGAAGACACTGCAGCTGCTTAGAAAGTAGATAAAGAGTTTTCATCTTTCAAAAATAAAAATATCTTTATAAAACTGACTAACGAAAAAAAAAAAGTTTTCAAAGGCAGGTCGGTTTATTCTCAGGCAACATGCAGGCAACTTAATTTAGGTGCAGAGGTGCAGTGGTGAGCGTGGCAGTGAGCTGTAAATCTCCTTTTTCAAACCAAAATATTCCCCTTAGGCAACACTCAAAATGTGTTGGATTTTAAAAAATTAAAAGACAGAAAGGAACGAGTCACATTCAAACTGGATAGAAACTAATAGCACTTCAATTAAGTCACGCTGATTATTAAGGCTTCCCTTTGCAAGCTGCAAAAACCATCAGTTCATACAAATATGATGCTAAACAAAATAAATAACCTAAAAAAATGCAGAATTGTTCATTAATTACAATGAGCAGGTGGATATGTAAGACTTATTGGATAGTTGAGTCAGCGGTGCGGCAAACTTCTATTTGGCATGTTGGATTGCTGACCTCTGACAGTAACTGCTCAGGTCCTCACTTGGAATTTGCCCGCTTTAGTCACATATTTGACACCTTTAAATGGCTTGTACGTCTCTCCGTACATGTCGAGACGGCTCACTTTAAGACCTGCACAGAGGAGGAGAGCAGTGTAATATAAATCAAGGAAGATAAATAACAGGGCTGAAGGGATCGATGGTTTTAAATTTCAAACTTGACTGAAGTCACGCTTTGATAGATTACCTGATATGGCCAGCTGCTGGATCTTTAGGTCAATATTGAGTGAGGGGTTCTCTTCGGGGTTAGGCACTCCTGTCTGCATACTCAGACTGCCTCGCAAGTTGGGAAGCTTCTGGGGGTTAAGCTTACCAATGTCCCAAACCAACAACTATCAAAAGAGGAAAAATAAATGCTTTTTATTCATTTTAGTGTCTCCAAAACATCCACAACTGGACCAGGACAGGACCTTCTCAGGCTTTTGGTGACTGATATTCAGCACACCTGTGTGCAGGTTTGTAGTAAAGCAAAAGGCATCCTAACTACTCGCTTAGCTCACTCCTGCTGTGTTACTGCTCATGACAGCCTTTGTGGTGGCTGGTTACCTTTGTAGTGAAGTCATAGGTGTAGTTTCCCTGTGAGGCTGTGAGGTTGGCATTAAGCACAGCCTTGGGCATGTGGACAGTGACTTTCAGGTCCTCCACTGTCTTCCCCATAGTTTGCTTGGGTCCAATGGTGATGTCGAGGCGACCGCAAGATCCTGCCTCAAAGAAACTGATGCTCTGCTTCACATACACTGGAATAGCTACAAGACTGAGGAAGGACATAAAAAAAAAAAACAATGGCTACAATAAACCTGAATGATTGGTGGTGTGAATGTTCTTATTTAAGTCAATTAAATCTGAATTATTTCATCTCCAAGTGAGAAATGATGCCCACGCTTACTTTTGAGAGCTGATGTGATAGGTCATGAGCGTGAAGTTTCCATCCGGTGGGATGAACGACAGGACACGCTCCGACTCCCAGCGCCTGAACCGCACGCATGGGTGGAAACTCACGTCATCAAGAAGCCGAGGATTCTGTCATCAACAGCAAGAAGTGTTAAAAAAGCAAAGCACTGACGGTTAGGCATAAAAGACTGAGAGGAAGTTACCCCACCATAAAGGACATCGTCAGGTCAGGCATCCCACTGAGTTTCACACAGGCTTCAATTACACCCTGGATCTCTGCAGATACTGTCGTACCTGGAAAAGGAGGAGCGATAAATCTCACCTATGAAACCTTACATGAAGAAAAGGGACTTCAAAATATCCAGCAATATAATATGTGCTGATCAAATACAAATAAGTGTCAGTTTGTACCGGATTTGTCCACAATGGCGTCTATCTCTTCTGTCACATCAAAATACGCCTCATTATTGGTGTATTTGACACCAGCCCGCCTCCATGGGATGTTTGACAGCTGACCTTGTGGCAATGTTTCTCCAACATTACTACCTCCTGAAAAAGAAACAAAACCAAGGTGAAGCCACAAATGTACACATTAACACTGCAGAGTTTACTTGTACTTTAGTTTAGAGATGGCACGATACCACTTTTTTATGTCCGATACCGATACCGATATCATAAATTTGGATATCTGCCGATACCGATATGAATCCGATATAGTGTTTTTTAATCAACAAAACTGTTTTTTTAAATGTCTTGCTGCATTTTGCAAGTCTGCAAGTTCATACTCAAGTTTAAAACAACAACTACACTAAAGCTATTCTGTTATACCTGTATACAAAAAAAATATTTCATAGTTCAGCAATACTGATCAATCTAATAAACTTAGACCTACACCATCCTCCCTATTCTGGTATTTTAAAGAGTACTTAGCAGAAATATTAAGCAACCTAACTAATAGGGTTCCAACTCCCAGCAACAACAAAAATAAATAAATAAAAAATAGGGAACCACCCCTCACGCGCCACCTCATGATGCTTAATCGACGTAATCAACCTTAATTTGATGCAGTGTGAAAAAAAATGCACAGAAATCAATTATTTTTCAAGAAATATTAAATAGATTCAACATCTTTCTTCAACAAAATTGCAGACTGCACAGATGGTACCTTCCCAAAGGAAAAAGTACTATAGCTTACTAGGGTATATATATTAGACTTAATAGTCACTATATACAGTAATTGACTTCTATTCATTTTACATCAAATTAAAACTTTGTGTGTCAGATAATTATTTATTAAAAGCTAGACATTTTAAATGAGAATAAGAAAGAAAAGTATGTCTTTGTGCCCCCTTTTCCCTGTTAATGCCCTATCGGCCCCCCTGGCTAAACTTTGCTAGATCCGCCCCTGCACAGTTACCAGCGTCAGCTACGTAGAAAAAGATCCTGGTGTAGAAATTAATATTAAATAAATTCTAACAACAGCTTATCAAGCTTAAACGTGCTGCTGTTGTTCAGCCGCTGGTTTCCTCTTTCTGGTGCAAAGTGGGCCAAAAACAAAGACGGACTCGCGACAGAAAAGCCGATCACCTGATCATTTAAGCAGTTTCACGATTGAAGTAGCAGCCGGAGAGCGAGAGGCAGTCGCTCGTTAAGCTTAACGCAGGAATGCTTTACAAACATTCAGAGATGGACTTACACACTTGCTTTACTTCTCTCGGGGATAACTTTGTCGGAGATGAAATGCCAGGTTGCTAGCGAAGCTCCACATGCTATCCAGACCACGACAGGTCCTGCATGCCACAGCCGCTCTATCACGTGATGCATACTGCTCCGACATGCTAACGTTCTGAGGTGAGTTACGGCGTGTTGCAAGTTTTGTGAGGTGCTTTCGTGATATTTAATGGATCGGATTACATTTTTTATTTTTCTCCGATATCCGATCCAGTCATTTAGGTCAGTATCGGACCGATACCGATACGTAATATCGGATCGGTCCATCTCTACTTTAGTTTAGAGGTTGGTAAACACTCCAAAGTCAGGGTGACCTCCAGTTACCTGTTAGCGTGTTGACGACTGATCGCAGGATGTTGGGAGGCCTGATCATCTCCTTGAGGACGTTGGACTCTGTTGCTAGTGGAAATCCATTGTCCAGCATCTCCTCCAACAGCTCATAAACTATCACCACGTTGTCACTGATCACACTTTCGGAGCACTCTCCAAAGTAGTCCTGTCAACAAAGCTGCCCGTTACACCAAAGCCAAAAGTTTATGTAGATGTTTTTCAAGCACTTATACACAAGCAAGCCATCTGGGGCCCATCAGAGATGTATCCGTATGGATGTTCATATTAGACGATGCCACTGTTCTCCGCATCATCTACAGAACAAGGACCAGGACCAAGGCCATAAAAAGTCAACCAATCGGACCACTCTCTCCATGACCAATAGGATCATGATCATCTTTCAGCAGGATAGAAGTGGTATGCATGGTATAAGTGGTAACATGTGTAACAACACAATATTTCACAACTTTTGCTGTTTCACAAAGTCCTTTATCGTTTTGTGTAAGCAAAATCTATCAACATTGAGAATCTTATGTAAACAACTTTGCTGGATGGGTTGGATTCAACACTTCAAGAGCAGGAATTTGGTGAAACTGATAAGTTGTTAAGTGTGCATGAAGGTTATAGTGTGAAAATCTGGAAAATGTGGTGATAAATCAACAAACAACCTCGATCTTTAACACAGGATGGATGAAGTCCCATTAAGTGCTTGCTCGGTACAAGCTTCACTTAAATCTGACCAATACTGATGGAGTAGTAACGATTCTTATGGTTGGTGGACAGAGGGGCAAATGTACAAGCCCCATGACTCCTTAGGCTGGATGAGCCAAAAATGTAATTATTATATTTTTATATACCTCCTTTAATTTTTACAGCAGGTACATTTTATCTTACTCAATACTTGCATCCATGGATCATTCCTGTGCATTACTTTATTGTAATAGAAATACAATGGTTTTTTCTTTTTAATTATATAATTATATATATTTTTTTATTTTTAGGAAGATTGTTTTCTGATGCATTTCTCGTGGCTTCATGGTGTAGAGTTAACACATTATGTCAGCTCCCTGGTTTGAGACCTGAATAAGACAGGAACACCTGGAAGGGTTGTGTCGGGAAGGGCATCCGGTATAAAAATCTACCAAAACAAATATGCGGCTCCACCTGCAGTGGCGAACCTTCATGAATAAGGGAACAGTGGAAAGCTTTCTAGGATGCACTGGTGGAAAGATTACTTTGTTAACATGATACAAAAGACACAATAATGAACAAGATAAAAAAAAATAAAAAATAAAATAAAATAAAATAAATAAATAAAATGAGTATTGGCCTCTGTTGCCATCATGTCCATATAACACACCAGAAACCTTTTCTGTAAAAAGGATCATTTTATATTCTTACTTCCTTAACATGAATATTTTCTCCAAGACTTGCCTACACACACTCACACACTCTTCTCTGATGTTGTAATGTTGTACTCTAACCTGGTTACTCTCTGGAAATGTGTCCCTCGATCATTTGTGTGTAGATTTACTTCCTTGGTCACAAAGAGTAGGTAACTAAACACTTGATTTCTAATTTATAGGGAGTGCGAAATGGTGAGACACATTTGTTCCCCGGGTTTGACCGTAACACAAAGTGTCACTACAGGCTTTGTGTAGTTTTAACGGGCTGCTTAGGTTGCCTTAGAGCAGGCAATGCCTTAAAAGCCTCAAGTCATGAAAAAAAAATAATAATAACTCCCCGTGTAGATTAACAACCACAGTTTGACTAGAAGACTGCTTTAAGATGTTTCATGCACATGTGTGGCTTTTTTTTTTTCTTGATTACTGCACTTGTATTGAAGGTGAGTGTGCACCTGTCAAATCCTAAAATTGAAGCTTCTTGTGCAGCGCCACACTCCTCTCCACACTCCTGCTACAAATGGATCCCTTCCTCAGAGTCCTGTTCTGATGCACACTGGTGAAACGCAGTGGATTTCCTCCACTGTGTCAGAAACGGTGATACAGGTCAATGGAAGGAAGTGACACGGTTCAGATCAAATGTTCACAGAACTTCTGATGTCACTCTTGTAGGCACTTCCCCACAAGACCAATACTTTGTCTCTGGGTTATAACTGGAGACCGAATGGGGCGTCCGTTCAGAAGCGTATGAGAGAAGAAGGCAGAAACTTCTTTTGTTATGCTCAGTTAATAACTACCATATTTGAATCATCTAAGGTTTCCCATTTGTATAGGCCCAGGCACTGACATTCTTACTTGCACATGATACACGGTTTATGCGTTTTAATAGCTGGTTAAAACAACTCTGAACGATTTTCCAAAATCTCACATAGGAAAGTAAAAATGACACCTTCCTCCTTAACTGTACAATCTCTTTTGTTTCCTTAACTGCATTCTTCCAGACCATCAGCTAAGGGGAAGTGAAATCTGATCACTTGACGTGAACCACAATCTGTCTTACTTCTTCTAGACACAATCAAAGACTTGAAGAACACAGCGCTCAAACCACACCTGAAATGTGTCCGCCACTCTGTGCAGGAATTCGATGACAAACAGTGGAGGGACCTCAGTCTGGATGACAGAGAGGAAGAAGAGTTTTCCCCTGTATATGGAGATGAGATAGTGGTGTGGGGTCTGGAGGACAGGGGGCACATTCTCTGGATCCACTGCTTTCTCCCTTGCCTCGAAGAAGTAATCGCACACACTTCGGCTGATGACACTCTTCCAGTGTTTCTCCAGGAAGATGTCTCCCAAGTGATTAATAACGAACAGGCTGTGGATCATCTCAGCTGCAACAATGAAGTGATTGTTGTTGTTGTTGTTGTTGTTGTTGGTTGTGCTCAGTTATTAACTAAGAGTGACAGGCAAGGATAAAATCAGCAGATTTTAAAATAAATAAATCCTGACAGTTACCAGACATTGCGCAAATCAAAACAAAGCGATGTCACTTTTTAACATGTACCTTCCTACAGTCAACCTCTCAAACTAACTTTAACCTCAGGTATAAGAGTCACATTGCAATTAACCTTAAATGTGATCAATAAACCTGACAGTGAGAGACGTAACAGCCGCATGGCAGCTCTAAATATATTTGATAGCCTTAAAACAATCACAAATCATAAAAAAAGAAAAAGTTTTACCTGCTGACTCCACTCCTCTGTGCCAAGATTATTACTTTTGAGCCAATATGGCTGCACAACTCCCCGAGCAGCTCAGGAGACGCCTGCAGATCTACCAACACGTAAACGCAACGACGCCGGTACAAAAAGAAAACAAATCAGAAGGTCAAAGCCTACATATTATTAAAAACATTATCCTGGGTGGTTTAAATACCAAAGCAACCTCGGCGTTAACTCGAGCCGCACTTTGATAACAAAGTTTCGGGCTTTTTCATCAGGCTATATTTACGGACAGCTATAACCCGGCGCCGTGTGGAGGGACCGGGGCTTGTTTCCCCTCAGTTTTGTTTGTTTGTTTGTTTTTTAAATTTAGACTTAGCACAAATTTACAAACTCTCAATGGGAGATAAAATTGGTGCAATAACATCGAAAAAAGCCCCCCAACCCCCCCACCCCACCCCCCAAAAATAGGAAAAGAAAACAAAAGAACAGTTACAATATAAATATGTGAAGGCCATTCTTATGACATTTCACTTTTTTTTTCTAACAACATTTTTCCATACATGAGGCTTACTTTTTACATACATAGGGCACATTCATTAAAAGGATAGAAACTGGGTCACATTTTCACATATCAAAGCAGCATCTTCACATGAGTCTTTCAACAGTTCTAAAAGTGACTTCAATTCAATCTTCAACCCATTTAGGGAAGGTTTTTTGTTTCGCCATTTACACTTATGGATATGGTATTTGCCCATAATTATTACAATGTTACAAAGCATGACAAGTTCCTTTGACAGATTATCATTATTGTACAAACCTATGTTAGAGTAACTCATCCAGTTTACCAAATCCTGCCAAAATTTAGTCGTTACTGAACAGGGAAAAAAAAAAAAAAAAAAAACAGTGGTCAATGCTTTCTTCTTTTTGTAAACAAATTTATATGGCTCCATCTCAAATCCAAACCTTTTTTAAGCGTTTCTGCTGCTGGGTAATACCCATTAATTATTTTAAATTGCATTTCTTCAACTTTGGGTGGGATATACACATTTTTTGAAATGGCCTATTTGTTTGTTATTTTGAAATAACGCCCTTTTAATTTTGTGTTTTTGTTAAAATCGTGAAATAATATATTTTTAAACATTTTATTTATGGTTTTATTACCACACTTTTTATTGATTAAAGGAATCTGATTTAACTGTAAAGAAGGTAAACTTATTTGTCCTTATAATGGAAATGATTTTGCATCAAATTCAGCACAGGTAGAAGGATCGCATTGCAAACTCTGTTATATTCTCTAAGGGAACACTGAATGTTAAACTTGACTTTAAAAACACCTAATTCGAGAAACTGCCCCTTCTCATCAAGTAAATCTGTTATAAAAATTATCTATTTTTCATACCACTCCTTAATGAATAATGACTTCCTATTAATTGTAATTGTCCTGTTATTCCACAAGGTGGAGCCATGGGGCGTGAAGTTATGGGAAAAACCCATCTTCCAATAAGACAAGACCTGCTTATGGTATTCTGACAGTTTGACCGGCAACTTCGATATATTAAGATCACATTTCAGGAGAAAAGCCAACCCTCCCACCTTTTTGAAAATATTTTTGGGGATATGAAACCACATGGAGTCAGGCTTTAATATAAAGACTTTTAACCAATTTATTTTAAATACTCCAACCACTGATTGAAAATCAATGGTCCTTATACCTCCTTTGGTGTATTCTTTGACCAGTTGTGATTTTTTAATGTAATGTGTTTTATAACGCCGAATGAATTGATTGATTACGGAGATAATCTTTTTAATACTATGCGGGGTAATGTATAATGAATAAGCTGGGCAAATCATCTTTGAAACACCCTCTGACTCTGATAATAAATTGCGTCCAAAAATTGCAATGTGTCTCGTTAACCAATGATTTAGTGTTTTGGACATAGCATCGATTTTGTCTTTCAGGTTTTTTGACTCTCTAATTTTGATGTCTTTATTTAAATAAATGCCAAAATATTTAACTTCATTTTTCACAGGAATCAACCTCATGCTGTTTTCCAAAAAGTGGCAAAAGTTCAGTTGTTTTAGGGCCATTTCTATTTTAGTTATGTTCAAATCTTCTTCTAACAATAATTTATCTTCCTCATTTAATTGTTTTTACCCGATTTTTGATCATATCAAAGAAGATATCTGCATTCTCTTTTTGAATTTTTTGCTTATACAATTATAAAATGTGTTCATTTCTTAAGTAAAAAAATGAACACATTTTCTCTATCATAGTGCCATCCTTACTCAATTTAGTTTTTTTTTTTTTTTTTTTCCTTTGTCTACGTTTCTCTAGGTTATAAAATTAAGATGATTCCCCCCCCCCCCCCCCCCCCATGTTCAATCCACTTGGCTTTAGATCTCACATATGCTCGCTTAGCTTTTTCCAGGTACACATCGTCTAGTTGTGTTTGTAAAGATTGTAAGCTTTCTGACTCTTCTGCAGTTATATCAGGCTTACCACATTGCAAATGTATTTGTTCAATTTGATTTTTCTGTTGATACTTTTTCCCAGATTCTATAGCTAGTTGTTTAACACTGTATTTGAACCATTTCCATTTGCCAACATTAGACATCATGTCATCAATTTCTAATTTTATTTTTTTAACTTGTGTACAGAAGTCTTTGTTCTGCAATAAACTATTATTAAATTTCCATATGCTTTCAGCCCTTTGTTGTCTACATAAGGATAACGAGAGACTTATTAGACAGTGATCAGTAAGTGGGGTTGATTGGGTTTCACATTTAGTAACATAAGTTATTATTTGAGAGACAAGCCAATAATCTCGTCTTGAACATATGTTTTTATTTGTTGGACTCCTTGGAGCACTGTCAGTCATGGATTGGCCTCCCCAGACCCCGAACCTCAAAATTATTGAAGCAGTGTGGGACAAAACCCAGCCAACAACCAAACAAGAGATTTGAATGTCCTTCAAAAATCCTGGAGAATGATTCATTAAGACTACTAACTGCTGCCGCACTTATAAGGTGTTAATACAGTATGTCTAAATGAAAACATAACTGTAAATCCAGACACCTGAGGTTGTGCTTAAAAGAATGATACCAAACAAGGCAAAGTAAATCGTTTTTAAAGGTTAAATAGAGGGAAAATCAAAAGTAGAGAAAAATGGCCAATTATACCGTGGAGCCCAGAGGGTTAAACATTTTTTTTTAAGTAACGCAATAGTTACTTTTTTGAAGTAGTAACTAGTAACTTTAATTACTTTTTCAAAGTAACTTGCCCAACGCTGGTCATAGTTGGTTCTAGAAAAAAAATGCAAAGATCTTGAGAACAAATTTGAGATTGATAGACTGATACGGGAGCAGAAAAATAAACATGTGGAACTCCTGACTCCCCTTCAAGTTGAAAATAGGTAACTGAAACAAGAAATAGGCCCTGGAGCACAAACTAAGCCAGGCAATAGATGAAAAACAAAAAACAAAACTTTATAGAACTGAAGCAAAAAGATGATTGAATAAAACACGAACTCATGGCCCAAGAGCAACTAAGGCAGGGTTGTCGAACTCCAGGCTTCGAGGGCCGGTGTCCTGCAGGTTTTAGATATCACCCCGGGTCAACATAAAACCGAATCAAATGATTAGTTTATTAACAGGCCTCTGGAGAACTTTAAGAAATGTTGAAGAGGTAATTTAGATATTTAAATCAGCTGTGTTGGATGAAGGGCACATCTAAAACCTGCAGGACACCATCCCTCGAGGCCTAGAGTTTGACACTTGTGAAGAAAGAGAATAGAAGATAAATTATGAAAAAAAGAATAACAGAATATGTACTCGAGGCCGACACATTTCTTTACTGTCGAGAAAAAACTTAAAGTTGTTTAAGAAGAAAAGGCAAATTTAAGGTTGTACTTCAAAAATAGAAAAAACAAGCCAAGGAAGATTAAGCGGAAAAGGGCCCTAGCAGAGAAAAATGCAGTGCTGAAGAAAAACAACAAACTCTTGGACCTGCTTTTGGACGGGGACCGTGTGTGTGTAAAAATGTGTTACAGCTTAATAAAAAGGTTATTCTTAAATACACTGGTGCCTTTGTAACAATGCAGGGTGAGGATGGGAGTAGTTGGAAGCTGCCACTGGAAGGCTTTAATTTGTCTTATTTGTGTTCGTTTTATCCAAAAAAGGAAAGTCAGAATGAAAGTTAGATGATCCACCTCAGCGAGACGATGTTGTCAGAGAGAGGATCTCTGATACAGTCAGGTGTGTCTTAACACATCAGCCAGTGTGGGTGAAATGACAATCTCTCTGAGTCATGGTGCGAACCCCGAGCTGGGGCTCCTCCCCAATCCACCTAAGTTAAGAGAAAAACAAACGCTTTTTTCCATCAAAAACTTTTCTTCATCAGGGTGGAGAGCCTCCAACCTCTCCATGCTGAAAATGATGAACAAAAAAGCTACAAAATACAGAGAACTGCTTGTTACATGTTTGCATTATGAAATAAATTAATAATTAATTAAATAGTTGTCTATTTCATTTATAAACTTCACTATTTCATTAATTATTTCATCTGTGGTACTTACCCATCAGTGTATGTTCCCTGTGTTTGCATACATTAAAATACCAGTACTGATGACCAGAGCATATAAATGCAGCACTTTTCATATCTGACAATATATTTTGAAAGCACAAAACAAATCAAACTGTTTTTAATTTAGGTCTTTATTTTTATTGTTTTATTTTTCAGCCGTTGATTTTATGGTGATGTGATGCTATATTACATTTTTAAGATTCAGTTGAATTTAAGATTTTTTAATATAGCATCAAACTTTCTCCTCAAGTTGTTTTATACTGTAAGATAAAGATCCTACAGTAGCAGCAAGAAAACCCTGATAAATTAATAATCCCTTATAAGCAAGCACTAGGTGACAGTGGGGAGGAAAAACTCCCTTTAACAGGGAGAAACCTCCAGCAGAACCAGGCTCAGGAAGGGACGGCCATCTGCCGCGGCCGGTGGGGTGTGATGGTAAAGATAATATGAGGAGACAAGATGAAGAATATAAGTTAAATTCTAATTACATCGTTTTTAAATAAAATATACATCAGATGTTAATTCTGAGGCCAGACTAGATTGCTTTAAGATTTAAAAAAAAAAAAAAAATCAAGCTGACAATTTAGTCATCACTACTGCGTTTAAAGCAGCAGCTGAATGGCTTCTTTTAAGCTTTTAGCACTGCTGAAAAAAACCTGGCAGGCTTTCTTGGAGACACCAAGATGAATTGTTAGGCGCTTCAGTGCAACGAGGAATCCGACAAGGATGCCCTATTTCCCCAAAGCTTTTTATATTGGCAGCTTAATTGTTAACACTATTAATCAAAAATTCTAACAACATACAAGGAATATCAATTTTTAATAAAGATTTTAAAATAAGTGAGTTTGCAGATGATACATTAGCTTTTTGAAAGATAAATCAATGGTAGATAAAACTTTAAGTATTGTCTCAATCTTCTCTAAAGCTTCTGGTTTATCTCTTAATATCAAAAACTGTGAACTCCCGATTCATACAAGGTTGGAGTCCTCAATTGCTTCAATTAGAGTTGAATCTGAAGTCAAATATTTAGGGCTGACAATATCTAAATGCCTCATTAGAAGAGAAGACACTAATATTTCTAAC
This sequence comes from Mchenga conophoros, assembly GCF_057382185.1. Taxonomy (NCBI): domain Eukaryota; kingdom Metazoa; phylum Chordata; class Actinopteri; order Cichliformes; family Cichlidae; genus Mchenga; species Mchenga conophoros. The sequence continues at coordinate 19,041,301 of NC_140538.1, forward strand.
CGTATCATGGATATGAAGAAATCACAGAGACCTCACTATTATGGTAGAAACATCCTATCCAAAGCTGAAGGTATCTCCAAATTGATCTATCCTTGTCACTCTCTATATATCTCCTCTAAAAACATTAATAATGCCAACACAGTTATTTTCCGATTTTTGTGGAAGAGTAAAACCCACTACATTAAAAGATTTCAGGAATACAATAAAGTTGGTATCAAAGCCCCAGAATTTGAATCCATGGTTGGGACCCTTAGAATTAAATGGTTAAAATCTTGTCTGTCACAGCCTGACTCCATTTGGTTTCACATACCAAGATCCTTGTTTAATAAAATAGGAGGTTTAGACTTTATTTTGTAATGTGATTTTGAGGTAAAAAAAAAAAAATCCCAATCAAGTTATCACTTTCACAAACAGATTTTGCATTACTGGAAAATTATATTTACCAATAACTTCTCTCCTCAGAATTCAACCTTATGGGTGTTCTGCGCTCACAGACGGGACAGACAGCGCGCAGCACCGCGCCTAATGATGTTTAAAAGATCCCAAAGCGCAAGTCCATCTTTTCAGACGAACTGCAAAATTATTTCCCTCGTACTGACCCAGCACTGGTAATTTTTCTTATACAGATGAGGCATTATTTCTGTACCATTATTTAATTCCAGAGGCTTTTAGGTTTTTTTTTTTTTTTGCACTTGTTGACTTGTAAAAGCCTGTATGACATATTTTATTTCACAATTCATTAACCCCACGGAGAAGGCATCGTTTAAATGTGTTTCTTTAAGCAAGTTCTTCACGACTGAGCCAAGTGTCCTCTTTTTTGGAAATCAAAATATGGTCACCCTAATAGTTTCATCAAAGGCAAAATATTCCATAGCTATGATAGAATGGTTACTTGGAATGGTTCTAGTTGAGTTACTTCAAATAAATTTGATAAAGTTTACTCGAAATGTATGAAATGGCCTATTCTACCTAAAGTTAAAGAAACACGCTTTAAAATCCATCCATCCGCTTACCCTTTTCAGGGTCGCGGGGGGGGGGGGGGGGGGGGGGGGGCTATCCCAGCTGTCATAGGGTCGGGCGAGAGGCGGGGTACACCCTGCGACAGACTGGCGACCTGTCCAAATTCTTTATTCAAAATCTTTAAATACCATTTATCCTGAGGCAGAATTTCTAAAATAAAATAAAATAAAATAAAAAAATAAAAATTTGTGTTTCTCTTTAATTTTCCCCTAATACTGTATGTTTTGTACTGTTCCAAATTCTTATTTGTATTATTACCTGTGTTATCCTCTTTGCGAGTTTGTATTTTGCAATTGCTCAATTAAAAAAAAAAAAAAAAAAAAAAAGAAAGAAAAGAAAAAAAAAAACTTTTGAACCAAAAATTGGTGCACAACTCCCCGAGCAGCTCAGGAGACGCCTGCAGATCTACCAACACGTAAACGCAACGAAGCCGGTACAACAAGAAAACAAATCAGAAAGTCAAAGCCTACATATTATTAAAAACAATATCCTGGGTGGTTTAAATACCAAAGCAACCTCGGCGTTAACTCGAGCCGCACTTTGATAACAAAGTTTCCGGCTTTTTCATCAGGCTATATTTACGGACAGCTATAGCCCGGCGCCGTGTTGGGGCATGGGGTTTTGTTTCCCTCAGTACAGTCTTGCAGGATTTCGGTCAGCGCTTCCCGACCATTCCTCGGCAAAGATAGACAGTATACCCTATAACCCATAATTAAGCTGTTATATTTTTTATTCACTGTTAGAACCTTTTAAAGAAAGTTATTTAGACTAGCTTTTAATGTATCCCGGTCTTCTCTTAGCATGTATGATACTCCTAAGATAGACAGATGGCTAGACAGATGCGGTAAAAGACATCTTGTGCTGGGAAAAAAATGTTTTTTGTTTCGTTATGTTTTGCGTCTTTTTCATTACAGGGAGTCACTGCATTGTGTTCTATGTGTCTTTAAAAGATCTAAAGAAACTCTGCAAAAAAAGAAGTGCCAGGCCTAAAAGAAATTATCTACAGCAGATGAACATCTGGAAGTTATAAAAATGCAATTGAAAGAAAAAAAATGCAGCAAAAACCTGACACTTTAGTTAATCCATCTCCAAATATATTTCACTAAAGGCTCATCACAAATATTCTCATGGGAAAGGTGGCAGAGCGAAATGAGGTATGCCAAATTACACCAGAAGTGGACTGAAGAGAGTCCCAGATTTAAACCCAGTGGGAGTATTGGCACATGTGATTAGGTAGAGGATCATCAGAAGGTCCTTTTGCCCCTCTTTGGGGGGGGGGGGATGGGATATATATGGTGATGTATATATATATATAGTCATGGAGGTGACTAAAGTTGCTCCTTACCTTGCCATCGCTTCACGTTAACCCTGCACGGCGTCATATTTCAGGCTTCTGATTGGTCTAGCTCTGCAAAGGCGGGAGGGAACTATTGCCTGCGAGCCATTCCCCGGAGAAACAACGACAGCCCCATTGCTCATAGCATGACCGCTTTTTCGTGCCGGCTAAGGTGATCGCAACGTGCTTTACCCAGTCAACATGGCTTCAGACGAACCCAAAGCAAAGAAACCCAAACTCTCAGAGGAGGAGAAGCCCGAGCCTCCGCCCAAAGAGAATGCCGTCAAAATAAGGTGACCGAAGACTAAAAAAATATCCTTAATAACAGCGAGGAGACACGACCCTCCTCCCACGCTTCCAAGTTAAATGCTAATATATGTGCTATCAAACCTTAAAAGGTTGACACTGTTAGCCTGTGTGTGTGTGAGAGAGAGAGACACACACACGTGCACAAAATCGCGAATTTAGGCATTGATTTGGGATGTTTTCGAGACCTCTGAAGCAGTTCAATGTTGGCGAGGTCGTAGCGTAAAGCAGCGGGTGCAAAGTCCTTTGATATTTTTGCTTTTTGATAAGCAGGGCTTTAGCTAACTGTTGGCTCATAAAGCCTGCTGGGTTTGGGCACCTCTGCGGTGAAGCAAGCCCATCTAGCTGTGGCAGGTTTTAGGTTGTGGTCGAGCATGAGCACCACCAGAAAGCAATGTTGGGACTTGGTGTGGGACTCTGCACAGCTGCAGAGAAAGCTTACAAGAACCATCCCTTACCAGCTCCCAAAACACTCAATTGTGAAACAAGTCACATGGCGGTCATTGCAATGCTGTAGTGCTTCCACCATCACCACCCCCTCTGAAGAAATCTGATGGCTGCTGCTGATTACTACATTCACCTCATCTGCGGCACTCCAACAGCCCAATCAGCAGCACGCTTCTCACGGTGTAATTTGGCTTCAAATGAGTGAGTGAACTGAGCCTAGAGTCAGCAAGACAAGCCAATCACCACAGAGACACACACAGCCGTGGCCCTTGCCTCCAATCGGCCAGCTCCGAGTAGGAGGAGCTGTGTTTGCAGGGGTAAATCGATCTTCCTGCACACTGAGGTGAAATTGTCAAGTTTTTTTAATGCTTTAGCTCCCTCTTCAACCGGTTTTAGGTCGCCCAACAGGTTTATCAGTGTGCACACAAAGAGGAACAATATGTCTGCTGCAAGGTAAGAGCAAGCTTACGTTAGGGGAGTTGATCTAAAGGCAGGCATGGTTTAGTGTAATTGTCTGCACATGCCTAGTAATCATCTGACTACACATTGGAAATTATATATGTGCTGTAGGAGACAGTAGATACGATGCAGCAAATATCGACTGGACGGTTTTCCGAGACAGAAACCCATCTGTGTAGCGTAAGTCACCGTCAGGTCTTGGCGTCTCCCTGCTCTTTGCTTTTTTGAAAAAGCTGTTCTTTCGTATTAACTGTAAATCTTTGCCTTGGGCGAGAGTAGACAGAGAACCTTTATGGGCAAGTATGGTTCCATGTGTTCATGTGGAGGTGGCATCTCTGAAGAGCTGTGTTCAAAGACTTGCTCCATCTGGGGGAGGGGGGGTTCCCAAAAGCATTGACAAAGAAAAAAATTGTTCATATGAAGGGCACCTGTGAAAATGACACCAAGACTGAGATCTAAGGGCACGTGGTGGCAGGATGTGGATTATAATGCACGCACAGTTCAGTTTTTGCTTACAGGTGAAACAACTGTGGACTAACTCGCTGGCTGGATTTGGCAACCGATGTGCCCAACATGTTGACACAGAGTAGCGGTTCCTGTGGTGCTCTGAAATTCTGTTATTTGTTTTGGTTTTTTGTCAGCATGTTTAGTTGTGATATTCAAGCTCTACTTTCGGTTGCTTGACCCAGAAAAAGAACAGACTACACAAGCAGCAGAAGCACACGCACACTGAGTGTACTGCTGTCCTGATGTTGCCACGTTGTGACGCCATAACAAAGTTACATGCATGACTGACTGGGTTTTGTAGTGCCTTCTGATGAGTCATGCATGTTTCCTATTTATGTCTCTTTGATTCGTGCTGTGCCTTAAGTCACATAATTAAAGTCAGGTGGAAACAGATCTTTTGTTGAATAGAAATAAAATGGCACGCTCACTGGAGTGAGCAATCATAAATTTTTAAGTCAGTGCAATTTGGCTTTCTGCATGTTTCTGAAATGCCTGAGCATTTGACAGATTGCTCAACCAGAGCAAAGGAGTAATGGATTTCCACTCCAGCTCAACTGTTAAGAGCACTTTATTAAAGTGAAGACAAATCGACGGGACTGAAACGATTTAATGTACAGATGACTTGTGAACGCTGTCGTATTAAAATTAAGAGATGTAGCTCAAATCTGTTTGTCTTTATGTTTCAGCACTAATTCACTCTTTGGGATGGGAAACCCCTTGCTGGACATTTGTGCCGTTGTGGACAAAGATTTCTTAGACAAGTAAGTATTAGAATTAGAATCACGAGTGCTTGTAATCCTGCCCTTTTGATTGGTCCAGTAATGAGTGGTAATACAATAGTGCATATATATGTAAACACATACTTGGTAGAAGGTGTTTACTTCCAAAATAATACTGCTTTGCTGCTTATTCTAACCCCGATGTTATAAAGGAGAAAGAGTAACGAACTGTGATTTTATTTTTTACTTTTTGCAAGTCACATAAGATCAATTGAAAGGGAGACATTTGGTATCAGTGAGGTCACATCAGTGACAGGCTGGAGGAGAAAGAGATTCCCTGATGTAATTTGATCAGGAGCAAGATGAGGACGATAAAGGGAAGCAGAGCACAGGAAGCGGCAGAGCTGTCTAATAATCAGCGTCAGCAGAGCTGTACGTTCAGCAGATGCATTGCTTTAATGTATCCTGAAAAGAAACCGCACCCTGTTTGATCATCACGTGTATTTACATCACCAAAAACTCAGGACTTCAAAGATCCTGTAGAAGTTGTGATTATTACCTATGATGTAGAAATCCAGGGATTGTATTGACATGACACATTTAAATATTCTCTGTAGTAGTGGGAGCTATCAGCTGAGATCTGCTCAGAGTAGCCATGTTCTCTGTGAGTTGACCAAAACAGACGGGACAAAGGGCAGCTCAGCGTCCACTCATTAACCCCTTGCATAAACTCCTGGATTAGAGCTAAACCAGCCGACTGTAGCTCTAATTCAGTCCCACTTACAAAAAAGCACAACTACAACTGCACTTTAATCCCCAGCCTACCGTTGTGTGACCTCCCGTTAAGGAAACCATACCTTATTTAGCTTTAGTTGGGCTGAGATTATTTGAGCAAGAGGAAAACAAATCACACTTTCACAGGAAAAATGTGTGAACAGCACATTTGGAAGCTTTCCTACTGCACTTAAAATCCCGGCTCACATAAATGGCGTCCACATGCTTGTTATTTCTGTTTTATTTGAAAGTAATTCTTCTTCTTTTTTCTTCTCTGATTATTTGCAGGTACTCTCTGAAACCCAACGATCAGATCCTGGCTGAAGCCAAGCACAAAGAACTGTTAGTATCTCCTCTGTTGCAACATTCACTGTAGATTATGTAGGTTTTTGTAGAGCTCTTCCCATGTGGGTTTACCTAATCTTCAAACATGGCTTGTGTTCTGAATTCATACTGAGTTTGCACCCCTCTGCTCTGGAGCGGGCCAGTCAAAACAAGCGCACACTAGAAAGTGCCACGATTGACCTCTGTGCCTTCACATACAGCCAGTGGTAGAGCAGCAGATTCAGCGCAGTGAGACCATCTCATCCAATAGCAGACTGGGACACTTTTCCTCCCAGTCCCTCTGAGACAAGGGCCAGAAAGCAAACATTTAACATTATGAGATAAGAAAGTCATATGTGGCCTTGTGTGATTATACTGATGTTTTCCTACTCTTCACAGTTCAGTCTATATATGACAACAGGTTGTGCTTTAGTAATGGCAGGCACTTGCATGCACAACTCATTTTTGAGGACGAATGTTATTTGATGTCAACACATATTTAAATGACACTTTTTTGTATCAGTTTGTGATTGATATTGATCTGTGATGTGAACTAAGGGAATCATTGATCACTTACAAGAAGGTGCAAGTCCACACGTTTAATCTGCTAGTCTTGCTTCTTCTTAAGCCTCTCAGGCTGTGCTCGATTTAGTCCTCAGAAGCGTAACATGCAGGGGATTTCCCCCCCCCCCCCTCAGGACCTTTAGCAACAGTGGGCCTGTTGTAGTTTCTGAAGAGAAGCAATAATGTCCAAAAGTCTTGAGCTGCCCCTCATTTCTTTCTATTTTGCTTCCAAAGAGCCACGTTTTCTTGTAATTGTTTTAAAGTGGTCTTGAGCAATAATTCTTCAGGCTTTCTGAAGGTCTGTTAAGGCCGTCCTTACATCGATTTTTAATAAAGTCCTTGTACTCGATCTTTAAACCAATGTTTTTTTTCTTTGTTTGTTTTATTGTTGTTTAAATCACTTAACACTGACCTATGAATTATTTAAGGACAAAAAAGGTACCTAACTAAAGGAATGAATCAGAACCAAGGATTGTGCGTATACATAATAAAGAACTTAGAAAAGAGTCTTTTTTTAAATTATGTCCTTGGGTACTTTGTTACCAGCAGGCTACTGCAGACAAACATAATTTGTTCCCAGACATAAAATTGTATTTTTGCATCAACAAGATGAGTTATTAGCCAAACACCTGGCATAGGTTAGCATGCTGTACAGTGTGACCTTGAGGAAACTGGACAAAAGAAGAAGCAGCAGAGTTCTTAGACCAATATCTGAAACTAATGTTGTTAAGAAATATTTTTTTAAAATCAGCACCTGAGAGATGCATCTGGCCATTCAGTTAGTCCATCTACTGTAATACTCTTAGTGGATGGGTGGCTGTCCAGAAGCCATTCTTAAGGAAGGGAAATGCCAGATTTCACAAGAGGTTGACTAAAAATTAGTGGCAACAGGTCTTAAGGAGTGATGAATCAAACTTTCAGAGTTTGTGTTCAGATTGTCATCAATATGTACACAAGAGGTCAGGAGAGAGGTACAGCAGTGAGTGTCTACAGCCATCTGTGGAGGCCCTGGTATCCTTTGATTCTGCTTTTCAACCAGTGGTTTTTGGGATTTTATCATAATTGATGAAATCATAAATGCAGAAAAGTACCATCAGCTTTTGAGTTACCTGGAAAGTTTCTGATTGGTAACCGCTTCCCAAGCACTACAAGTCATGGATTGGCCTCCTCAGAGCAACACCCAAAGAAGTCTTGAATGTCCTTCAAGAAGCCTGGCGACCTATCCCTGAAGACTATTTAAAGAAAATTACAAGAAGTCTTTCCTGATAGTTCAGGCTGTGTTGAAGAATAGAAGCGTTCATGTCAAGTACTGACTTTCAAGCTGATTAGAAGTGCACAAACGCACAGACCCCATTTTTGCCTTATCTACAGTATTACCATGTATGTTTGCACATGATTTAGTCATTCACGGCACCTGTTGCTCATTTTCCTAGCAAATTAGAAGGTAACAAAGTGGCTCAAGACTTTTGCACAGTACTGTATTTGAACATGCTGCCTCCGATACTCACATAAACCACAAAAACACATTATGGTGTGTAGGCTACATTTATGGAGCGTAAGATGGCAAATTCTCGTGCTTTAGCTGTAAACAGAACATTGAAGCGTGTCTGTGTTATATAACAGTGGTAAATGGTTCAGATAGTATAATCAGTGGTCAGTCATGCACGTATTGTATACTTGACCTGGAAAAAATATGAGGCTGCTGTCTGCAGAGTCTAGTCTGATACGAAGGGATTTTACTGACTAAACCATCACCAGGCACGCTATAGAGGGAAACCCAATAAAAGAGGCAATTATGCAGTGTCATGCAAACCAGTTTAATGGCACTATGGTAATCACTGCCTGCGGAAAACTTTTGATATTCCCCAATAAGAGGCACATAAATGCATTTTCCTTAAAAAACGTTTTTGAAAAATTGCAAACTTTGGGGGGGGGGGGGGGTTGTCTCCAGGACTCTTGAAGAGACTGCAAATAATGCTCTGTGCAGTGACGTCTACATGGAGATTGCCTTAAAAATAACACTTATCAGTGCACTGTTAGACCACTTAGATCAATAGTAAGTGGATTTCTGGTGGCCCAGGGAGGAATCAAAACAAGGAAAGTCAGCTCTGTTTCAACTGATAGTCTTTTAAAAAAAATCAGACATATCTTCATTTAATTGTGCTTTGGGTCATTTGAAAAACCAGGATTAGTTTGCACGCTGTGTTTCCAATCTTTATACTGAACTAAGCTTTACTACCATTAGATTTCATGTTATTTTCTTCAGCAAATAAATATATAAAGTATATTTGATAAGGTGTAAACCTTTGGTGCCAAACACGGTTTGATCAGTCATCATTATTAATCCTTTGCTCTAGGTTTCAAACTTTTGATTAGTGATTGGCCCTATCTAGTTTGACACACTTTCCTTTTGGAAATGTCAGTCACACCTTTGTTTCTTTCTGTAGGTTCGAGGAGCTGGTGAAGAAGTTCAAGGTTGAATACTACGCTGGAGGAGCCACACAGAACTCCATAAAGATCGCTCAGGTGAGATTCATTTGAAGTGTAAATGTTGCCCTCTGTGCGCAGGATGTACTGGCTGATATTGATGCGAGGTTTTGTTACTGTCTACAGTGGATGATCCAAGAACCTCATAAGGTGGGCACGTTCTTTGGCTGCATTGGCAAAGACAAGTTTGGAGAGATCCTGAAGCAGAAGGCTGAGGAGGTGCACGTCGACGCCCACTACTACGAGCAGGACGAGGAGCCCACGGGGACATGTGCTGCTTGCATCACCGGAGATAACAGGTGGGTAATTGAATGTTAACAGCATGCAAACGCAGTGTGATCTAACCTGTTTATAAACCTGTGTTTCACTACTTTTCTGCTCTCAGGTCTTTGGTGGCTAACCTAGCTGCTGCTAACTGTTATAAGAAGGATAAACATCTAGACCTCGAGGAGAACTGGAAGCTGGTGGAAAAAGCTAAAGTCTACTACATTGCTGTAAGTATTACATCACTGTATGCTAATTTGTGCCACTTTAATGAAGCTTTAAGGTGGGCATGGAGTCATATCACAAGCATCTGTTTTGTTTTTTGTCCAGTGGTTTGTAATTTAATTACTTTGTGAGGTCGTGGTCACATGGGCCTGGAGATGGTTGGTGACCACCTGGCAACCTCGAGTAAAGTTGTGGGCGGTGAGCATTTGAAGACAAGACAAGCGACTAGAGCAATCTCAGTGAAGCAGCATAAATTCCTTGCAACCAATTTCATCATGCAACTGCTTTCAGCCTGTAGCAACTAGAGATGGACCGATCCGATATTACGTATCGGTATCGGTCCGATACTGACCTAAATTACTGGATCGGATATCGGAGAAAAATAAAAAATGTAATCCGATCCATTAAATATCACGAAAGCACCTCACAAAACTTGCAACACGCCGTAACTCACCTCAGAACGTTAGCACGTCGGAGCAGTATGCATCACGTGATAGAGCGGCTGTGGCATGCGGGACCTGTCGGTGGTCTGGATAGCATTTGGAGCTTCGCTAGCAACCCGGCATTTCATCTCCGACAAAGTTATCCCCGAGAGAAGTAAAGCAAGTGTGTAAGTCCATCTCTGAATGTTTGTAAAGCATTCCTGCGTTAAGCTTAACAAGCGATATATGGAGCGACTGCCTCTTCTTGCTGCTACTTCAATCATGAAACTGCTTAATGATCAGCTGATCGGCTTTTCTGTCCCGAGTCCGTCTCTCTTGTTTGTTTTTGGCCCACTTTGCACCAGAAAGAGGAAACCAGCGGCTGAACAACAGCAGCACGTTTAAGCTTGATAAGCTGTTGTTAGAATTTATTTAATATTACTTTCTACTCCAGGATCTTTTTCTACGTAGCTGACAGCTGGTAACTGTGCAGGGGCGGATCTAGCAAAGTTTAGCCAGGGAAGCCGATAGGGCATTAACAGGGAAAAGGGGGCACAAAGACATACTTTTCTTTCTTATTCTCATTTAAAATGTCTAGCTTTTAATAAATAATTATCTGAATCTTACACCCAAAGTTTTAATTTGATGTAAAATGAATATAAGTCAATTACTGTATATAGTGACTATTAAGTCTAATATATATATACCCTAGTAAGCTATAGTACTTTTTCCTTTGGGAAGATACCATCTGTGCAGTCTGCAATTTTGTTGAAGAAAGATGTTGAATCTATTTAATATTTTAATATATTGAAAAATAATTGATTTCGGTGCTTTTTTTTTTTTTCACACTGCATCAAATTAAGGTTGATTACGTCGATTAAGCATCATGAGGTGGAGCGTGAGGGGTGGTTCCCTATTTTTTATTTTTTTATTTTTGTTGTTGCTGGGAGTTGGAACCCTATTAGTTAGGTTGCTTAATATTTACGCTAAGTACTCTTTAAAATACCAGAATAGGGAGGATGGTGTAGGTTTGAGTTTATTAGATTGATCAGTATTGCTGAACTATGAAATATTTTTTTTTGCATACAGGTATAACAGAATAGCTTTAGTGTAGTTGTTGTTTTAAACTTGAGTATGAACTTATACAAAATGCAGCAAGATATTTAAAAAACAGTTTTGTTGATTAAAGAACACTATATCGGATTCATATCGGTATCGGCAGATATCCAAATTTATGATATCGGAATCGGTATCGGACATAAAAAAGTGGTATCGTGCCATCTCTACTAGCAACCATTGGGCTACCACTCAGGAATGCTTTTTTTCCCCTAGCGACCTTTGGTTTGTGGGGAGGTCACTGACCGGCCTCTAAGCCTGTGTGAGTCTGGCCTAACTTAGGGCGGCGTTCACTTATTTGGCCTGCTCTGTGCTCTTGCATAATCACTTATGTTTTACCCTGGTACTGATCTGCATCTCTCTCAGTATCCAGCCTTCACCCGTGTTGTTTTTTTTTATGGTTCTTGGATCTTCCTGTGTTGTTGGTATTCATTATGTGAATCTCGTGCTCTGCGTGGATGATGGTTGTGAGATGGTTAATATCATGCTTGCTCAGATTGTTTGGCAGCGTGAGTCAAGACGAAAGCAGCACCACAAACACGTGCTTGGATTAATCTGTGATAACTCAGTGGTTTAACTGTGACAATGACCTTTGTGCCCTCAATGTGGGGCTTTTGTTTTGTTGAAGACTTTAGTGTATGTGACTCATTAGACCCATCAGATATAAAAAGCAGATTAGTCCTGACCCAGTGTCGTTCCTTCCTTCCAGGGTTTCTTCCTGACTGTCTCCTTGGAGTCCATCCTGAAAGTAGCGAAGCATGCTTCCGAAAATAACAAGCTCTTTTGCATGAACCTCTCTGCGCCCTTCATCTGCCAGTTCTTCAAGGATAACCTCATGCAGGTTATGCCCTACGTTGATGTGCTGTTTGGCAATGAGACAGTAAGCCACAGTTCTCACAGTGAAATCTCCACACTAACGTTGATGATTTGCACATATTTCAGATTAACTCAATGTGATCTTTGTTGTTGTTGTTTTCTCAGGAGGCAGCTGCTTTTGCTAAAGAGCAAGACTTTGATGTGAGTAGACTGTTAGACTTTATCATTTACACAAGAGAAAGGCTGGATTTTCTGTGTATTTGTGTATCATCTGCTTTGTGTGTTGATGTGTATTTTGTCTACAGACAAAGGACATTAAGGAAATTGTCAGGAAAGCCCAGGCTCTACCCAAAGACAACAAAAAGAGACAGAGGGTTGTAGTTATTACTCAGGGGAAGGATGAAACGGTTATGGCTCAAAGTAATATTTCCTTCTTTTTTCTCCCATTTCCTGGCATCTGTTTCACTCTGTCTCTTGTCCTTGTGTGGAAGTGAACTGTTTTTCTCCTCGTCTTTCCAGGTGACAAGATTGAAACCTTCCCTGTAGTGAAAACTGACCCCAAATACATTGTTGACACAAACGGTGCAGGCGATGCCTTCGTAGGAGGTAAGAGGCCCCGGTGTTGCTATTTTTTTTGTGCCTTGGTCGATTTGCTTCAGTCTTGAGTCTTCTGTTGATTTTTATTGTGGAAGCCTCTTTTTTTTTTTTTTTTTTTTTTTTTGGCAACACAGGTTTCCTGTCTGAGCTTGTCCAGGAGCAACCTCTGGATCAGTGTGTGAAGGCGGCACACTACGCTGCCAATGTCATCATCCAGCGAGCAGGCTGCAGCTTCCCAGAAAAACCAGACTTCAAGTGAGGATTGGTCAGGAAAGCCTTTCCTTCAGCGTGAAACCTCATACCCACTCTGCCTCCACAACCCCAACATATAAGTTCCACTATTTTCTACAAGTGCAACCCTCAAATGTGTTTTACTTCAAGTTTTTTCTTTTCTTTTAATTTATCCACACATCATTTCTTATCAGTTCTTAGTTCATATGCCCATCTTCCACGCTAAGAACCAAGGGAACTTTTAATGCGTTTAAATAAATTACCATAAAGGAATCATGGAAACACCAGGAAATGTGGTAATTGTCCTTTACAAAAAGGGCTCTAACTATAAAATCCTGCTCTCACGGACATTTGTTTTCTACAGTTTTGAACTGTACTTCAGCTCTGACATTTCTTGCATGTGGATGCACTGACACCCATCAGACTCTCGTGGAAAAACCATGTCAACATCGTGTGAGTCTGTTTTATGTTTTTTGTGTGTTATTTTGTCCCCTTGGAGACAAGAGTCCAAGCACAAACAGGAGGATGCATTTACACACACACAGGACTAAATAATAAAACCCCGATGAGGTTTTGAATGCGGCTCAGAAATGTGCTGCAGTGATTTATTTGATTATGTTATGATTTAGCATTCACAAAATGCCCGTTGTGAATCAAATGGCATTTTAAGTGTACATTTATTTTTTTTTTTTTAAATGTATCAAGGCCTCTGCCTATTAAGTTGTGTGAAAGCTGCAAAATGTTGATTATGTCAGTGCTATTCAAACGTTACCGGCATCAAATAATGAGTGCCTTTCTTTCTCCCTAGCAGTTTGCAGGCTTGATGGGCAGAGGCCTGGGGATGTTATATGAGCCTGCAGGGAAACTTGTAAGCTTGTGAGAGTATTGATGTATAAGCATCACCTCCCTTCTATATATAATGCGTTTCTGGGAATCCATCATTATATTTGGGGGTTCTCTGCCAGAAGAATACAGTGGGCATTAAAGCAGACTTTTTCTCTCAGTTGATTTATTTTTTTTTTTCAATTGACTTAACATTCTCCTGCATTGTCATGGCAAACCCTCGGGGCAATTCTGTTAAATCATTTTTTAAAAATAACTATTTTTTTCCATTTTTTATCAAATCTGTTTTCTCGAGTAATAAATAAAGATTCATAAGAAATTGGAGGAAAATCGTATCTGGGGCCAAGTGTTATAAACCGTCAGTATTAATGTCTGTGCTGTGATTCATACACTGGTGAGATAAACGCTGAATACTTGAATATAACTTTATTCAAAGTTTATGTAAAAGGTAAGAAATATGTGTAGGACTAAATACTGTAAGAGGTGTTGTCAAATCTGTATCTGGTTGGACTGAATCATTGGTCACTGTCCCTAAATTTCATGGCTTCCTTCACATGTTCAGATACACCAAAAAAGCCTTATAACCTGTTTGTTCCTACTGTCAACAATTTTCAGTTTGCCCATCATTGTGGTAAATTTTGAAATTAAAAAATAAACAGATTTTATCATAGATGTTTTTCTGTGTCTCATATTTTTTATATAATGTGAAGTGCACCTCATATTTCAGAGGTTTCTCTCATGGCTCGTTATGGCCTCCTTTCTTTATGTAGAAGAGTTTGGATAATACCTAAAACAAAGGTTTTTTTTTCTCTTCAGTTGCTGTAACTAACACTTTGTTTTTGTGGTCAAAAGGTTTTGAGCCACTCCCTGAGATCTTGTAATACATTTGCAGTACTCACTAACTTTCTGCAGATGGCAACAAAATTCTGTCTGCTGTTGGTCTGCAGGAATCATTCTGCAGGGTTCTGGCAGTGTGTTTGGCATCAATATACTAAAAAATGAAGCAGTTGGTTCATAATTTCTTCATTTCTTTAAAGATTGCAGCAGATTCAAATAAAAAAAATGTGTCTTTTTGTAACAAACCACTAGTAACAAAGTGCCTAAAGACAAATTCAGATGGATTCTTTGCTATGTTGCCTGTTTTGTATACACACAACACTGGCTCATCATGTGAAACATAGCATTAGATGGTCAGTTACAAGGACTAGGCTGAAAATGACAGGACAAGTGAAAAAGCAACAAATGTCCAAAGAAAAACTTTAAAAGAACCTCAGGAAGCCTGGAGAACTATTCTTTAAGACCACTTTAATCTTATGAAAAGGAAATCTTTTCTACATGAAAACAGAGTTATGGACTGAATCAGAGTGAGTAACTTAATGAGATTCATACTCAGTTACTGAAAACATGACTTTAATTATATATTAAAAGAAAAAAATAATATCCATGAAAACATGACATGAAGTTAAAATACATTTTTAAGTTCCTTTCTTAGTATTTACTGTTGGTCCTGTGTTTCTTTCTTTTGTCTCAGCCTTTCCTCCTGCAGTGAAATGTCCAGGGCTCTGAGCTGTTTTAAGAAGCCGTGATTGGGCAGGATACAGCGGCGCTGTCGCACATGCTCAATTGCGTCCACTACAGTTAAATTGTGTTTCATCATCAGGTATGCCAGGACCAGTGTCGCTGACCTGCTCCGGCCCATCACACAGTGCACCAGGACCTTGTCTAGAAAAAATGAAGATATATGGATTTATTAGAAACAAACAAACTTATCCTCCAGATAATGAACTCAAAGGTTTCCTCAGAGTCCCGGAGGACTCACTCTGTGGGTGAGCGAGGGCCTCGTGGATGAAATTTGCTGCAGGCCTGAAGTACTGGGACATGTTGAAAGTGGGTTTGTCATCAGCCTCTACACCATAATACTGGATTTCCATGTCTCTGTAGTACTGAGCACCAGTCAGCACATTATTCCACTTTCCCTCTGCTGCATTCAGGATATGTGTAATCCCCAGATCCTTCAGACCAGGCCGCTCCAGAGCAGTTTTCCTGTGTTTATGCAAACACAGACTCAGTATGAAGCTGTCATCATGAACTTTTGACACAATTGACTGAATAGTTGTATAAGGGCTGATAAGTACAATGACATCTGCAGTACTCAGATTTACGCACTCATCCCCAATGTAGACATCTGGCCAGACCTCGTTGAAGTGTGTGTAATGAGCTGTGGTGCCGGTCCAGAATAGCTGCTCAAGGTCTAATGTTCCTGGAGTGATGTAAGCGCTGTCTGGGTCCACCTGAACAGCTGCATATGGGTTTCTACTTCTGGACTTCACCATGCAAGAGGACATTGTTTTCCTGTGCTGTCCACAACACACACACACACACACACACACACACACACACACACACACACACACACACACACACACACACACACACACACACATATGCCTGAAATTAATCACCTCCTGCACACTGCCATCTGTCCCAAAGCTCTACAGGGATCTAACATTACCACCTATATGCCAAGGATGTTTATGGAGTCCATGAGCATTTTTTCCTAAATACTTATCGGTCATTTATAAGCAACATGCCAAAAATTAACCGGCTCCAGCTTTTCCAATGTAAACATCTGGTTTTACCTTTTTCCAAGCTGTAGTTTTTCCTTTCTGTTTTCTCTCATTTTTGTTGAAACAAAAAGCAATGAATCAAAAAATGAACGATCAATAGTGAAAATAACTGTAAACCTAGTACATCACCCACAGAAACAATGGCTATAGAAGATGTAGGAAGACCAGACTTTTAGAAAAAATTATGTTGTAAAGAATATTTAAATGGTTTTATTAATTTAGGGATTTTACAAATTCATAAATGAAAGCAATATTCTCTTTTTGTATGCCAGTTAAGATTAAATTATTATTAAATACTGCATGCAACTTTGAAATCAGTGTTACTATGGAAACACATTTAAAAATATGTATGTAAGTAAGAAACGTGAAAAGGGGTTTAACTATGATTGTCCACGATCACACAAACTGTATGTTGTCATTCAGTATTCTGTGTAATATTGTTGTGTATTATTGTGTGCGCAACACATGCTGTTTCTTGGATGTCACGTACAAATTCAAGCGACAGACGTGACATTTTCTGTTTGCATCATCGCTGCTGGTGCTGCTTAACTGATCATACATTTTGCAATATTAATAATAAACAATAGCAGAATAGTACACGAGATATCGGGAGCCAAATAGGAATTTAAATGACTTTTTTTAATCTCGCTCTCCGCTAATAGATTCACATTAATTATACCAATTTTTCAAAGCTTTTAGGACCCCTGCATTGGCAGCCTTGTTCTTCATCTAGTCACACTTCATACCAAGCCCTTCATGCACATTCTTTGAAACACTGTTCACACTGAAGTCACACTGAACTGAAACCACCAATGATCCACGAGGTGTGTGACATCAAGTCGGGGGGGAAAAAAACAGATATTAAATAAAAACGAGCAATTTAGTATAAAGAAACGACTCACCTCTGTTAAATGTGGATCGCAGACTTCTACTTTCCTCAGTGGATGTCAGTGTGTGTGTGTGTGTGTGTGTGTGTGTGTGTGTGTGTGTGTGTGTGTGTGTGTGTGTGTGTGTGTGAGAGAGAGAGAGAGAGCGAGTTTGTGTCCGGTGGCTGTACATGTGTGTGTACCAACAGGAACCTCCCTCAGGAGGAAGCAATGAAGACTGAAATACAGACCTGGAATGGTAACTGCTCTCTCAGGCTCAGTGTTTAACATGATATTTTTAGGTAGTTAGACTACAACACCTGATCTCTCCACATGGCATGCTTTCATAATGTAATCCTGTATATGAGACCCCTAACATGACAGCACGCACTGTTCAGGCACTGTTTTAAACAGAAACAAACTCAGTTGTTCAGTACGAGTGGCATCTTGCATCATCAGAGGAATGTCACTAATGTGTGGACAGCTGCAAGAATCAGTCACGATTCGTCAGTGCCGAGTTATTTCTGGAGGCCTGAAAAAGTCAAGGGAATAAAATAGGTGACACGCAGACCTTTTTTAAAGTTTTAATTATTTTGATAGAAACGAATTAAAATAACACAGGTTGCCAATCAAGGGAGGAATGAAGCGTTCCTGAGTGTGTTCATTATCAGGATGTGTTGGTACAGTCCTCCTCTGGGATCTGTCTGCTCTGTGTATTGAGGCTCAGTTCCAGCTGCCTCAGCTGCTCCAAAAAACCAGAGTTGGGTCCAATGTCTCGATTCAGACGCACAGCAGTGATAGCCTCCACTAACAACAGGCCCTGGCAAATCATCAGGTACGCCAAAACCAGCGCTCCAGAGCGGCTGACACCCATGGCACAGTGAACAAACACCTTCCCTGAAAGACATTTTGATCAGTCCTTTTAATAATAGCTGAAAGTAACTCGCAGATTGCTTAACATTAATGTATGCATGTCTATTTGCTTAGCCTCTAACCATTTTTCTTCAGCGCACTGTCAATGAACTGTGCGGCTGATCTGAAGAAAGGCTGGAGGTTGAACTCTGGGTGGTCTGCAGCTTCAACAGCGTGGTATTCCACTTTGAGGTCTCTGTAGAACTGCAGGCCTGTGTTAATGCGGTGTCGTCCTGCTGCAGCGTTTAGTATGTGAGTTATACCCAGAGATGAAAGTGTGATTTTATCTCGTGCCACAGACCTGCATACACACACGGCATACAGACTGATTTACTAGAATATCGTTTTTGATACATTTGAGTTTTCCACTCACTCATCTCCAATGTAGAGGTTTGGCCAGACTTGATTGACGGGTGCCACCGGCTTCCTGTTTGTCCAAAGGATGTTCCTCAGCTCTGTCAGAGATGCCGTTTCTTCCTGCCGGGCTAAGTGACTCCTGCAGCAATAAAGATGTGTGTGTGTTGTGTGTGTGTGCATATGTGTTTGCATATGTGGATGCTTATGGGTTTGTGTGTGACTGATTGTATCTTTACAGTGTTTGGGCCTGTCTTCGTCTCCTCCTCTCTCTCTCCAGGCTCATGTCGAGGCTACGGAGCTGCTGCAGGAAGCCTGGGTTTGGGCAGATGTCTCTATGCGGCCTGACAGCGGCTACTGCCTCCTGCAGCCTCAGGCCCTCAACAATCATCAAAAAGGCCAGCACCAAGGTTGCAGATCGACTCACGCCCATCAAACAGTGTACAAACACCCGTCCTGGGATTGAGATGATAAACATTACCCTCAATACCATTTATAGATATATAATGCTGTTAAAAAGTATTTGCCTCCTTCCTGGTCTGTTTTTTTTTTTTTTTTTTGCACATTTGTCACACTTAAATGTTTCAAATCATCATCAGTTTTTAAATTGTGATTTCATTCGTTACTACCTGGTATGAAAAAGTAATTGTCCCCTCTTGTTAAATCATGAATTAACCATGATTAACAGCATTTTTTGGAAAGCTAAGTTCAGTTTCACTCGCCTGATTACTGCCAGGCCTGATGAATCAAGAACTCATTTCAATAGAACCTGTCTGACAAAGTGAAGTAGGCCAAAAGACCTCAAAAAGTAACACATCATGCCGAAATCTAAAGAAACTCAAGAACAGATGGGAAACAAAGTCCGAAAAGTGTTACAAACCTTTGAAACTCCAGCAAATCACAGTGAGGGCGCAAATGCACAAATGGAGGAAAACTGGAATATGTCTGAACCTTCCCAGGAGTGAGCAATGTGGGTAGGTTTTAGACCTGTTACATCTCCTGCAAAACTAGCACAGCTTTTCATATAAGAATGTCATACCAACAGTCAAACGTGGTGGTCGTTGTGGGGCAATCACTTTTTCACATAAGGCCAGGTAGGCTTGAAGAGCTTGTTCTGCTTAATAAATGAAATCCTAATTTTAAAGCTGGAGCCAGAAACCAAATCTAAATCCAAACTAAAATAAGGATTCCTTATTTTAGTCAAGAATAAAATCTAATCTCATTAGATGGTGTGGCTGTATGACACTGAGATCTAATCCAGCCACATGCTGTAACCCTGCCCACTTGCCTCCCATGGCTAGTGCAGCTCTGATGTATCTTGCTGTTGGATAGAAGAATGGACTGAGGATGAAGTCCATTGCATCATCAGCTTCAACACCATAATAATCCACTGACATGTCTCTGTAGAAGCGCGGGCCAGTGTTGACGTAGAAATAGAGCCCGTGGCCTGGGTTGGGGGTTCCATGAGCAGCATTTACAATGTGAGTAATGCCCAGATTGTGAAGAGTGCCCTTGTCACGAGCTGCTACCCTGAAACACAATAGCACACTCAGTGCTGCACGAGTGCAGAATGTTTATAGATGTGTGTGCATGTTAATATGTGCACGCATACTCATTGCCTATGTAAAGGTTAGGCCAGACTTGATTGACATGTCCAGTCGGTCGTCTGTCAGCGAGCAGAAACTCCTGCAGCTCTGAGACAGAGGGAGGTTCATACGGAGGATCCCTAAGAGACATACTGTACAAACACACAGACACTCATAAATCGCACAAACACATGTCATTTATTAGCCCTTCACTATGAAAAGCTTCTGTAAATGTTAATGTTTGTTATGTAAACTTATTAGTCATCCCAGCTTCTTTTAACAACACACAGACCTGAGAGTGGGATTTTCTCAAGATGCCACACATGCTTTCTTTCTAAATGTTTCTTACCTGAAAGATCCCCCAAACCAGCCCAATCTCATGAACTTACCTCACTTCGAGGCGCTTCGGTTTCCTCTCCTACTCTGCCTGCTCTTATTTGTTCATCACAGTCACACATAGCTGGGGTTGTTTCCTTTTATAACTCTGTAATCATACACTCAAAAGTGACAAAGTTATCTAACATACTGTGTTCACTGTTCAGGCACTCAAAACCCATTTTATTCATGGTGAATGCAGACCTGATGTTTCATTCTCATGGGGCAACCCTGAGCCTTATCCTGTGAACTTTAACATTAGCTCACATGTTTCCACGATGACTGTGGACTGTTATGTAACACGTGGCTGCTCTGCGTGTGTCTGAGTTGCTACCCTGCTGCAGAGTAAAGCCTGCTGCTCTGTCCCTTTAAGAGATGTGGATGATATTCACCAGTGATTTATTAGCTTTATCTGCTTTTAATCTGCTCATACTGATTTAGGCTGTTTACTATCAAATAACCAATTAAAGAAAGGAAGACTGCATGACCTTAGGCGTGCAATAGTGCAACAGTAACAGTTGGCATAACCTCACTTTTATTTTGGAGTTCTCATCCTATATTTTCTTTCTGGTCCCTGTCAGAATTATAATGTTTTTATCTTTTGGGTCTCTTCTTACTCCTGAGCAAACACCTGATGGCACACCTACACTTCATCATCCAATCAAGGCCCAGCACTATATCTACCAGTCTCCACCAGTTTGTTCTGTCAGCTTGTGTGGTAGCAGAAGTGCTTTTATCTGCTTTTTTCAAGCTGAATTTATTTCTTGTTTGTTTAACCATTTCCTGCTTGAACTCTTTCCTGTTGTTCAAGGTTTCCTCTGCGTGCGGACACAAAACCCACAGTGGTAATAGGTCTCCAGTTGGTCCAGACACTACCAATCTCATCCTGACAAATCAATTACCCTTTAAACTGCCACTTCAGAGTTGCCTTTCATGCATCTAAGTTCAACTAATGACCAAACTTAGTAAATAAACCTTTGCTTTGCCATCATTTTAAAACTGTTTATGTACACAGACCAGCCACTTTATTAGGTACAAGAATGTGACCGTGACTCAAAGTTTTAAAACAGGAACCAGTAAGTAATGTCACCATGGCTACTTCCATTTCGATACATACTCACGGGCCAGTCTGTTCAGTACACCTGTTTAATTGCTTGTTAATGCAAATATCTAATGACTTACATTTACATGGCAGCTAGTCATTGCATTCAGGCATGTACACATGGTGAAGGTGACCTGCTGAAGTTGAAGCTAACCACCGGATAGGGGACGAAAGGTGGTTTAAGTGACTTTGAATGTGGCATTGTTGTTGGCAGCAGACAGGCACCAACAACCTTAAATATTCCTGAAACTGCTGATCTACAAGTGGCTGCAGCTCAGGAGGTAGAGCAGGTCATCTACTAAATGGAAAGTTAGTGGTTAGATCTCCTATGTCAAATATCCTTGGGTAAGATACTAATCCAAGTTGCTCTGTGATGCATCCAAAAGAGTGTACATGAATGTTAGATAAAAAGCACTTACTTGGGGGGAAAAGCGCTTGTATGAATGAGTGTAAAGTTGTATAACTTCACATTATTGAATTTTTGAAGTTTTGTGCTCAGGTGAAGTAGAAAAACGCTATATATGAACCAGTCCATTTATCTAATGTGATTTCCCCACACAACTCTGTCTAAAAAGGTCATCTTGAAGCCAGACTGCTTCAAGCTGGTACGAAGGCAGTATAAAGTCATGTAACCACTTGTCAAGGTCAACTTGTTACAACAAATGTATGCAGAAGAGGACCTCCGAACGTATATCACATTTAACTTTGGCTTACAGCAGCAGAAGACCACAGTGGGTGTGGCTCCTGTCAGAAAAGAACAGTTTGCACAGACTCACCAAAATTGTGCAACAGCACACTGGAAAAACATCAGCTGTTCTGATGAATCTCGATTTCTGCTGCGACATTCAAGCTGATGGTGCTGGAATGATTGTAGAGATATTTTGTTGATACACTTTGGGCCCTTTAGTACCAGCTGAGCATCATTTAAACACCACAGTTGACCTGAGTATTGTTGCTGACCATGTCCATCCCTTTGTGACAACACTGTACCATCTTCAGATGGCTGCTTCCAGCAGGATGAAAGACTGTGTCACAAAGCTCAGATCAATAAAAACTGCTTTCTTGAACATTTAAATGAGTTCACTGAATTCAAATGGCCTCCACAGTCACCAGATCTCAATCAAACAGAGCACTGTTAAGATATACAGCTCAGCAATTAGACATACCTGTTTTTGTCAGATTGATTAGGCAATATTAAGTAAGCTCTTGGCAATTAAAAAAAAAAAAAGCAAAGTGAAACAAATAATTATTTTATTTGAGGAATCCTTGACTAAAAAAGTAGGTGTCTTATCAGGAAAACTGTTCAAGGTTAAACCTTGTTAGAAGTCAGATATACATATTTTTGAACATTATGCATCTGACCAAACAATTTAAGTGAGATTTGACAAAACATTAATGGGTTTCATAAAACTGTCCGTACATAGCATGTGAGCAGGACTCCTAACACTCACAGAGAACATTTGAATATGATTTAAATATGAAAAACAAACCAGGAGAAACATGACATAAAGGCTCAGTGTGAGCGCTGCTGCTGCTGGACTGTAGAAAGGCAGCAGACAACCTCGAAAATAAAAATAAATAAATAAAGGTCACTCCAGACTTACACCTGCAACTACATCAAACAAAATCTAATTACACATCATATTTACAAACTACTGATCGCCAATTAGAGTGGAGTTCTACATATGGAGAGGTGTTCATTAATCAAATGAAGGTGCAGTGAGGAACAAAGGCTGTCAGAGAATAGGACACAGCCTCCTCTTTCGTGTCAGCTGTTCATCCAGCTTGAGGAGGAGGGACAGGAAGTTCCGGTTGGGGTAAATGGCTCGTTTTTGGACAACATGCTTCAGAGCATCTCTCAGAGTAAGACGCTGCCACAGCATCAAGTACGCTATGACCAAAGTGGCCGATCTACTCACACCCATGATGCAGTGCACCAGAACTTTTCCTGTAGAAAAGGATGGAAAATATCATGAGGGCCAGCTCTTGAAAAGAAAAAAAAAAACAGTATAATATTCACATTCAGTTTACCATCTTTGCTCATCAGGGCTTTGTGTATGAAGTCAGTTGCAGGTTTAAAGTACTGACTGAGGTCAAAGTCCTCTGAATCCTCCGCTGGGATGCCAAAGTAAACGCAGGTGTTCCCATAAAAACTCTGGTCACCAATGCTGCCCTGCTTGGAGTGCGCTGCGTTCAGGACATGAGTGATGCTAAGCTTATGCAATGTCTTTTTATTCTGTGCTACAGCCCTGTAGACATGGAAAAAGATGGAAAAAAGAGTAAAACTAAAGAATAGAACAGCCATGTCTAGTGTCTATAAATGCTAAATAACTTAAATGTAAAAGGAATACAAATTCTCCTTTTCAGCAGGCATTTCTCTCCAACAGAATTCAGAAAGATGTTGTACAAAAGCACACTCACACATTTCCTATGTACAGGTTGGGCCAGACTTCATCCACCGGTGTGAGCCCCACAGGGCAGGAATCCAAGATGACCTCCAGTTCTTTAATGAGTAGCAGGTCCTGTAGCTGTTTGCTCCTTGACATTCTCCCCGGACGCAGACTGCTCCTTCAGCACACCCCCGCACTGCTCTGGCTGTCTGTGCCCACCGTCCCCCTTCCCACCGAAGTCTACAGCTCGGTGAGAGGCATGAGCAGGTGGTTGTTTGAACGCTGCTTGGCTCCAAAATTAGCTCTCTGTGTTCAGTGTGCTCTCGGACTGTCTGGATGTAGTTATTTAATGTTGTAACGCTGTAGCATTGATTGGTCTGTTCACTGATGCTAAAAAACCCCAGGGGGAGAATTCAGGAGCTCGCTCTGATACCACTGATGTCACATTAGAAGAGGACAGGGGAGGGGAGTGAATGAAGCTGAACACTTTGGTTTATACATGCAATAAATGGTGCAAATGGAGGAGGAAATAGAGGGTTGTTTCTGGCTTTCTTACTCTGGCTCGTTTAAACCATCATCCTGCAGTTTTTGGTCCAGGTCTATGAGCTGTCGCAGGAAGCCTCTGTTGGGAAAAATCCAGCGCTTCTGCTGCACACAACGTATAGAGGACAACAGACTGAGGTGATGATGAATCATCAGGTAGGCTAGGACCAATGCAGCTGAACGACTCACACCCACAGCACAGTGCACAAACACTTTGCCTGAAAGTCAGAAAAGGCAGAAACAAATATAATGAAAACTCAGATCTGTATCATCCTCTCTGAAAATCTGCTTGCAGTACCTCCTGATGTCAAACCCTGGTGAATGAACTCAGCTGCGGGGTAGAAATATGGCGAGAGGTCAAATGTGGGGAGGTCGTTGGCAGGGACTCCGTAATATTTCACTGTGGTTCCATAGAAATCATCACTACCTTTACAGCAGAGTTTACCATGTGAGGCATTCAGCACATGAGTGATCCCTAGCTGGTAGAGCCCAAACTTGTCATGAGACATAAACCTGACACAAACAGCAGATGTAACACATGAATACAATCCAGATGTGCATACGTTGAATTTAAATCCAGCTCACGATACTCACATGTCTCCCAGAAACAGATTCGGCCACACCTCGTCTCCATGTCGACAGGAGCGTGGAGCTGAGTGTAAAACCTCCTCCAGATCCTGGAGAGATGGGATCTCCCACTTTCTCTCTGATCCCCCTGCCACACACTTCTCCTGTTTTGGCTCCAAATCTTGTATATCACATATCATCCCTGTGGCAGCACCTGAGGAGGACTTTCTGTCTGTCATTGCAAAGTTTTTACAATGGCAGACGGTCTGCTTTGTTCTTTACCAAAATGAAACCAAGCTGCACTCTGCTGCCTTCGCCTTGACTCTCTTTCAGCAGCAGTTCCACCTCACTCAGCCTCTGACTGTCAAAAACAGGTGGCTCATTGGCACTGGTTCTCAGTCAACCTCTCAAGCTTGCTTTCCAGTTATGGCAGACTCAACGGTACAATCTGTAGGAAAGGTATATGACATGAGATCTACTTAAACGTGATAGAAAAAACTATTTAAAAACATTTATGTTGAGAATATAATTATCTGTTGAGAGACCAAGGAGACCATTTGAGTACAATAAACTCATTGTTATGTTCAAGAAAGGTGTGTTATCGTGTGTTATCCATGCTCTTCTGCATATCTTGGTCATAATGAGAATTCCCAGCAGCTTAAAGCAGTTAGTCCAGAGGCATTTTCACTCTGAGATCTGCCATTCACTGAATAGTTTCTGTTTTTTGGGCCATTCTATGTAAACCTTAAAGACAGTTATGCAAGAAAATCCCAGTAAGTCAGCCATTTCTGAAATACTCAGACCAGACCAGCAACAATGCCACATTTAGAGACTTTTAAATCACCCTTATTCCCCATTCTGATGCTTTAGTAGGTACCATGTCTGCATACATAAATGCAGTTTTATTGTAATCTCTAATAAGCATTTGCTTAGTGAATGATGGCACATGTTTTTAACATTATAGGTTTAGTTTGTATTAACTTTTCTTCCTACTTTCCTCTACATAATGATGCTTTCACGGCTAAAAGAGTAACAAGATTTACTGCCGCAGTCGTCTTGACACTAATATTCAATGCCCCAAAATGACAATGAAAACAGCTCATTTCATCAATGATTTGTTGCTAAAACGATAGCACACTCTTCACTTATACATAGCTTAAGTTCATGCATGAGATATTGATGTATAACATAACCTCATATAAAAAAGTTTGAATGTTATAAAGGAGGGGAAATGAATGCCAAGGCAAGAATGACAATACTGTTTTAAGAACGAAAACCACAATAAAACAGTCAAAGTTGACGGATTATCCCAGGCTTTCCAAGTGTAACCAGCAGATGTCAGTGTCCTTTGAGCTGAAGTCTCGCAGGAAGCATCCTGCTCCTCTTGGCTGCTTTTTGTTTGCTGTTGCCTCTTCCTGTTTGTTGTTGCTTAGTAGTCCGAAGCATGTTGGCTGTGAAATACTCCTATGAGCGGTGGAGTAAACAGACGGCTCATCCGCACCTTGTAGCAGCGCAGTGACAGTGGATGTTTGGTAAGTGAGACGATCATTGGTTATAATAAAGTGGACTTCCTGTGACGTGTTTGCTCTAAGTTGAACATTTTTGTTCATGTGAAGAAAGTTGCTGAGCTAGTAGTGAAATGTTGCAATCTGACGTTACATTGTAGCCTCTGCGGTGAAAAGACACTATGAGCTCTTTGTTGAGCTGCCTCTGTCTCTCTCACACACTGAAGGGCTTTCTCTCGCTCTCTCTCTCTCTCTCTCTCTCTCTCTCTCTCTCTCACACACACACACTGAGCTGTGTCCTACTGCCTGACTGTGACTCACTGTAAGCCAGCCAAACAAGCTGACATGGCACTTTTATATCCCAAGTAGCTGCGGGATGTTGCCAGTAAAATCTCGAGGCTAGTTAAAAATAACTTATTTCTCTTTGAGGGAGCAGATCTGCACACGCCTCGGTGAGTGAGCTGCTTGTAGGTTTCAGGGATTTTCATCAGCGGTGACTTTCAGTGCCAAACTGAACCAGTGTCAGAGGAGTGATGTCATACTAGGTGTGGCTGTCAGGCTGAAGGCGGAATTCAGAAACCACCAACAAAAGCTTTGAGGCTAGAATCTAGTATTTAGGCTGTTTTATTTTTAAATCAATTAATCTTGTCATAAATGTTTAGCTGTTAAAATGTCAGAATATATTACGAAAAAATGTACAGCACGTTCCAGAAACTCTACCAGACTTTCTGCTTCTTAGAGGGATTGTTTGATGAATTTTGTCAGTTAATTTTTTGCTGCTTGATCAGCTAATCATTCAATCAGTCAGCTCCATAATGAGCCTGTTTAACATCATGATAAAAAAGAATTATTCCTGGATTTTCTCGGTTTGGTTCAGTACAAAATAAAAATTTCAAGGCTGTATATAGTGTCGACTCAGCAGGCAGGCCATCGGTACAGTACTACAGCCGTGTTGGTTGAACTTGTAGACCTTTGGAGTACGAGTGGAGCTGTACAGTGGTGAGCTTGTCAGAAGTTCAAAGGGCAGAAATGAGCGAACTGCAAAGCAAAGATTGATTATAGTCTCCTGTGGGTTTTTTTAGTGACTCACTGTTTTGGGGTTTTGAATTCCTGCTTTAGGTGGGACACTCTGTCCTGGCTAAAGCAGGACAAAGTGCTAACGTACAGTCACTGACCTGAACACAGATGAGGCAAAACCAGCTAAGCAGGCTGCAGCGTGCACTGCAGAGTTTCACTAAATAAGAGCACATGCAGGCAGCCAACCCCTCGGCTAATTAACCCTGCACTTACTGATTAAAAATGATGACTTTTTAATTGTTAAAGTGACCAAAAATGTGAAAACTGTAAAATACGGCAATAACAATTTGCCTTGACCTTGAAAGGACTCATTTTGTCCATCTAACAATCTCTAAATTATCAAAGTGGCTTCAATTCTGGGACGGCTGGATTACAAATCCCAGTTTTGGAGAAGTCATGATGGATATGCTTATCTGTGACAAAAATAACAGACCTCTAACCCATATATTTACTAAAGAAACAATAAATTTGTTGAAATTTGCTCTCATTTAGTTTTACTTTGGTTACTATACTGTTTTGTTTGAGATGCTGCTGTGCCTGATGCTGTTTTTTTTTTTTTTTTTTTTTTTTTTTAATCAAATTTCATGCCAAAAAAGAAAAAAAAACATGAATGGTTTGGAGAATAAAGAAGCTACTTTCAGCTGCTCTGTCATTCATAACGGGTCGCCACAGCGGGCTTTTCCGCATATTTAATTTGGCAGATCTACACCCCAGATGATCTTCTGGATGAACCAAAGAGATTCATGACTCTTCCCGGGGATCAAACCAGCGATCTCTCGCTTGTTATTCGAATGTATAAACCGCTACACTGTGGAGAATAATCAGCAAACTTATGAATAATTTATATAACTGCAGCGCTGTATGATATGAACAGCGGGGAAAGTGCTCGTGTTAATTTTCATGCAAATTGAGTAGAAGTGTCAGTGGGTGAGCTTCAGGCAGTTTTGCATTAAAAGAATGGCACTGAACAGTTATGAAATCAAGTGATCAAAATGCAGAGGAGGACGTGGCACTTAATTATCAAGCTTTAGAGAATTGTTAACAGCACCCTTTGATCAGTCAGAACATCAGTGTGTGTGCGTGTGCATACTTCTTTTCTCTGCCGCTGTAATTTCAGTTATTTTTTTATCTGTCATACCCCACGTTACTTAACAGTGTTTGTTTCTGCAGCAGCATGGCACTGTCGGAAGATGATGTGAGTGCCTGGAGCTGTAAGCAGGTGGCCCAGTGGCTGAAGGAAGAAGGTTTTGGGCAGTACGTGGAGCTACTGTGCACACAGCACCGCCTGGACGGCCTCAGTCTGCTGGCTCTGACTGAGGCCGACCTGAGGGGTCCTCCTCTGGGCCTCACGGTGCTGGGAGACATCAAAAGGCTAACCATAGCCCTCCGCCAGCTCCAGAGAAAAAACCAGGCCCAGCTAGAGGAGCTGGGCCTCTCACCTTCGGACAGTCTTCCCGCCGGGCTCTCCACAGGCACTACTGGGGTCAAGTGGAGCTGCGATGGAGCTGACGGGTGTAATGGAGGTGATCGCTTGTGTAACGGGACTGAGCTGCGGTCAAGGAACAGCAATAGATCTGGATACAGCTCAGGAGAGGTGCTGTGTCACACACACTCCAACGGGAGGTGTAGGCAGCACTTAGCTGGTAGATTGGACCCAGAGGTTTGGAAAACAGTCATCAGTTCCATATATGTTTTTCTTGTTTTTGGATTCACATCTTTTGTCATGGTCATCGTACATGAGCGCGTCCCTGACATGAGGACATACCCACCGCTGCCTGATATATTCCTGGACAGGTACAAGCTTGCATATTTTATATGTTTTGCATATTTTGCACTGATAAGTATCTATATGGTGGTTCCAGGGATTGTTGAGCAACGTAAGCTCCATAGTTCACGTACACATTGAGCTGCACTCATATCTTATCTGCTTTCTGATATGCATGTTTTTGTACTCTTAACAGTGTACCCAGAATTCCTTGGGCTTTTGCCATGGCTGAAGCTTGTGGTCTCATCTTATGTTACATGTTTCTGTTGATCCTGCTCCTTCACAAACACAGGTAGCCCATAGGTCCTGTTTCTGCAGTTTGCACATTTCTAGCTGCTGCCATCACATTACGCTGAGTTGGGCGTGCGTCTGTGTTTCAGGTCCATCCTCTTCAGACGGCTGTGTTCTTTAATGGGAACGGTGTTTTTGCTTCGTTGCTGCACCATGTTTGCCACCTCGCTTTCTGTGCCAGGGCAGCACCTGAAGTGTGCCAGCAAGGTGGGAAGTGCAAATCATTTTTCCTCCTGGAGTTTTTTTTATTTTTATTCTCATTGCTGTTGGCAGTGTTACAGTTCAGTTGATCACTCAGCTGTACTGCGGTGATAACTAATAAACAGCTGCCACTGTGATTCACAGCATGACTAATTACTGGAGGGGTTTTTTTTGTCCCTCAGACATATGGTGACACCTGGGGAAAGATACAGAGGGCTCTAACAATCTGGAGTGGATTTGGGATGACTCTGACAGGCGTGCAAACCTGTGGAGACTACATGTTCAGTGGGCACACTGTTGTCATCACGATGCTCAACTTCTTTGTGACTGAATGTGAGGATTAATTATTTTGTTCGGCTTTCAATGAGTTTAGTGAGAGTGTACTTTCTTGTTAGGTCTTGTATTTTTACTAGTAGGAAAGAAATGATGTGATTATAATTAAGGAAAGTACACCTTCTTTTAACTCTAAGGTTTTATGTATTGGGACTTAATTTTTTTTATAAATCACCTGTTCCTCAGCAGGTCTTAAATTCCCTTAAATACACCTCATGTCATTATTTATTTAACAATAGATAAGCCAAAATGCAGAAGTAATGCATAAAACAACTAAGCACAGGCTTACCTCTGTCATAGGAATCAAGACCACAAGTAGAAACAAGTGTAAGTAATATCTGATCATCAGCAAGTGTGAGCACCTCTATCACAGTAGAGGTTTGCAGCGGCTGTTTGTTGATTTGGAGCATTTAGACAAGTGTTAACACAATGCCAAACATGAAATGTATCAGAAACAGTTGTTTCTGCCCATCAGTCTGGGAGCAGTTAAAGTCCATTTCCAAACTATTTGAAGTCCATCAATCAGAAAAAGACCGAACAAGTATGGCTTGTTTGGAAGAGTTGCCACGAGACTCTTCTCCCTAAAAAGAACATGGCATTAATGTTAAGCTTTGAAAACTTCCTTTCAACAAACCACAAAACCTCTGGAAAAATGTCTTTTGGATAGAGAAGACCAAAGTGGATATGTCTGGACAAAATGCACAGTGGCACATTTGGCAACAACAAAGTATATCAGCACAAATATCTCATACCAGCTGTCCAGCTCAAAATAAACTAGTACCAAGGATGTCTGCAAGCTTTGAATATACATAAAATACACTGAGCATGTCTTATAATTATGTTTCCTAATTGCAGATACTCCACGAACATGGAATCTGATTCACACCATATCTTGGGTGTTAAACCTGTTTGGGATTTTCTTCATCCTGGCTGCTCACGAGCACTACTCCATCGACGTGTTCATCGCCTTCTACATCACCACCCGCCTCTTCCTCTACTATCACACCTTAGCTAACACTCGTGCCTACCAGCATAGCCGAAGGGCACGCATTTGGTTCCCCATGTTCTCCTTTTTTGAGTGTAACGTGAATGGACCCGTCCCCAACCAATATCACTGGCCCTTCAGTAAACCGGCCTTCATGAAAACTCTGATTGGATAAAGTTGAAGTTACAGTAGTGGAAACATGCATGGGACTCTAATGTGAATGCCTTAGTGAAAAAACTTGATAATTTATTATACAAAAAAACTTAAAAACATGTTCTCTTTGATTAATTTCTCTGATAAAAGTGACAGTTGTGGAACAATACTTTCTTACATGTTAGATTAGCTGTCAGTATAGAAGTTAGCTAACTTCTATGTTGACATTTAGCTAAGCTTAGCACATGGACTGGAAACCGGGGTATAGTTGACCAGGGTCTGTTTAAGGGTACACTACCAGCACATTTGAAATGATAAACTCTTTTATAAACATCAAGTTTTAGTAATACTGATGTTTTGATATTTGTTGTTTGGATTTTTATTTTTTTATTTTTTAACTTTGGATAAATGTCGTTGGTTGTTTCTGGTCTTTACGCTAAGCTAAGCTATGCTGTCTGGCTGCTAACTATAGAGGTTTCTCACAGGACAACAGATTTCTCACCATGTTGGACGTGGTTGCAAGAAGATCATTGTAAACGTCTGTAGTTAGCATGGAAGATACCAACTTAAGTGGAAATACTCTCTTACTAACCACTGAGTGGTAGTGAAACTTGGAAAAAGTGTAGCGCAAACCAGAAATGGAGATTGTCTCCAAAATAAAAGCTGTTTCTCACAGTTTACAATGTTATTTTTAAAACTCAACTTCTGCTTTCACTTTAAAGTCAAATAGTCTCTGTTTGTTGGACTTCTCACAGTTTAACTACTTTTTGGAGAGCAGTTGGTGAGTGATTGCAGACAAGTTGCTGTTTTCATGCTACGTAACTATGGGGAATCAAAATAATCTCAAAGAGGTTTTTGCCAACCAGTAGGGGATTACTCGTTTTTCCCTAGTAACTGGTGGGGGTCGGGTCACTGAATGTTCTCTACACCTGTGAGAGTGGGGCCTTATTTACTTGGCCTATATTGTCACATGTCCAAAATGGCAAAAGTTAACATCACGTGGTTAGCGGTCACATGACTCCAAAAAGTCAGTTTCATATGTACATTATATCAGACGCTGAATAAGTGTTTGTCTCAAAATGTTGAGCAGTACCTTTAAATGTAATTGCACACTGCCAAAGGAAAAGAATGAGATTTATTTGTTGGCTAAGCGATGCAGGTACATTTATTTTCTTTGAAGATTTGCCTTTAAATGATCACTTTTGTCATTCTTAGCTTCTGCTTTGGGTTTGTTTACTGTTCGGTGGTGGTTTGGGTTTTTGGTGGTACTTGATAATTACAGCAGAAATCTAATGAGATAGCTGTGGGTTGATACTGTAGTTGTGCCTCTTCGGGAGTTGAGGTGGTGATGCCTCAGAGCTCAGGCTTTGCTGCAAACATATCTGACACCTGTTGGATAGCTGCTACCAAAGGAGCACTCGTTTCTTTAGATGTGCAAAAAAAAAAAAAAAATCCTCTGCACTAACATAAAAAATGTCTTTTATTTCACTTGCACTAAGATGAACTCACCACTGACATAGAGCTCCCTATATTCAGAGTTAAACTCAATAAAGTATGTGAATATTCATTGCAAAAAATGTATATTTTGCACATTAAACCTTATATGTGTAATTGTCTCTTTATCCCAGTTTGATACTCTGTCATGGTTTTCTACGATTTTTTTTGATTTTTTTTTTTTTTTTTTACTGATTGTTAAGTGGTGACTGTAGAAACATGGAGATATCATCTGTTGCCTATAAAGCTTTAAAAGCAGTTTGTTTTTTTTAAGCAAAGGTTCAAAAGTGCAGTGTTTACTCTGGCAGGTCTGATCCAAACTTTTATCTCTTTAACTGTTTACAACGTGTATCATTTATCGATGCAAGTAATCAATCTCTGCCTTTTGGCTCAGGAATAAAAGTTGCTAGACAAGGAAAATAACTTTTGTTTTTCTGACTAATTATTTCACGGCTGCTTTTTCACTGTGCTTGAGTTTGATTCGTGAGAAGAAACAAACCATTTCTATCGCTGGTGAAAATGTTGTCTTTGATATGCAGTTTCAACATAACCTGCTGGTCTTCTCCACCTTAAAACAAATATTTGATAAAAAACGTTCATCACTGTTTAAATATTATCATAATGATATACATGGGAGTCACACCTTAATAAAATCCGTGACTACCGAATTTTCTCACACAGTTTTTCTGTTGGCTGGGATACATCATAACTGAGGATGGTACGTATTTTACACTTTCTTTTATATATTCTCTAATCACAGCTATTTTTTTAAAATAACTTTCAGTATAAATGTAAATATGAATAGTTATGAGATTTCAATCACGTAATTGTTGTCAGAGTGTATATATTTCACAAACTCAGTTCCAAAAATGTTATAAAATGTAAAAGAAAACAGATTTTTAAATCTCATAAACCCATGTTTTATTCACCATAGAATATGTAAATCATACCAGTGTTTAAAAAGAGAAAATTTAACATTTTTTAAAATTAATTTAATGGTACCAAAGCTTCCCTGTTTATCTCTGTGTTGCATCCACTCTTTTTTTAACTATAGTCCACAAAAATATTTCTTGATCGACCAAAAGTTTGGTTCACTTTGTCCTTTTTAAATAAGCTTTGGCTCAGAGAAGATGGTGGCTTTTCATCATCATGTTCATATCGTTAGCTTCATAGCATAATTGCCTAAGTCATTTGACTAAGTCAATGACTTAGGCACTTATGCTATGAAGCTAATGAATATGGCTTCTTCTTTGTATGATAGAGCTTTAAGTGGCATTTGTGGATGACACAGTTAACTTTGTACAGTGATTTCTGGAAGTGTTTTTTTTTTTGAGCCCATGCAGGGATTTCCGTGACAGATTCATCCTTGTTCTTAATCTCGTCCTGCCTGATGGACCAAAGATCAAACGTCCAGAATTCGTTTTCAGCCGTATCTCCTGCGCACAGAGATTTCTGCAGATGCTCTGAATCTTTGGATGATGTTTTGTGCTGTAGATGATGAAATATTCAAAGTCTTTGCAGTTTATGTTGGGTCACATTATTCTGAAATTCTTCCACAATTTGTAGAGGCAGATTTTTGCAGATTGGTAAACCTCTGCTCAGTCCTGTTGCTAACCTGTTGCCAATGAACCTAATTACAAATCTTTGACTTTCTTTTTAGTAATTGTACCTACTTTTTTTTTTAGATGTGGTACTGTCAATTCAGATTCAAAATAAGCTCATAATTTTCATGAATTAGTGTTTAAACTAAGATATTTTACTGAGTTTATGACACCTGCAAATCATTCTGCTTTTTCAGAATTATATTTTATATTTACACACGCCTCGGGTTATGTAAGATATAAGGTACAACTGTGTATACACTGTGTCAACTGAACAGAATAGTTGTTAGTCGAAGCAGTAGTTGGCCATTTCCTGTCATGTTAAAGGTCTTAAAAGGATAGAAATTACTTTAGTATGAAATGTATTTCTCTTTCAGTCCTCTCTACATGTGTTTGTCTGTCTGCTGGGGCTCGTTGTGCTCTGTCACTCTCAATGCTTCTTCGAGGAGTTAGAGGTCAAAGATCCAAATAACCCTCCAAAAGGTGAGTCACATGAGACCTTTCTTGTACAGATACAATACTGCAGCAGTGCAGCAGGACACTGGGTGTGGGGGAAAGGTTTCTCTGTCATGATTTACAGATATTAGACATTTATTCCACATCTAATCCCTTAACCACACCTATGCATACACTAATAGATGCTTAAACACAAGTAAGGAGTGCCTCTGAGTAAGTAAGTCAACAACTCCTTTGAGTTGAGCTGTGTTTTCATTTCTTTACATGTAGGGTGTGTGGATAAGGATGGAGAGCTGCATGATTTTGACTCTGCATGGGTGAGAGACTGCATGGACTGCTCTTGTACAAGCGAGGGTTTGAGCTGCTGTACCAAGTAAGACTTCCACATTATTGTTTTTTTTTAATCATTAAGGCATTTTTTCTTTAAACAAATAAACCTCTTTTCTCTCAGCTTTCTTACTCGTAGGACTGTGATAAGTTCTCTTTTTAGGCTTTAACAGTGATAACTTCCAATTTTAGAGTTACTAAATGAACAAAACCCCTGAGATTGTTTTTGATTATTATTGTTTCTTTTTTTCTTTTTGTATCATAGGATCCCCGATGCAAACACTGTAGATGTTCCTGAGGAGTGTGAGCTGGTTGTGAATGAGAAGGCCTGCTCTGTTAAGGTGGTGATGAAGTCTGACAATGAAAAAGAGTGCAGCCCTATCTGAATACACTCTAAAGGCGACTAAAATCCAGACCGGGTCTAGATTATGACATTAAATTACCAATGAACAAAGATGACCACTTTATCAAACTTGCTCTTCATCAATAAATTCGGTTCAACTCTGCTTCCTGAGTCTTCAGTGTCTTCTTGTCAGCACTTGCAGCTGGTTTCATTTTCAGGATGCAATTGAATAAATTCACCACTGTGTGACAGCAGAGCACGGTCCTCAGAGGGTCTTTGGCACCTGAAGGGGCTCTAAGCACAATTATAGCTGTGCTCCTTCGCTGCTGCCTCTGACACAATCGCTTTGGTTGTTATAGTGCACAGCTTCTTCTCCAACTCTAATCCCTGAGGATTCACACCTGTTCAGAGCATCATTTTCTCTCATCCTGGCTTCACTGAAACTCATTTTTCAGCTAAACCATCACGTGAGTCCTTTATCTTTCTTTTTTTTAAACACGCAATATTGATGTATTGAATGGATTCATCATCTTTGTCGAGGGAAATCAGTATTGATTAGGA
Source organism: Mchenga conophoros (assembly GCF_057382185.1). Lineage (NCBI taxonomy): Eukaryota > Metazoa > Chordata > Actinopteri > Cichliformes > Cichlidae > Mchenga > Mchenga conophoros. Next base: position 19,077,172 of record NC_140538.1, read on the forward strand.
TTCAATCAGCTATGAAATGAATGCTGTATTGTTTCTAGACTGTCAGCTTGCAGTGTCCAGAGACTGTAAGCAGGTGTAATGTAGGTCTCTCCTTCTACAAATATCTTTTCAATTATACAGTCTAACAAAAGCATCTGACAGCACGCATGTCTGGTGGTATTTATCCAAAAGAAAACGCAAACAGGGGAACAACATTGCATTCATATTTCGTGTTCTTTGTTGAAATGTAAAGAGAACCACATTGTGAAAGTATTTGTAGTAGATTTGAGAGGTGTCACCCACAATCCCTGACACCTCCAGCAGATAACAAGGCTTAGCTCAGGTTGAGCACACTGCACAGTGCCTGCTGCCGTTACCCTGATTATCACCGGCACAAGGCAATATGAAAGAAAATAGTCTCTGAGCAGCTGTATCGATTGCACACACATATTGGACTATTCTTTTGGATTTAGGAAATTTTTAGAATCTAGTAAGTGGCTGTACTGGTAAGAAGTGAAGCAGAAACACAACCTGTGATTGCAGAGGGGTAATTGAAAGACTGGGCTTTTTTTGTTTTTCAGTCAAGCATATATCTTTATTTTCATTTTCAAATGCATTTTACCTGCAGTACAGATTCATTACACGCAAAAAACAAACAAACCCCAAATCGTTCATCCCTTTGGAATAGCACATGTCAGACCTTTATAATCAAGTGCAGTGTTCAGCTATAATAAACTATTTTTCATTTCTCAGAAATATTACCTTTATATGACACTACCCTCAGCACTCTTTAGCAGGTAGATTAAGTGCAAGATTGCTGCTTAAAAGGTATATGTGGAATCCACCTTTCACTGCACAGTACAATGTCTTTTTAAAAATAAAAAGGTGAAGCTTCTCCAAGGAAAATTACAGCCTTGCCTTCATTTCTGTTTCATCTATTTTCTCTGAGATGGAGGGCACTTTTTGAGGCAAAGATAAGAATAATATGACGGGTCAAGTGGAGACAGGTCACAGTGTTCCTTACCATGCAGAGACTTAGCGCTGCAGTGTGTCCAACACACTAACACAACTACTTGATGTATGTGTTCCCCACAGCATCGCACAATTGCAGCATTAGCGGTTTAAAAATGGCTGTTGGTTTTCAATATTTCCTTTTCTTACTACTGCTGTACATGGTTTCTACTCACTGTTGCAGTTCTTTGTTGCATGTAGTTACCGGTGACATTACACTTGCCTTTCCTCACCGAACAAAGGATGATCGATGCTGTGCCACCCTGCCTGCAGCTCACTCAACACACTGACACAGTAGGTTAGTAATGATGCAGGGTGAAGTGACTGATAGCAAAGTGTGTGCGCTGTTAATGGAAAGTGACAGTCTCGTTTTCTTATGGTTTTCATGGCACATAGCAGAGGTTCCAGGGAAGATGGCTACAGTCCATTTTTAGGATCATGACAATGTCATACCCTTTCATTAAAATAAATGAATCTAAGTCTGTGTATTCATAATCATTTTGATATCATTAGCTTTTTATGTTCAGTCTTGAGACCTGACTGTTGATTTTTGGACAAGGAATTGCAGCAATTATTAGTGTGAGGCCAAGTCGCTTACAAAAGAATGTAATTATCACCTTTTATCACCTGTACTCAAAGTCTTTTGTTATTTAAACTGTGAAAGCACTTCATATTTTCTTCCTTTTTATATAGGTGTCATTCTTACATGAGGACTGCAGTCAACCTGATATCTAAGACAAAGATAAATCTAGATGTTTAATAATTATAATGTTCAACATCTGGATTTAAAGTGTGGAGGATCGCAAGAGCAGTCGTTGGTCCTGACAGTTTGTCTCCACCACGTGCATTTTTTCTGCACGTTTTTCAGTCATCTGTCTCACAGGACTGACAGAACACATACTCTCTTATCTTCACCAACTCACCTGTCTACACAAGCACAGCTTCTGTTGTATTTTATCAAGTCTATTTTGCCTTTTGTAATGTACAAACATTCACTGGCCACTTTGTTAGGTACAGTGGTTCAACTGCTTGTTAACACAAATATAATCAGCTGTCACATGGACGCTAGTTAATATAGATATGAAGTTCAACCTTAGCATTAGAATGGGATGATTTAAAGTACTTTGAATGTCGCATGATTGTTGCTGATATAAGGGTTGGTTTGATTGTGTCAGAAACTGCTTGGATTATCCTACACAACTGTCTCTACAGTTTTCAGAGAACAGCCCAAAAAAGCCTGGGCTAAAATGTCGTATTGATGCCAAAAGTCAAAGGAGTATGGCCAGATTGCCAAGGGCAACGGTAACTCTAATAACCGCTCTTTATGACAGAGCTATGCAGAAGAGCATCTCTAAACACATTACCTGTCAAGCCTTGAAGCGTATAGGCCAGGGGTAGGGAACCCGAGAGCCAGTGTCCTGCAGGTTTTAGATGTGTCCTTAATCCAACACAGCTGGTCTAAATGGCTAAATTACCTCTTCAACATGTCTTGAAGTCTCCAGAGGCCTGGTGATGAACTAATCATTTGATTCAGACGTGTTGATCAAGGGTGAGATCTAAAACCTGCAGGACACCGGCTCTCGAGGCCTGGAGTTCCCTACCCCTGGTATAGGCAGTAGCAGAAGACCACACTAGATGCCACTCCTGTCAGCTAAGAAGAGGAATGCAAGGAATCTTCTTAGCTGACATTTCACACGAGCTAACCAGAAGTGGACAGGAAAAGACTGGAAAAATGTTGCTTGGTCTGATGAAAAAAATTTGATGGGTCAGAATTTTGCATAATAATGACTTGGGGGATATTTTTTTGTACACTCTGGGCCTCTTTATACCAACTGAACATCATTTAAATAGTACAGCCTACCCGAGTATTGTTGATGATCATGTTTTTTATGACCATATTGCATCTATACTCAGATGGCTGCTTACAGCAGAAATATGCATCATTTCAGAAATAGAGCACCTTTGGGATGTGGTGGAATGGAAGATAAACGCACAGCCAAAAAATCTGCACCAACTGTGTGACTCTATCCTGTTAATTTGGACCAAAACTCTGAGGAATTTTTCCAGCACTTTGTTGAATCTCTGCCATGAAGAATTAATGCACTCCAAAGGCAAACGGGGGACCAACCTTGTACTGGCAAAGCGTAACTAATAAATGAGGCCAGTGAATGTAATACTACTTGTTTAGTGGGATCTGAGGACTTCCAAAATGTCAGGTAATATACGACTCAGTAGTGGGCCTGAATGAATCTTGTGTAGACACAGATTGACCATAAAGTGACTGCAATGACTCACACAGACCATCCATTACTCGCAGTCCTGATATCCTTGCTACACCAAAGAGCCCCTACGAATTTGAAGTCAGCAAACTAGCCAATGAGTCATCATAGTGTTTAGGATTTCTGCTCTGGGGACCCATGAATGTTAGTAAAACATTTCATAGTAACCCACTCATCCATTTTCTTTTGCTTACCAACCCCTGGACAGGTTCTCAGTCTGTCGCAGGGCTAACAAAGAGACAGACAAACATGTTCTCATCACTTAGATTCACCATTTAACCTAACCTGACTAACTGCATGTCTTTGGACTGTGGGAGGAAGCCGGAGTACCCGTGCAGACACAGGAGAACATAAAAAACTCCACACAGAAAGGCCTCAGCCTGAACCCGCAACCTTCTTGCCTTGAAGCAACAGTGCTAACCACTGTTCCACCCAGGAGCGTAATTTCCAGGGGGGTTAGAGGGGTTATGACCCCCCAATAATGTGGCTCAAGAGTTGGGAGTTCGCCTTGTAATTTGAAGGTTGCCGGTTCGAGCCCCGGCTTGGACAGTCTTGGTCGTTGTGTCCTTGGGCAAGACATTTCACCCGTTGCCTACTGGTGGTGGTCAGAGGGCCCGGTGGCGCCAGTGTCCAGCAGCCTCGCCTCTGTCAGTGCGCCCCAGGGTGGCTGTGGCTACAATGTAGCTGCCATCACCAGTGTGTGAATGGGTGGATGACTGGATATAAAAGCGCTTTGGGGTCCTTAGGGACTAGTAAAGCGCTATATAAATACAGGCCATTTACCATAATCAGACGCAACCAATATAACCCCCCCACCACCACCAATAAAATTATGAATTATCTTGCATAAATAGGCTGATTTTCTTTACTCATTTCAGGTATTACCAGCAATATAGTAGCATATTTAATCATCTGGGAATTTACCCAGATTTATTTATTTATTTAGACAGAGATCTTGCTGTCTTGCCCCCCCAATGTTCAGCACAAAGCTACGCTGATGGTTCCACCCCATCAAACATTTATTGTACATATAATTGAACTTCCTTCAACTCTATCAGGCACTAATTCCTCACACATGTAGTTTCTATTTTTTAGAAACAGGATCAGCTTAGTTCTCCTTCATTTATAGCAACAGTATCACTCCTACATACACACATTAATTGACTTCTATAGTATAAGAGCAGTAGAATAAATGCATTTCATGAATCTGTGATTTCTCTCTTTGTTTCAGATGCATGTTTTCAGAGGGCTGGGATGGACAGTTTGATCCATGGTGCTGGTGACACTTCAGTCTTGGTGAGATGTCCTTGAGTGGCAACACAACCCAGTCTTCTTTGTCAGCGTCACCTTTTCCTTTGATCTTCAACAGCTCCACCCCTCCACAATCCTCAGCTTGGGAGAAAGAGCGAGCCAGCCATGGGTCTGTACAGGACTGGCCAGGGAATGAGACCCAGCTCCTCTCAGACTTCGCCATTCTGGAGCATGATGAGCAGTGCCACATGTCTCCTGTTCTGACAGCATGCCTTGTAGCCTGGTACAGTGTTACAATGGTGCTAGGGTTGGTGGGCAACATTGGCCTCATTTGCATCATTGCCCGCCGCAGAGAAAAGGTCAATGTCACCAGCATTTTCATCTGCAACCTGTCATTCTCTGACATTCTGGTATGTGTCTTCTGCCTCCCCTTCACTGTCATATACACAATCATGGACCACTGGGTGTTTGGCTCGCTGTTATGTCGCCTGGTGCCGTTCATCCAGTGTGTCTCTGTGAGTGTGTCAGTGCTGTCTCTAGTGTTTATCGCCTTAGAAAGGCACCAGCTTATCATTAACCCCTCTGGATGGAAACCAAGTGTTCCTCAGGCCTACATGGCAATTGTTCTCATTTGGATACTGGCCTGCTTCACATCTTTGCCTTTCTTAGCCTTTCAGCTGCTCACAAATGAGCCCTATACCAATGTAATCCTGCCCGTGTCATCGGTACATGACCAAGATTTTCCTCATGCTTATCTCAACACATCTCCTACTCATACATACAAAAACCTGTCTGCGCTTCAAAATTCATACCGTTCCCTCTTTTCTTACGTCCCCACCTCTTCACATATGGAAGCCTGTGTGGAGCACTGGCCATCCCAGGGTCACAGGGTCGCTTACACCACATGGCTTCTGCTGTTCCAGTACTGTGGGCCACTGTTTTTGGTCCTGCTCTGTTATGTTAGAGTTATTGTGCGGCTCCGTCACCGCAAAGAAATGTTGGACCGCGCCCGGACCCCCGAGTGCCAGCGCATGACCCACAGCCGCCGGATCAACATCATGCTGGTTGCTCTCATAACAGTCTTTGCCCTTTGCTGGCTTCCGCTCACCATCTTCAACGTGGTGTCAGACTGGAACCAGGAGGCTCTGCCCGTCTGTCACCACAACCTGCTGTTCTCCCTCTGCCACCTGCTGGCCATGTCCTCCACCTGCATTAACCCCGTCATCTACGGATTCCTGAACTCCAACTTTAGGCAAGAGGTGAGCGAGGTGCTCCTACACTGCCGCTGTTTCCCACTAGAGGAAGAGTGTGAGCAATATCCCATGTCCACTGTGCACATTGAAGTGTCCCATACCTCTGTGCCTCTAACCTGCAGGAGCAACTCTGTGTGACACTGATGCTTCAGCCTAAAGGATCCTTCTTACGTAAACTGTACAGTTGTAAGACAAACTGTTGCTGTTTGTTCTTACTTTAATGTCAATAGATCCATTTAAAAAGCAGCTTAAAGCTATTTATTGTAAATTTATATGTTTAAAAAAAAAGTTCACCACAAGTTTATGTAAAAAAAAATCTATGTTTTGTGTTAAATAAATATTAACTGAACTTAAACTAGGACGAAACTGTACTTTTGTATGATACCAGTATGTAACATAACATGGTGCAATCAGTCAGCCCAGCAAGTCACTGAAGCCTTGTTTCCACAACTTTGGCTCAACTCAACTTTGCTATACTCAGTTTCTCATTTCCACCTCAATGTGCATGGGGTCGTTATAACAACGTCATTGTTATCTGACAAAGACAACAACGATGGAGGACATCGAAAGAGTGGTATAAGTCTATAAGTCTATGGGTTTTTCTCAGACTTGGAAACCACGGTGTTGGTTTTTGTTGCTGGGTTTCACCTTTCCATTTGCACCTAATGACAAACCCTAAAAACAAGGTCGAGTCCAGTCAAACAGGTACTTGTAGAAAACAGGCATTAGTCATTGACGCATTACTATGAAACAGATTCCCAAAGTGTGGGCTGGAGCCACAATAGGCTGCGAGTGTACTACAGGTACAGAAATTCCGTAAAATGGATTTATTTATTTAAAAAGTGAATAAAAATGATAAGATGCGGTTAGTTTGTTATATTACTTATTAATCCAACCTATATTTGCTTCTCTTGTATTGAAGTTTATATCCCAGTAGCAGGTGGGTCCCATATTGACCATAGTATTTTACGTATGACTTGGTAACTTTAGCAATTTCTAGCCAAAAGCCTGTTTATGTTTTTTGAATAACATTTTCAAGGAAATACATCTCTTTTTATTGTATTTTAATTGAAGTGAAATTTTAAAATGGGTGTGCCCCATGGGATCTTCTAGTTTTTAATTGGGCTGAAGCACTCTTGACTTTGGGAATCGCTGCTATAAACAATGGTGGTGCGGAAAAAGCAAAACTTTTTGAGGAATTTAAAGTAAGGGTTAAAAGAAATATCACGTCAAAAGAAATGCACAACACCTAAGAAAAAAATCTCAACACACCCACTGGTAAAATGCTGCCTGCAGTGGTGAAAATTGTAGTCAACATTTGCATAACAAAAAATACCTTTAAAGTGCAACGTTTTGTCAGTGGTTTAAAGTGAAGTGTTTCATACCGTGTCTTACTATGAGCAAACTGCAACTATAAAGACACTGAAAAAGGAGGTGCATTTAATCTTAACTGTTGCTTTTTCAGAATTTCATGCTTCATGCCATATACTATCTTACTGTATCCTGTTATTATGACATAAATCCAGCGGGTGTTAGCTTAACTGTGACTTATAGAATTACTGCCAGTTAAACATTTTAACACTTTAAATTTATGCTGGAATCATAGAACAAATCCATATTGCAGTATTATCAACACCTACAGTGGTGACCAGAGATAAAGGGAAAACAGAATGAAAGAGTGGAGGACCATAGTAAATGCCGATATATTTATAAGGCATGAGTGGTCATTTGACAGGTATTGCAATGTTTTAGAAGGACCAGTGTGGTTGGGGTTGTTCAGTTCAGGTGTCTCAATGAGCCATCAGACACCAAGAATAGTCATTATTCGTTTTATTTTTTGCACCTGTTTTCTGTGACATGTCAAAACCTTTGCTGAATCATATTAGTTGTTTATTAAGTATAAAACATGTGTGACCATACTGTGGCCTTCAGACTCACCGGACCTCAAACCAACAAAATGCCTAAAGTAAACTTTGAAGTGATGTGTTACACGGTGGGACGGAATGCCTCTCATAAGGATTCTACTCATCCTTCCATACACTTTCAGAGACTGTGAACTGTTCAGAGACTGTTTGTAACAGAGATTGTTTCAGAGACTGTGCTACCAGTTGTGGTGGTAGCACAGGCCCTAAATATAAATGTTCATTTCATTTATCGTGGAACTGCACGGTGTGCCATTTTGAGACATATTAGACGCTTATGTAACAAACTGTTTTATGAGAGACCCCCTGCCGTTGTATTTCACGTATTTCAGTACAATTCAGTCTTTTATATTCATAGTATCAACCCTGTGAAATTTCTGTCTTAGCTTTCATGGTGAATAAAACACAAGGAGGGTTTTGTTCTGTGATTGAAGTGACAAATAAAACTGAAACTTACTAACTTATATACATTGTTAAATTGCAGGCCTTAATTTATTTTTGATGGGTTCAGTAAATATTGAAATGCTTGGACATCAAATGTGCATGGGCATGATTTAAACTACATCAAAATGTGTTAAATAACTTGTTTCGTTGAGGCAGTATGTTTATGTTGTTGCAGTAAGTGCTAAGTTTTGCCTGCATGTGGATTACTTAAACGTGTCTTATCTAGAGACTTACTTATGTGTGAATTTAATAAATTTATATTCCTTGAAAGCGTCACAACTAATATCTCAAATAAATGTCTGTTTTAACTTCGACTACATTGCCAAAAGTATTAACTCGCCCCTTGTGATGATTGATTTCAGGTGATCCAAACACTTCCGTGGCCACAGGTGTATAAATTCAAGCACCTTGGCATGCAGACTGCTTCTACAAACATTTGTGAAAGAATGGGTCACTCTCAAGAGCTCACTGAAACTCAGCATGGTACTGTGATAGGATCCCACCAGTGCAGCAAGTCCAGCTACTAAATATTCCACAGTCAGCTGTTAGTGGTATTATAACAAAGTGTAAGGGATTGGGAATGACAGCAACTCAAAATGGTAGGCCACAGAGCTGAGTCAACGGACACTAAGGCACATAGTGCACAAACGTCGCCAACTTTCTGCAGAGTCAGTCCCTACAGGCCTCTAAACTTCATGTGGCCTTACGATTAGCTCAAAAACATTGTGTAGAGGGCTTCATGGAATGGGTTTTCATAGCTGAGCAGCTGCATCCAAGCCTTACATAACCAAGTGCAATGCAAAGTGTCAGTGTAAAACATGCCACTGGACTCTAGAGCAGTGGAGATGTGTTTTCTGGAGTGACAAATCACGCTTCTCCATCTGCCAATCGGATGGTGGAGTCTAGGTTTGGCAGTTGCCATGAGAACAGTACTTGTTTGCATTGTGTCAAGTGTAAAATCTGGTTGAGGGGGGGTGTATGGTGTAAAGTTGTTTTTTGGGAGTTGGGATCGGCCCCTTAGTTAAAGGAACTCTAAACGGTTCAGCATACCAAGACTTTGTGGACAATTTCATTCTCATACCTTTGTGGGAACAAACTGGTTCAACCTGGCTGCACACCAGTGCACAAAGCGAAGGATTAGCGAGTTTGGTGTGGAAGAACTTGACTGGCCTGTCCTGACCACAACCCAGCAAAGCACATTTGAGATGAATTAGTGCAGAGGCTGCAAACCAGCACTTCTTGTCCAACATCATTGTCTGACCTCACAGATGCACTTCTGGAGTCTGCAGATTTCTGAATGTTCAGAAATCCCAATAAATACACTCCTAAACCTTAGGGAAAGCCTTCCCAGAAGAGTTGACGGTATTATAGCTGCAATCATATTAAACCCTATGGATTAAGAGGAGGATGTCACTAAAATTCATAAGCATGTCAATGCAGATAAGCCAACATAGTGTAGATCATGTGTCATGAATTTATATGTAATTCACCTGCAAGCTGCTTTTTAAAACAATCTTTCTATTATTTATTGTCTTTATTTATCTTCCTTGTTAGTTTTCAATTTTGTGATTAAATATATTAATTGTTAAAAAGATTTTTTTGTTTCTTTTATTTCATCAAACTTATTTATTTTTGCATTATACTTACGAGTGTACATAAACAACCAACACAATAAACAAAAAAGCAGTAACTTACAAAATCTGATGGCTACCTTTTCTTTGCGCATATCAAGTAAAATTAACTGATTGTTGAATTAATTAATTAATTTTTTTAATTAGGCAGGCTAAATCGTGAGTTTTCTTCATGGAGCAAAACAGCAAGTGGCACAAACTCATACTTTGTATCATAACGGTACCGCATAACACTCGTCTTCTTTGGATTAGCAGTATATTTTCAGCGTTTGCAGAGCTTAACCGAATAAAAACTGTGATTAAAGGACACACGCGGTTTAGTAAACCCTTTGTAGGGGCCCTACCACATTCCTTTCTAGACCGGAAGTGTCGTATGTCACACATTAACCAATCATAGCTGTTTGTCCCAGACTACATCATTTCCACAAACTGCACGCGCGAACAATACAAGCAGGAGTGAGTTGTTGGTCGAAACTGTGCGATTTAAAAGTGACTGCCACACAAAGTAAGTCAACGGCAACCTCTGGAAGTGCGTGTTTATATCTTCTTTCACGTCTTCGGACTCCTAAATGTCACAATAAGTGAAATGCGTGTGCCAGCGGAAGTATGAACCATAGACGGCCACCATGGTTAGCTTCGCGAGTTTAGCATCAAAATGCAGCCTAACGGTTTTGTTAACATTATTGGCATTCATTCATGCTCTTTGATAAGTGTTAAATTTAACGACTCTGCCCTATATATTTTACGTTACACAGTAACTAATGTTATATCCATATGTTTGATAACCTGCCTTGAGTCAATTTCACTAATAGGTGGTTTAGTTAGCTAACAGTAAAATTGAGCGTTTTAATAATTTGATTTAAAGTACGAGTTAGTACAAAGCTTAGAAGTCGTCATATATTTTGTATGTACCTCCCATAGAGAGTATATTCATAATTTGCAGTGCTGTGGTATTCGCTACAAGTTTAAGCATGTACCCCCAGCAAGCGTCTGTGCCTTGAGTAATTTATCAAGAAGTGCTTGGGGTAATTGAATAATTGATTTGACACAACATTACTACGCAGCTCGCTTGTTATTCTCAGTTCAGAACAAAGTTGTCAGGATCTGATACCCCAACTTCAGACAAAACTGAGATTGTTATTTTTGACCGTAAAAATCTGATAAACATGGTGTCTAACCAGATATGTTGGCCTCCAGAGACATTGTGAGGAACCTAGGAGTCATTTTTGATTTGGTGTGCTCATAAAACAAATGTGTTGGACGGGTTCCTTTTATCTGGGCAGTGTCTCTAAAATGAGAAACCTCCTGTTGCAGTACACCATTGTACTTTTAAGGTTGGGCTAAAAAACCCCATCCTTTTTAATTAAGCTTATAGCTATGACTGGATCAGGTAACCCTGAACCATCCCTTACTTATGCTGCTCAGACTGCCGCAGTACTATTGATGCTATTTATATAGTTAAATAATCAGTTACATTAACGTATTCCTGATTTGTGGCTTTGATTTCAACACTTGACACACTTGAATGATGTCTGTCATTGATACATTTCTGATGTAGTATGGACCAGGATGGACAATTTCCTTGTTTCCTTGTGTCACAGTAAGAATTTCTTTGGACTGATGAAGCTAAACTTTAATTTCAAAAAATGTCGGGTTTTTTTTTTTTTTGAGTCCAATAAGTTAGTCAAGTGACTCGGTATTGTAAATAATATAAATCAGCCAGTTTTCTTGTTCTTAAAAGTGTGACAGAGTAAAATTCATGCGGTCTGCTAGGTCACAAGCTCACAGTATGTCTTTTTTTTAAATTTTCTAGTATCTGTGTTTCGGAGGTAAAGAGGCCAGTAATGACTACAACGACCAACTCTTCAGTTCTTAAAGGTATTGCACATCTTGGTGTTATTGCAATTAGAGCAGGGCGATATGGCCAAAAATATTTATCACGATATATATTTGAAAATTTGCGATAACGATATAACTGACGATATAATTGATGCGCGACAAAATACAACTCCACAACATTACTAGCGCAAAAAGACAACCTTCCATTTATTTTCACTTAAACAAGAAGCTGGTTTTTATGTACATTAAAGCTTTATAAAAATGTAACAGTGCAAATGCAAATTCCTTGCTGAAAGTTTAACCAAAAGGCATTTCCAGTGGAAATGGGCTGACATATCCTGAGCATAACCATGTATAATATCCACTGAAGTTAAAAAGAGGTGCTTTGCAACATTAAACTGCAGTGTGCAGTACGTATTTTTCGGACCATAAGGTGCACAGGATTATAAGGCACATTAAGCGAAACAAAGCAGTCAGATAAATCAAACTTTATTAAACTCATTCTTCTTGCTTCCTCCACTTCTGTACCATTGATTCATTAATGTTGAATTCTCTGGCAGCTGCTCTATTCCCATGTTGTTGCAGTATATTAATGACTAACCTCGTATTGTGGATGGATTATCTCAGTTGTTCTCCTGACTGAAGTTTGGTCCGTTTACAGCATCCTGCCATGCGATTGCATTTGTCTCTAACCATGAGGAACCTTCACGTTAACTTTTATAAGTGTAAAAGTGTTAGTGTTCATCCTCCAGCTGCACTGTTTATGTTATGCTAACATAGCTGTGTCGCTAGCGATTACGTAGCACATAATTATATACCAGCTAGCCCAACTTCAGTAACCCTACAAACGTCACTGTCATTTATGTTGGAAGTGATAGCAGAGCTGTAAGTTTGATTTTTTTTCAGAAATCTCTCAGTCAGAACTAGAGCTGGACGATAGAACGATAACGATATGTATCGCGATATAACTTTTACTCGATAGAGAAATTAAGCTATCGCGATAGACCTCGCCGCTCTTGTCCTCTTTAAAAAAAAAAAAAAAAAAAAGGTCAGCCAATCTAAATTAAGTAGCGCAGAGCCGAACCAATCACAGCCGCAGCGTCACGTCGCGTGACTTGTTACATACAGCACAAGTGCCAAGCCGCACGTGGGTTTGTTTGGGAAGCAGCCAGCGGGTAATGGAGCCAGCGCGTAATGGAGGAAATGAGTGTGCCGACTAGAAAAATCAACCGAGCGTGACCGAAGAGAAAACAGATGATGGTTCCAACGCCGGAGAGATTGTCGAACGGAAGAGCCATAGAAGTTCCGTAGTGTAAAGGTATTTCGGCTATTTCAAGTCTGACAAAAAATAGAGTAGCGTGCACTGTAAATTGTGCCGAAAGCAAGTCTGGAAATACAATAAACTGGTGCATGCGTCACACTGTGCGCCACGTTATTGTTTCGGTGAAATGAATTTCTACAATACTGTTACTGTTAATTCTACTCTCTGCAGTGTTTAAATGCTTACATATACACACAGTTACTGTCCCTCCACACATACGACTCGGTTCTGCTTCTATGCCCCAGCTTTGTTTACTTTTTCCCACCGAGGCTTCTAGACTTCTGATTGGCCAACATTTCTGCACGGTTAGGAATCTAGCGCCACCTGCTGCTTTGGCATGTTCATAGCAGCGTTTTCCTTCATTTCTGCCTTTATGTGTGGACGGGATTATTTTTTAAAACGAAAACGGAAAATCTCCGTTTTCAAAAATACCCGTGGACGTAGCCTCAGTCTCTGACTGGAAGCGCTAATTCGTCATTCGGCTTTTGTCAGACTAAAGTAACTGTTAAAACTGTTTGAAAAGCTAAGCTATACAACAAGGAGAGATTGAGAATTTCCTTTTAGTTCTCAGTTTATTTGATATTGACAAAAGTTAGTCAGTTTTGTCTGTTCTTCTGTAAAACAAACTAAGATTTATTTTTAGAATTAATATTTTGTTTCTAAGTGGAATTGACAATTTAGTCTGTTTCGTTTGTTCTGTTTTGAAACTTAAACGCTTTAGCGGCTGCCTTTTGTGTAGTTTGCAATATTTGCCTTTATTTATCTGAAAAAGTCTCATGTTCCTTAAGTACATCTACCCTGTTGAACTTATTATGGGAAATAAATATTTAAATAAAAACAAGCTGCTGATTATTTCACATTTTACTTGTGAGCAACAGCACATTTAAATCTTACAAATATAGTTATTTGGCTTATATCGTGATAGATATCGTTATCGCCTGAAATGAAAAAAACATATCGTGATATGAAAAAATCTCATATCGCCCAGCTCTAGTCAGAACATGCTATATCATGTTTAGGTAACTAGCGAAACTAGCGAGCTAACTTCCGCTAGCTTCCTGCTAACTTCTAACTCCTTAAATGTAATAAATTTTGTTTTCATGGATGCCTGGAAGTTAAACTTCATAGTTACACCTGGTAAAGCAGCAATGCAGATCGTTTTATTAAAGATTAAAGAATTTAGACAGTTTTTATTTTTTAACTCTCAGTGATGCTGCAGTGTTCGTTTGAACTGAGTTTAGGACCCAGATTACTCCCAGATTTAAGAGCATCTTAGTCCGACAAATACGACAATAACGACGGCCGCTTGCATGTTCTACAAAAAAATGTGCTTTGTCGTGTATCTGACGGACAAACACCAAACCAGTTCCACATCACTGAAGTTGCACCATTTGTACAAACCAATTCTGGTTCATCTGTTTCACTCAACAATCAGCCATGTGTGTATGAAAACAAAGGCACTGCGCATGCGCGTTTTACTCATATTCTATCGCAATATTTCATTTTCCTATCGTTGCCTAACATTATACCGGTATTACCGTGAACAGTATAATATGGCCCAGCCCTAATTGCAATACATCCAAAATGAGGTTTATGACTTTGGGTTTAAGTGTGCAACTCTGTTCAATGTATCTGCAGATGTTGTTGCCTATGTTGATGTGTGGTCAGCCGACAAAACAGGAAACTACTCAAAACCATTTGTTCAGCAGCTCCTGGAAATGGGAGCTCAGGTGAGACATTATTTTCACTTTAGTGTTTGTTGTGTTTACAGACTGTTTAAATAAAGTTGGGTCCATGCGTTTTTAGACAACAAGGCAATTTTGTAGTATTGCCTCTTTACACCATCAGAGTTAATTTTAAAGTAAACTGTCAAGATATGATTTATGTGCAGACTTTCAGTTTTCAGTCAAGAGGTTTGTAGCTAAGTACACTTTTAATTTCACACACAATTCATCCAACTACATCTACCAGCAGTCCATCAGTAACCACTGATAATGGTTGCTGATGATGTAAGCCACTTGGTACCCACTGGCAGCCATACACGCCCATGCTGTAACATTGCCTCCAAATGGGTTGGTGTGCTTTGGATCATAACCCGTTCCTTAATTTTGGTTTCATTTGTCCAATGATTCCATTTTTCCTGAAATGTGACGGCTCTTTTAGATATTTTTGGGTAAAGCCTTATGCTGACCTTGTTCTCAAGTGTTTCCATTCACCAAGACCTCAAAAAGAAGGTATTTCTTAACCATGAAAATAATTCTGTCATGATCCACATTAGTTGTTTTCTGTGGCTGGTCAGATCTTTCAATGCTCCTGAGCTGGCCAGTGCATTCCTTCCCTTTAAGGATTTACCAGAATATTCATTTTTCCATTTATTTTTTATTTATTTTTTTATTTTTATTTTTTTTGGGGGGGGGGGGGGGGTTGTTTTGCTTTGCCTGCATTATTTGCATGAACATCTGTTTGGGGCTCATATTTAGATTTCCTGTAAGCAGCTAATTCAACAGTTGGAATCAGCTCCAGGTCTTTTACCCTTGTTTTACAGGTATCAAAAACCTTCAATAAGCAAGTTACACATGTAGTCTTCAAAAATGGTCATCCAGCAACGTGGAGAAAAGCCAAAAAAAGTAATGTGCATCTCGTCTCTGTTCTGTGGATAGGAAGGTAAGAATTATACTCAAGAGGTTAGTAGTTTTGAATTTAAGGGTCCATCATGTTTTTGTTTGTTTTGTTTTTGTTTTTTTTGTTATTATTGTGCTGTCATGAAGCCTTTTTAAGGTGTTGTGTGCCTTTTCAAATTTTTTGTGAAATGATCTTCAGATGTTATGATGATGGCGTCCGTGTGGATGAGAAGTTATATCCAGCGTTAAATGATGAAAGCAATCCTGTGCTGAAGAACAAGAAAGTGAGTGAGATGCACCTCGATGATTATGTTTATCTTATTGTAAGCTGTAAATAAGCAGTGTGTTTATTTGGGATCACTAGTGTGAATAAATAAGTGTGAATATTCTCATTTCTATTTATCCTGATGTATAAATACAGAGAAGTCACTAAATTAAGTCTGATTGTTTCAAGGTAACACACTCTTTATTTTAAATATGTGTACCAGCTGTTATTATGCATTTAATCCCCAAAGACAATTGTGAGCCAAGAAAAACCTGCCAGTCAGGGAGTGGAGTGGTTCGGTTATGCTGTTTGTGCTATTTTGCTGATTCCCTTTGAGCAAGAAGTCACTGAAAATTAATGAAAAATAAATTAATTGTTGCTCTTATCACCTGTCTGTGTGTCCTGTTTATGTTGATCGTTCACCTGTGTGTTTACTGTAATCTGTGTGTTAAAATCAGTGATTTTCATCTAAAACTATTCAAAAATGTATTCTGTTTGTGTTTGCTTCACGTAGCATCGTTGCATGCAACCAAAAGATTCTCCAGAGAGGACACCTGAAAATGACAGGCGCATGAGGAAGAAATTAGATAAGATGATGAAAGACTTTGCTCCAAAAGAACCAATAGGTAAAAGGCTATAACAGCAGTGGATTATTTTTATTTTTTTTTTGTTTGCCATTTCATACTTTCTTTTCTTCACAGTTACAGACGTGTCACCCATCATTATTGACGAGGAGAATGGAATAGTTTATAGCCCTGCTTTTAAAAGGTCAGAATATATGGCTCAGCGTTTGAAAGACATGAAGGATAAACGAGAAAACCTTTCGCCCACAGGTAAGTGCAGCAGCAGGTGAACAGCCTGATGGACTGACAGACTTAAAACACTTCAGGATCTTTGAAAGGAAGCCAACTCATGAAAATGTCACTGCCTTTCAGCTTCACAAATGGCTGAATCTCCCTCACCCACCAGATTGAAGCCTTCTCTTGGGAGCTCACCGAGTGTCCTCAAATTAATATGTAAGAAAACTGGGTGCTGTTATTGATATATCGATCTACAGGCAATGGTAGTGTGATATTTATCTTTCCTAACACAGAAAGTAAGCTTGTATATTGCTAAGAAAGGAAAGGGGTCTATAATCGAATTTAGACAGGATGGTTTATTTTCTTTTTTCTTTTTCAGCCAGTTTTTCTTTTTGTTTTCTCAAATACAAGACCAGCATTGTTTCCCTCGTAACAGTAAGAGCTCTCAAGCCAGATTCCTATTTATAATGCCAGACTGTATCCATTAGATGCCCATTTAGTGCATCAGTAGGATTGGAAACATCAATAGTACATGTTTTAGTGAAATGTATTCATTTAAAATTAAACAGGAAATGTCTGAAGGGATTTCAGAAACAACCTGTAAGAGAGAACCTGTTGTATAGTGCTGCAGTTGGCAAACAAAATGGTACATCTTACATTAAATTCACCAATACAGTGTTGAGTTTCTGTGTACAGCAAATAGAATTAAATTTCACTGTTCCCTTAGGGACATCTTTATTGACTGTCTTGGATTGCCAAGAACAGAACACACACAAAGAAAAAGACACTGTAATCAAGAGGGTAATCAAGAGCCTTTGGATAGATTTATGGTGACTGCAGTACAGTGTTGCTTTGTAGTGTCCTCTCCTAAGAAGATATCCTGGTGTTTTTATTTTGTTATATATATACAGTTCTCTTCACCACCTGTTATTTAGTTTTACCACTCCGGGCAATTACTGTGGGGGTGTAGTGTTCAATCTGGATGTGTGAAAGGCAAACAGCTGCCCGTATATTTTGTATTTACATACCGGTATTTGTATAAGGGCGAGAATTATTAGTAATCAGCCACACTGCAGAGCAAAACAATGGACAGAAGGTGGTTAAAATAAGTATGAAACAATTGATTTATTATTATTATTATTATTACTATTACACCTTAACATTTTTGTTTCTGTGTAAAGTGTACTGTTATTCTTTCTCCTACATAGATGACCAGTCAGACGATGATTCCAGTGCTTCTGTTCCTGAACTTGGTTACTCACCTGATAAGGAAGAGGGGAGAACACACACAGATGTCAGAGACCATGAACATCTTGAGCTGTCCCACAGGAAAGACTGCCTCTCACCCAACCATCATGTGGCTGAACAGGTCATAAGTGTGCCTGCCTGCCCTGACCCTGAGCATGAAGAAGGAAATAAACAAAAAAAGTCACGGAGGACCTTGGTTAGAAAAAAAGAAATGGATAAAGACAAATCAATAGATTTTTTACAAAGTCCTTGTCAGGACAGGAAGTCTGACAACAGTAAGAACGATCAGAAAGAAGGAACCCAATCACAGATAAAGTCACCTAAATTAACACCTAATAAATCTGAGAAAAGAAAAGAAAAAAACACAAAAGTAAACGTTATAGCAGAGACCAAATCCCATATTTTTCCTGACACTCTGGAATCCTCTAGCTGCCTCTCATCACCTGTACAAGGTGGTGCTGCTTCAGGACAGAAAAAACCCAAACGGGCTCAACAGTCATTTTCAGCATTGGTACGATCTTTCACTTCATCCAGTGAACACAAATGTGGCACCCCCGGTACGGCTGACAGAGGTGATGACATGTTTGAGGACTATTTCTCTTCAGCTAAACATAGCCAGAGAAAACGAAGACATCGGTCACTTAATCTACCGGTGGCAAGCGATATTAAAATACCTTTTAACTTGGATACTCTCCCAACGAATAGAAAACAAAGAAGTGAAATCTTTGGACCGAAGGGTCAAAAAAAGAGGAAACTGGAAGAAAGTGACACTGGTAAACATTTTGATCAGCAGTCTGAAACTAGCATTGAGACCCAAACTCATCAAGGGGAAGAATCTTTGCCTATGTTGGATAGTCCAAGCGTTAATAAAAAGCCAACGGGGAAAAAGCGAAGACAAAGCACCTCAACATTTACAACCATCAATAAAGCTACAAGTGAAACAACAGAAAGAAGAAGTGCATCAACTTCAGGCCAACAAACGATGTTGCCCGAGTTTAAAGCTGTGCCAGAGCTGCAGAAAAACTCTGATTTCAATGTTCCTTCTCAGATTGTGGAAAGTGAGTAGTATGGCTGCCAGAATTTAGAAAGTGTAATAATACAACCCCAGTTCTTTAAAAAAAAAAAAAAAAAAAAAAGTTCAGATGCTATGTAAGAATTAAATAAAAACGAAAAAATGATTTGCCAGTCTCATAAAATGATCTTAGACATAAACTTAGACATTTTGCATTTCATGAAAGATATGAGCTCATTTGGATTTTGAATGCAGCAACACGTTTCAAATAGCATCGAATAGACAAGAGGTTTGAAAAGAAACTGCTAGAGAAATACTACTAAACTGATAAGGTTTGTTGGCAACAGGTCTGTAACTTTTATACAAAACATCTTAGGCAGAGAGTCACCAATCTGCATAAAAAAAACAACTAAAACTTGTGGACCAATTTCAGAATATTGAAGTTTTGGAGACTATGCTATACTATGAATATCTTTTTCTCCAGTTACTGGAGAAATTAGGGCTAAAAATCGATACTGCATGCCTGTGATTTTTAGGCCCTCAGGCAGCCCTGCATTAAAACTGGCATGGTTCTAACAAGGAAATGACTGCATGGGCTCAGGAACACTTCTAGAAATCATTGTCTTTGAACACAGGTTGCCATGCCATCCACAAATGCAGATTAAAGCTCAGTGCTGCAAAAAGGTCTTATCTGAACATGATTCAGGACTCATTTAAAGTGGAAAATTATTCTGTGGTTTGATGAATAAACATTTGAAATTTCTTTGGGAAACATGGATGTCACATCCTCTGGCCTAAAGAGGAACGGGGCAATCTGGCTTGTCAGCACTCACTTTAAAAGACTGCATCTCTGATAGTCTAAGGGTGCATTAATGCTTATGGAATTGGCAGTTTGCACATCTGGAAAGGTGTGTGGATATAGATAAGTTTCAGAGGAAAATCTGTTCCCACACAACAAACATGTTTGTGAGGGAAAGGTTTTTTTTATTTCAGCAAGATGATGCCAAACTGCATACTCAATCTATTACAACACAGTGGCTTTACAAAGTCTGGGTGCTGAACTGACTTGTGAAATACAAAATCTGGAAAGAAGATCAAGGACTGTTAAGGAGCTAGAATTCTATGTCAGACAAGTATGGGACAACATTCATCTCTCAAAAGTCCAGCAGCTGGTCTCCTCAGTTCCCAGATGTTTATAGACTCATATTAAACCAAGAGAGGATGCAACACAGTGGAATACATGGACCTAGCTTTTATGAGACATGTTGCTGGTATACAATTCAAAATGAACTTTAAAAGAAAAACAAAAATGTAATGGTAAAATTTCTCAATTTAAAGATCTGAGATGATTTCTCTGTTCTACTGTGAATAAAATGTGGCTTTATGAGACTTGTAGATCATGACATTGTGTTTTTATTTACATTTTACAGTGTCTCAGCTTTTCGGGGGTTTGGGTTAAAAATGAACCCAGGACTAAGGCCTGGTCTGCTCTAATCACTTCATTATGAACTGAACAAATCATATTGATAACATGGCGGGAATCTTCACAGATGTTTATACTGTTGTCTGTAATCCCTGGGCTTGTGTGTGGCTTCACATGGCTTGCAGTATAATTATTTCAGCCAGTCTAAACATTTTTGTAATGCATGGTTCTTACAAGATAACATTAATAAACAAATGAGGCCTTTATGAAAGCTCTCTCATAATAATCTGTAGGTGTGTTTAACTTTTAAAGGCCTAATATCTTATTTATATATAGCACATAGTTAAATTAGATTTAAGTTGCACATAAAAGTGATCTTCCTATGTCACTGTGGGTTTTCTCTGGTTTCATTTTGCGAGTTGCAAGTTAGATTATTGGCTCCGTTTCCATATTTCCCAATGAATGCTGAGGTCTGACTCCTAAGATCCTCAACAGGATAAGTATAAACCTGGAGAAACTAAGTATGGATCAACAGATCATTTAAATTTAAGTGCTTTATTTACTGTCCAGGAACTAAATGAAGTAAGCACGTTGTAATCCTGGGCAGCCTGATCAGTTAAAATTATAGAGAAATCAAAATGCACAGTGTCATGTGGTAGTAAGTAGTGTAAAGTTGCAGCTTTCATTTAATGTTTCTGTGCACAAATGCGCAGACATGAATGCACACACATACAAAACAGCACCTGTTGTGTGATAGCTCGTGTAAAACCACCCCACCACCACACACACACACACAGTTTTAAATTGTCTTGTTTTCCAATGTAGGTAGAGGAAATGAATGTACAGTTGCAGCTGGTTTTGCAGAGAGCCTAACTGAAGCTGAAGGAAATTACAATAAGCAAGTCAGCTTGACTCTACAGAAAATGGTTAACAAAACAAAGGTAAGAAGACTTCACATCTGTTCTAAATGTGTAATTGAATTCAACTCTTCAGTTTGACAGTTTAGTCTCCATGCCTTAATTGAAAGACATTATTTTTGCACTGAACAATGCGTGTTTACGGTACATTTCCTACTGTGTTGTGGGAAAATTGGAAAGCAATTGCAAAAAACAGGATGTTACAAGTATAATGCCACCAGTGGGAGGTTTACTGAGTCATTAAAGATATTGCTCGTGTATGGGAGTTTGCAGTTTTAATTATAAATCTCTTATTTTCTTATTTATATAGTCGCTTTCTTTGTTGTGCTTTGTTGCCAGCTAAATTGCCTATATTAACCCTTTCAGACACACATTGATATTACTTTTCTTTCTTTAGTTTAGTGGCTGTGGTTACTTCCAGCTTACAGCCAGTGTGGGCTTTGTACAGCCCATTGTTTATCTTCCTTCGTCACATAGATAGATAAAAGGGAACATGGTGTAAGAGAACAAAAAGATTATTTTCCCCATGTTTGTCTGTAATATAGGAAGTTTAGGAAGTAAACCAAACATCGCTTGTGTGTGTAACTTCCTAATAAGTATTTCCTCCGTAAGGTCATACACTTCCATGGCTGTAGGCGTTTGACGCTACTGACGGTACTGTCGGCTCCTTAGGGTTTCCTGTGTTTTGCCTCTGTGATGGTACCATACAACTTCCTTGCTTGTGAAATGCACCTGGGTTGTGTTTTCGTTACACTCGTAACCTCAACAAGCTGTAGATGAAAATGATGTCATATCCCCGGAGGATCTTTTATTAGTTAACTTTATTATAGCTTGATTACAAAGAGGTTGTAATTGTTGTTTTGGTTTTGTAAAGATTGTGATGATGGATTAATCTCCCTATAGTCCTGGGAAATACAGTCATCAGAGATAATTTCTTGTCTTATCTTTAAAAGTGCTTATATAAAAGTTAAAACTCATATTACACAGCTTTAGGTTAAAACTGCAAATTTGTAACATAATTTTAAAGTTCTGGACATGTCGTCAGCTTATACTTATTAAATACAACTCAGATATTAATGGGACCTTTGCTCTTCTTTTGTCTTACACTTCCTACCTTTGCGTGTTCTCAGATATCTCACAAAGATGCAGTTCTTTAAAAGATCATATTTTGGCATTGTCAGTTTACTTTGTGATTTTATGTCTAAGGCACTAAAGCTGTGGATGTACACTTACTGGTCTCTTTGTTAGGTACACCTTGCTAATACTGGGTTGGATCTGCTTTTGGTTTTTGCTTTATTTCTTCACTGCACAGAAAAACAGCAAGATGCTAGAAACATTGCTCAGAGATTTTGGTCCATGTTGACATGATAGCATCACATAATTGACCACATTTATCAGCTACACATTCATGTTGTGAATCTTGCGTTTCGCTACATCCCAAAGGTCCTCTATTGGGTTGAGATCAGGTGAAAGTGTTGGCCATTTGAGCACAGTGAACTCATTTTGTTCAGGAAACCAGTTTTAGCTTTGTAACATGGCACATTACACGGAATCACTGACTTCTTATCAATTCACATCCCTACTCAGAGAATTTCCACGTTCTGCGACCCTTCTCTGTAAACCCTCTTCTGGCACCAACAATAGTGCCACTTCATCATCTTTCTTCCCCACTCTGTTGCTCAGTTTAAACAGATGTACCTATCAAAGTTGCTGGTATATCATCCCTATCGTTTTCCTAGTTTATTATAGGTTAAACAACTCTCTAACATGCTCAAGAAATATTATGTAAACCTCACTAATGTTCATGTAAATTATTCTGTGTTGCAGCAAGTAATAACCTGGCTGTTTTATTGTTGTTGGCTCTCAGTGGATCCAGTTGATCTCTCCGTGATTGTCTGAACTGCTTCATTTTAACTTTGTGCTGAATAGTTGCCATCAAGGAGATCTAGTCATACTGAGAAGAATTTCCTTCATTTGTGCTGCAAGTGTTTGTGCTCTGCCGCTTTGCTGGTTCACACCAGCTCTTTGTCAGAGGCTAATTCATTCTCATTGCCCTTTACTTGTGCCAGAACATGACCACTGCATAAGATAGAGTTTCTTTAAGGCTACTTTCAGAGTATCTGCACATACTTTCAGTTGTTTGACTTGGCTTGAAAGAATTTAAAATGAGCTTGTTTCATCAACTTTTTTTCCCCAGTCATTTAATGTCTATAAAATAAATTGCAATATCAAAATAGTGACACAACTACTGACTGCCTTCCCAAGGGGCCTTCTTGGTGATAATGTGTTTTTTGACCAGCATGGTGTCAGCTCGTGGACGGTTTTGGCTCTACTGTTCTCAGCAGACCTTAACCCCTGACTTCCAGCTTGGTGGGGGCTGACATCAGTGTGTGGCAGGAAAGGTCTGGTGGTCCTGTTTGTGGTTAGGTGTTTGTGCTGCTGATATTTTTCTGTATTAGTGCCAGGCATGTGGTTAAATAGACCACATCCACATTTACTGTTGTTACAGTAGTCAGCGTCTCTGAAAGTGTTTTTCATCTTTCCATGGCCTTGATGTTTTTGCATCAATGCTACAAAACATTCAGCTGGTTTGTAAAAAAAGTGCATTGCCACTGAAAGAAAAACTCTTTTACTTGTTCAGTGCTGCATCATTCAACAAAAATCAAATTACAATATTTACACATAAAAGAGATATAATGCGCAGTTTCAGTTTCCTGGTCTCTTTGTGTAGCTGCTGCTTGGCTACTTTAAAGTGAAGATTGTTGTTCACAGATTTCTCTCTTCCTCTCTGATTTGTGTCCCTATTAAACACAAGCCAAGAAACAAATGAATCCAAATATTCATTTTTAATCAAAACGCTGTATCTACTCCACTTATGCTTGATTGCCAAAAATGTGATGGCTGTTCCTGTAACACTAAGGATTATAAGTAGCCAAGAAAAATACAAGAGGTGTGAAACCAATGAACACAGACATTTCAAACATTTACTGGCAGTGTGTGGTTGTCATTTATGTGAACACAGATTTGTTCATTCTTGTAAGCTTTGTGGGTTCATGTTTCTTGCAGGCACTGAGAACACTCGTCATGACAAGCATGCCTACTGAGTAAGTAGGCATGTGCTTCTTTGAATACCACCAGCTTCATATTCTTTAATTTTATTGTGTTAATTAACAAGTTGGTAAAAGAAGGCATCTAATTCTTATTATTCGTCTCTTGTAGGAAGCAGAACACAGTGGTTCAAGTGGTGAAAGCACTCGGTGGTTTTTTAATTGTTGACCGTGTTTGTGAAAGCACAACTCATGTGGTGTCTGGGGAACACAGGCGGACTCTCAATATTTTGCTGGGTATAGCTCGTGGCTGCTGGATCCTCTCATTTGAATGGGTACGTGGACATTTGAAATTATTTCAAAGTTAAGATGCAGGGTGATTCTGTCTTATCTCTAATCTTTTGAGTAGATACTCTGGTCTTTGGAGCAAAGGCAGTGGATTCCAGAGGAGCCGTATGAACTTTCAGATCAATTTCCTGCAGCACAGGTAAGTTCAGAACTACTCAAACAGTACTAGTAAAAGGGTCTTTGACAGATTTACTACCAGCATTGAGTTTACAGGAAAGCTTTTTATTTTTTCCAGTAGGGTAAAAAAAGCTGTATCGTCTTATCTTCACATCGTTATTGGTTTAACTAGTTCAAAATCCTCTTGAGATTAAAGCCTTTTTCAGATATGACTCAACAGTATTAAATAATCTCTTCTCCAATTTATTACTCTCCAAATGCAATAAAAGATATTTTTTATTTTTCCAGGACATATATTTTAGAGATTTTAGTGGCACCTTAAACATAATCTAGAAAGCATTCCACTCATGCTTTAAGTCTCATTACTGCCAGTCATCCATTTACAGTAGGCTTGTTTTTCCTAAAGCATCCTGTGTGAATTGTGGATGTTGCCTCTTCCTGCACTTGCCATTCATGAATCACTGTCCTGTCCTGCCCTGCAAGGAAAGACTTGGGGTCTTAATGTAGACGAATGTCAGCATGTTTCCTCTTAAAATTGCCTGATGGCTTTTGTTGTGACAGATCAAATATTTTATATCCCCATGGCCTTTTATCATTTGGCACACCACATGCTTCCCTTTTTCATTCAATTCTTGTGGCCTCTATTGTGTGGTGTGGTGTTCCTTCAGCTGTGGCCAGTTAATCATAGAAACAGATTTTAATAGTATTGTCTTTTGTTTTTTTTTATTCTGTCAGATAATTTGTGATAAAAAATTTGGTTCTCTTTTGTTATTTTTTATTTATTTTATTCCAAAAGCATGTAGCCAGGTGCCATTTTTATACCAATTCAAATCTTTGTAGCCGTGATGGATCTACTCTTAACTATCCCTCTACAGTCTCTGCATTAGGCCAGCAATAAAGTGGTGTAAATCAAATGATCAAGACTACTCTTTACTAGAATAAGAGGAGGTTTGCATCAGTCTAATATCTCTTGAAATATCGTTACAAACTGAATCAGTTTATCTATATATAATGCAGCACGTGAAAACTAGGCTTAAGTCACTTTTTTATATTTCTTACAGTTTGAAAAATTCTAGACAAACATCCAAAAATGGATTTAAATAGTTTTTTGGTTTATTTTTGTATGAAATTTTACGACGGCAAACACTGGAAAATCTACTCTGTTCTCGATTGCGTCATTTCCCTGATGTTTTTATACATTACTTATTACATTACTCAACTGTCGTCTTGCAGTCAAGTTTGTTGCTCTACATCTTTCAATGGCTTTTCTCATTCTAGATTACCATCAGTAGCTAAACATGCATTGGTCCTTTGAGGCTTTAAATCCGAAATGTGCAGCTGAATCTAATAATGGCAACAATAAAATCACAAGTTTGTAGCATGTAGAATTTATTGTGTATTGTGGAAAAGATAAAATGACAGAAAGATTTGAAAGATCTTAAACAACACTTTAGCTGTATGGCAGATCAGCATCCACAAGGCTGTTTATTCTTTGTCACATGACTTATGCTTAACTATTATGTCACCCACTACAATGCAGAATCAACCTCTCTGCCTTGTGGTTGATTTTTAACATTCAATATCAGGTTTATAACAGCTACTCAAGCATTACATGTCCTAGTCTCCTAAAGCCAGTGTTAACTGGTGTCCAGTTTTTCTTTGTTGTAGTTTGTTGTAGCTTCAAAAGAACCATTACATAAAAATGCAGATTAAAAAACATTCCCAGTACTGTAGAATTATATTAAAATAATTAATTTCCCTTCATGTGCAATAAAATTAATAACTAGCAATAAGAAATCTCCTTTCTTATATGATAAAGTTTAAAACCAACCTTAAAATCTACTTATAAATTAAACAACAAATGTACATATAATCTCTATAGCAAAACATTGTTATCATAAGAGAAACATTTTGTGGTATTTTTACATTAACATTTACATTTTGAAAAATGTTGACAATGCAAAAAAAAACTTTCACCAGATGTTTATCAGCATTTTGTACCATCGTCTCTATTATACAATGACATTGGCAGCTGTTTTTAAAAAATAGTTCAACTGTTAAAGTGATTCAAAGAAATTAAATGAATCTGATAAGCTAGCTGAATAGAGCCTGACCGATATTTTAATATATTTTAATATAACTCATTTTAATTACTATTCAAATAACTGTAAATACTACAGCTATGTGTATTGCTGTGACTCTCCATATTTCAAAATCTACCACAGAAAGATGCACAAAGGTGTATAAAAATATACGCACAAAGTGTTTTGGATCCCTTGAGAATTTTTATTTTTGGTCTTGTTGTTCCCATTTTCTTTAATCTGACTGTTCAAAGGGAACCCGAGAAGTCTGCTGGCCGGATCATCATTGTAGTGGTCTTCAGTGAGTAGCCTGAGCCTTTCCAGTAGTACCATTTGATTCCATTGAAGCGATTGGCGTTTTGGCCCTTTTGGTAATACATCCCATTCAAGTTGGACGGACCACAGGCATCAAACCACCAGCCTACAATAGAAAAACATTATTAATTTAACTGTTGTGTACTTTTTTTAGAGCTGGTAAGTTTGTGTTTAGACACATTACAACTAATCTGCTTGTTTAGATCCATTATACAAAACAACAGATTGTAAGGACAGTTATGTCTAATGTAGGCTTGAGCTGCCTACATTGGGGGTGGGGGGTCATTAATGTACCCTGTAAAGTAGTATTGCTTGAGGAAATTTGTCAGATTTCTCAGAAGCCAGTCCGGAGGAGCAAATGGCCTTGTGAAACTAGCGTAGTGCCCATTTGGGGAAAGTGTAAGCAGGTTATTTTTCTAGCTAAAGTTCATAGATTTCCTCTAAACCTGTGGCAGGCAGGCAGTCATAAAGTTACTGTTTTAAGAAGAGGGCAGCTATATAAGGATACGGTCAGTCAAATCAAATGTGTGTCTGACTGTGCGTGTTTAAAAAGTGACTGTCCGGAAAAGGTAGATGCCAGGTTTCTCAAGAACTGCTCATCCATTTGGGAAACCAGAGAGAAACAAAAAACAAAACAAAAACCCCAGAATTAAGTAAAGAAAGCGGACCCAATGTCTTTATGGAAACCACTTCGGGTTTTTAGAGTGATTACTTTTTGTGGAAGTTAGAACATTTTGGCCGGGCCTCATTTTTAAATTTTAAACCCATTTTAAAGTTAAGGTTTTTTGTGTTTATGGCGCTCCTCACCCACTCATCTGAAAATCCTTGAACTACCCACAGCACTTACTCTCATACTCAGCAGCACACATACAGAAGAACTTTTAGACAGATTATTAATGGGGGTTTTTTAACCCTCGGCCTGACAGACGATCCATTTTATGCTATTTAAGTAACCATACGTCCATTATCATTTGTGATAGAGTCAAAATTCAAATGGTTTCAGAATGAAGTGAAGACGTGCTTTTGGGATATTTGGTGTATCAAGGTAGCACAAAGCATTCACAAGGTACTGCTGTCTGAGCACCGGCAGAAAAATAAGCTCCACCTAGGTTTTACCATGTGTGCTTCACATTAGCAAAACTCCTCAACTATTTCTGCACTAGAGAGAAAATTTATATGGTTCCTGAAAGATAAGAAGTATTTTGTAATTTACAAAATACAGCCAAAATTACAAAATAAGACCTGACAGGCTGTAGAATACTTGGCTGATAAAGGGTTAAAAAACTTGTTATTTTTGTGTGTTGTTTTGAAAGACATTATAGTGAGAAGTGCATTTAGCCCCGTTTAGATCCAGATTTATTGCATTCATTAGCATTTTTGTTTATTTCAATTTCATGCTTGTAATGACAGATCCCACTTTTCTCTTTTTGCTGGACCAGTGCCCCTCTGTTACAATTGTGTATAATGTGCTCAAAGGAGTCCCCTGTGAGAGACCCCTCATGGGAAAAAAAGGATAGGGTAAGGGTTTGTGTGTTTTCATGTTCACTTGGCAAACCCCAGTACTGAAGGAGGCAAACTTCTGGCAGCTGAGTTACTTTACGGGGAATGGACGAGGACCTTTAAGCCATCAGTAGAGAGAGGGAAAAGCTCTGTTCCCAGGCTATTAATGTGAGCCATTGTAGAGACTGAATTCCCCGATGAGTTGATCAGTGATTAAGTCTGAGCTAATTGTGCTCTTTGACACGACTACAAAAGGATGGCTGCCCTTAAATTGGCCTTAAAGATTTTTGGGGCAAGTGCCAAGATTTTGTATGGATGGGAATTTGTTCCAGAAAATGTCCATTACTGATTGACACGTTTTTATTTTTTAATTTTCCAAGCTAAGGCATGATATTTACAGTAGTGTGTTCCTACCTCCTGTTGTCAGTTGTGAACATTTGCAAACACATTTGTCATGGTCTGCATCCTTTGTACTGAATTCACTTCCTGGCTGCCCAATGCTGCTTATTTTGCCTGCCGTTCCGCTGTAGCCTTTAAGGTGTATCCTGTAAAATGGAAAAGGGAAAATGAAGGAAGAAGAGGAAGTCTGTAATTTCTGTTCCTCAAAAGGCATTGCTCAACCTCACTTATGTACTTCTTCGGCCTAACAGCAGAAGAACAGAAGCCAGCGCTATTTAATTTTGTTGATACTTGTGTCTAGCAAATATTTTAAAAAAAACTACTTTTATTTTATGACAGTGAAGTTTTTTTGTAATGCTATTTGTCTGTTTTCTTTTTAGTTATCCGGCATCGCTGAGCAAAAAAGATCTCAACACCAAATTAGAGTAGAGTGGAGACCTCAATAAAGCTGTGTTGAAATGGGACATTTCAAGCTCTGATTGTCAAATTAAGCTTCAGGTATAGAAGTCAGCTTTGATTGGAAAGCAAAAACATGTTTGGAGGTTGTCTTATTGTCAGGAAAGAATGTCTGAAAAACTGAGGCTTTTAATGTATTTCCTATTTTTCATGTACTGAAGAGCTTTAGTACGTTTTCTTTGGGCTGATGCCAGTACATCAGGATCAGGAAGTATATAGTGTTATACAGCATGAAACACTATCCAGGGACATTTCTAGAGTGGGTCCAAATAGTAGTTGTTGTTCAGCAGTTAAAATTGTATAAATGATAGTGATGAGTGATGAGGTCAATCAACTCAGTAGTCTTGTGTTTGTCAGTAAGGTAAAGGACGCATACTTGTGATGATCTAAAAGTTTGCATCCAGAGTAGCTGAAAACATTTTAAAATATTACACCCATACTTTTCTAATGCAGATTCAACTTGATGTTCACGTGTTGGAGATTGCACTCTGCTGCATTATGTTGAGAATATAGCTTGTTTTGAGGCTACTAGCTTCTCTATATTTACATATTTAATTTCATTGAGTTTCCAGACTATGCTTTAATTATGTCATGTTATCTTGGCTCAAAATTAGCAGCAGTTTTTAGTATGTGTTAAGGATAGCAGTCTTCAAAAGTGCTTTCGTAACAGTGTATAACTTGCTGATGGGCTTTTTTGTCCTTAATAACTTGAGCTGCACGAGCAAAAACATTTTGCTGCTCAAAGCATGAAATTTAACAAAATATTAATTACTTGCCACTTGGGGCCTGATAGATTTATTTCAACATACTTGTAATTTTGTGCTTCATTGTCAAGAGAAAATTGGTCGTATTGTGAGAATCCAGAGTTTCCTTCCCAGTCACTCAGCTGGATCCTTAATTTGTAGGACTGTTGATTTGACAGTCTGGAGACAAATTCATTTCCTAACCAGAATTCTCCAGAAGGTTCTCCGAATCCCTGAAAGTACACAAAAGAAAAGTTATAAAACTGTGTGAATGTCCTGCAGTCATTGCTTTTCAGTTTAACAAGGAGTACACCAATGGGAGATCAGAATGTGCTACATTTTTGACTATAACATTAAAAGTTATTTTTCCTCTGAATATAAAATATTTAATCTGTTTACAAAATCCAATTTAAGAAAAAAATCACAAATATTCACTTTTACAATAAGAAGTTAATGAAAAAACCATGTCAGTTTTAACTACGCTTGCATTCATAGTGTCAGCCCAGTTGTATCCTACTTGTCGTTGTACAATTTCAGGGGCATTGGCTGTAATAACAGTGGAATTGAATATGATACTTAATGACAAAGAGCGAAAAATATGTATAGCCTCTTTCTAAAATGTGAGGGGGTAAATGCTACTATTATTTTCCTGAACAGAAGATGGGCATTGCTTCTCTGTGTTAGTGGTTACGGTTTGTTCCTTCTTTGAATTACCTCAGAGGAGACAATCTCCAGCTCCTTAAAATATAGTCAATGGCCCAAACCAAATCTGACCACTGTTGGGCTGTTTGATTTGGAATGGAGGCCGTAACCTGGGTAATATTATTTTTAAGGGAAGAATTTCTTCCTCGAAGCTCTTACCTTTTTGTACTCTTGCCACGTACGGTGAAAGTCAACACGGCCGTCAAAGCGTTTTTGTATAACAGTCCAGCCACCTCCTTCTGTCTCCATGTCACAGAAAGCCTACAGACATAATGAAAAAAAGAGGAGTGAAAATTTATTCAAATATAATCCTCTGTAAACAGTGCATACTTACTTATATTTTGACCTAGATAAAATAAATGTGTTCTAGGTTTCAGAAGTGCAGTCAGAAGTTTTAAAAAGTATCTAAGGAGATCACAGTTGTAGCTCAAGCATGCGCGTTGCTGATAAAAGTCAATGAACGTTTTAAGCTAACCTCGCTGCCCTTTTTAAAAGACAAAACTGAATTTCTCCTAAAGCAGCATGCTCTGTTTTATTAACTGATAGGTCAGATCATGCCTGTGTGAATGTTTATGTACATTTTGAAGATTTTCAGTATGTGCTGGCACTGATACATGTGTGACGTACGAGTGAGTGATTTTTAATGATCTAAAAAAGTGTGCCTTACCCATTTATGGCTCAGTCACACGAGAGAAAAAATAGGATGGCAACATCCTTGTCACTAGGAAGGCAACTTGTGTCCAAACAGTCATGGTCCAATTGGGACTGACTTCACTCTCCAACAGATTAGCGAAGGTTTGCAAATAATTGCTGCTTAATTTATAAATGTGTATGGATTGCCAACATATTTCAATCAGTCTGCATCAATGAGCACAATTAATCTGCAACAGGGGACTCAACTGGTTGAAATAATTTCTGTTTCCAGTCTACTTGAATTGCTTTTTATTGCTTTTGCTGTGTACGTAGATGGCACCAAATTTAAGAGTTTTGTGGATTTTTCACTGTTAACTGCCGTATTGTCACAGATTGCATATAATCATCAACTTGCTGTTCAGTCACAAAGTAATAGCAGACCGTCTTTGTCTTATTTCTGTTTTACCGCAATCTTGAGGCTCCAAAGTTGTTTTAAAGACACATTGATTGCGAGTGTTTGCAGATTTTGCCCTCATCTTCAAAGCAACCTTTTCAAAGGGAACAAGTTTAATGGGCATGGTTGCAGTCATTTTGTTTGTCCCATACCCACCAACCACTGTTTTTTCTAGTATGACTGTAGCATGATAATGTAGCATAAAACCAGCTGAAAACAGTCAGTCAGGCCTACTTTACCTTAACCTCCATTGTACTGTTGGGTAATGTTAGCGTGTAGACACCACTGTTGGTATTTCCTGATTTGTAGACGGCAGCACAGTCCATGAATGTAGTAGGTGTGTCCCGCATCATGACAGTTTTAGGACCTGTAGAAGAAATTAACTTTTTCATTTTAAACAACTCACAGCTGTATAGCATTTAGCTGTCAGGTTGTGCTAAGCTAATATGTTTGGATTATGATAAAAGTTCTGCATGTTTCTTTAGTCTCAAAACGTAAAGTTTAAAAGACTTAAGCTGATGGGAAACAGCTAGCCTAGGTAGTATAAAATCAAACGAAATAGCAACAGCTTGTAGCTTCATCTTAACTGATTTAATGCTATTGGTCTCGACTTTTACTTTTACGTCAAGCTGTCTCAGCCTACATGTAAGGTCTACGGTCGGACCCCTTAGCAAATGTAGGCTGACATAAATGCTACTTAAAAGACCCCCTACTTGATCTTTCATTTTAAAAGAGGTTACAATGGCCTGATGAGGGGCTGCCTCACCTTGAGCGGTGCCAGAAGCGATGTTAGAAATGAGGTTGTTCACAGTGTCCAGTAGCTCCTGCTGCTGATACTGCAGGGCTGTGTTGTTGGTTGAGACTTTGAGCAGTTGCTGCTCCAGCTCACCGATGATAGCCGTCTGCTTCAGTATCAGAGTCTGGAGCTGCTCCTTTTCTTCTTGAAGCGTCTTCATCTCCACCTGCCTCTGCTCCTCCATCTCTTTTACTTTCTTCTCTAGAAAACTGAGGAGAAGCATGCAGGTTCAGCAGGTAGCTTCTTCATTGCCTAAATACTGCTGCTAGTGAATTTGAAAATTTAAAATTTTTCCCATTTTGTTTGCTTTCCTCACCTGTTCTTGTCATTCAGTTTGTTGATGTCGTTTGTTTGGACAATTAGTTGCTTTTCCAATTTGTTGGTTGACAAGGAGTTTTCAAGAAGCTGGCGCTCAATCCGAGTTGTATGATGAATAACCTAAAATTAAAAGAACGAAATGAAGCACAGTGTCTTAGCCATATCTCATTATAGGTCATCCATTGATTCTGTAGACTTGAGACTTGAGATTGTGCTGTAAATGTTTTGTACTGTCTTTATGTCAATTGGTTGCCAATATCCTAAGAATTGGATGGACCCAAATGAAACACTCTTTTACTTTGGATATAATGAAATTAAATATTATTGTGCTTTCAGGTTTAATACAACAGCCAATTTCCTGGAAATAAAAACCTTTAAACATGTAAATAAGTCCTAAATTTAATAAGAGTCAGAGATATCAGTCAAGAGCCAATCTGGACATGAATCTTTGTATTTCGTCACGTTGATCAAGTTAAACTGGGTTTGCGCCTGTGAACAAATAACCATTTTAAAATGGAAAAAAACATGACAGGAAAGAACAGCCAAGTTCCAATACAGCAGACATACCTGAACAAGGGGAAACTGAGAATCCACGTATTTTCACAAACCTACGTATTGAACTGCACATGGGGTTGGGGACCTTGCCACCAATTTCCCAGTTCGGAGGAACTGAACTCAGCAAAAAGCAGCTTGTTTACATGGATCCTAGCTGTGTGTCTCCAATGGAGCTGTTGATGTCTTTGAACAGACGGATGTCTGATTGTGACAAACTGATAGACCCTTTCTCTGGGAATACAAGTGTGCTAATAACAGGAAATGCTGTACAGTTGGCTCACATAAGGTCATTGACGTGTAGCCACAATAATAAACTGACGCCATCATGCCTGTTTTTCTCTCTGCTTAATTTTTTTTAACACTTGCAAACGATAATATTTATTGCAGCGTTTCACTGAGTAGGCTGTTATTTCTGCTTTTGAGGAATAAACAAAATGTGCAGTTTCACCTGTGCCTCCACATTGGTCAGTTTCCTTGTTTGCTCAGCAGTTTGACTTAGCAGGTTTGTCCCGATTTCAATCATTGTAGCGGTGTGGTTGTGTACAGCAGTCTGTTGGATTTGGATCATGTCCTGCTTCATGCTGTCTTGTATGTAGCTCTCAAGCTGCAAAAGAGAACGATGATAATTAGGTTTAGACAGTTTTTGTGAGCTACCGATTCTCTTCATCACCTGGTCATTTTGTTGTATATAATCCTGTGTATTAGGGGTAATACAGAGGTCTACATATTGACATTAGTATGGGACACAGAGATTCTGTTTCTCATTGGTTGTGGACAAGCAAGAAATCAGGAGTTAAATAAAATGTTTCTCATGAGCTAAAGCTACTTTCAGGTACTCGCTTATTCACAAGAGGTCACCACAGCAGGCAGCTCCCTTCCTAACGCAACCCCCAAAGGGATTTGTGTCTCCTTCTGGGATTTAACGGGCGCTAACCTGACGCTTGTTTTGTGAATATGTGAGCCATTACACCTGCCTCCCTAAAACTGTATGGACTCTGATAATATATATTTTTTATAATCTGTAACCCTAATAAATGTAAGTGCTCTGTGTATTTCATTAGTAATGTGGATGATAATGTAAATGTCGGAAATAGGACGATAATACAGTGAAAACA
The DNA here is from genome assembly GCF_057382185.1 of Mchenga conophoros. Classification (NCBI taxonomy): domain Eukaryota; kingdom Metazoa; phylum Chordata; class Actinopteri; order Cichliformes; family Cichlidae; genus Mchenga; species Mchenga conophoros. The sequence goes on from NC_140538.1 coordinate 19,111,967, forward strand.
TGCACCAAGATTGATTTTTAAGATGGGACCACAGGGATAGAAATTTACAAAGGTTGCCCATCATGAGACCTTTTCACTGAAAACCTGTCTCGTTTCAGTGTCAAACATTACGTAACCTTGCCCGTGTCAAACTTCTTAATGATTTAGGGATTTGTTCTCGTCTACCTTACTGTATTGCCAGATTTAGACCCAGACTAATCATTAAGTTATTTCCTGCATGGTGTTCCTGAGTGGCAATCAGGTCACACGACTCGTAAACAGGATGGAAGTGCTGAGTGAGAAGTTACATCCTTCATGACAGTGTGCAACTTGTGTGCAACTGGAAACCAGCGTCAGTCGAATATCGATGTTATCTCCTCTTAGTTTGCATAATCACTGTTGTTATTTATTCATCAGTCAGAAATGCAACGGCAGACATTTTATTTGACTACTAATACTTATGCTAAAACAACCAAAGGCTGCAATTAGTGCTGATTTTGTTTGTCTTCCTCTCTTGCTGTCTAGTTTGTTTATGTTCTCGGATTCACGCAGATATGTGGAAGGGTGTCATTTGAATTGTTGGCAGGATGTCCCATTGATAGTCAATGATCTAATCAGTTGTTTACTCTGTGTGCCTCAGAGGCATCAGTGAGGCAATGACTGTGTTCCTCAGTCATGTGACAGACATTTTTTCTCCAGCTGTCATCAGTTGGTGCGGCATGAATAGTACTTTCATTAATGAAATGAGTACACTCTAATAATAAAGCACAACAAACCTACTGATTTGCAACTTTTTCTTTTCTAATGTGCAACTTTATTTAAAGACCCCCAGTATGCTTATTTGACTGCTGTGAAGTCCTCTGCATAGATGGAATTGCTTGTTTTTTCAGATTATTTTCTTTTCGTCTAATCTCTTCCATCCATCCACCAAACCATTGATGGATGGAGGTGATGATGAGATTTATAACCTCAGTGAGGCAGGGCTGTGAGGCATTCATTCAAACATGAAGCAGGCAATATTTCAATTCACCTTAGCTGCTTATTGTTTTTTAGGGTTACATGACATACATTTTTCTCAGTGGAGCTTTTAATGAAGAGTTAAAATAGAGTTTGAGCGCTCTGGAAAGCTGTGCCTGAACACGCTCTCACCTGCTGGATTAGATGAGCCTGAGTATCTTTTGCTGTTCTGATGTTGAACAAATATGTCTCTCTTACTTTATTTGCGATGACGGTGTTCACTTCACTTTTAATACACACAACAAATTTCTGCTTAAAATTACTAAAAAGTCTCCCTACAGCTATTGGGTAGCAAAGTCATTGTCACAGTCAGCACAGTTTCCAAATGACACTTCAGTGTCATCAACTGCTGTGAGTTTTCAGTTATTCATTATGGCAGAATTAAGAAATACATTGGTTTGTTTTGTATATTAGTATATGCCTTAATACTTAATATGACATAGTGCAGCTTTTTCACACCTGAGTTGTGAGTTCTTCTCCCTAAAGTGTTAATTTGAGGCAGACATGTAACAGATGAAGATAAGGGAGTCGTCTTCTGTGCGCAGAGACTGATGTGAAACAGATGAAGTGCGCTGCTCCAAGTAAAACCACATTTTTAGTGCCACATACTTAATTAGCAATCTTCTTTAGTCTGTAAGAAATATCTGGGCGATCAGTACATTAGACGTGGCTTTGGATAAATGTTCGTTTGTATTGTGAACAGGCTGTGATTTCTGAGGCAGCGCTTGAGTCTTTGTGTGAGTATAGCGCCATGTAACGGATCAGGGTTTGTTTTATGTTACGAGACGGGGGTCGTGTCATCAAACTGTGAGATGCTTTTTGTGTTTCTGGCTCGTCTTGTTTCGTTCTGATCATTAATCACACTCAGAAAAGGCCCAGGAAAAGAAACATCTCGCTTCTTTTGCTTGAACATGTAATGGCTCAGTAAACTGAAAGGAAAGTGTGCATCCACTCGTGTGGACACCTGCGCCTGCAAGTCTTTGTCAGTCCGGGTTGAATAAAGGTGTCTCACAGACACTGAGCACATTTTTTTGTGTCAATTTCAAATGTCATTAAATCAAAATAGATTCTCAAAGAGCCTTTCATCCATTCATCCATCCATTTTCCCAACCACTTATCCAACTTAAGGACGTGGGAGAGCTTTCAGAAGAGTCTTTCAGTCTTACAAAAACAAGTTTTGTTTTGTTCTTTCTTTTTTGTTGAATATGTGGTTGTTGGTGCTGTGATTTCTTTTAACTGCTTCTATGTAACTACACAGTGAGAGAGAAAAAACTGTTCTTGTTTTAATTTGGTCAAAACTTTCTCATATCAGAGAGCTAGTGGTCCGACACAATGAGCCATTCACCACGTGAAATGTGCAAGTTTCACATAATCATCTGTTCCACCCATAAAAGTATATTTGATACTTGCACGTAAGTGTAGAGGCAATATGGTGAGAGAATAATTTACTAGTCTTTGCCCACGTTGGGACAAAAGATCGGCATGAAAGTATCTCCACTTTGACACCCCTGTGGTGACTCCTTCAGCTCTTCACCACATTTTGTCCTCTTTCACATCATTGCAGTTTTTGGTACCTACGGAGGCTTTCTGTCATTACTCTTAACTTACTGCGATACAGTTTAACCACTGCGTTTAAATTTCTTTCACTGATGTCAAGGGTGTGACACAATTTTACCTTAAGCAGCCACTGCGTGTTGTTCTCCATGCTGATCTCCAGTTGTTCCAGCCTCTGAATTGACTCGTTGTCCGTAGGTCCGTCCTTCTGGACAGGATAGTTGTAGTTGTTATACTGAGTTTGGCAGTTATCCTGCTCAGGCAGCAGAAACGTATAGCTGCAAGGGCCATTTTGGATTTGATATTGTGTTTTCTCAGCAGCACTGAATCCAGTTCCCAGACCAAGGCACAAGCTTAAAACTAGTAGGTCCACATTCAGCATCTTCATTGTAGATCGAGTTATGTTAAACTTACAAATAAACCCCCTTGGATTTTCAAGGTTTCTTTAATCTTATCTCTATCTGATTAGATATCTTCTTCCAGCAGCATCCAAGTGTAAACAGCTCTCTTGAGTTTCTGCAGGTTCCTTTTATTACCTCTCAGTGGTAGGAGGAGAAGAAGCCATCAGGAATGAGAGGTAGTGTGTCCTAAGGTTGATGGTGCCAGACTGCATGTGCTCGCCTTTCATTAGACCCCTGACCACTTGCTATAGTGCTTTAAACTGTGAGTTTAAACCACACCCCCTTGCCTTTGGCCAGTCAGTGTGAAGAGCACTGAAGTGGAGATTCCTTTCAGTACACGCTCGCTGAGCAACACACAGGAGCAGATGCACAAACTACACATCTTCTACTATATCCTCCACAATACCCACATGTTTTTTTTTGCTTTAGTTGAACAACTACTCAGGATGCAGCTGTCCACCTTCAGCACACTCTTTGATAGTAGCAGCGTCCATCCCATTCATTGAAAAATGTTTCCCGGTTTACAGCAAGCGCCCTGAATGGGAGATTCAAAGGAAGAAGTGTCCATTTCAACTTTATTATTAACCATTTCCTGTTTTGTACATATAAGCAGCACCTACATTAAATACACTGTCCTCTTTTTTTTTTTTAATAAAATTGGTTTATTTGATAAGCTCAAAATTTCTTAAAACTCTAAATAGATTTTCATTTCATGTCATTTATTATTTCCCAGTGGTTCAGAGTGGCCGTTTTATGACCTCCAATTAGAAAAACAAGATGGGTTTTTTTCATTTGCATCTACTTCAGAGTTTAAATGACATTAGCAGAACCATGATTCACAAGTATAATGAAGCATTAGATGCTTTTACCCTTGAAGACCAAAAAAGTCACAGGAAAGCTCATTGTTTTTTCCTTCTTACAAAAAAGAATCCATTTTTACAAAGCAGGTTTTTCTGTTAGGTTGGGAGTTTTAATCTCAGCAAGTTGTGGGTGTTTTCTGTAGCCTAGCCCATTGTTGTTTACACAAGCCCAAAATAGCCCAACAAAACATGGTCCCACACTCTTACACACAGCAAAGTGCAATTTTTTTAAATTTATTTATTTATTCTCATTTATTTATTTTACAGACTGAATGTTTTTGAAGCCTTCTAAAAGGTGTTGTGATTTTCCAGGATGTTCTGATAGTAATTAGGAGTAATGGAATATTTCCAGAAACTGTGGTGAACAACACGCCTAAAATGCATGCATTAGCGATTTGTTTTTCTGTGGCTTAAATAATGTTTTGCAGCAGAGAGCAAAACATTATTGTGAAAACTAATGGTTACGTTTGATAGAAAATTAGGGAACTGGCTTCCAGCAGCATGTAATGATACAAGCACGTGCATCCATTTATTTTTATAATAACTATTCTGCAACACACAGAGTGCATACTGTGGGGTCTTTTTGTCCAATTGGAGCACTAATTTGACATGACAAAGTTGTTGTAGTCAGTAAAAAAAAATGAAGGGCTCTGTGACATCAGAAAACTAACCACATGTGTGATGTGTAGTCTAATCACATTTTAGTGGCACCTAGAGGGGTCTTCTCGATGTCAAAATGACAAAAAACTGAATCGGACTAAACTTACAACACACGAACATGCACAATTTTAATGTTTTATATAACACACTGGACTCAAAGTGCAGGCTGAAAAAACAAGGTAAACTAGTTCAGTAACTCAGAACCTCCTTTAGCTGCAGCAGCCTCCATCAAATGTTTCCTGCACCACAAGTAGGAGGAATGTTGAACCATCACTCCTACAAGACTGTTTTAGGTCATCATTATTTCTGGGATGATTTGCTTGAACATTTAATTTCACTGAGTTGCTCATTCGACAACATCTCAGTTCAGTTTTCCTAAACACTGCTTCTCATTGTTTTCAACCTCTGGGTCATTTTCTCATTGCACCATCCAGCCTCTACAAAGCAGCAGGTCATGTAGCTCTCCCCTTACATTTTCTTGTGAAAACTTGTGGAGCGATGAATACATTGGTCTTTCAAAATGCTTTTGTAGATGTTTGCCATCGTTGAGCATCACTGTAATGCTTCTCATATGGTTTTGTCAAAGATGTTGCAATTGAGGCATGGTGCATACCAGCCAATATTTCTTGAGAAGAGCAGATTGATAATTGTAGATTTACATGAATAGTACAGCTGTTAAATATTTATTTGTGTCACGGGCTGCGACGGCAGACCGTGGAGTTGTAGAGAAAGTAGGGCCCAAACGCGAGACTCAAGTGAAGGACAGTGGATTTATTTATGGCGAGTGGACAGAAACGACAACTATATACAATTCAAGCACTGTGACTCCTGTGGCGATTCCTCCAAGAATCCCACACAGTGCACGTGTCCATAGCAGTGAAAAGGTGACAACTCCAAAAACCCGATTCCACTCTGTGATTTCCCCTCGTGACGACGTTCCTGACTCCCGACTCCTGGTGACACAAAAACACACACAGCTCAGCAGGCAGCCTTTAGTAGCGAAGCCGATCACAACACACTAATCTACGGAGGTACTTAACAGGTTCGACTTAGTATAATCCCGCGCCGACTGGGGCTCCGCCACCTTCTTAAATAAGGCGCCCCTCATGAAGCCATCAGCTGCAGCTGGTGAGGGCTAATGGGCGGCAGGTGCAGCAGTCCCCAGTGCGGGAACACTTCCGGATCGCAGTCCCCTCAGCGACCCCAAAACATCCGGGAGCACCCAGGGAGAAAGGACAAAAAGGGAGAGAAAACCACCATAACATATGGAAAAACATATACAAGAAATACATGAGCTCTGGGTCATCAGACCCAGACCATGACAATTTGATCCAGTTTGATTTGTTTAGATGACGTTCAGACCACATTTATGAGCACTCGACGTTCACAAACCTTTTCATGGGACAGTACAAATACCAAAACAGAATTGTAGGAAGTAGCCTGATGTAATAGTTATGGTATAAAGGAAATGTTACACATTTTAAGCACATTACCAAAGAGGAAGGACATGCAGTCATTGCAAAAATATTGACTTTTTCAGGTGTTCAGGCTGAATCACCCACGCAGTAGATTGATCTGCATCACTTTCAGTATTTCAGTTTATTTTACCGTCATTGAAAACTAAGGGAAGGGCAGGAACATCAACAGTGATTCAGTTAAACATACATCCAGTCCAGGGACCATTCATTAATTGAATTTATTACTGCTCCATTTATACAGCTTCCTTATGCTGTTAACATATGTAAAGTCTGCTGAGCTGTCGAGAACACAAAGTGTTTGATTATACAAGGATGCTAATTTATTCATCCTGGTTACAGCGCTGCTCATGCTGTCTGTTTGCCTCCACTGCCCTCTCTGGATTCTCACGTTACAAAAAAAAATGTAAAATTTGAATAAATAAAAGGTAATAAAATGCAGCTCATCCATTGTGTTACAATTTTGTACATTTTTGGCATCAGTACCATTTTGTTGGGGTGAAAAAGGTTCTTGCTTCCACAGCCCAAATGCATGCTTATTAGTTTGAACGTGTTTGAATGTGAGCTATATAAAACAATTCAAGTCCATAGAATAAAGTGTTGTATGAATATATGTGAAAAAGGGGGGATCTGGTTAGTCGTAGCTTACTGTAGAAACTCCTCATCATTGTCTGCTTTGTTTCACTGGAGTCAGAAGCACAAATCAAAAACCTTACCTGATTTAACTTGACCTTATTTCCCCTTCAAGGTTGCCTCCTGCACCTCTAGACAGCACAGCTTCTCTTTATGTCAGACTCAATTCACGGGACTTTATCAACTTCCCAAAAATGAAAGTCAAGGATTATCTTTTAATACACTGGAACAGATCCAACGTGCATCACAAACGCACAAATTCAGGGGGGCAGAACAAAAGTTCTAGGCATTAATATAAAAACAACAACCACACCAATAGAGGATCTCGACGTGTCGGAGAACCAGACCTAGAAAGTGAGATTGGCTAAATTTAAAAAAGATTTTGGACTTTCATGGGTTACGTTTATTGATTACATTTCATATGCGATTGCGCTGTTTATCAATTAACTCAAGCATTTTTTTCCACATTATGTTAAATTAAAAAAAGGTTTTAGCATATATGCTGATACTGATGCAGTGGGCTTTAGCTCGTCTCTACCCTTAAAAATTGGTATTAATGTTCGACATTAATAAGATACAAACAGAATTGTGAGTTATGATAAATCTATCTGCAACTACTTTGAGGGTAGATGGTCTCTGTTTCTCGTTTGTGTCACACTTTTCACTGTTTCTCTACAGCTCCGACAACAGCTGGACAGTGTTTGTAGAGAAGTCTGTCACTTCCACGCAACCTCACCAATATTCTAGAGACCAGAGCAATAACAAGGATGTTTTTGCCCACAGTATGGGGAATACACATTTTCCTTCATGACCAATGATCATGGACCAATCTAAGCCTTTGACTGGGGACTTATTTGCTTATTTGCTCCTACATTGTCACCGTGATTGTCATTCATCATAAATGGCAGGCGAAATAATTGATAGACAAACTTCTTCTTATATGTGTGCTTCTGTTTTTCCTCCCATATTATAGCTCAGATAAAGTCTTTTAATCTTTAATGAGGGTTAAATTTAATGTGATGCTATTTCCTGAACTCTTTCCTCAACAGTGTCTGATTTTGTGAATAAAGACTTAAAGCCTTGAAGTCTGTTTTTTGCATGTATTTGACTTGGTATAGAGCCGTTTGCCCCTTCAGTTTATCAGCTGAACCCTGCTGCGTACTGTACAGAACTGTCGTGAGAATTTAGAGCATCAGTTACCAAACTTGAAAAGAAAGACCCTCCAAGAAAATCACAGCTTCAGTCAGGCAAAGAGCTTCAAATAAGTCTGAGAACAAGGTGAGCTTAAAAAAATGAAACAAGGCACAGAGGTTGGGATTGTAGTTCAACTTGTTCTTACCTGAGTTTATGTGATTCTAATCCGATTAGAGTTACTTGGATGTATCAGAGTTTGATCAGAATTTATCAATTTTCTACTGCAATAAACTGTATTTGAGTGAGGTTTAGCATTTAGCTGTGGGTTGCAAATGTCTGCTGTTGCTGTCTAAATTGGTCTCATATGCTGCAGTGATTGTGCGTTGGTTTAGGCCGTGAGGGTGTGTGCCTCCCAGCCAAACTGCTGCTTTATCTCCAGCAGCCACCTTCAGGCTATTTTCAGTACTTCAGTGCTGAAACTGGCTTGAAGGAATCAGATTTGTGATTCTGATGAATGCAAATTAGATTTTTGAGGGTCAAAGTGGACACTTTAATTTGCTCCACAGATGAATAACATTTTTGAATTTGACTTGAATTTATTCATCGGCGGCAGCACACATTAGTATCATGTAAAAGCGGTTTCAGGGAAGAGTGCTCTATTTGCCTCTTTTAGTGCCGTGTAGGTTGACAGCACTGATCTTTAAAAGGGAGAGAATTGTTTTCATGTTTATCAGAGAAAGAAAAGCTGTGACTCATATTTATCAAGTTTCCATTTGAAATCTTGGTAGAACTACAAGGGACAAAGGTTTCCTGAAAATCTGAACACAATGAATTCTGGGAAGTGTGCCAAAAAACCTAACAATGTTTGATGGATTAGTGAGCAGTCATCGGGAGATTAAATTGACTCATAATTCCTTGTAAAGTCACACAATATGAGTTCATGATTATTCTGTGTTTGTCTCTGCTTGGCCACCGTGGAGCGATTGTGGTGGTGTTTTTGCTTGTGTCCCCTTTTCATGACTGTGTGGGCATGTACAGTTTATACTGTACTAAACCGACAGCTCACTTCCTCACAGACCTTTTTTCCCCCGCAGATGGCATTTTGACACGTCACAGTCGATAAATCTCAGGACTAAATAATGAAAAGAATTAAGAATAAATTGCTTCTTCCTCAGGGCCCTGAAACTGTGCATGATGGCTCATTCTTAATCTGTCATTAACTGTTGTGAGACTAGAATATAATTAATCCATGGTTAATGGTGCTAGTAGCACCTGCATGTTTACTGCTATCACAGGGCAAAATGATGTGAACATGCTTGTGCTTATTAATCCAGTTTGGTAAAGTCATATAATCCCCATTAGAGCTCATAGACTTCATCCACACCGCTGTTATAACACGAAACAATAGGTAAACACGGGTGTTGCTAATGACGTTAATGAGAGTCCTGTTTTCATTTAGAACTGAGCCCAATAACTAATAAAAGATATATCAAATATCAAATTAGTAGCACCTGATGTTAACCACTATTTCATGTAAGAGAGATTTAACAGGCAGAGTGATGACACATCTTTTAAGTTAACAATGAGTTTTTCTGCAAAGGAATCTCTGTCATTATGTATAGTTGTGATGAATGAGATGTTAAAAGTGGAAAACATTTGATGTGGCAGGTTCAGTGCCTTTAATTTAGCTTTTAGACATTTTGAGTAATGCTCTTTGCTCTGTCAGAAGTTGGATTACAAAAAAACTGTCATTACTATGCTAATTAATTCCTGGAGTCTCTTTATTTGAGTCAGCATCAAGAAACAGACAACAAAGTCTGCCACACATGCAGAGCTGTAACTTTTACACTTCTGTTTTTGTGCAAAACATTTTAATGAACTCTGGATTTGCTGTTAAAGAGCCAGAATAGCTTCTAAGTCTTGTTTCCAGCTTTTGTGCTGAGGTATGCCAATAAGCTGCTGGCACTAACTTCATATACTCACTGGCACGTCATAGGTTACGTCTTACTATTAATGAGTTGGAAGACCTTTTGCCTTCAGAATTGCGTTAATACTTCATGGCACCAATTCAACAAGGTGTTGGAAACATTCCTCAGGGATTTTGGTCCATATTAACTCGATAGCATCACATCACTTGCTGCAGATTTCTCAGCAGCACATCCATGATGCAAATCTCCCACTGCTCCACATCCCAAAGGTGTCCTGTTGGACTGAGATCTGGTGATCTCCCTGTCATGTTCAAGTAAGCAGTTTGAGATGATTTGAACTTTGTGACATGCTGCTATATCCTGCCAGAAGCAGTTATCAGAGGATAGGTACACAGTGATCGTAAAGGGATGGGCATGGTCAGCAACAACGCTTGGGTAGGCTGTGGCCTTTAAATAATACTCACTTCATACTAAGGGGGCCAGAATGGGTAAAGATAATATTCAGTTCAGGACAGGTCATTTCGGAAACAGGCTCAGGGAGGCGCAGCTCTCTACTGCTACTGTTTGGTGGAGAACATGCATTATGGAAATGAGAAGACAAATTTAATGACATGCAGCAGTAGTACATAAATACCTGGGGAGTGGACAGAGGTGAGTAGAGAACTCCTGCAGATCAGATGAGATTAGGCATGCTCACGGTGGTATGGCCGCAAGCATAAAATATTCCCCGCACATCGCAACAGACTGAACTGTTGATTCAAGGCAGATTCCGTGTTTTCATGATATTTATACTGAATTCTGCCCCTACCATCTGAATGTAGTCAAATAAATCCAAAACTCATTAAGCAAGTTTTTTTCCCCAATCATCTATTGTCCAATTTAGGTGAGCTTGTGTGTATTGTAGCCTCAGTTTCTTCTTCTTAGCTGATAGAGGTGTCACCTGGTGTAGTCTAATGCTGCCGTAGCTCATCTACTTCAAGTTCTGATATGTTTTGCGTTCAGTTATGCTAAAGCCCAAGTGAAGCAGTCTTGCCATTTGTTCTGGCGTGAACAAAGTATTTTCACAAAGAGAACTGCAACACACTGGATATTTTCTTTTTTTCACAACCTTTTCTATAAAGCCTAAATTTGGTTGCCTGCAAAAAATTCACCGTGCTGTCTTTAAAGTTGCTTTAATCACCTTTATTCCTTATTTGTGACGCTGAGATATAATTTTTTTATCTTGATCTTGAAGAGCTGCTCAGGTGTACGCAACTAAGTGGCTGGTATAAAGGTCTCAAGCTTATTTTCTGAAACAGGAAAACATAGTAAAAACAATGCACCCGTGCAGCATTTGAATGTCCGTTTTCTTCACAGATCTGTCGTCTCCAGAGGCACCTGTCTGCTGGGGAGCACCAGCAGGACCTGTTCCAAGGTCAGCCTGCCATGTTTGTGTCTCAGCACTCGCAGCCGCCCACGCAGAGCCTGGTGGAGCTGATTGAGCTCTGTGGAGGGACAGTCTGCAAAACTGTGCGGCAGGCGGGAATCTGCATAGGGAAATACAGCGGCAGGAGGCCAGAGGGAAGCAGGATCCTGTCCGAGCAGTGGGTGTTGGGTGAGACATATTCTGTTCAGTTCTGTGATTTATCATGTCACTATAATAGCATGTCCCTATTAACTTTGTCTCGTTTTGTGTGGTTTTATTTCAGACAGTATCACACATCTGAAGCAGCTGTCATACGATAACTATGAGCTGGAGTGACCTCCACTGACTTTTCTTATTTTCTCTCTTTTTCCTGTTTTTCGGAGCATGAAGTGTAGTTTTAACAATTGAATGTGTGATGGTGTGCGATTGTATAGTTTACCTCATTTCTTCCATGCAGTATTCATCTTGGTCAGATTTCTTATCTTTTTTTGTGTTCATAGATTTTTTGTTAACCCTTTGGCACTGTTGAATAAGAAATAATCTCAGTTACTGTGAAACCCTAACTTATTTACTGTCCTGGGTTAAAGTAGCAAGCACTACTGTGTAAAAAGGAACAAAATAAGACAATGTGAGTTTAAAAATCCTTAATGAGCCAGTTTGACATTGTAATTAGAAAGTAAATTTTGTGTGATTATAATTTTTTTTGCAATATCTCTTTTGAATAAATACTTTATTTACAAAAAATTGATTTTGGACCTTGTTTCCTGAACTCCTGGATCAAAATGTACGATAAAAATAACTTCTTTTTCTTTGCTTCTTTGTCATCTTATGTATTATTGATTTGTTGTAGTGTAATGAAATGATTACTCCACGAGTGTAACAGCTTGGTCTTGGTCAAAACTCAGCAGTGAACTGAAGAAGTGTGATTGGAGTTTACTCAGCAGGGGCACTGGATGACAGATGACAAGCCTGATGTTTCACAGCTTGGACTCTGACACTTATCATCTTTTCACAGCAGACAGGGAAATAAACACTTTTACATAAATACAGGTGGATAAATGCAACTGTCACAATTTTTTAGAAACACAAACGTAATACAGGGAAGATGTTGCCATTTTAACTGATCACTTTTGGAGCTTCGTACCAAGCTCAGTAAACTAAAGAGCAGCGCCAAAGTCAGCATCATAAATTCTGACTCCATTTACATGCTAGGTTAGCAAATTTTATCATCATCTGCAGATGATGATTTAAAAAACAGAATATTCTAGAAAGGATTGTAAATACTTTTCAAATCCCAGAAAATGATCTGGGCTTTCAGTCTATTCTTAGTAAGCACCACATACCTGGCATACTATACCCACCTACCTAAATAACATTTTCTGTGTTTGTAATTGGCCTCATGTCCTCCTGTGTCTGAGTTTTTAGAATAACTCACTGGCTTTGTTAGGTACGCCTGTTCAGCCGCGTGTTATTACAAATGTAACTGGTCATCCAATCGCATAGCAGCAACCCAGTGTGTTTAGTTGTGTAGATGTGGTCAAGATGACCTGTGGATGTTCAAACCAAACAGAATGGGGAGCAAATGTGATTTGATCTGGGCTGATCTGAGTAATTGAAACTGCCTCTCTACTGGAGTTTCTCACACAACCCTCTGTGGGGTTTACAGAGCTTAGTCTGAAAAAGAAAATATTCACTTTAGTTCCCTAGCTAAAACACCTTGTTGAAACCAGAGTTGGCAAGTAAATGGCAAGACTGCTTCTAACTGATGGCAACAGTAACTCATTACAGCCAAGGTGTGCAGAAAAGCATCTCTGAAAGCACAAGACATTGAACCTTGAAGTAGAAGCAGCAGAAGACTGCATCCAGTGCCAGTCCTCTAAGCTAAGAATGGAAAACTGAGGCTACAATTCACATGGGCTCTACAAAATTGGACAATGGAAGATTGGAAAAACTTTGCCTAGTCTGATGAGTCACATTTTCAGCTGGTGGATCAGAATTCGGTGTAAACAACATGAAACCATGGATCTATCCTGCCATGTATCAACAGTTCAGGGTACAGAGTGTAATGGTGTGAGTGATATGTTTTTGGAAAACTTTTGGCCCTTGGTACCAATTGAGCATTATTTAAATCCGTCTCTTTATGACCACAGTGTTCCCATCTTCTGATGGCTCCTTCCAGCAGAATAATGTGTAGTGCTTTTGCATTTTTGGTGTATAGATAGAAAGAGAAACCCACTATGCCAGGCACTGGAGATATCACCTGCATAAATCTGCCAATATTTACATCATCCGCCTCAGTGTTCCTATTAATGAATGTGCATCTTCCCTTTAAAATAAAATAAACAGAAAGCTCTGTTATATTTCCAACTATAAATATTACTATTACTATCTTTACTTTAAAAAAATAAGTACTAATGGCGTTAATATATTCACATATCATATTAAGCAATCTCCACGTGTGTCCTGAGACAACTTTTGACGCCACATGTTCTCAAACAAGAAAACGAAAATGAGGGGTTTTGCTGGAAAGAAAACCAAAAAACGCGGCATACGCCTTTAATGTTACAGCATATGGTTCTCGTGGTGCACTGTCGCTGATTGGCTGGCCCCTATTACGTCACGTGGCCAGTCGGTTTTACCCGGCGTCATTGCGTAGGGAGGCGTGTGTGACATTTGCGGTGCAAGAAGCTAGTTTGAGAACAGCTAACCGGGTAAAGATGAGGACCTAGAGAAGAAAGTAGGAAATATTTTTTCCGTTTAGCACCAGGGTCGAGTTTTGGCTTTGACTTGGTCATGGTTCCTCGATTAGAGAAGATATTTATGTCAAATGTAGCGTTTGGTAAAACTTCCTGTGTTGGCGAGCACGTTGAGTAGTTAAGCTAATGCCTTTTTTTCTGAACTTGTAGTAAACGTGCAGAGTTCAGGCTGAGGACGTGTTCCGGTTTGCTGTCCTGAGATGTCCGTACTAATATTTGATAACTGCAGCTTAAGTTTATGCATTGCTGTACGGCTTTAAGCGCTTGAGCCGACTTGACAAACTGCGTTTTTTTTTTTGCACACAAGGTTAAAATTAGCTTTAGCCAACTAGCTCCTCATTCCCTTCTTGCTGCAGCTTTCTCACTTTTCCTCCGCTGACTAGTCGGGACAGGTGTGCTGAAATTGGGACAGGTGTGTTGTGGGATACCCAGGGTGCACTGCTACTTAATCACGGCGTGCGCTGACAGTCCACTTCAGGGATTTTCTGTCACTTCAGTGGAGCCAGAGGTGCAATCATGCTGCTCTCTTTGGTTGTGCACACATACTCGCTGCGGTACTGGTTTCCTGCTACGATTATGCTGGGGACAGCCCCGGCTTATCTGCTGTCATGGGGGGCTTGGCGCTTGCTGTCAACTATCTTACCATCGAGTTTGTACCACAAAATAGACGACCGGTTGTACTGCGTCTACCAGAGTATGGTCCTATTCTTCTTTGAAAACTACACAGGAGTTGAGGTGGGTGATCCTCCACTTTGTGTTTGGGTTATTTTACCTACTAATATCTAGTCTACGAATAGAAAAACAGACTGTCTTAAGATACAGCTGCCTCTGGGTGCATATGTCTGCAGGTTTTCAACTTACAGCGGATTAAAGTCTGTGGAGAATGTTGCACTTTTTCAGGTCTCTGTATCTGTTAGAACTGTTGGGGTAAATATATAACATTGTAAGAGTGTGTGTACACATTCAGCCCAGTTAACCAGATGGACCAGACACATTGCAAGAAAGTCTGCATTCTTTGGCACTGCTGTTGCCACACCTAGAACAATAGGCGGTTTTCGTACGTTAAGGTGTGTTTACTGAAGGCACGTACAGTGGTGTAGCTGGCTGACCTTTGCCTTTGAAAATGATTAATCTCATAAATTCATTGCAGTATCCTCAAATGAAGGCTTCTTAAATGTGCTGTAGTGTTCGAGTAAATTCTTTAGGATTAATTGCAAAGACTCAAGTTTTAACATTTAATGAAACAATATAAATGTTAATTTTACAGTGATGTAAAATTACCTTTTTGCTGACACGTATACTGCCTTCAACCTGCTTTCTTTTCTTTTTCTGTAGATTGTTATTTATGGCGATATACCAAAGAACAAGGAGAATGTGGTTTACCTGTCAAATCATCAATGCACAGGTACTTAATTTGAATATCAAGCTTTATAAAATGTAGTCCAATGTAAAGCACTATTCAAATATCTAACCCTTTCTTTTGTTGTAGCTGACTGGATCATTGCTGACATGCTTGCCATCAGGCAGAGCGCTCTGGGTCATGTCAGATATGTCCTTAAAGATGGACTCAAGTGGCTGCCGCTATATGGATGGTATTTCTCTGAGGTAATGTATCTGTGTGAGTATGAGGAGGTCATTTTTAAGATTAAGAAGAGACCAGCTGCTTAATCTGGGGTGGCTGTAGTTCAGGAAGTAGACAGGAAGGTTGGTGGTTCCAGTCGCTGGCAAGATACTGCTAACCCCAAGTTGCTCTCTGATGCATCCATTGGAGTATGAATGTGTGTGAATGTTATATAAAAAGCACTTGAGTAGAAAAAAAGTGCTTGTATTAATGGGGCAAGGTGTGTACTGCGTTTTGAGAGCTCAGAGTATAAAAGCATTTACCAGCTTGGCACTGTGACTGATATTTACTGCATTATTATACAACATGAGTGCTCATGGGTTACACCAGTGCTGCAACGTTGGCATTCCATTTGAACTTAACCTGTAAAGTTTCGTCACTTCATCTTGGATCATTAAGACATCATGGTAGTTAACCTGACATATTTTGCCACAGTAACACATACACAGATGGATATAAGGGCTGGTTTGGGGCAAGGGAAAAAAACAAAATGATTCTACCATGCTCGCCAGGTGTATGTATGTATGCATCAACATGTTTAAGTTGCATTTCTTCTCTGTAAGAGTGGAAGGGAGTTGTCTCTGAATGCGCTGCATTGTTTGCAGCCTCAGCTTGGAATTTACAGATCTCAGAATAAAAAAGGCTAACCCCAGTGTGGCCGGGTGATTACCACAAACACTCTTCTAACATGTGAGAACGCTGTCTAAAACAGGAAGAGTCTTTGACACAAGAATTTTTTGTTTTTGTTTGTGTGTGGTGACTGGTTTGTAGCAAAGCTTTCGTCTCATCTCTAAAGTCTCAATTTGTTGTTGATGAAAGCACACCTAAGCCAAGAGACCACACTTAGCATTGGGGTCACACCATCTGTAATAAACATAATAAACCAAACCCATCTCTAAACGCAGCCTTCATTTTGCACAATTGTGTTCCATAGCATTAAAAAAAATCTCTGCTATAAACATATGTAGTGCTTTTCTACTCAGTAGAGCACTTTAAGTCTCACTCACCCAATCACTTCTATTCATACACGCACTTTTTACCAAATGTTTTTTGTTTGTTTGTTTTGTAATACATCAACACTGTGATGTATGCATCAGGGACAACTCAGGGTTAACATCTTGCCCAAGGATACTCTGACACGGAGTAGAGCCGAGAAACGATCCACCAACCTTCTGATTAGTAGACCTGAACCACAGCTTCTCTATTAATTAACTACTCTATTAATCTCATTTGGATTTTTTTTTCTCTTCTACCTAGCACGGGGGAATCTATGTGAAACGAAGCTCAAAGTTCAATGAAAAGGCGATGAGGAAGAAGCTCCTTGCTCAGACTCAGCGTGGAGCACCGGTAACTACACATCTTCAAGTATTTCCTGAATGTAAATCTTTTTTTGTCTCTTAAGTTGAAACAAAAGAGGCTTCAAGATTTAAATTGCACGTAATTATATTCTTAAAACGGAAAATCCAAAATGTTTTGTTCAAAGGTCATTTGAAGCCATTACCATTTCAACACATTAATTTTTTTTTTTACCTCCTGGAATATTTATGAAAACAAGATAGTAATTGAAATTAAAGTTATAAATATTTCAGGATTTGTTTTGTTCTGTATCAGTAAAATGTTTTATTTTCTGCCGTGGGAAACAGGCAGCAGTTTTTACTCCATCTAAATGGATAACTGGATGTTTTTATGTGTTGAGATTCATTTGTTTTGTGTGTTTGCTGCGGTGCAAGGACTTGCTTTTAATCGCTTTTTTGGATTTGACTGTGGGGGATTAGTGTTGCCTGTGCGTATGTGTGTGTTGTAGCACAAGCCGTCATGGTTTCCAAAAGGCTCACTGTGAAAACTGTGTAACACAGTTCACTGCTGATAGTTCCTGTTCATGTAATCAATTGTTAATGGAACAAAAATTTGGAAACTGAGACAAGAAACGTACGATCATATTAATAAAGACACAGATTTTCACAAATGGTTCAGTTTGGCTGGAATCGGTAAATCCCACTTGGCTGCGGATGCCAGTAATTCACATTGGTTCAAACTGCTGCATAGTTTCATTTGGTGCAAATGTTGTCATAAAGGCATCTGCACAGGTTGGGCAACAGTAGATGAATCCGATACAGCTGGGGCCTGGGAAGCAGGGTTTGTTTTCAGGTTAGCTGGAATCTAAACTGGTATGAATCGAGATAACCCGATAAAATGTTTTCATTTTCTTTTAAGCCTAAACAATGTTGGGTTTACAGATTCCTTCTCAACAAATAGTACATTTGTTAGAAAACTGTCTTTGATTTCATGTGCTTTTTCTCCTCATAGATGTACCTCGTCATCTTCCCTGAAGGAACTCGGTATAATCCAGACCTCAAGAATGTTATCGCTGACAGTCAGGCTTTTGCTGCGAAAGAAGGTAGAGTCATAACAGCAGCCACTCACTGCTGTACTTGTGCATACTGATTCAGTTCAGCCCACTCAGTCAGTAAAACAGCTGACTTAAATTTAGTTCTGAGACCTTCTTTGACCACTAAAACATAACCTGCAAATAAAACTTTCTTGAGCGTTAACAAATGAGAAAAACTGTATAAAACTAGAAGCAGACCTGGATTCAGTAGGATTAAGGACTCAGAAAGCCATATAAATGCTCATGAATATAAAAGATTATATGGAACAGTAAACATATCAGGTAAAAACCTCACTAAATAAAAAATATTGTAATACTGGTGCTGCGCTGAGAAGTAGCCACGTTCCACCAGCTTTGTTATTTTGGCACCACCATGAAGTGCAATGAACTGAAACAGTTCAGGGGCTTGTGCTGCTTTCTGCTCACAAACAGCCTCGATTCTGCAGAGATTAGGACTATCTCGGCCTCGGCACTGAATATCACCTTCCCCCATTAATCCAAATAAATCGCTCTGGAGCGCTGACATGTGCGCATGACATTATCTGTTATTAGTGTGGCATTAGTGAGCAGAGGACGGTGGCACACCAACCTAGGATCCACCAAGCTTTGCTGTGAATATCTCAAACAGCCACATTCACATTTGTTTTTCTTCATTTTGCGGGGGATTCTAGCCGTCACCTGTTTTACAGTAGAGCAGTGGAGCTGGCAGGAAATGAGAAGAGATGGGGAGATGGCGCACAACAAAGGTTCCCATGCACACTCGTGTATGAGGAGCCGTCTGCGTGGCTCATAAATCACTAAGACACCGGGACTGTAATATGTAAAACACTGGTTGCATGTGCTGATAAGAAACAAATTTATGACGGTTTTTACATATTTTTCACAGGGCTCACTGTCCTGAAGCACACTCTAACACCCAGAATGAAAGCAGCTCACGTAGCCATCGATACTATGAAGGGCCACCTGGATGCTGTGTATGACGTCACTGTGGCCTACGAGGGAACGCTGGACAGCTCCGGGCAGAGGAGATCTGCACCAGCGATGCCAGGTATGCAGGCATGTTGTTTTAGACACGAGTCGTGGGGGTTCTGTTGTTGGCGTTACAGCTGATTACGTGCACCTTTATTTCTGTAGACGGCAGCTGTTGTTGCACGAGATATGCTTTGGTTTGCCCGTAACAGCGACCTCAGTTTGCTTTCTTCTTAATCAGTGCATCCTTAAACACACACACACGGAGTATTATTAGTCCTTCAACATTGTAAACGACGCCACCGGTAATTAATCACACAGCAAACATCACCTATTAACAGTCACACCTTCCTGTAAACAACATGACTCGGTGTTTTGGAGCCTTTGATTATTCCGTGTTCCCAGTTGTTCAACAAGCGCTCTTTGAATGAATTAAAAAAACAAAAAAACATCCCGTTTCAGGAATAAACATCTGTGTGTTTCTAGAAAACAGAACAGAGAATAGAAAAGCATTCCTGTCCTCACGCACTTCCTGGCCTCATGTGGCGAAGGTGACGCTGGTGATTTCACAAGGAACTGGAAGGGACTCAAGACTGCCAAAGCAAATGTTTCTTATCGGGGTGACTAAATTAGCATTCAGCATATTTCTGTAGTCCTTTAATAGCTGCAAATTGAGAGAAGACAAATTAGTGATTTACTGCACAATAGAAATTATAATATTTGCTGCTCCAATTCCTGCTTTACTTAACAAAAACAACAAAAAACACATTCTTAATATTAAATGTAATGCATTTCAAATCAGAATGGCTTGTTGATTTGATTGCAGTCATTTCAGTGCCTCTGTGGGAGGCCTTTTTGTTTTGATAGCTGTAAATAAGGGGTGGTTTTTGCATCGCTACAACAACATTAGCATGTGGTCCAGGACTTTTCCTTCGTAGTCACAAAAACATGGTTTAAAAAATGGTAGCAGCCAAAATGTGGAGACTTAAAAATAACTTTATTAACTTATTGGTTACTTGGATTTGTTCATTGACTGTGAAGGAGGGGGGATAATGCTATTGCAAATAAAGTTTTATATCCCTTTTTTATTGAGTGTATTAAAAACAACAACACAAATCTTTAAACTGATTAAATTATAACTTAAGAACAAATGCTTGATTGTTACCGGTGATTACAAATTACGTTCTTATCTTCTGGAGTACTACTTGTATACGATTACACATATTTGCAATTTTTCTTTTGTACTTCACCGCAGCTTTTAAATCAGTTGATGTGATTGAAGTGCACATGTTCAGCTTTAAATGAAAGAGAATAAGAGAGAAAAATAATAAAATCCATGAAGTGTTTCTGAATTGTAGCAATTTTTATACGAAGTTCCCAATTTTTCATTGTCAAAATTAGTTTGACAATAGACTGACAAGCAGTTTCATGGCCAGATGAAGACCCGTCCCTTTTTTATGATAAATGAAGGAGACGTGACATCTGAAGGTCAGTTGGTATGTTGACTTAGTATTTTACAGCTTCTCACTGTGATTGTAAATAAGGGACCAAAGATGTATTGGTGCATGTGAGGGAGGCTGTTGTTAAGCTGTCAGGTTATCAGAGAGAAGTTTTAAGTGTAATTGTAAAGACTATCCTTGTTTAAAATATTATGGTCCAACTTGTAACTGCACCGCTCATGGTAGCAATCGGTTTCTTTCAACTCGCGAGATCAAAGATTCCCTCTCTGTTTTTAATAAAGATATTTGGATCATAGCGAGTTGTTTGTCACTTCACAGCAGAGTTGTTTTCCCTTCCAGGTGGTTGTTTTTTAAAGGTTGTTTTGCAGCATTGTTCTGCTCAAACACACATGACATGCAGTCATTGAGACTGAGCTTTGATTTATGAAACGCTTTAAGAGTCTTTTAGCCTCTCTGTGCCAAACACGAGTGTCTGCAGCCAAGAAACCCAAAAACAGGATTTAACCCCCCGCAAGCACGAGGAGGAAATGCACCAACACTGCTTTGCACCTTAAGAATGACTCCGGCGTTTTTATTGTGCGTTACAGTAAAAATATTTTCGTGCCTTCAGCCGTCAACGAGTTGTCGACACTCGTTAAACTGGCACACATTGTGTGCGAAGGTCAATTTAAATCCGGGCAGCCGCTGATGGAGGTGCTCTCTCCAGCAGTCTTTCGCTGCCGACTTCGATCAAGTTTCCTCTTTTGGCCTCAGTGCCACATTTCCTGATGATATTGCATGTTGTGGAAACAGGAACTTGAAGGTCTCTGGGGATAGACGAGCAGCCTTGAGCGTTCACACTTGGTTACGCTTTTATATATGACCTCCTCAGACGTGTGACTTTCTGTTTCTTTGCTTAAGTGCAGACTGACAGTTGGATTTTAACATATTGTATGAAGAAAAGTTGAAACTGAAACATTAAATCTATAATATTTGGAAAGATGTTTTGTCTTTTGTGTCATATGATGTAACACCAGTGACTGTTTTGGAATTGCCTTTAAGTGATTTCCTTCCTTTACTGGTCTTTACTGGGCAATTGCATCACAGCAGCTCCAGTCCATCACTGTCACCTCGTGTTGGTTTTTAAGTGCTTACTGTACGTGTCGTTGCACTGACAGGCTTTTCCTGTTTTTGATTGGTCTTTTTATGGATTTATTTTTCTCTTTGACAGAATTCCTCTGCAAAGAATGCCGCCGCATCCACATACACTTCGACCGTGTGGACATAAAAGAAATTCCCTCGGAGCCGGCGTTTTTCCGCAGATGGCTGCACGATCGCTTCGAAATCAAGGACCGGTGAGTGTGTGCGTACCTGTGTGTGAGAGCATGTACACGCACTTGTGTGTGGAGTAATTAATCATGTTGAAATTGCATGTCATCTAGTCAATATGTGAGCTGCGAGGTGTTTTTGCAAAACGACTTCTTTTGTGTGCCACCGCTCTGTTACAGAGAGATAAACCTTAACTTTGTGTTTCTGTAGTTAGAATAAATTAACACAGTACCAACTTAATATTCAACCAGTAAAATATAACAAAGGGTTTTGTTTCACAGGTTTCCAGCTGGAAAACATAATTATTTACTCTACATATCTCTTCTTTTTTTGTATACGATGCTAACTAATTAATTACTAATAAAACAATACCAGGTAGTCATTATGAAGTTAATAATTAATAAATCATTTATTTTAATAAGCTTTCTCATTTAGATAAAGATCGTTTGTTAATCAAGACCTGTGAACAAAATACATAAACGACAAATCGACCCGTAACAAAAACAGTTACACATGTTGGCAAACTGAGAAAAGCGTGTCTAAGGGTTGTTGTGACGGTGAAAGAACACAATGTGGTTTTGACTTTATGTAGTTGTGGACAACAAACTGTATATAAGAATTGCTTCTTGGCACACAGTTTAGTAAGTAAAAAAAAAAAAAGAAAAAAAGGCTGCTTCAGGCACACGTGTACAATTGGGTCAAATGTGGTCGCCGATTTGCTCGTTAATTAAATTGTCTTTACACTGACAGCTCGTCGCGGATAGCTTATTCGTTTTTTGTGAGAAACACAGAAAAGTAAGGTTTTCTTTTGTGGTTTCTCTGGTGTGATTATGTGACATTACCTCTGAAGAAACCATTTGAATAATGGTTTTGTGACATTTCCATGTGGGCACAGACAGAGAAGGGTCTAGATCAGTGGTGTCAAATTCAATTTACGTCATGGTCTAAGTACACTTAAGTTTAAGTGGTCCAGATCAGCTCATTTCAGCTTCATAACCTGTAAAAAGAAATAAATGTCCCCTTTTTCTCTGCTTCAAAAAAAAAGTTGACCTGCACATTTTAATCCATGAGGTGTTTTAAGAAAGTCTTTTTTTTTTTTTCTCTCTCTCTCTACGTGATGAAGAAATCAAGGTCAAAGGTGTAAAACTGCATATAAAAGTACTGGTAGCTCACTACCTGTATTGTAAATTCCACTGTAATAAACTTTAATTTTATTTACTGTTATACTAATGACAAGAAAACATTTGTTTTGGTATTCCTTTGTTGTAGTATAACAGACCATGTGTGATTTCTTAGTCTGTAAGAAAGATGTGAAAGTGACAAAAATAGTCTCAAATGTTTTTCTCTCCTCATCCTGATTTCATGAGACTTTTTTTTTCTTTCTTTTCAAAGGCTGCTGACCAATTTCTACGAGTCGCAGGATTCCGACAAATTATGCAAGTTCCCCGGTGAGGGCAAACCTTCTCCGCTGAATCTCTCGAAAACCCTGCCCTCCTTGGTCATCCTTGGGGGACTGACACTGCCAATGCTGCTGACAGAAAAGGGCAGGAAGCTGTACGTGAGAACCTGGGTGTGTGGGACGCTTCTGGGCTGGCTGTGGGTAAACATTTTTCCCTAACAAATCGAGGCCAGTCTGCCACGATGAGACGCACAAAAGACTCGAGACGGTGCCATTTTCCTGTATCGCGACACAATGTATGCTCCAGATGCAGAGCAGTATGTGATAAAAGGCTCAGAGATATTTTTGTTTGACTGTTTGACCGGAGACACTGAGAAATGTTAGCCTTTTGTGCTACTTGCTCTCTCCTCAACCTGAAATGACAAAACCTTTGTTAAAGTATTATATTCCCCAAAAGTTATTGAAATAGCTTCATACCTCTATTAAAATAACCCCTCCTTCCTTTCATCGGATTTAGCCAAATTAGTATCCTTGCATGCTGTTTTCTTCTTCTTTGGTCTTTGGCCAGTTTAGTTCTAATTATTTCTGAGAGCAAAGTGTGCCAAGCACTCTAAAAACACATGCAACGATCACGGTCGGCTGCTGTACTAAAGAGCACAGCCTGCTGCTGATTGATCATTTAAGTGCACTGATTTATTGGTATTGGTTGTAATGTTTGTCTTGTTTCATGCCAAGTCTCATATCAGGAAGAAATGCACTTTTCCCCCTCGTGTAAGGTGATGTTTGTTTTTGTTTTTTACATTGGTCGAACAACATGCAGTCCTCTACACGGGCCCATACGGGTGACACCAGCTACATTGTTTATTTTAAATATTCATCTTTTGTTTCCTCACTGTGAATGTAGCCGTAAGAACAAGTATATTTGTGGATCTGTGAAAGACTAGCCCCTCCCCCTTTTCTCTTTTCAGCTCAGCCTTTTTTGTCAAGAAACACTGTTGGAGCTCGCAGTGGAGGACTGTCAGTGAACTTGTTCCACTAATGTAAATCATTACTTCCACCTTTAAAATCGTCAGTCATTGCCAAAACCTGTTGCGTTTTGTTTTTCCACATCGTCCCACTGAGAGCGTCTCTGCGTGTTTTAAGTTGAGCAATACGTTGTCGACGACGGCAAAGAGACTTTACGTGTTTGTTCCTCTGAGTTAATAAAAAAATCTGATTTTTTCATAATTATTCATAACTTTTCTATATGCATTTGTTACGACCGTGTTAAGGTTCACGTCTGTCTACCTAACAAAAAGCTGACAAAGCCATGTTAACAGTATATCGCAGGTTTCCTGTGCACTCAAAGCCATTTGTATTTTAAACATCATTGTATCGTGAAATGCACTGTATGTCTGTTGTCGTTGTTTACCATGAAAGCGTTGCATTTTCCACACGTCACTTTACGTATTTACGACCTCCTGTAGCCTGATGTGTTTTATTTCCTTGTGTGGATGGTATAGTAATTTACATCTTGCTCTAATACCTCACTTGAATAATCCTTCCTTGTTTTTAAATGACCTTTGTCAGCCATTTTCTAGTCATTTTTATCCAGACGAGCTCTGACTGTAACTCATCAGGAAACTCTGTGTAGACAGTGTATTAAATGCCAACTGTTTTTGGAAATGCGTGCCTTCTCTTTGGAGGAGTCGGTCCTCGACCGTCTCACAGAGCGCCACGGTGGCTCTATTTTCTTTCTGCCAGGTGACTGCACAGACGCTCTCTGCTGGAGCTGCTGCTCACTGCAGCATGCGGCAACACTGTCTACAGTTCATAGTGGCTTATTTTCCTCTAAGAATGCATTGATTTACACTTGAGGACTATTATTAAATGGTGAAACCTTTAATGCGTGTAAGTTATGGAAGTTGGGGGTGAGAATGAAATAAAGTGGTTTTCCTGGGCAAGTTGTCTCTTCTCTGTTGCTCTTACTGCTTTGATTATAAGTTTGATATCACATATATGTAGAAGATGCATACTGTTCTGCCTCTGTATTATGTATATACATTATGCTTTATTACTTCTCATGGTCAGGAACAATACTCGGGTGGGCTGTGGTGTTTAAACTGCCTTTCAAAGTTTTGTAGACAGCCTCTTCAGTCTTAGGACCTTTCACGGCCCTCCATACAAATGATTCTTCCCACCTGCACGAGTGACTGAAGTTAAGTTTGGCACTTAGCTTGGAGATTAAAAGCCTGGGAATGCATTAATATCAATAACACAAACGGCAGGCATTTCTGAAATTAGTGAGATAAGCACCAGCTCAACAATGAGATGCAGTCGGTCTGCTGTGGGGTTTAACCTGTTGTGTTTATTCAGAGTAACGACATCATGCAGAAACAAACCTGATGATGTTTAGTTTTTAATGATTGGTGATGGATGGTCAACAGAGGGCTGAGATAAAGGAGGAGGTGGGCAGAGAAAGGGAACAATGGAGACGATGATGAGTGAGGCGGGGAGGGGAGGGGGCCCTGGCTCTAATTTTTTTTTTGCAAATCAGTTGGTCAACATGAACTAAGGCAATGCCTGGTTTTACAGTGTCTTTTAAAACATGTCCTAAGTTTTCTGCACCAGTTTTTTCTAAATTCTGTTTTTTAATTTCTCATGAAATATTCTGATTTCCCATGATCCCTTCAGCCTTGTTATTGGCTCTCCTCTGTTCCCCCATTTAAATCCTGCAAACACCCCTATAGAGGGGGGAGGCAGAAAGGCAAGTCTTTACCTTCCCCATCACTTGGCACAGTCACGCTTCAGATCCAGTTCCTGAAGCCGAGCTCCTTCTCCTCTTCTCTGGCTTCTGAACTCTTTTCTCCTCCTTTTCTCTCTGTTCGTGTTGGTCCTTATTTTCTCTTTTGTCACCTTTTCTTATTCTAACTCTTTCTTTTTTGTTTTTTTACTCTCTTACTTTTTTCCTGTCTGCTCAGCCTGTTCCCTCCCTTTGACTTTCCTTTTCCCCCTTTCTTTGCACTTTGTTTTCTTTGTTCTGCAGCTCTGCCTGCTGTGCTTGGAAAAAACACAAGTCATTCCTTTTTCTTTTAATTTTACTTTTATACTGCTAATTCTTCTTATCATCCAACCTTTTCTCATCCTTTCATCAAGTTTTTGTTAAATTTCTTACTTCATCTCCTGCATTTCTTTAATCCCCAGTAACTTTTCCAATTTCTTCTCACCCTTCAGTTTTGTCTTCTCGTCCTCCTTTTTCATTTCTTTGTTCTTGTCTAGCTTCACCCCAAGTTTCTTTCCACCAGTCCTCTAGTTCTTCTTCATGACAAAGTCCTCGCCTTCAGTCACAAGTTTTCTGATGTGCCTGTTTGGTTCTGATGCATCATCTGGGACATGCTGCTGAAGATCCAAGAGAGCAGACTCTTCACATCACCATCTGTGACATGGGTAAGTTCTTTGGGCTACGGCGCTTTGAAACTATGATACTACAGAGAAGTAAAGTAAAGCTTTACAGTAGGAGTGTGCAGTTTACTGTAGATTTTATTTTATGTGTGCAACACCCAACACACCAGAGTAACCAATTATCTTTGATAAAACCCTGAAAAACTACAACAAACAGCGCAAAATTTCCACACAGCTAAAACCTGATAACAATCTGTTGGTTTTTTTATAAGATATTATCTCCTCTGTGATCTCATTATTCACGTGTGTTATGGTGTTACTGCAAAAAGATGAGTTTAAAACATCCAGCAGGCTGTAATGTGGTGTGAAATAAGACATGTTTTGGTTAAGCACTTGCTTCTTAGTAGTTTTAGCAGATAGCCTGACATGAATCCAGCTCTTGCTATTGGTTCCCTGTATGCTTCCTGAGTGCGTCAGGGTCTGGCTGCATGTCAGAGCATGTTGACTCCTCATGGGCCATTTTGCAAATTTAGATACTCAGCTGGGGCCTTCCAGCTGTTTCACAGTCACACTCTAAAGGTGATCACTGTGCCATTAGAGCCCCTCGACTCTAGAATGATCTACCTGAGGAGATTTTATTGGTGTCGTATGTGATGTCATCTCTTTTTTTTTTGTCTTTTTTGGTTCTGTTTATTGTTTCAGCTCTCTTGCTTTTGTGATTTTATTAGTGTTGTTTATTTGTCATAACCTTGAATCTTTATTTCTGTTTCATCACATTAACTGTATCTGTTTTCTTTGGGCTGATGTTTGAATTTACTTTCTGAAAAGTCTGCTTTTTGTACTTTAAGTCTGTTTTTTAAATGTTGTGTGTACAAATAAAGCGTATTAATATTATCAAGATTTGTACTTAAGAAGAAGTTGTTTGATTTTACTTTAAAATGCCGTAAAAGCTTTGACTGTATCCTTGCTCACCTCGTGCCCTTCCTACCCGCCCTTGCAACATATTTACATACACTGCAGATCTAATCGAATTTTGCACTGAAAGCCAAACTTTAGAATTTTCTGTTTTTGTGTTTTTATTAGAGACATTGCATTCACTAAATTTCACATTAAATCAGTATAAATACAACCCCAGTTCCAAAAAGTTCAATTTTGATTTGATGTCAGCCACACGTCTCAAAGAATTTTGCATGGGGGGAACAAAAAGTTTGGAAAAGTGATACTACAAAGAAACAATTATGTTAATTGGCAACAGATCATAAACATGAAGGGTATAAAAAGGGCCCCTTATAGAGTTTCACCATTCAGCAAGAAAAACAAAGAAATACTTTGAATATCTATTTTTTAACATAAATTGGGAAGACCTGGCTCGAATATCTCATCATCTATATTACATAATATCATATAGAGATTCTGGGAATCTAGAGAAATCTCTGCACAGGGGACAAGGTACAAGGCCCAATGGTGGCACTGTATAAAAACCTAGAACGAATCTGTCGTGGAAATCACTGCATGGGCTCAAGAGCACTGTCAGAAACCATTATCAATGAACACAACTCTGTGCCAAAGCTCATTCAAAATGAACCCATTCAAAGTGGAAATATGATGAAACAAAATGTGAAACCATTTTTGGAGAAAATGAACGCTGCATCTTCTGGGCTAAAGCAGGGAGAGACCATCTTTTGCTTTTTGATGTGCATGGAGTTCTGACAGATCTGAGGAGAACAGCATGGAATAATTTACAGAAAGACCTAAAATTAAGCACACCTGACTCTGTAGCTCAATGCAGTGAAGGAGACACATGTGGGGCTCTTCTTTGGGAGATATATTTTATATCATATTGCAGATCTTGAATTTTATGTTTCTTTTTTGTGCTTAAATGTTAGATTAAAAGACTGAGGTGTAGAAAAAAAATCTTTTGTATGAATGTGTGTGAATAGGTGAATGAGGCATGTTGTATAAAGCACATTGAGTGCTCAAGTAAAGTTAACAAAGAAAAGGAAAAAAAGCACTATACAAGCACCAGTCCACTTACCATTTGTAATATGCTTTGTGTCTCCAGTTTTAAGAAATAGAGTCCTGAAGGGCTACTTTTAGAAGTGTGAAAAGCCATAGTAGTTCAGAGAAGTCACTTGCCACTAGAAACTCAGAAATGGGTCAGAGATAGGGAAAGTTGTCAAAATATTAGCTCGAGGTTACCGCTAGGGGTCGCTTCTGGTTTTTGTTTGGAAGTACTCAAGACAGCAGCCATGTTGGTCCGGGAGAGCCGCACCTCCTGAAGTCAGGATTTTTAACTTTCCAGCGGTTTCATTTGCTCTGCCTGTAGGTTGAACCTGTATGGACAGCTGGACATAAGTAAGTTGTTCAGGATAATTAATGTAATAAGGTATTTATTTTAAATGATAGGGTTGAGTGCGCTTATATATCAAATTGTTAATGTTTATGTAAAAATTTAATTTGACACTAAGTCTTCAAAGATGAACAGGAAAGGTAAATACTGACAAGTTCCCCCTTTAAAATTAGTCTTTACCAAAGAATCTAAAAATAAGTAAATGAATAAAATGGAAAACAGACAAACATGTGTATAGTCATGTTTTTGTACTTTCAAAGTCTTCTTATTAACAAGCAGACAGGAAGAGATAGGGGACGTTTTTTTATTATTATTATTATCCTGGAGTGACCAGAATGGGCAGGATTAGATTTGCAGTGGAGGGATAGTAGATTTACCGGAGAAAAGATGGTGGAAGGATGAAGTCAGGAGTCAGGCCAGTCAGGAGGAAAAGAAGAGGACCACAGAGAGGGTTGATGGAAGATGGTTGGTGTGACAGAGGTGGATGCTAGGGTTAGAGGGAGATGATCCGCTTCTACTTTCCGTCCACGAGTTTTCTACCTGAGCAACAACATTTTTAACAAATCATTTTTTCTCTTTCACCAATAAAAATTACCTGGACCTAAAAATTAACCGAAATTAGAATCTGGCTTCGTATTGGTACAGAAAACAGCTTGGGTAACGTGTGAAACGTTATGAATAGATAACGTTAAAATAAATAAACACAATAACATTCGGGAGCTGTGCATAGAAATACGATATATAACTGTGGCCACAACCCCTGAGAAAGATGGCGGCGGGAGAGACGCGCTTCACAACCCCTGATGACGCGGGATTTACGCATTTCTACGTATCTCCACGGCCAGTCAACGAGGAAGCGCAATTTCGGACCAAAGGTTGTGGCTGCTGCTGCTGCTCACTTGTCTGGACTCCAGGTATGTAATATGCAGCAACACGATTCATACAACAGTAACAATTCATGTGAGCTTCACCAATACGTAGTCGTTTTAACAACAGTTTAAAGAAAGTAGCCAGCATAGGCGTTCATGTGCACGTCTTTAGCTTTGTGCTGCGATTGTTTCTGTAGTTGAATCATCCCAGAGGCTCACAGCAACATCCGGAGATCTTATTGTGGGTAGATATGATTAGATTACACATATGTCGAAACCCAAGAATTATGAAGAATAGTTTGGGAGCAGTGCAGTATCTGCATTGGTGAGCAGTGCTGTGCCTGCAAAATTGCGTATTTATCCAAAACCAAGTGGATGCAGTAGATAGCAATACCGATATTTTTAACTTATGTCATGACTAATGAGGTGAATCATCATCAATTTACAAATCAAAAAACAAAAAATAATAACACACATCAGTGGCTATACACTGAACTTAGAGGATAGAAACAAAGTATCGATCCTGTCATGTTAGTATCGATCCGATATCGATACTGTCGATAATTAAATTTATCCACCCACCTCTTTTGGGGAGCGCGTGCTTGGTAAAGATTAAAGCTGAATAAGTGTCCTGAGTTGTGTCTTTTAACCACCTGACACCCTGCACTGCTTTTTGGTTTTCAGCTTTACGATGGTGTTGGACTGGATTGGCTTCAGCTATGCTGCAGCCATTGCTTTTGGAGGATTTATGGGATACAAGAGAAAAGGTTGAGGAGCATAATTTCCTTCGGGATTAATAAAGTATTTCTGATTCAGATTCTGACCACAGCTGTGCATAAAGCTCAACTAAATATTAAAGTGTTGGAAATGAAATCAAACCTGATTGATTTTTGCGTTTCCCCGCAGGCAGCGTGATGTCCCTGATGGCTGGTCTAGTTTTTGGCGGATTATCCGCTTTCGGTGCCTACAACATAACGAGTGACCCAAAGGACATCAAGGTGTCACTGCGTGAGTATGGCTCTCTATATGCAGCCCGGCTACAATCAAGAGTGTAGAGGTTCAGTGTCCAGCTAGTGTCATAACAGGGTGTTTTCTTTCTTTCAGTGTCCTCGGGAGTTCTCGCAGTCATCATGGGAATGAGATACAAGAACTCTGGGAAATTAATGCCAGCTGGAATAATGACAGGGCTAAGGTCAGAGTCAGACGTGCTACCAGACAGTACAAATTGTTGCACAAATCAGGGATTGGGACATTTATTTGTTAAACTCGCTGATGCAGTTGCTTTTGTCTGTCTTACAGCTTGTTGATGGTGTTTCGCCTCTTACTTCTGATCGTCTGACCGGGAGAACATCAACCTTTACCCTGGAAACAGGAAACATTCCCACTAAGCCGACTAAATCAAATTTTACTGCAGTATTATTTTTTAATACATGCATATGAGCAAGTGTATGAATGGGAACTTCCATGATTTCTTAACCCACACTACAGGAGACGACTGTGAGCTCTGGGTGCTGTTAGGGCTCGGATTTATTTCTAGAACTTGAGAAAAAGAACAAGTTGAAGCATTTTCATTTGTATTCTTGTCCGTCTATGATGGGGAAAGAGTTTTTGTGATTTTTTTCTAATAACAGCAAATTAAAACAAGTTTAATTCATTAAAAACTGTTGTGTTTTATCTAGAAGAAAAACAGCAGCTTCGAGTGTTTTTGTCAAATGTATTTATTGCTAAAGAAGATTACAGAAGTTCTTTCCATGTTGTTGTGTTGGTGCCTCGTCTATCTTCACGTATTTACTTGCCTCTTAACAATAAGAGTTAAGAGGCTGGTAAATGATTATCTGCCTCTTAACTCTTATTGTGTTGTTTGTCCTTTAAACTAATTAAGATTTTAGATGTAACTGATTTTTGATGTAACTGATCATAATCACGCTGCCTAATGAGGAATGTAACAGATCTTTTGTAGCGTTTTTCTTAAAGTGGCAACTTGAGGTTTAAGACTTCCACAACATTCTTCAAGTATTTTTCATCTGGCGGCGGCTTCCTCTTGCTGCCCGGCTGCAGAAACCTGCTGATGGCGGGGATTTGTGTCATCCTGCCCTGAAAGGACTGGAAGGAATAACAGAAAGATGAGCGTTTCACAGCACTGGGCTTTGGCTTTCTCATTGAACTTGTTGTTGATTTATTTTTTTGTTGAAACACGTTTACCTTGACATTGGGGAAGTCTTTCAAAATGTCTGGAAATTTCTCCTCCAGCATCAGGGTGCATTCAAGAAGCAGCACATCAGCAAGGCTTAGTTTACCTCCCACCAGGTACACGGGTCCAGTCAGAGCCTATTTTATGACACCTATTTTAGCAATGATCAGCAGAAACTCAGGTTTTTAAACCAAACAATCAGTTATTTTACCTTTTCATACACAGGAAGGTAGCGCTCCTTTGCTTTGCTTTGAATGTTGTCCAATTTGGGTTTGGGATCTGGGGTGAAGGGGAGGATCATAATCATTTCCATGAGGTCTGTCAATCCCTCAGAATACATGTTGATCCTGAAGGAAAGCATAATAACCTATTTAAATACAGCTATGATGTAAGACAAAAACTTTATTACACTTTTTTTTTTAAGGACCATACATGACTCGTTCTTTGGGATCCTTTGCATGCAGATTGTACTTCTCTGCGATGTAATTCAGGATTGCTTTTGTCTGAATGAGCTTCATGCCATCCATTTCCACCAAAGGGACCTGTTGAAACATGAGCGCCCCATCTTTGGAGCAAGCACAACAGCAGCAGGTAAAGCAGGTTTGCACTCCCAGTGGAAAAGACCAACACAATTTGTTTTAACGTGCATCTTTGACTGTAGATGAGAAGATATTAAGAGATGTTTGCATACAAGCTGCTGTCTCAATCTAGATTACATAACGTGGCTCTAAGACCATGGGGTGGATGGGAGGGGGAGTTAAAGCATGACTTGGAGGCAAACCACAAAAACTCCACCCACAGTCATGAGTTCAATTTTAAACGATTTAACAGATTTAAAAAAAACCCCAAAACTTTTAACCTTCCTTGTTTGAACCTTTAGTTGAATGTTTACCCAGAATAATCCTATCTCTTGCATTCCCTGCATGCACCCATCTCACCATCAAGGAGTTTTTCATACTGCTCCCGAGTTGTCAGAAGCACTTCATCGAACTGCAAAGAAAGTATTTCAAATCAGATTTGCACAAAAGCCTGCAGTTCTTCAAAAACTCACACCTCCTTCACTTACCTCGACTTCTGCAACAGTTAAAAGCCAGCGGATTGACTCCATCTTCCCTCTCCCATTAAAATAGTACACCACAGGTTTTTCGGACATGGCTGTTGTCGGTGTTTTCTTTTTGTTTTTCAGGGCCTAAAATCTGTGAAGCAAAGTGAAATCACAGTAAATTCGCAAGCAGCTGCATAAATGTGGAAGCTGTTCCCCTGCGTGTGTAGTTTTCATACCTGTGCGCACGCAACCTCTACGCAGAAATGCAAAAGAGTGGAAGTAAAAGTTAATCTTACGTAACATTCACAGCGCTCAGGGTTGTTGAAGGGGTGGAGTAGGCGGGGAAAATGAAGGCGCTGATTGGGCAGCTTCAGCCAATGCAAGCATGCTTATTTGCATTTTGTCGCTAACCATCATGGGTAAAACAGATACAGTTTTCTGTTTTACTGTTTAAAATAATTTTACCGATGCAGCTTCTATTTATAAGATGAACCAGACAAACTGTACGGATCCCGACCAGGACTCTGAGTCTTTAAACCCTCATTGTGAACAGGTTTGTTATGCAGGGCTATAAAATATGCTAAACGACCGAGCGTTTCTGGATGTGAGGGCGATCTGGCTGCGACATCTGTCACCCCATTGATCGCTAGGGTTGATTCGGCTGATCTGGCTGGCTAGGCGGGTGTCCCCTTCCTCCCTCACCGGTCCATGTGTGTCCCTCCCGACGCCCAGCGCTCGGTGGCAGCGGACGATGTCCCCCCCCGGCGGACGACCATCCATCGGTATACCAGTAGCTGCGCTCCCCTGCTAGAACCTCCAAACAAGCTCAAGGCCCATTTGTAGGAGAAACGTAGGGAAGTCAAGCTCCAAGCTTCAGACACATCCAAATGCGGCGCTGCACGTGGCAGTCTGCCTTCCTTTTTTAGTTTTTGTTGAAAAAACAAACTTTTTATGATCTTTTTTTCTTAAAAGTTTAATCATTTTATTAATAATTTCTACTTATTTAAAAGGTTATTTGTTTTGTTATTGTTTTTTTAATCACTGTTGCTCACTGTTGTATATGTTAAATATACAGTATGAGGGCCTCACTATGCACCTGTGGCACTTTTACTTTATCTATCTATTCAATTTTCATAAAAGCATTTAATCCAACAAACAAATAACTGAGTGTATTTGTGTGTGCACTCATCCATGCTTGGGCTGGTCTTTATGTGATATTGCATGTTTGTGTGTGTTTAAGATAAGATAACTCTTTATTGCAAATGAATTTAAATGTGTGGAACTTTATAAAACAGAGCTGGGTGTCATTTCTGTCATTTGCCTTTTGGACTACCATCCCGGTACCTTCCAGCTCCCTTCATAAAGCCCCCTTCCAGCTCCCAACACAGGCACACATCATCATTCATATACACACACACTATTGGTTACCCACACACTTGTACATGAACATGTGTGTCCTTTAACTGACCCTTGATCTCCTAACTGTTCCTCAAACCTAATTCTCACTTTCATCTAGTTCACTTTCCTCACTGAGGGAATGACCCCCAACTGTCCAATCACATTTTTTCCTCCCATAAAAAGTTCTTGTGCCTATTTCCTGCAATTTGGTACAAGTTCAGTTGGTTTGGCTGCTTATGTATCACTCAGTGCTCTCAAATCATTTCCCCAGAGGTTCTCCCTGTGACCCAAGTCCCTGCAGTTATCCCCATAAAAACCTTTCAACAAACCTAAAACAGAGTCACCAGGATCAGAGTTCAGAAGCACTGCTTTAGCGTTGCTGCCCTAAGAAAGGCAGCCTAACTGCATAACATTGCTCTGAGGCAACAAACTAAAAAGTGTTGTGTTAGAAGACAAAATTCAATCAAAATGTGTCTTTAAACAACCAGCGACACTTCTTCAGATGTTCATATAAGTGCACATAATGGTTTTAGATCTCACCTGGACGATCGTGGCTCAAGAGTTGGGAGTTCGCCTTGTAATCGGAAGGTTGGCGGTTCGAGCCCCGGCTTGGACAGTCTCGGTCGTTGTGTCCTTGGGCAAGACACTTCACCCGTTGCCTACTGGTGGTGCCAGTGTCCGGCAGCCTCGCCTCTGTCAGTGCGCCCCAGGGTGACTGTGGCTACAATGTAGCTGCCATCACCAGTGTGTGAATGTGTGAATGGGTGGATGACTGGATATGTAAAGCGCTTTGGGGTCCTTAGGGACTAGTAAAGCGCTATATAAATACAGGCCATTTACTATTTACCATTACCCTGTTTCAACACACCTGAATCGAATGATTAGTTCATTACCAGGCCTCTGGAGAACTTCAAGATATGTTGGGGAGGTCATTTAGCCATTTGAATCAGCTGTGTTGGATCAAGGACACATTTAAAACCTGCAGGGCACTGGCACTTGAGGCCTGAAGTTGCCCACCCTTGGTCTAGAACCATCTGTAACACAAGGTGGTCTCACAGTTTGGGGCTGCATTTGAGACAGTGGCGTTGGGGATGATGTCAAAACACAGAAAAGGACTGTTAGATTTTGATCCACCAAGCATCTGAATGAGTCCTTTAATATCAACATTTATTTAGTTCACATTGTTAGAAAAGCTCACATACCTTCTCATCTATCCTGTTAGTGCAGCATTTATCGACACGTAGGCCTGCAGATATAAATGATCACAAACATGCTGCATGATAAGGAACAGATTTTACTGAGATGGTAATTTGGACTGGGAGACTTCCATGATAGCCTTTGCATAGTTTTGTATCCGGCGGTGGCTTCCTCTTACTGCCTGGCTGCAGAAACCTGTTGATGGCAGGGATTTGGATCATCCTGCCCTGGAAAGACTGGGAGGAAAGACTGGGAACTGACTAAGCGTTTCACAGTACTGAGTTTTAATAACAATAATAATATGAGTCATTCAATATGAAATTCATCAAATCTTAAAAAAGCTTCCACCTGAATCCCTGAGAACCAGCTGACGTTTTTTTAACCTCTGCAATTGTGTTTGTGTCCTTCTGTCATGTTAACCACCCATTAAAATTTGGGTTACATCCACCAAGGTCTTCAAAGTGTACTTAATGGTATATTAGTGGAAAGCCCTATAACCTAGAAACATTAAATATTACAACTGTGGCATGTACTGTCAACATATAGAAAATACCACATAAAGATTTAAGATATCATGTCACACTTGACCTCTGACTTTTTAACATCAACAGAGTGATCTGAAAGGTCAAAGTGATAATAATCCTATATAGAGCTATTTAAAACATGTTTCTTACTTCCATTGTTTTTATTGACAGCATATAGAGAATAGTTTAAGGGAATTTTAACTATCACATTACTTTGGATTTCTGACCATTTCAAGGTCAAATAAGGTCCAATTTCTATCTTCAAAACTGCACTTAAAAGTCTGCTGCTTTTGTTTGTATTGGCAACATTTAACAAATACCTGACCTTTGATCTCACTTTTACATTTCACCAAATGCATTATGTCTTTAATGAGCTGTACATTTTTTTCTTTTAAAAGTACATTTTAAAAGAAAAAAACCAAAATGATTGCATACAAAATACAATACGACTCACTTAAAAGTAAATATTGCCCACTGAGTGAGTTGCTTTGGCAGAGGTTTGCGCTCTGGGAGTGCTTCTCATTGTAACTTTGGTTTATTTAATGAAAATATGCAAAATTTGACATTTATATTCTGACATAGCAGAGGGTAACCACCTCGGTGTAGTTAAACGGTCTGTAACTTATTAAGTATTCATAAAATAGAGATACAAATTCTCATGACGTCTCTAAATATACTAAAGTTATTGTAGAAGTTGATTTTGAGAGGACGGGGTGGGAGGCACTGATTTTTCTTGGAATGCCCTGTATGTGCTTCAGTTTCACAAGGACAGGTGATTCGTTGTTTCGTTGAATCATATCCAGCTCTGTCACTGTTACCTTAATGTTGGGAAAGTCTTTGTAAATTCCTGGAAATCTCTCCTCCAGCTCCAGGGTCCATTCAGCCAGCAGCATCTGCGAGGCTTAGTTTACCTCCCACCAGGTAAACGGTCCAGTCAGAGCCTGAGAAATTTGTCCAAAAAAATGCATAATGGCCATTTTGGCAACAATCATGTTTTTCTAAACAAAAAGAGTCAGTTATTTTACCTTTTCATGCACAGGAAGGTAGCGCTCATTTGCTCTGCTTTGAATGTTTTCCAGTTTAGGTTTGGGGTCTGCACAGAACGGCAGTGACAGAGTACATGTTGATCCTAAGGAAAAGCTTAATAATGTATTTAAATACAGCCACGATATAGTATCAGAAGTTCTCTCTTTATTATTCCATGATTATTGAAGTGGAGCATACATAACTCGATCTTTGAGGTCCTTTCTGTGCAGGTTGTGCTTCTCAGCGAGATGGCTAAGGAGCACAGATAACATGACCAAGAAAGTAGACTCTGTGCATTATAATAAATCCTCAAGCGATAATCCCCCCTTGGACTGTCTTGGTGCAAAACCAAGACATAAATCATGTCTCCTGGAAGGGGGAGGACGTATCACAGGCAGGACACAGCGAGCTGAAATCTCTGAAACCGACTGGCCTTCACTTCCTACGAGACAGGGAGGAGGTCAGCGCCCTGACCCACTGGTGTCAAGACAACCATCTCACCCTCAACGTTGCAAAGACAAAGGAGTTGATAGTGGACTTCCGGAGGTGCAGAGAAGTACACACCCCCATCACCATCAACGGCGCTGCTGTGGAGAGAGTGAGCAGCTTCCGGTTCCTTGGAGTACATCTGGCTGAGGATCTTACGTGGTCAGTACACATAAACAAAACAGTGAAGAAGGCGCAACAGCGCCTCTTCTTTCTCAGGAGACTGAAAAGATTCGGCATGAGCCCCCGCATCCTCAGGACCTTCTATCACTGTGCCATTGAGAGCATCCTCACTGGATGCATCACCACCTGGTATGGCAACAGCACCGCCTACAACCGCAAAGCTCTCCAGCGAGTAGTGCGGTGCTCTGAACGGATAATTGGAGGTGAGCTTCCCTCCCTCCAAGACATCTACAGGAAGCGGTGCCTGAAGAAAGCGGGGAGGATCATCAAGGACTCCAGTCACCCCAGCCATAAACTGTTCAGACTACTTCGCTGCAAAGGGGGATCACGCTTTTCAAACCCTGGCTCCAATACTGTGGAACGGTTTACCCTCCTCACTACGCACCATCGACATCTGTTTAGACAGGCATTTGGGTAATGTTAATGCGTAATATGTTGTTTTATTTTATATTTATATTGCACTATTGATTGTTTGATATGCTTTTATATTTCCTCTATGTTGCTATATTGTTTGTTTGACATGTCTTCATGTGAAGCACTTTGTAACAGCGTTTTTGTCTTAAAAAGTGCTATATAAATAAATTTTACTTACTTACTTACTTACTTCCATCAGGAAGGAGGTTCTGCAGCATCCGGTCCCGAACCAGCAGACTGAGAGACAGCTTCTTCCACCAGGCCATCAGACTGCTGAACACGTCATAGACACCTCACCTCCACTACTGGAACTTCAACATTATGCACTCCATACTGTACAGTAATGCCACTGTTTTGCACATGTCTCAACTCTGTATATTTTTATATATTTTATTTATTGTTTACTCTATTTAATTTGTAAAATATGTGTATACACACACACACGTAGAAAAACATTTAGTATACACATCCAGAAATTTTTTTTTTTGCATATACTATTATATATTGTACATATATTTATTAGTTTCAGATTTAGCCATTCGTATATTTTGCCTGTTTATGTTATTGTATTTTGCACAACTCTGTTGCTTGTGAAGCTCGCACACAAGAATTTCACTCACATGTGCTGTACCAATGTACCTGCACATGTGATGTGACAATAAAAGTGATTTGATTTGATTTGATTTGACAGAGAAGCTCTTCTACCCCTGTACACGGGAGGAAACAGGACTGGACAACCGTGAATAGGAAGGTTAACAACAAACCTCCAAAACAACTGAATGTGAAACTGCAGAACAGATTTGCTCCACTATCAAAGGACCCTGGATCTATATCGGACAACCATCCATCTAAAAGCAGCGAAGTAAGGTCTGAAAATCTGTTGAAAAGTAAAAGGCCACAGGGAAAGCTAAAGGCTAGGCCTGAAACTCTGATTGTGGGTGACTCTGCTGTAAAGGATGTACAAAGGATGTGCGGTAAGAACACTAAAGTCATCTGCTTTCCTAAGGATATGGTCAACAACCTGAAGGAGAGAATTCTTCAAATTGCAGATGAATATCCAACTGTGACAAACATTGTTCTGCATACAGGGTCAAACGATGTGTCCAAACAACAGTCGGAGGTTCTGAAACGGGACTTTACTGGATTATTAAATACTGTAAACTCTCTGAATGCAGCTGTATTCATCAGTGGACCTGTACCGCCTGTCAGAGGAGGAGACGAGAGATTCAGCAGGTTGTTTGCACTGAATAAATCAGCATGTGCTGACCACTCAGTGCATTTTATCAACAATTTTAATATTTCTTGGGAACGCAGGCATCTGTTTAAAGCAAATGGATTAAATTTTAACAAGTCAGGGGTGAAACTGTTCACCTCCAACTTGTTTTATTCCATACGTCATCCATCTGTGCTTGGTGCCAAGGCTGAGATAAACGAGGAGTTATCTCATAAAGAGGAACAAACAGTACTCCAAGAACAGACAAAGCCCAGCAGAAACCTTGAGGAGGAGCTCCATCTGCCCCCACCTGGGATGAGCAAGAAGAGGGGTCCCTATTTGCCTCCAACTCTCTCAACAACACCAACGACCAGGACCAGGACCAGGGACCACGACCTTCCCCAGTCCCCCAAACCCCTGACAAGCCAACACCCTCCTCCCCCTCCCTTTCTCCCTCCTCGCCACACCTGAAATTCACCGAGGAGATGATGGAGCTGGTCAATGTTGGGCTCAGATCTACCCCCCGGCCCAATCCCTTTTTGTCCCCCATAAACCCCCCACCAAAGCAGTTAAAGGTTCGCCATCGAGCCCCGTCCTCAACAGAGCAATCGAAGTTACATTGCCCAGCCTCGTCCCCCTTAGCTCCTCCTTACCACCTTCATGCTCTGTCTCCGCAGTCTGATGTGTGATGTGTGGAGGGTCCGGGCTGCGAGGATTATGGCAGTGGTGACTTTTCCCAGGAGAAGCTGGGACCCTGTTTACTAGAAGGTTTTAAAATTTCTGTACTTTTAGGTGACAGGAGACATGTGGCCTGGTCAAAACACAGAGAGCTGCACTCTAAAAGATCTTTAAACATAGTAAACATACCTTGTGTGCCACAGACTGCTCCCAAACAGGAGGGGACAAGTAATACCTCTAAAACACTTAAGTTGGCTTTATTAAACGTTAGATCTTTAGCTGGGAAAACGTTTTTAATTAATGATTTAATCACTGAGCACAGCCTTGATTTTATGTTTTTAACTGAAACTTGGTTGGACCAAAGTAACAGTGGAGCTGTTCTCATCGAGACGACCCCTCCTAACTACAGTTTTATCAGTGAGGTCAGGGCGAGCAGGAGAGGAGGAGGGGTTGCTGTCTTATTTAATGAATCATTTCAATGTAAGCAGCTATCTCCTGGAAGTTTTCAGTCTTTTGAATATGTGGCTTTACAGCTGAAGGCCCCATCCAAAGTTGTGTTTCTTAATGTTTACAGGCCTCCCAAATACTGCACAGACTTTTTTAATGACCTCAGTGAACTGCTGTCTGTGATCTGTGTTGATTTGGACTGTGTAATTATTGCTGGGGATTTTAACATTCATGTGGACAACCCTCAGGACAAAGGGACTAAAGACCTGAGTAACACTCCGGGCAACTTTGGGCTGACTCAGCATGTAACAGAGGCCACACATAATAGAGGACACACTCTTGACCTGCTGATCTCCAAGGGCCTGAACATTTCGAAGGTTACTGTGTCTGATGTGGGTCTGTCTGATCATTACTGTGTTTTCTTTGAAAGTAAAAGTTCAGCCCACACAAATATATCAACAGCGGTGATCACAAAACGGTGTATAACTGAATACAGTTGTGAGATATTTACCAGGTCTTCCCATTAACACCTGACCTGTCCAGAGGTTCAGTCAATGAGCTCGTCAATAGCTTCAATGCTAAAATGTTAAATGTAATGGACACTTTTGCTCCTGTCAATGGAAAATTGTACTTAGTAGTCAGTATAATCTTTCAGTGATATAAGTTTGCATATGGTAGAATACTGCATGTAATCACTTGTGTGTAGAAGTATATAGTTTGTGGCATATTGAAAGATTGTCTCATCCTAGGAGGTCTGTAACATTCTAGGGTGTTCACCCCCACATCCTAGGAGCATGGGAGAGGTCGTACCTTGTCTTATTGTTTTACGGTAGGATTAACGTAGTTATGTCAGTTTTCGTCTAAGTGCCTTTTGTTTAGATGAACTGCTGGACTTCTTCACTGTGTTATCTAGGGTGAACCATCTAGGGTGAGGGGGAGACTACCCTCTTTATGACCAAGGCTGTTCCTTTTGTGCTGTTATATGACCCTTTGATCAGCAGGACCCCCCCCCCCCACACACACACTGAAGTATAAATAAAGACCGGGGCAGTTTCTCAGCGCGAGTCTCTCAGTCTGGAGGCTGCCCTTGCTAGCAAGAAGTTCTGTGTGTTTCTCTTCTCTGAGTCTTTACTGAAGAAGTGTTTTAGAATATATTCCTTAACAGCTCCCATTAAGGTGAAGGTTATCTCTGGAAGGAAAAAGTCTTCCTGGAGAAACTCCACACTGGTGAAAAATGAAAAAAGAGAGTGTAGGAAAGCTGAGCGCAGATGGCGAAAAACAAACCTCCAGGTTCAATTACTTCTTAAAACAGAATAACTGCTATGATGCCTTCCAGTCAGGTTTTAGACAGAACCACAGCACTGAAACCGCTCTGACCAAAGTGTTTAATGACATATGTCTGAACACAGACAGTGGAAAAATGTCAGTCTTAGTTTTGCTGGATCTCAGTGCAGCATTTGATACAGTTGACCACAACATATTACTCAAACGAGTAATGTGGGCAGCATTGTTTGACTTTGTTGTGCATGTTCTTCAACCCTCCTGCTTTAAACCAGCTGCTTGCTCAGTGATGAGAAAATTACACTTCCCTTTTTCTTGCGTTCATGGCGCAGATGTCACTGAAGCAGTACTCGCCACCTATAGCTAGCACTACAGAAGGGTTACAGACTAGTGAACGCCACACTCACTTCCACTAACATCTCTTGGGGCCTCATATTTAAAAGTACAGTGAGAAGCAGTAAGATTTAAGAATCAACTTGAAATGTCTGCAACATTTGACATGAAACAAAAGAACAGGAAATATTGGTTTCTGGCCATAAAGTGCCAGTCAGTCAATTGTCCACTTAATTTTCAGCTCCTGAAAAAGGGAACGGTCTACTGCTCAGTGAGGTGGTTTAGTCAGATTACTAAGAAATGTTTTCCCATTCTTTATTTCTTTGACACAAATTTATTATAATTATTATCTTTTTTTAAAAAAAATCAGAACAAAAACACAGTAGCTTCAAATATTTTTGGAAGATCAACATTTATTTATTTCACATTGTTAGGAAAGATCACACATCAAGATTCATATGCTTTCCATAGTGTTAGTGCAGCATTTGTTTCCACGTAGGCCTGCAGATATAACTGATCCCAGTCATGCAGCCTAATGAGGAATGTAGCAGGAATGTAATGGGTTTTACTGAGGTTATATTTTGATCTGGAAGATTTCTATGACAGCCTTTGCATAGTTTTCACCCGGGGGTGGCTTCCTCTTACTGCCTGGCTGCAGAAACCTGTTGATGGCAGGGATTTGAATCATCCTGCCCTGGAAAGACTGTGAGGAAACACAGAAAGCTGACTGAGCATTTCACGGTACTTGGTTTAATAATAACTGCCATTCCATGTATAAAATAAAGAAAAAACAAAATCTAAAAAGAGAACCTCTTACCTGATTTTTTTTTTTAAACCAAAACTTTATTTATTAAAGATTGAAAAATTGGACCTTTATACCCTGAAATAGCATGCATGTCCCAGAAAAAACCCTGTAAAGGGCCTGTAACTTTAAAGGTAAATACAAACTTTCATGGTGTCATTAAAAAAAACCAAGTGTTATGATAGAAGAAGGTGTTTCTGTCAACGTTACCTTAACAGCAGAGAAGTCTTTGAGAATCCCAACGCATTTCTCCTCTAGCATCAGGGTGCATTCAACCAGCAGCACATCTGCGAGGCTTAGTTTGCCTCCCACCAGGTACACGGGTCCGGTCAGAGCCTAAGACGTTTGTCCAAAAACACATAGCACATACTTTAGTTGTCAGAAACCATTATAATCATCAACAACTCATTTTATTCTGTTTTTCTACCTTTTCAAACACAGGAAAGTAGCGTTCCTTTGCTTTTTTCTCAATCTCTTCCAGTTTGGCTGTGGGGTCTGGATTGAAGGGCAGCACCATAATCATTTCCATGAGGTCCATCAGTCCCTCGGAGTACATGTTGATCCTAAAAAACAAAAACAACAACAGCAAAAAAAAAAAAAAAAAAAAGTCTTCAATTACAAGACGGACTATCTTTATTATGTCTGATAAATAAATAAACAAATAAAAGACCATACATGACACGGTCTTTGAGGTCCTTTCCATGCATGTTGTACTTCTCGGCGAGGTAATTTAAGATGGCTTTTGTCTGAACGAGCTTCATGCCATCGATTTCCACCAATGGCACCTGTTGAAACATGAGCTTTCCATCTGCAGGGTAAACACAGAAGCTAGTAAAGCAGGGTGGCACTCCCAGGCATAATAATTCATCTTAGGCTACATCTTTGTAGGTCATGACACTCCTGAAACCTTTTGCCCACAAAAACTGCTGATTCACTTTAGTTAAAAGATGAACATGATTTTAGCTTAAATCCCCCCTTTAATTCATGTCCGTTTCATTCAGTTTTTCATATTTTAGTTACGGGTTTTGTTTTTATTAAACTCACCATTTACGAGTTTTAAATACTCTTCGCGGGTGTCCAAAAACTTCTCATCAAACTGTGAATATAAACATTTAGATCAGTTTCTGGGACAGTAATAATATGTAAAGCCTGAACTTTGAGTGCATTTTCATTATTCAGCTGTAACGTTTACCATGAAATGACAAATGTTACAGCTGATCAAGTCTGCAGGTCTTCAAAAAAAGCACTTACCTCGACTTCTGCGACTGTTAAAAGCCAGCGAATAGACTCCATCTTC
The DNA here is from genome assembly GCF_057382185.1 of Mchenga conophoros. Taxonomy (NCBI): domain Eukaryota; kingdom Metazoa; phylum Chordata; class Actinopteri; order Cichliformes; family Cichlidae; genus Mchenga; species Mchenga conophoros. The sequence continues at coordinate 19,156,030 of NC_140538.1, forward strand.
CCTCTCCCATTGAAATAGTGCAGCACAACTCTTTCACCCATGATTGTTGGTTATTTTTTCCTAAACTGATAACCCGTGAACCTACAAGCAACAATGCAATCACAGTGAAATATGAGCTGCTGAATGAAGATGGAAGTGATACTACTGGATGGGAAGCTGCGATACCTGCGATCCTTCCGGCACTCGTGGAGAAGTGACTGAAGCGAAGGGAGAAGTGCAAATAAAAGTTCAGCTGTTATATAACACTTATTGAAGTCCAAGGTTTGGGCGGCTGGAGGATGAAGGCGGGGAAACATGTGATTGGTCAGTCTGTGATTGGTCAGTGCCCACCAACACAGGCTGTGAATGTGCTTTGGTAGCAAAAAAAAGAAAAAATTCCCAAGATGTTAAGATTAGTTCCTCCCTGTTAGCGGTCCATAAAATATTGCGTGAACTCTTAGTCAGCTTTTTTTCTTTCCAGTTTCTTTAAGTAGTCATCAGGAATAGTTCTCCAGGCTTCTTCTTCCTCATTCAAAGCTCTTCTTTGGATGTTGGCTGCCTTTTCTTTGGATCTCTGTCAAGATGAGCCCATCACTGCTGTTGAGGTCTGGGCTTTGGGGAGTCCAATGCATGACTCATAGTGCTCCAATGTGTGTTTTTCTTTGGTGTCAGTCTCCACATTAATGCTGGTTGTAGCAGTGCATGCTGATGATGAGTTCCAGTCCAGCTCTTCTGTAATTTGGCACACTTCAGCTTTTTCTTCCCGTTTTCTTTCCTGAGAAAGGCTTCTTGCCACCCTTCCACTGAGACCATTTCTGATGAAGCTTCATTGATTAAAAATTGGCTTTTTACAGAGTTGTCTGTTATATGTAGACAGAAATCTGGCTTATCCCTCAGCTATGTCCCTTTTTTGATGCTTTAATGATTCATAGGTCAGTGTTAAAGTGGCTTGAGAAAAAGAACATTCTTGTTAAAAATAAAATAAATAATAATAATCAGCCAAATCCCAAAGAAAAATTTGGAAATGCCTCCAGAAAGCCTGGAGAACTATTTCTCAAGACCACAATAAAATAATAATAACATCTGGCTCCTTGTAAGAAAATTATAAAGAAATGAAGGATGTTGCAAGACGTTTGCACAACACCGTACTACTTGCTATTAAGCCGTTTGCCAAAATATATTCAAGTTACAGCTGAATAATGAAAATGGGCTCAAAGTGCAGAATGTCTACTTTAACATGAGGCTATTCACATATAGACTGGAGCAAAGGTTTAGGACATGCAGTTCTTCAATATCCCGCCTTCTTCCTTTTAAAGCAAGAAAACAGAATTTGACAGGTACAGCTGTGAGCTGTCATACGTTGAATAGGCTGACGATCTGAAACAAAAAGGAGTCAGAGGAGCTCTCTGTGCAAGCGAAACAGGTCATCCTTAGGCTGGAAAAATAAAGCAAATCCATCTAAGAAGGTAGGAGTATAAACTAGTTACACCAACTGATGGAATATTTTAGTTAAACCCCTTGAAAGCTTCAAGCAGAATCCAATTTTGAGTTAAAATGATGAAAACTGTGTCACTTTCCAAATATTTCCCAACCTATCTGCTTTAGTATTAATAGCTGGATTAATCCCTGACAGAGTAATCCAGCAGCCAAGCTGTGCTCATCCTGCAGCAGCTGTGGGCCTGACATGGAAACTGGGCTGACAGGTAATAGTTCCATTTAAAAGAAATAACAATAAAACGTTTCAATCGACTACAATTGCTTCATAAAAGAATAAACTGTGCGAATACCAGTACCCAGTCAAAAAGTTTAATTGTACTTGATAACCTGCATTTCAATAATTACACTCAGTTTGGCCGAGAGGGGTTAAATGTGTTACTGAACAGAAACGGATCTATACAATGTCACAACCCCTTGAATTGCATTAAAATTCAGTGACATAAAAAAGGAGATAACACATAAATGACAGCTACCTGATTGGAAATGCAATCACTGTAAAACAAAAGAATAATCATGTAAAAAGAAAAACATTACTACTGTACAGAGGCAAAGTAACTTGTCAGCCAAAAAATGTCACAGTGAATAGTTACAGTATGCATATAAAGTGTACATGTGGTAAACAACAGATATGATACAAAACTGCGAATGCAACCTCCGCAGGGCATACGTTCAGCTCCAGAAATACAAAATAAAACACTGATGAGCAAATCTGGGCTCACATTTCGGCAGGTTGCATTCTACCTGTTTACTTAAATATTTTACATATCACAACATCCATGGTGCGCACGACAAAACTGAATTTATTGCTGTGTAAGATTTATGTACACATTTTGATTATAAAACGACTATGCCTACTCTTTGGAGAGAAACAGTTCTTAGGGCACAGATCGGAGCTCAGGGGCGAGGCCACTAGCGGTGTCCGTATTTGGCAGACCAGTCCGTTCGCCCATGAATAGTCTGCAGCGGCGGGCGAGGCAGCAGACCCGGGGTGCTTTTGTTGGTCGATGGCATGTTGGCAGACGTGTTCATCTGGCTCCGGCCAGACCGCCATGTTGCATAATCTGAAACGGCAACAAAGAAACACGAAAAGCGGGTTTTGAAGGCAGTGTTTTTTTCCCTTTATAAATTCCTTTTTTAAGAACTGGGTATCAAAGAAAGCTCAGATCTGTACTCACTTGATGCTGTTGTCTCCACTGAAGGACCCTGATGCCCTCTGTGACCGGCAGAGCCGCTGTCTTTTTTGTAAAAAGATGGCATGTATCCACCTGGGACTGTATTTGTGCCTGATAGTTAAAAGCAAAAGCCCATTACTTTGAACCTCTTTAACAACAACAACAACAAAGAGTCTAAAGGTTACAGTGAAGTTACCGTGAGCGCCTCTACTCGGCAGAGTCCCTCCAAATGGAATACTACTGCTGCCCCAAAGATGGCTTCCAGTGAAGTCTTTACTGGCATTTATGGCCACGTTCTTCTTTGTACTAATGCCTGAAATGAACAGAAAGGCAATCATAAATATTAGACTCTTAAATGGGCAACATTTAAGAATAACAGAGCTAGGTAAACCTATTAACTGAGACCCAACATTATAGATTTTTTTTTTTTAAATAAAGCCCATCCCTTACTTCTGCTATGTATAAAAATACACTGTTTATTACCAGGTAAATATCTCGACTGCCTCAAGTAATGTTGCTTAGCAGAGGCAGTTCTTGATGGCTCTTGATAGGATGCAGTCTTGTTCAGGTTTAAAGGTGCATCTTCATTTCCAGTGGGTCGGCTAAAATCCAGAATATTTCCATATCTGTGAGACAAAAAAGTGGAGGGATCTGAATAACCAGCATGCACATAACTAATGTGCAAATGTCACAAACAGATCAGAGCCTCACCTGCTCGGCGTGCCCTCTCCCTGCCTCGACTTCTGTGTGGAGAAGTTACTTTTCCCAAGAATACTTATAGACGTCAGATCAGTTTCTTCGTAGTCGTCCCAGTCGTCACCCTTGAGGTGCCCTGTGCCGTGGCCCCACCGCCGCCGCCCTCCTCCTCCTTTAGGTTTCAACTGATAGCTCAGCAGGTTTGCATTTTCTGGCTCCTGCCTCGTTTGCTACACCAAGATTGGCCAAGAATATAAAGACAATGCAACAACTTGTCTCTTTAGCCTTTCACTGATTCATTTTTTCTGTGCTCTACATTTGCGCTACTCAGATGTGGATTACACAGATTTTTCAAAGCATTTAGGAGCCTCACCTTGCACTGGAGAGTCTTGTCAACGATGTAAGGAAGATGGCTCTGCGGCGTTCCCTCAGTCTGCTCCTGCTTCAGGATGTGCTTTGGCTGCTGCTGCTCTCGCACCAGCTCTGTGTGCCGCTGGTACGCTGCAGCCTGGGCGGCTGCCGATGCAGGGGAGTGCTGGACCTGCTGAAGAGGCCTGGAGGGCGAGCAGTGTTGGTTGGGAGGAGGAGGCTGGGAGGGGGGCACAGGCTTAAGCAGCAGAGGCTGCTGCTGCAACATCTGTTGAGACTGTAAAGGAGTCTGCATTGGCACACGGCTCGGCTGAGGCCTGCCCTGCTCCAAGATCTGCTGAGGCGTCCCCAAAGCTTGGCCAACATGGAAGTACGAATACCTGAGAGCCTGTGAAAAAAAAAAGTATTTGTTCTCTTCGCTAAGCTGCACAGAGTAATGGAAATACCAGGACATCAAATCAGACACTACCTGGGCAGACGCTGGTCTCTTCTTGGGATCCCACTGCAGCAGGTCGGTCATCAGATGGATGGCTTCAGGACTTGCATTTGGGATCAGTGTCTTCAGATTACTGGGAACACACTGAGGCCAACGGAAATTCATAGCACTGGCCAGCTGATATCCCTCGGGCCAATCATTCTAGAAGGAGGAGTCAGTCCACGGTTCACGTTTTGAGACTTGAAAAACTCAGAAAGCTTCACATTCTCGCTGCGTTGCCAACAGTAGACATGATCGCGCCCACTCAAGCCTGTCCTTATGATTCCACCATATGCACCGTAGCATGTTTCTAAAGGATCACAAGCAGTTCTCAACACTAATAAGCACTTAGTTTGACAGAAGTCGACTCAAACTGCACACAGCAAATAAGGAGGACTCAAAGAGTCTTTTTAAAAGACCCTTTTTTAAAGATGGCTCCTCACACTATAGAGTTTCAGTGAGGTGGACACCAACTCTTATTAAGTAACACCTTGTTTCTCCCAAACTCAAAATGTTTTTGGCTCTGTGTGTGAATAACTACCTTCTTTGGTGTACCCAAGACTTGGCAAATCTTGAATATGGTGTCTACTTCACTGGATCCTGGGAAAAGAGGCCTGAGGGTATACAGCTCTGCCATAATGCAGCCAACTGCCCACTGGTCTATAGGTGAACTGTAGGATGTGGATCTGAGGAGCACCTCTGGAGCTCGGTACCTGGTACAAAAAGAAGAGTAAGAGGACTTAGGCATCCTTCAAGTACATGAGAACTACGTTTGCTCGAAAACAAACAAACAAAAAAAAAATCAAATCACCATCTAGTTGAAACATAATCCGTGTAAGGCGGTCGAGATCTGATCTCTCGGGCAAGCCCAAAGTCAGCTATTTTCACCAGCTCTGGGCCCATGCACAGAAGATTCTCTGGCTTCATATCCCTGTGGAAAAAACCTAACCAGAGACGCGTGCATGAGCATCTCGCCAGATTGAAATGGCAGGGATGCAACATTTAATGAACACCCTGGAGTAAAAACAACAAAAAAACAAACCAAACCAAACCAGACGTACCATGTTTATGAATGAAGGCGAGCCCCTGAAGTATCTGAAACATGATATTTCTTACAGTAGATTCAGGAAATAACCGGGTCCTGCACAAAGAAACCATTCAAAGCTGGATGAGTACAGAAACAGCAAACCTTACTCAAATACACTTTCAAATATGGAAATACCTAAATCACTGCACACACCTGTCTTTCATGAGCTGGTACAAATTCTCCTTCATGTACTCAAATATAAAGTAGAGGTGATCATTTTCCCGAATTACCTCCTTAAGCTTGATCACGTTAGCATGGTTCAGCTTCTTTAAGGACTGCAAGAATAGACACAAGCATTAACACAATGTGGACTCCATAAAGCCGAAGCAGAGGGAGAAATAAATGAATCTAAACATGCTGGACAACACACAGAGGTCACTGCAGCACATTCAGAAGCACACCCTACAACTACCAAAAACCCTTGTAGGTATAGGTAGAGTGTAGTTTGGAGGGTGAAATGCTGCAAAGGTGGGATTTATGCTTACAATTTAAAAAAAAAAAAAGGTGTGGGGGGGGAAGAGATATGGAATAAATAGAAAGCAGAATGGAGAAATATACACTTTCCCATGCACTGGGATGGTATAGGTTTAACCATGCTATATTTTAGTAAGGGGGAGGAAAGCCATAATGGGTCTCAGATTTCATGATAGCATGCTGTAATTATAAATCTACTCAGCAGGACTCAAAGGAGCAGCATGTTCTACTCGTGTCTGCTGTATCAAGGTTAAGCTCTAGAAAGGGGTGTGTGTAGGCCGGGGTGGGGAACAGAGCTCAAAACCAACAGCACACAAGAATCACCTTCTGCTCTTAGAGCTGGTGTGTGACTGTTGCACTGTGAGGAAATTTAGACAGTAAAATACTGAAACGGTGTGAAAAACAAACAGAAAGGCATTCATTGATTTCCCAAATGGCCTAGCATGTAAATCATCACTACATTACCCATAAAGCAATAGCATATATACACAATAGCATTAAGAGCATTATGAGCTTTCTAAACAAAATAATGAAAAATAATCAACCCAAACTGAAACATTGGCCTTATGTGATAATGCTTTTCCTTATTTTGTGTCATATATGTGCTGGATGTTGTTATTCATACCATAATTTGATAATAATGAGATTTGAAAGTAATCCTAATATGTTTGATTTTAGATTTTTTTTTTTACTCTTGGCTGTACATGACGTCAGAGTGAGTGTATTTCCTAATATGGTTCTCTCAGACACACAGCAACCCAAACAACTGCTGTTCAAAGGTTTTTCATGTGGAGCAGCCAATCAGAAGGAGAGTGTCCATAAAAGGGAAGGACAGTAGATGCATTATCGTGGGAGACTGCATTAAAGCCCAGTATGTGGTAAATATGGTTAATTTTTAACTGTAAATCCTGAAGAGCTAGTCACGTGTAATAACATCATACTTTATGGTCACGTTTCCTGTTGCAATCAGTGTTTATTGATGTACCTGCCTGTAGTGCAGAATGTCTTTCTTGACATCATGAATTCAAAAATATTGTCACTGGGAATTTAATGAGTGTTATACACCCAACTGATACTTTATTAGGTACATCTCATCAACTGCTCATTAACACAAATAACCACCCCGCCCCTCGATTCTCAGTAGGATATGGCAGCAATTAATTCAATGCATTCAGACATTTGTTGAGACGATCTGCTAATGTTCAAACTGAGCATCAAAGCCACAGTAAGACAAATAACCACTTGTTACAACCGAGGAACGCACAAGAGAATCTGTGAACGCACAAACAGATGCGCTACAGCAGCAAAAGACCACACTGGGTGCCACTCCTGTCAGGTAAGAGCAGGAAACTAAGGCTACATCCTTGGACAATAGCAGCTTGGAAAAATGTTGCCTTGTCTGATGAGTCTTGAATTCTGCTGCAACATTCAGATGGTAAGATTTGAATTTGGTGTAAACAACATGAAAGCATGGATCCACCCTGCTTTGTACCAAAGGTTCAGGCTGGTGCTGTTGGTGTAATGGTGTGGGCGAATCTATACCACAAAGAACTTGAAGTAGTTCTGGGGTTTCAACCTGGTACTGGGAAGGTGTAACTAATGAAGCCAGTAAGTGTATGTAAGTAATATTCAGACAGTGAAGTAACTTCAAGTGTCCAATTCAGAAATATACAATGAGGTGAAAGTTTTAAGTTTTGTTCAGGATAAAGACAAATCTTGCTAGCTATGAAATGACCAATTGATGTTTTCTCTGAGTTGTGTCATATATGTGCTGTTGCCATGAGGGATGTTGTTATTCATACCATAACTTGATAATAATGAGATTTAAAAGTGATCCTTACATGTTTGATTTTAGATTTTTTTTTTTTTTTACTCTTGGCTGTACATGACGTCAGAGTGACTGCATTTCCTAATATGGTTCTCTCAGACACACAGCAACCCAAACACAACTGCTATTCAAAGGTTTTTCATGTGGAGCAGCCAATCAGAAGGAGAGTAGATGCATTATCGTGGGAGACTGCACTAAAGCCCAGTATGTGGTAAATATGGTTAATTTTTAACTGTAAATCCTGAAGAGCTAGTCACGTGTAATAACATCATACTTTATGGTCACGTTTCCTGTTGCAATCAGTGTTTATTGATGTACCTGCCTGTAGTGCAGAATGTCTGTCTCAACATCATGAATTCAAAAATATTATCATGTTGAATTTCATGAGTGATATACACCCAACTGATACTTTATTAGGTAATCTTATCAACTGCTTATTAACACAAATACCCCTTTGATTCTCAGTAGGATATGGTAGCAATTTATTTAATGCGTTCAGACATGTAGACACAGTTGAGACAATCTGAGCATCAAAGTTACAGTAAGACAAATAACAGCAACTGAGGAACGCAGAAGAGAGTCTCTGAATGCACAAACAGATGCGCTACAGCAGCAGAAGACCACACTGGGTGCCACTCCTCAGGTAAGAGCATGAAACTGACGCAACAGTTCTCATTGGCTCACCAACCTTGAACAACGGCAGCTTGGAAAAATGTTGCCTTGTCTGATAAGTCTTGAATTTTGCTGCAACATTCAGATGGTAAGGTTTGAATTTGGTGTAAACACCATGAAAGCATGGATCCATCCTGCTTTGTACCATAGGTTCAGGCTGGTGTTGTTGGTGTAATGGCGTGGGCGAATCTATACCATGAGTAGTTCTGAGGTTTCAACCTGGTACTGGGAAGGTGTAACTAGTGAAGCCAGTGAGTGCATGTAAGTAATATTTAGACAGTGAAGTAACTTACAGTGAGGTGACAGTTTTAAGTTTTGTTAAGGATAAAGGCAAATGTTTCTTGCTGTGAAAGGGACAACATATATTTTCTCTGAGTATGTTAAATTCTTCAGGACTATTTTGGATGGCACAAGCATGACAGGGGTCAAATGACGTGTTCTAATGCACATCGAGCCAGAACCAGCTGGCCACTTTGGTTTGGCTGACTATTCCTGTGTAGTACAGCATAAATCAGTTTCTGCTGAGAGTCTTCAGTGTGCAAAGCTACCTCTTTCCCTCATCTGCCAAGGAGGACTAGTAGAATAAAAACAAAAATCTTCAGGACAAGCACATTTACATGTTTAAAATCATAAAAATGACATCTTGTGTCACATATAAATATAATTCTGAAAACAAGGTACTATGTTAAAGCACAACAATGCTGATCAATTCAAGCCTGGATACAACTGAAGAGGCTGCAAGATATCCTTTAAGGATTAAGTGTTTAAAGTAAATGTGGTAGGTTGATTAAATCATTTTTCCCCACCAAGAATGAAGAATTGTGTTAACAGATTCAATGTTAAATTTGGGTTGATTTATTTTCCATCACTCACTTTAAAATGTTAAACTTTTAGAAAATGTAAGCTCACCTTCACTTCACGGAGGTTCATGCATTCTTCCCAGGAGTAGAACTTCCTTTTCATTCTGAAATAACATAACAGAAAAAAATTAAAAAAACAAAACAGCCTGTGTCTTGGCTTACAGTTAGCTTTTTAAGTCGAGACCAAATGAAATCATACTATAGCTAAACCCAAGAAGGAAAAACATCTATCAGATTACAGAGAAACACAATTTTGTGATACTCACTTCTTAATGGCAACTAGTTCCCCCGACTCCAGACTGCGGCCGAGGATGACTGAGCCGTAGGTGCCATCCCCGAGCTGTCTGATGGTAGTGTATCTATTCATTATGCTTGTCCTTCCGTAGCATTGTCAGGGGACAGATAATAACGGGGTGGAAAACAGAGATGTGTTCGCCTCCTACTGCTGAATGCAACCAGATTTTCCTGTGACAACAGCAGAAGACTACAGGCAGAGGTGGAGGACTCATTGTGTCATGGACTTCTGTCCTTTGAGCTGAGAAAGAAAAAAAAAAATAAAGAGACCAAGCATGAGTTCACTCAGCAAAGGATCCACAAACTAACCACTGAGTGGGACATTATTTCTTTAAGCCTTTAAATCTTATCAGTCAGAAAGATTTAATATTGTCTCCCATCACTAAGTATATGTTTCCACAATATATCCAGGTACAGATATACTAACCAAAAAGTCACACAGATAGTTAAGAGCCTTGATTGGTTAGTTCTGCAGTAGAGTCTGAACTCTGGAACAATGCTAAAAGGTCGTGCGATCTGATGAATGCTCCAGAGTGATGGATGTGATGCATCGAGGTAAGAAGAGAGGCAGGTGAAGTGATGCGCCCACCATGCATAGTTCATACCGTCGAGTTTTTCAGGTGACCAAAAACTGAGGCCAGCTAACTACTTGAATATATGGATTAAAAAACAAAAAACATGAATTATTATTTTTTCCCTTTCCTGATAGTGCACCATTTTCGGAGATGATAATACTAGGATTTTGAGTAGTTCAGGGGGGAAATTCTGGGATGTGCTGGAGAAGACATTATACAACTGTCCGCCTCTCCCATCATAAACGCAACATCATGGTGAAAAAGTAATGCAACTCTGCATGGAAATAATTACGACACAGCGGAAGTTTGTAGAAACATAAACACACCAGCTCACTCATATCATATCTTTTATTGAATGCATGCAATTTATAGTCACCCTTCCATCCCTTATTTAATAGAATACAGGATTTGGAATAAAATAAAATAAAAAAATCATAACCCTCGAGGTCAATGTGTTATTACACAGAAAATTTAAGTCCACCTCCATCAAGATGTGACTGAAAGACTTGCATGCTTTGCGTAGTGAGTTTCAGTTTCTTACTTCTACACAAAGGCTTTTAGTGCCAAAGTACAGCATAACAAGGTTTAAAAATAGCTTTCTTCCAGCAGCCATCACTCATAGTTTTGCTATCCTAGATGATGCTGTGCAGATTCTCAATATCAGCATCAGAGAACATTAGAGGGACAGCTCAAGTTGAGATGGAGACAAAGTTAGAGTGGCAAGGCTGAGATGGTTTACACATGGGCAGAGGAGGGAGAGTGGATATATTACATAAAGGATGCTGAATATGTAGCTGCCAGGAAGGTGGAAAAGAGGAAGACCATGGAAGGAGTAATGAATGTAGTGAAGCATGACGTGAAGAGGGTTAGTGCTGGGGTGGTAGAGATAGGATAAGGCGGAGGCAGATGATCTGTCATGGTGACCGCGCTAAAGGGTGCAGCTGAAAGAAAAATTTGGGCAAAATATTCTTTGGACTGAAGTAAAACTAACAAAAAAAATTCATAAAAATAACGTCATACCAACAGTCAAACATAATGGTCACAGTGTGATGGTCTGGGGCTGCTTTGCTGCTTCAGGACCTGGAAGACTTGCTGTAATTGATGAGACCATGAATTTCTGATATCTATCAGAAAATCCTGAAGGAGACTGTCCGTCTGTTTTGGAGTGGCCCAGTCATGGTCTGGTGTGAAATCAGATTAAGATCATGCATTTCAAGCATCTCAAATAGGCTGTTCATGCCGGAAAACTCTCCAATGTGGCCAAACTAATGGAAGAGGGGCCAAAATTCCTAGACAGTGATGTGACAGACTCATTGCCACTTATCACAAACACTTGATTCCAGTTCTTGCAGCCAAGGGTGGCACAACCAGTTATTAGGTTCAGGGGGGCAATCACTTTTTCCACACAGTCATGTGGGTTTGGATAGCTGTGCTGTTTTACCCTAAATAAATGAACTCATATTTAAAAACTGCATTTTGCATTTACTCAGGTTATGTTTGTCTAACATCAAGCTTTATTCATGACCTAAAACGTTTAAAATGATAATAAATAGAATACAAATTAAGAAGGAGGCAATATCTTTTTCTTTCTTTGTAACAGCACAGTATCAGGAAACTGATTATATTGGCCAATTTATCACCAATCATTTCAAAAGAGGGGTTCACATTATGTTAACCTACTGGCAAGAGCTAGCAAACCAGCTACTGTTTACTGCTTTGTTCACTGACGTTGTTCAGACTGACTGGATTTAATACTACAACAACCCCCTGTGAGTTTGTGGTTACATTTTAGCCAGCCCTCTATCAGCTAGCGTGGTAGAAATAAACATTGACCGCATTGTGATGCTGCTGGTGGCCCAGCTGCTGACAAGCCATCAGAGAAACAGTGGACAGAATGGGCTTCTTACTCAAAATAAAACGACGAGCAGCACACAGCACTTACCCTCCTCGCGTCAAACCGCCAACAGTTCATAGCCAGTCATTCGTAGTCGATGGTAAACAAATGGCTTACTCCATTAGCCCGCTAACTGTTACCGTTACACTCCGAATAGCCGCAACCAGTGTGCCCAACACACACCGTAAATAAATCTCCAGCTAGGCCCCTTCCTCCCTTCCTTCCCTCCTTCCTTCCTCACAGAGATTACCAAGATCTCGCGTTGCTGTGAAAAGACCCTGCGGTTTAATTTCAACAAATCACAGCAGTCCTCCTCTCATCCCGTCGTAAAGATGCTGGAGCGTAAACACCAGCTTTTATGTATCTATATCGCTTTTAAGGAGTGCGGACTATTTAAAGAAGGGCTTTTACTGTGTTTAGTCCACGCATTGCTAGAGAAGATAAACATGAAGCAGTGCAGTCATTTAAAGTTATCGACATTTTATGACATAATCGTGAAGGGCGAATGGCGAGGTGTAAAGACCAGCCAGTAACATAAAAAATACGCAAAGAGTGGAAAAGATGTTTAGGTGCAGAGCAAAAGCGAAAGTGAGCAACATTTAGTGCTCTTGTTTCGCACTCTTCTTTGATTAAAGAAAAAAAAAGAGCCCTTATTATGAATGTGAGGTCATCATCGTTTTCCCTACTCCCTAAATTGTTAGTCCGCATTCTTTTTTACATGTATAAAGTGCCTTTCAGAGACTGCTGTTGCCATTTGGTGCTATATTATAATGAATTGCAAAAATAAATAAGTAAATTAAAAAAAAAAAAAAAAAAGAATGACATATGTTGACTGTGGAGGCCAATTGAGTACAGGGAACTCACTGACATGTTCAAGGAGTCAGTTTGAGATTATCTGAACTTTGTGACATAGTGTGTTATCCAGCTGGAAGAAGCCATCAGAAGATGGGTACACTGTGACCAAAACTGAGGTAGGCTCTGGCATTTAAATGATTGGTTGGTACTAAGTTGCCCAAAGTTTGCCAAGAAAATATACCTAACACCATTACACCATCACAACCCTGAACCATGGATACAAGGCAGGATGGATTCATGCTTTCATGTTGTTTATGCTAACCATCTGAATGTTGCAGCAGAATTCAAGACTCATCAGACTAGACAGCATTTTTCCAATCTTCTATCATCCAATTATGGTGACCCTGTGCAAACTGTAGCCTCTATTTCCCCTTAGCTGATGGGAGTTGCATTTAGTGTGGTCTTCTGCTGCTGCAGCCCATCTGCTTCAAGGTTCCACATGTTGTGCATTCAGAGATGCTCTTCTGCGGTTGTGATGAGTGGTTAATTGGAATCTAGTTTTAATCAACAACCATGCTACATTCAAAGCCACTTAAATAACCTTTCTTCCTCATTCTGATGCTCAGGTTTAGCTTCAGTGGGTCATCTTGATCATGCTTAAATGTGCCATGTGATTGGCTGGTTCCACCAGCAGTGGAACAGGTGCACCTGTCAGAGTATTTAATGTCCCGTAATTAACATGCCAACAATTTGGTCACTAAAGACAGTTGTTGTTATAATATAACACACACATACAGGCCACTCATAAATGACAGCTGCTAGTCGCTGCCCCACACAGGGATGTTTATTTTTCAGCTGATATTGAAGAGCCGGAGTGACACAGGGCGCTTCTCGAGTCTCACAGCGCCTCCTGACTTCCTGTGCCATTGAGGCTCCGGGCTACTCAGCGAAATGGCTGCGTTCCTGCGAGCTCGTAAATATGTCCGTTGTGTTGTCCGTTTCTCCGACCGTGAACTGTAAACGGTAATACTGACCGCCTGTGAAGATAACAAGGAGACTTACTGGCCAGGTTGTCATGGTGGGTCACCGTGTTTTTGGCAGTTATGCAGCGAAAAGTGTTAGCGAGCTAGCGAGCTAATGTAGCTAACGTCACCTGGCTTCTTTTAATGCTACCTGCAGCTCAGCCGAGCTGTAAGCTAACTAGTTTACTAACTAGTTACGAAAGTAGTTGATTTACAACACTTGGCGCCTACATTTAGATGCAAGACCCTCAAATCAACGATATGCAGATTAATTCACAGTATTATACACCGAGGTTAGCATCGCAGACTGTTAAGCTAAATATGGTTGTGTTACCTGAGTTGCTTCTAAATCAGGCCCACAGCAGAACTTTATAGTTTCTATTTTTTGCAACAAGTTTGACCACTTTGACAGTTTGTATGTTAAAGAAAAATGAAACTTATTTACCGCAACATGAACAGGGAAGTGTGCTGTAATAACAAGGAGCATCAAACTGTCAACAAAAAACGGTGTGCAATGCATATAAAGCAACGTGTACTTACAATATTGTTGTTTATTACGTATTTCATATGCATTTTAAATCGATTTTGTTTAGGGAGTAGCAGTGTAATTAACTTCAACCCAAAGTGAGCTAAATGCATATATTAATGTTTATGTTTATTAAGTTTGGTTACATGAGGCTTGCCATTCTAGTCTCTAAATTTATCACCTTATTGACTGCTATATACAGGATGTCTGATAATCTGTTTTTTATATAAATAGTTAACCGTAAATTAATTTTTTTAAATTATAACTTCGGTTTCGTGTGCAGGCTGACGAAAATGCAGATATTGAAAGTACAGTAGAGGATGAAGATGAAAGTTCAGATGATCCAGATCTTCAGGTGAGCAGCATAAATTATGGTTTGTGCAACACTCTAGGGCTGTGCTTCATTAAATTTTACTTCCAAGGAGCCACATTTTCTTGCAATTTATTTATTTAGTCATAAAAGCACACAGTGGTGTTAGTGAAAGGTAAGCGTGGTAAGAAGACATTCTTGAGGGGACACAGGGAGAAAAGACTGAGATGTGTCAGATTACACAAAACTTGCACTGACAATCAGTGACAGCAGGTCTGATGGAGTGATGGGTCTAATTTGAAATTCTTCTTTTAAATTGTCATCAATATGTACAGTTGAAGCCAGGAGAGTGGTACAACAGTGGGTGTCTGCTGCTGTCTATATAACATGGTGGAGGTGCTGTTATTTTGATCCATCATGCAAAACCATCTATAAAGCTTCTGATTGTCAACAGCTTCATTTTTCAGCATAACAATGATCCCAAACACACTACCAATGTAGTAAAAACATACCTGCAGAGAAAAACACACTATGCTATCAGTCAGGGCTGGGGCCTCCCCAGAGCCTGGAGCAGTACATCTAACTTATCTTCTGAAAATAAAACAAAAACTGCAGTGTCATTAATGCATAAAGGTCAAGAAAACTACAATATTCCTAAAAGCGAACCTGTACTGTGCATCAGTGTATCCTTCGAGCTAGCACTGAAATCACTAACAAAAACATTTCTTTTGGCCAAAGATAAGATATGTTATCCCCTCATGTACTTATTTGTTTAAAGTGGCAAAACCTGCGCTGTATGCAAAACATGGCAGCCAAATTAATTCTCATATGTTAGGCAGGTACAATGAAAGACGAGGAGGACTTAATTTTGTTTGTTTGCAACGATTATAGCCTGTTATAGCCTATTTGTAAACCAAATAGGCTATAACAGCAGTGTTAAAGTTCAACTAAGCATGGATAAGCTGAAACCTTTCTTTGGCACTCACTCTATTAATGTTGTAATCGAATTCCAGCTGGAGCTCAATGTGTTCAGAGCTCAGTGGATGTCTGAGCTCAAACCGAGCTCTGGAGCGAGTGGAACGAGCAACCGACTGCTCCAAGCCAAAGGTCTGAGGAAGGCTCAAGAAATTGCTAGAGAGGAAAAGGCAAGTTGGGGAATTATTTTTTTTCTAGCTGTAAGCTTGCATGTGTTGTCGATTATTATCAGCTGTTAAATGACTGACGAGAGTCACCTTCCCTCAGGCCACAGAGCTGTTCTTGAGAGCTGCTCAGGAGGAGCAGAATGGAGCTGTCTATGAAGGTATGCGCTACATAGGATACAGATGGCACTTTACCACAAATAAAAATAACTCTTTAGAAGTTAACAACTCTTTATCCTTACCCGCCGTCCATTTAGTTCTGTAATTTCTCTGAGGTTGTTTGATTTGTTTCTCATGTCTAATCTGATGTTTTTACTTGCAGCTATCAAATTTTATCGCATGGCTATGCAGCTTGTTCCTGACATTGAGTTTAAAATCAACTACAGCCGTCCTCCTGATGCAGACAGAGGTGGAGGGAACTAGTAAGCTACTTTATTTTGTTTAATCTTACCGCAAGTCTATTTTGTGACAGCATGTTTTCAGACATTAAGTTGTTCTAAAATTATAGTCTTATGCAAATCGCTTTCTTTTCGGGGATCATTTTCCCCTGTGAGGTAATTAAGATGCTAAACAGAGAGCTGCTATATTAATTATTATTGAAATTATACTAGTAGTATAAAGGCTGAACTACAGCTGCTCAATCGAATTTTAATCACGATTACGATCTGGGCTTTCAACGATCATTAAAAATGACTGAGCCGATTATTAGCCCCTCCCTCGTGCTTTACTCTCGCGCTGCTCCGTGTGGCAAATCGAGCGCACCTCTCTGCATTTCGAACACGTGCCACAACAATTACCGGTAAGAAGACCCAAGGGAAGCTCGGAAAGCTAAGCAGAAGTTACTTGGGGAGGAGAGTGACTGCCGTTGGTTGAAAAGAGAGGTAAAAAAAAAAAAAAAAACTTCAGTGGTGTGGAAACATTATGGGTTCTACTTGTCGTGGATCAAGTAGACATAGTGTGTAAACTTTGCTACGGTGTCGTAGCTGCACCACAGAGCAACACTGCAAAGTTCACTAAACATAGATGTTTACATTTTTCATTTATTTTTTATATTGCAAACATTTGCCCTGTTATCAGTATTTGCACACTATTTTATATTATTTTTTAAAGTCATTATTCAATACATTGTTATTGTTAACCCTTTAAATCCCTGTAGAACCGGAACTGCGTAAGCTAGCGCAATAATTTGTTTTGCATATGAAACCGGAGGAGTTGTACTTATATCTTATGCCATCAGCTTGTCCTCGGTCACGGTTTCCTTCCACATAAAGCTTTGCAAAAATTGCATAAAAAGCGCTTGCAGGAACAAAAACATAATATTCCAGAAACAGCTGTTCGTAACACTTCCCACAATGAAAAAGACGTCAACGCGAGCTATCGTATGTCCGCCATTTCCTGTCCGAAACCGGAAGTGACGTCATTTTCGCGGAAAATGTAGTTTTTTACTTGTAGGCCTTAAAAGCCTATACTGGTGTTTTTATAAGTCATGTTTGACTTTTCTGAATAGTTTCTGGGATGCTTAGAACTCGAATTGCACTGCTGGAAATAGTTTATTTTGCTGCACATGCTGTTTTCTTTGCAAATTTGCATCATAGGATTGTTTTTTGTTTTCCCTGCAGTATATAAAAATTGCTATATCCCCAAAATAAAACTATGAAGACACTCAAAATAAATTTCCTGTTCTTCTAAACTATTTTTTGCAACTTTTTTGTATTTAAAGTTTTGAGGGATAAGCCTCTTAAATTTCCCCAAGTAGAAATATATGTTAAAAAAAAAACAACGATTTTCAATTTTTTTGTAGTTTATTGCACTTTTTTGTAATTAATGTAATTACTATGGACTTAATGCATACATATTATTAAAATATGGGCTATAACAGTTGTATTGATGTATAGCAACTTGAAATGCTCCCAAAAATGGCACTACAGCATGTTTAAAAAAAAAAAAAAAAAAAGCTCTGGCGGACTTGGTTCTATGGTAGGTCTTAAAGGGTTAAATAAATATCGTCAAATAATCGAGATCTCAATTTCAGTGAAAATAATTGTGATTATCATTTTTGCCATAATCGAGCAGCCCTAGGCTGAACTTATAATGAGGGTGTGAGGAGGATCACTCAGCTGGATTAAAACTTAAGCTGCCCCATTTACAACAACAACAAAAGCAACTTTTCTTTCTTTGCTTTAGTTTGGTAGGTGAATAATATAGTGTGCTGGCTTGTATGAGAGCAGTGCATAGTCTAATTTCTTAAACTGAGCATACTGTGTTTATTTTTCTTTTTTGCAGCATGGAGGATAGTGATGCTGATGGGGAGATCGAGGATCTACTTGCCTACTTCGAGCAGCAGCTATCTGTGGAAGGCTCATTTCCAAAGATCTGCACTCCTGAGGTTGAAATGACTCAGGTGCACATTTCAGGTAAAAAACTCTAATGTAATTTCATTGTAAACCTCTCGAGTCATAATAAACACATAGCCATTATCATTCTTTTCTTTTTTTGATTGCAGCTTTGCCACGGGAAATCCTGATGTACATATTTCGGTGGGTTGTATCAAGCGATCTGGACATGCGCGCTCTGGAGCAGCTGTCTTTGGTTTGCCGTGGGTTTTACATTTGTGCAAGGTCAGCCTCGCTTTCAAAGAAATCAGCTGGATGACAAATTATTTGTCAGCAAGCTCAGCTTTTGACAAAATTGCCAATTTTATATCAGGCAATAAAGGATCTCATGGTGCTGTGAGCTCTTAATTTTTTGTTTCGCTTTCATTCTCTCTCCAGAGACCCTGAGATTTGGCGCTTGGCTTGTTTAAGAGTTTGGGGACGGAAGTGCACTAAACTTGTACCCTTCACATCTTGGAGGGAGATGTTCCTGCAAAGGCCCAGAGTCCGTTTTGATGGTAATTACTACTAACACCTCAGGTTTCTAAACCCACATTAGTGCAGGAAAATACCAAAGGTACTGTTTTGTAACAGATACAAAATGATTTAAGAGCTAGAGTGTCATAGAAATTTTTTTTTTTTTTTATCAAGACAGATACCACAAGCGTGCTTATCAAGTAAAATTTTCCACGTAATGTTTTTTTTAATTTTTTTTATAGCAGTTTATTTCAAATCACGTTGGTCTAGAGACCTGGCAGCGACCATCTCCCAACCACTGTTGAAGAGGGAAAAGAGCAGTTGCTAGCAATTGCTAACTTGAAATTTGTCACAGAGAAATATGGTGCTGTCGAAAACCACCTCGTGATTGCAATCTTCAGTAGTTTGCATGGAGGCTGATCTGCAAGCATATGTCAGCTACTCGGTGGAGATCATTCACCTTCAAAATAAAAATTTCAGATTTTTAAACGTGTGGTTACAGTGGTAAAACCCAAGTTTTACTGTGAAGGGGAATGTTTTTTCACTACATCATGGAGTGTAACTGTACAGTGTTTGCAGACGAGTCTGTGTCTTCCATGTAAACTATGGGGAATCTGCTAGTGACCCGAAGCAAACGAAAGGAGGTTTTTGGGGCAGAAATTTCTTTGTGACTAATTTCATTTGGTGGGAAATTCATATTTGTGTCGCCAACTGGTCTCTAGGTATAAGGACTTCATGAAAGTTTGCCACCCACGTTTGCATACCTGCTCTTAACTTGCAGTTCACTGTTGCCCCCTGCAGTGTGAGGCAGCTGCTGGAAGGGTACTGAGTTTCAGTACATAAAAAGACCGCAGGAATAATGTTACGGGTGTAATACTTCTTTATGCTGCAAACTTTTAGATGATTGTTACATGCAGCTAACAACAGTTGAGAGCTAAATGCCTCAAATTACCAGCCACTAGTGTTGTTTTTTGCTGATGCTTTTAGAAGTTATTGCTGCCATATTCAATGTAAACGAATTACTGGATGATTCATTTTCTTTCCACAGGTGTGTATATCAGCAAAACATCGTACATTCGCCAAGGAGAGGAATCACTGGATGGATTTTACAGGGCTTGGCACCATGTTGAATACTACAGGTAAATATTTGAGTGTAGTCTTTATTTATTGTGAGTTGTAACGAAACCACAGATGACATTTTTGACAGTGACGACCAGAGATGGGCAGTAACGCGTTACTGTAATCCGATTACTTTTTTTCAAGTAACGAGTAAAGCAAGGGATTACTATTGCAAAAACGGTAATTAGATTACCGTTACTTTCCCGTAGGAACACTGCGTTACTAAAACCGTGATTTTTTTTTTTTTTTTTTTTTTTTTTTTTTTTGCAAGAATGTCTCATGACAGTGACGTAAGCAAGTGCGACGTTGGTGACAACAGCTGTGTGCAGATCAACAATGGATAATATATCGAGTGCGGGAGAGAGTATGAGCGTGCAGCGTTTAAAGTGTGGAAGTACCGACCTTACTTTGAATTTGATTCCATAAAAAGTGACAAAAACATTAGCGTCCATCGTGCGTGGGAAGAAAACTTATTTTTACAGCGAAAAAAACCCCTAAACTTCCAAGCAAGCACCAAGTGTGCTACGACGTAATGGGAAAGTCACAGAGAAACTCGCGGATTCTTCCACTGACCGCTGCGGCACACCTGCACCAGGGTAAACCTCCGCCCACCCTACTCCTGCTTTACAGGTGAAAATAGAGCAAAAGGACCGCTGGACCAAAGGACTTTATTTATTTTCTGCTGTGTTTTACTTGCATCTATTTGAAAGAGTGAGTGTAAACACAAAAAATATTTTATTTTATGTGCTGGAATGTGCAGAAAATAGGTTTAAATGTTAAACTAATTTCTTCCAGTCAGAGAATGTTGCATATAATAAAATTTTTGCTTGATGCATAAAGTTAAAAGATTAAAACTAATAAAGCAAGTTTTAAAAAGATGCTCTTCCATTTGGTTACATTTTGTATGATTGATTATGTAGAAAAAGTAGAATTGGGCTGAAAGATCTATGGCTTTATCACCTATTCAGGTTGTAAATCGTGTTTTTAAAAAGTAACTAAGTAATTAATTACTTTTGAAAGTAAGTAATCAGTAAAGTAACGGGATTACTTTTTTGGGGGAAGTAATCAGTAATTAGTTACTGATTACTTTTTTCACGTAACTTGACCAACACTGCTGATGACATTGTTACCTCAGGTACCTTCGCTTCTTCCCTGATGGCCACGTCATCATGCTGACCACCCCTGAGGAGCCTTTGTCCGTTGTTCCCCGTTTGCGTACCAGGAACACCAGGTACACCTCATCTTTTCTCTAAACTCAGCTGGACCCATAGAGAGTATAAAGGATTGACAATTGTTTAATTGTGCTTCATTTCTCAGAATGGATTCAGTTCTGCTCGGTCACTTCCGTCTCTCACAGGAGACAGGCAATCAAACCAAAGTTTTTGCTGTTGTCTGCAAGAAAAAAGATGAGGTAAGGAAATGTTTGAGGCATTTGAGGGGTGGGAGATGAATAGATAACCATATATGTATAATAAGGCCAGCTCATTGAGTAAATGAAACCTCAATAAATGGAAGTGGTTAAAAAAAGTCATGTTTAAAACAGTGCAAATACAGTTGCAGTTACACAATTTGGGGAATTTTCCCCTTGAAAAAAATTACATAGTTTAATCCTAGTACCTCATTCATCAGTGTGTTAGCATGTCTGTTTCTTTTCATGGAAGAAGTTGGCCTCTTATTGGCCTCTACTCGAACACAAATAAGTTATTTAGCGTGCAGTACATGGCTGCACCAGCGTTGTGCTTGTCAAAAACATTCCTGCATAACATTACATTGCATTACATAAACACAACACTGTTAAATGTATTGTTATAGTTTACTAGGTCTAAAATGATTTCCCCCTACACAAGTTATACTTCTACTAATGTGTGAGGGTGCTAAAGACTGCAGCATTGACCCACGGGTGCTGACAGAATCTATGCCTCTGTTCGAAGCACCCAGAGCCCGGGAAAAAAACGCTTTATTTATGTTACGGATACAGTTAGAAACAAAATCTGAAATAACTGAATCTCAGCTGTGAGTTTGGCTTAATCTCTTCTGGTTGATTGCCAGCTTTGTAGTTATCACATTTCTGGCAGGTTTACAGTATATTCGGCATTCTTAGGTGCCATGTCTCTGAGAGCATCTGCTGTGAATTCCAGTTTTCCATAATATTTCACCTAACCTGTCGGATTACGTCTGAACTTGTAAACCGCATCTGTTGACAGAAAGCGACCGACTTCCAAAGGAATCGGTTCTGCAGGCGGAACCCAGCTCCGGAGGCTGAACACAGCTTTCACGTGGGACTGGCTCTGTCCTCTGGGGGGCATCAGAGTTTTAGTAAGCTTGTGTGGATCCACCATTCCTGCCACATCACTTACAAGTAAGTCACAGGACTGCTAATAGAAGTGACCAAGAAGGGAAAAAATGTCAATTTCTGTTCTAAACCTGACCGTGATTATGCTTTTAGGTTGACTGGGGAAACGGTCATTACTACTTTTGACCTGGACAGGATGTACACACCCTTCTTCTTTGCACGTGTGAAGAGTTACACTGCTTTCTCTGAGCAGCCTCTCTAAGCAGACCCTGCACATGATCTCACGAAGACCACAGCAGAGATTGAGTCATCGTTGCATCAAAAACTCACGTACTTCTCAGCCTGTTTTAATTTGTGCTGCAGCTGCTTTATGGTGTTGCTGTTTGAACCCTCACGTTTTCTAAATGAAAGCATGTCATTCTTTCAGGTACACTTTAGAGAAAAATACTTATTTTCTGATTTCAGAAATTGTGGTAATATGCTGAGAGCTAAAATAATTAGCAGAATTTCCCACCTGTTCCAAGCAATGAATGTTCATACTGTTTTTGTTTTGTTGTGCACTTTCTTCCTCAAATAAACAGTGATGAACAAAACAGCCTCGCTGCTGTGTTGGGGCTTTCTTTTACTCAAAATTGATAGATTACAGAAAACCTACAATAGAAAACCTATTACACAACATGAGTTCAACAGAAAGCATTGCAGATTTAATTTCATGCTTCTACATCATTTGTCTCTTTGAGGACACGTGGGTTTAATCCACACATTACATTTTCTCTGAACTGAGCAGATCAAACAGGATTTACAGGAAAAAAAACCCAAAAACAATAAATGTGAAAGTTGTTTGGATTAGTCTGAAATCATTTGTAGCTTTACTAGAGCTGGTGGCTGATCTAAAACTCTATGAAAATGGCAGTTGCCAGTTTTTTGGTGGTTCACAGTAAACTGAAGGAAAAGGTCAATAAACGGCTTCTTTTACAGCAATCCTGAATCACTGCGATGAAGCCATCGTTTGGTCATTTAGCCGGCACTGATTTATGGGAAAAGCAGTGGGAGGATAATGAGGAAATTGCCTAATAATACCTCCAGAAAACCACACCAGTAAGCAGTTATTGTTTCTGACTCATGCTGGACACAATATCATTTTCCCATAGCAAGAGTTTGAGAAATTAGTTTGAGGCAAATTACCTGAACGGCCACTTGAACGTTTGTCTGTTTCACAAGTCTTTAAAATATCTCTGTTTGCATATTTACATTTCAATGACATGTTCGAGTTTGTTTACCATTTATGTAACAGTGTAAAAATGTACAGTTATTGCTATTAATGTGGGTTTCCCTGTCTGCATCCCCTAATCCCAACCGGGCGCTCCTCCCTGAGCCTGTTTCTGCTGGAGTTTTCTTCCTGTTAAAAGGGAGTTTTTGTTTTCATTTCTTTCAGACTTTTTGCTTTTCATTCAGTTAACTTTCCAACATTAGTTTGTTAATTTTACTTTAGTTTTTATTTATTGAAAATGTTTAATTTCCATTGGTTTTAGTCGTAGTTTTAGCCTTTAATATGTCAAAGGTAAGATAAAAAGAAATAAATCAGCACATGTATTGCAAAAAATATGAATATGTCTATCAAAGCCTCATGAGGTATTTTTTTCCCCAAACACTAAATCTAAACATGCATTTACTTTGTTTTAGTTGGTTTTCCAAGTTAAAAGAGGATTTGTTTTATTTTTTCAGAGGTCTAATTGTTATTTGTATTTCAGTTTACTTTTTTTTTTTTTTACATCTAGTTTTACAGGTTTTTTTTTGTTTACTTTCAGTTACCTATAATAACTCTGTTATTGATGGAGCAGCAGGAGATCTGATAACCAAACCTTGTTTCTACCTGTGCTTATGTTAGAGAGACTGTGGGGTGGGGTGGGGGGGGAATCTAAACATTGCATACTGTACTGCTGATTTTATAAACGTCAATAATGTACTCTGACCTCTGGATGTCCTCAGGCCGTGGCCTCTAAAAATCAGTGAGTAAGTCATTGTTTGAATAGTGGCTGGCCAGCAGATACGCCACCAAAGCTCACAAACAGTGGCTCTGTCCTCCAAACGCGACCTCAGTGTGACTCACGGCTCTCCAGTGCATCAAGTTTGCATGCAGTGCTCGTGAGGAGGAGAACAGGGCAAATGGAAAAAACTTTGGGGTGAGGGTGGGTCATTGTCTCAACATATACTGTGTAGACTGAGTCGAAACGACGCTGACTGACCTCGGTAACAGAGGGGAAGAGACTTTTTTTCTGTCCCCACACCATTAAATAAAAACTTTGTAAGACAAAGCTCCCAAAGAGCTAGTTGGAATAGTTTCATGTGTAAGTGAGAAAGCTGTGCAGGGTGTGACCCCCTCACTCTGGCCTCATGTCTGCTTTCTGAGGTCAGACATTTGGTCACAACATCCTGATTAAATCCACAGTGAGCGAGCACAGACAGAGAGACATAGAAATTGATAATCTCCTGAGAATCATAAAAAATCATTTTGATATCTAGATTTTTTTAAAGATAATTAAGCATTGTGTTTGAAAGAAATCCACAAAAAGTCCAAATTCTCCTACACACAGTAATACCAAAAAACTTTAGAGGCCTAGCTTACACATTGGTTTTTATCCATAATGCACAATAGAACACCGAATACAAGTTTTATTTTGAAAAGGTTAAAATTACTATTCTGAACTAAACTGAATTTAGGAATCTCACACTGAGAAGAAAAAAAGATTATCAATCAAAACATTATTAAAAATGAATAATTTAACATCCTTTCTTGCTATAAAATGTGGAAACTGCAATGCTTATGACTTTGAAAATAAAGTCTATGTTGTCTATCAAATCCCTACAAATGTGGCATCACTAGAAAGTCGAGGATGTCCTCTTGACTGTACACCAGGACTCAAATAGATGCATTAATGTTGTTTGGTATAGAGCTCTCAGACTCATGTCCCCCACATAGGACAATAATATATTGCTGGGTCTGGATCATATTTAAAAACCAAATAAAAGCACAATGCCCTGATATGCAGATCATTCAAAACTATAACTACAAGAGCTATAACTTATTTGGAAGCTTTAATGCAAACAAGAAGTTTTCAAAAAGTTGGGTACAGGGAGAACAAGAATTCTGCCGATGTTACGTAATGGGGAAAAACCCACAGCTGGTGAAGCTTCTCAAAACTAATATGATTATTCAGTAAAATGCTTGGGTGTGGGGAAAAAAAATCCCAGAGAGGTTGTTTCATGTCTCAAATTAAAGCTGGAAAGAATTTCAGGATTTCATAAACTAAAGGAAAATATCATTAAAGATTCAGACAGTCCAGACTCACATCTGCACACATGGGACAAGACTGAAAGCTAATATTGGAAGGTTATTTTGGAGCCCTGCATTAAACACAGGCGTGATTCTGTAGTGGGAATCGATCATTGCTTGGGTTCAGGATCACTTCTGAAAGACAGTCAGTGAACACTGACATGCTAAAAAAGAGAAATGTTTACAAAAGACACAGAAATGCTTCTGCCTCCTTTGGGCCTGAGGGCTGCGGAGAAGAAGTAAAGCATATTGGGATTTGGCCAGTAAATTAATTTAAGAAAATGTGAGTGCCACGTCATAGCTTAAAGAGAAGAGGGAACATGCAGCTTGTGTCCCCAAAAACTAGGTGCGTTAATATGGTATAGAAATTTATGAAGGCACCTGTATTGTTCAACGATTCAAATTTCTGACTAACGTATGCTGCCATTCTTTTTTCCCCAATGCAACAGGCCTCACTTATCTTCAAAACTGATAGCAAACTGCATGTATTCCAAATGCACGGCTGTGTAGCAGCAGTGAAAAACACTGAAAACATGCATATTTTTTAATGTCGTTATATAAAATGACAATTAAAATGATTGGTTCATTGATGTGTAAATCATTTAATGTTGCAGCGGTTTACTTAAATTACTTTTGCACTGCTTGATCAATAATAACTTCACCTATAATAATGCAGTTTATCTGGAAAATGATTCAACTAAATGTTATTTATACAGCATATAAATGTTATTTATACGCTGTAAGATAAAAACCCTACAACTTTAGAAAGAAAACCCCAGGAATCGGATGACGCTGGATGAGCAAGCACTCGGTGATGGCGACAAGGAAAAACTCCCTTTTTACAGGAAGAAGCCAGAAACAGAAACAGTCACAAAAATATTTGTAAATAACTTCTTTTTTTAAATACATAGAAATTGTAAATCTTTTTATTCATGCAGCCAGTCGTGCTAACATGCTCACATGGCAGCATGTTCGCATACCAACAGTTACTAACTATACATAATACAACTGATAAACTAGTTTTGCTATTAGCAACGGCTAGTAAATGTTTTGCAAACTCAAAAATAATTAAGAGTCTGTTCTCTTTCGTTATTGTCAGTGTGATTAATTTTCAAGACAAACACAACAAACATGTTCATAGTCTTTTTTTTAATGTGTTACAGTGAATAAACAAATTCTAACACATTAATTTGGATTCATGACCTGATTTCAGAAAATATATCTATCGATTTAACAATCTAGAAAATCTTTGATCTCAGTGCATCTTATTACATGTCATTACATGCCTGTATGATTTCATGGGTACAGTGTCAGAAATTAATTTAAGATTCATCCTTTAGCCACCCTTATACATTTCTTCTTCCATACCAGCATTTACTACCGCCTCTGCTTGGAAATTAAATAAAATTAAATAGTTTAATCACTAAAATCTTTTTCCCTCGTTATTTATTTATTTATTTTTGGGTGGGTGGGTGGGTGGGTGGGGTGGATATGAGAGGAATAGAGAAAATACTCATTTGCTGATATATGTGTGCCAAACATGTAGCTACAGCCAGTAGTTTAGCATGAAGGCTGAGAACCAGGAGAAAAGCTACTTTGGCTATTTTCACGTATATTATGATCCAAAGTGAGCTTTCGAGGGTTTAAGTGGATGTAGTTACTTTTGAATAGAAAAAGGTCGGTCTTTTTTTTTTGCTGTTGTTTTTTTGCTATTCTGTTTTATCGACATCAAATTATGATTAGAAGTTGTTAGAAATAATAATTTGTTGAAATTCTCAAATCCCACAAAGGAAATGTAGATTCAGGCACAAGATTCAGACATGAAGTTGGACACATATTTGTCTGACGTGAACAAACATTAAGAAAAATGGGAAAATGCTACATTAGAAACCAAATCAACTGGTCCAGAAGGCACAGAAGACCCTATTTCAATAAAGATATAATTAAAAAGAATTGTAATGATATTAATAATAAACTGTCCTAACTGAGCTTTTAATGTAAAGCTCCTCAGCAATGGGATTCGTCCAGTTGTCATAATCTTTCCAGTTTTTGAATGTTTAGTCACGTGTTCAGGCAGATCATAGATGTTCTAGCTGGTTTACCTACGGGAGGTAAGATTGCCTTTCAACAACTTGATCTAAAGATAACAGATCTTTCATAGTCAACTATAAAATTTGTCTGAATACAACATATTTACTTACTTAGCCAAAAACACTATGATTATCTTTACCATCTAAATAGTTTAAAAATAAACATTTATGCTGCAGTGCTAATGGCATAGGTTCATTTAATCAAATTATATTTAAGGTCTTAAAAGCTCAGTGGACAAGGGAAGACTAAATTTTCTGAATTAAGCAGAACTGAATTTAAACTACTCTCATGAAACACCACAGCTGCCCTGTCACGCTGTCTTAAATGCTTTTTAAATAGAAATCCTACAATGCGCAGAACACTATACTTTGGTTATGCTTTGTTAGATTGCTAAATATTCCAAATTTGAGACCCTGCACTGAATATTTTTCTGTAAATGTGCAATTTCAGGTGTTACAGCCTCTCAGTAAGTATGCATTACAGTATTACAGAGAGCAACATTTAAGATGATGCAACTGCTGAGGCAGGAATAAGATAAAGCAAGACGCGAGATGCGTATTCTGGTTACACATTAAGGACCACAGTAAGCATCGTGTACATGTGCATGTTTTCAGTCCCTCAAGTTGACGTCACTGAGTGTGAGAAGAACCTTCAGCTGCCAACACACTCGGTGCAGCTTTCATTTTTAGATCTTGCGGGTGTAAAGCGTTACTGAATGTGTGCTTGTTTGCTGGTAGCAAGAACAACATGTTTGCTTTGGATTATCATTACCTCTAGAAGGTGGGGAAGGCAATATTGTACAGTCTCAACCTTACTACAAAATATTAATTTTCTTCATTAAGTCAATAATTCAGTACAGTAAGTAGCAATATGTGCAAAAACATGGAAAGTCTCTGGCTATACTGTATGTGGCTATGGCTTATTTCATCTGAAGTAAGTGCTAGGCTATTCTAGGTAAGAAGACACATCTAGCAGCATTAGCTAACACGCTACATTGAGAAATAGGTTTCTCAAATGTCAATCCACCCTCAGTTTCTTGGGTGCGGTGAAGTCCGTTGATGGCGTCCCGTTAGCATGTCCATTTGTTGATAGCAGGGAGCTGTTCTGTGGATGCTTCCTCTGAGAACCGCTCTTCTTCTTGTAAGTCTTGAGTGAGACAAAAGAGGGAAAAATAAATCACTACATATAATTTTATAGATGAAAATTCACTCTTCCTCTCAGCCTTCCTGGTTATTATAGTATAGCCCCGAACGACATATAGGAGAACAGGGCTCCACTCCTTGAGGCGGTAGTAATGTTTCCATGGTATTTCTCGATTCCTGGCTCCTCTAGTCGCATAACACAGTAACCTTGGGCTGGATACTGAACTCTGAGGAATCCATCAGAGTGTGAATGTTAGCTTGAGAACAGAACCCGTCTGTGAATCGGGCATATTTCATTTTATATAAAAACAAATGTAAGTTTGCTTGAGAAATAATAACTGCTGGCCACTGCTCTAATGACTCAAAGGTGCAAAGGGTACGTTTGCAGCAGACTACAGTCAGCTGTAGATAAAGGTTTGTGTTGGTGCTTTCACAAGTTCAGGTATTTTAAGGAGCAAGTTATTGTAGGACTGCGGATGTCATCCACTCCAGTGAATGGCTCTCTACATTTTAATGGGTTTTGTGTAAAGGCAGAGGGCTGTAGCACAAAGGAACAAGAAGCACATCCGTGATAAAGAAAGTTTTCATAGGGAAAACTAAGCACACGTTCACTGCTTCCTTATGATTTAAAAAGGGTCCAAGTAGCAGCCAGGTATTCCTGATAAAATGCAATCAATTTAAATGATCATCAGAAAGAGTGCATGCTAAATGTTCACAACATTAAAATGAGAAAGACTGAACAAGTATGGCTCGTTTGCAAAGGTTTCCAACAGAAAGCCTCTTCTCTCTAAAAGAATGCAATGTTGCATCTGAGCAAACCACAAGGCATCTGGAAAAATGTCCTTCGGACAGATGTAACCAAAGTGGAAATGTTCAGCATTAAAACACAGCATAATGAAACAAACTGCTTATATGAACTGTCAAGTTAGATGGACCTGAATCATGAACTTTAAAGGCCATCTGTGTGACATCTAGGACTTAGTCAAAATCAGCTTAAACAACATGACAATGATCCCAAGCACCGTAACAGACTGGGCGAAAAAGAAAAGAATCAAGATGTTGCAATGGCTAAGTTAAGGTGTTACTAAGTCCAGATCTCATTTGCACTGAGACCTGGACTTTGAGAGCTGTGCCTGCAACATTCAATGAACTGAATCAACATTGTAAGACAGAGAGGGACAAAATTCCACCATAACAATGTGACACGCTGATAAAGTCGTGCATAAAACAATTACTTCCTTTGAATGTTTTACCTTCTTGCAAAGAAAAAACTCACCTGAATGTAGAAGTTCATGAAAAGGATAATGAGTGTGACCATGTAACTTATTTGGAAGTACAACCATCCCATCGGGAAGCCGCATGGCCATATGACTGCCAAAGTTGTCTGGGTCACAGTTAAAAAGAACTGGATCTGTGGAGAAAAACAAACAAACACATCACACACCACAGAGTGAGAGGGTGACAGAGAGCCCCCCCCCCCCCCCCCCAATGTTCCATACTACTTTATATTTCTGCAACACTACAGGCAAAGGAAATATTGCTCTTTTTATGCCACTACGTGCACGTTTTCATACAATACACACAAAGTGCTTATAAAATATACAGTTCAGTGTGTCAATCAGCCTTAAGTTATTTGACCTTGTAACGGAGTCTGTATTTCCTTTAAATGTTCTTTAAAAGAAATAAATTTAAAGGAGAATTACAGCAAACAGATTTAAAACTAGGAAGCACTTTGAGACACTGTTTAAACCCAAAGTAAACCTTTTTTTAACAATACATTTTCATAACTGCTTATTTAAACAGGATTACAAGGGATAGTAGCAATCTGAGCTGACATAAGACTGTTCTGCAAAGAAGAATGGGCAAGGATTTCAGTCGCTAGATGTGCAAAGCTGGTAGAGACACACCCCAAAAGACTGGCAGCTGTAATTGCAGCAAAAGATGGTTCTAAAAAGTATTGACTCAGGGGGCTGAATAATTACGCACACCCCACTTTGCAGTTATTTATTTGTAAAAAAATTTTGGAATCATGTATGATTTTCGTTCCACTTCTCACATGTACACCACTTTGTGTTGGTCTTTCATGTGGAATTCCAATAAAATTGATTCATGTTTGTGGCTGTAATGTGACAAAATGTGGAAAAGTTCAAGGGGGTCAAATACTTTTGCAAGCCACTGTATATGAGTTTAAATACCTGGTTGACCCCACGTATTTAAACTCATCCACCTTCACTACCTGTCCTTCTTGCATCTTCACCTTTCCACCCGCCTCCTTCCCTTTCACATATATGTTTTCTCTTGCATCTCCTGACTTTCATTCATCTTCCACACGCACGCTAATCTAGCTACAAATCACAGAGTCATCTGCAGAAACTAAAGTCCATGGAGTTTCCAGTACTTTTGGATTTTAATTATGCATTTAATTGCACTTTTATTTGAAACAAACCACGTATTTTTTACTAAAATGCCGCTATTTTTACTTAAGAATCTGAATATTGTTTCTAGCACTGGAGGAAGAATGTGAACCCACCAGCTGTAACTGCGTGATGTACTTCTTCCACCAAAGGTATGGCCGGATGGCTGGAATGGCTGAGAGGCCATAGTACGAATACATCACAACGTGAATGAAGCTGTTTAGTGAGGCACCGAAGTACGCTGGAGAGGCACAAAAGAATGAGACAGGATGATATTAACAAAGAGAGAGCAGGGATAATAAACTTGTTATTAGTCTGTTGTGTTTGGAGAATTTACTACAGATTTTATGTTAAAATAAAAAATAAAAACACTAGAAACCATTAACAGTAAAGTAATGCAGAAGTAATATGGTTTATGTGAGCAGTAAAAAGCGCAAAGTTAGTTACACATTGTAGCAGCGTGTGGGTCAATAAGTGTCACTTTGTATCCTTTAAGAGACTAGAATGAGCTGCTTTCAAGGCTAATGGGTTAGAGCACTTGAATTATTTAGCTGAACTGTGATGCCAGACTGTTTCTGTGGTTACTGGAGGGTGAAGCTGTGTAAAAACACTCACAATGCCCACAAGGTATCCAGTTCATAACAAACCACCAGATATTCAGCATGCTAGCATGGTGGTAAAGGTGCAGGAACGTGATCTGGTGATTATTTTTTCGTAGTATGAAGAAGAAGGTGTCCATGAACTCGATGAGCTTGGAGAAGTAGTACCACCAGAGGACATTTATAATCTGGGTGGGGGTGGGGGAGGAGAGAGAGAGAAACCTTCATAGCAAACAAAATATATACACAAAAAAAAAAAAAAAAAATGTTGGCAAAATTGGAATGGGTTCCCAAAGGCACCCAAAGGTCTGGGAGGAATCTGTTTAACTGTAGGACTGACAAACTGATAAACCTTTTAATTTAATCGCTGCAGAACTGCAGAGCCAAGCACATTTCAGTGAGAGGCTTGTTTTCACTGATGCTGAAGACAGCCATCATGATGTCGAAAACTGGATTAAATGCACTGTCTCTGCAGCTTATCTGACTGGATTTATAGCTACCTGCCCACAGAAATCAAAGCAGATCAGTGGATACACATTTTAAGTAAAATGCCTAAATATGCTCTCTCTCTCGTATAGACTCTCTTACAATTTCACTATAAAGCCCATCAGTGTATCAAAGAAGCAATCAAAAGACAGAGGAACACCCACACAAAAAGAGTGCACAGTGTAAAGGTGACTGACCTTAATATCCGCTTCCTCTGCACTGTGAGTGTTCTGGCAGTAGAAGTTGTAGCCTCCGTGCCACGCAGCGCTAATGAGCTGTAGATAAAAAGACATTAAATGTAAAATTAATTTATTTTGTACCAAAAAAAAAACAACTAAACACAAAGAATGTGCAGTGCACAAATAGAAGTGCATGATTTGTGTTTTTAAATATGACTCAATCCTTCCAGCAACTAACAAACGTGTGCAAATACACGCACAAATAGCAAGTAAGATAACTATTTTCTCCTGTTAATACATGTTGTGTCAGATTGTGATGAACCATCTTTAGCTGATAACAATTAATGACAACAAAGATGATACAGTTTAAAAGGCATCAAGCTCATTGTTTATTATCACACAACGTGCGGGAAGTCGTTTAATCTAGGAAAGGCTAATTGCAGTACTCTAGGACAGCGGTCCCCAACCCCCGGGCCTCGGACCAGTACCGGTCCGTGAGTCGTTTGGTACCAGGCCGTGAGAGTTGAGGCTCAGGTGTGAAATGTGTGGTTTTCAGGGTTTTTATCGGTTTTCAGCGTTATTTTGTTATCGTTTTTATCGTTAACTCGCTTTTCCTGGGTCTTTTCACGTGTTTTATGTATAACTCTTCTATTTTTCAGTACCGGTACTAGTTTTATTTTGTTGTATTTTTCTGCGACACCTTAAAGGCCGGTCCGTGAAAATATTGTCGGGCATAAACCGGTCCGTGGTATTCAGCAAAGGACACCATGTACTCACCTTTAGTCTACATTAACTCCCTTTTGTTTGCACTGATTTTTGTGTGTGTATGTCAAAGGTTTCATTGGAATGTTTGCAAAGCTCCGAACACTTTCTGACCGGCTGCTACGTTCCTTAAAATCCAGACTCTCAGACCATCTGCAACATGTTAGCTTCAACAATAAACATGCAGCAGCAGCAGCAGCCTGTAATCTCTGTGGACTACATAAGAGGAGGAAACTTACAGAAACTGGATTATTCAGCCTATTTGTTGCCATTTCTAGTAAATCTTGTTAGAGGCATTGAAAGGGCACATTAAAGAATAATTATTCAAATACACGTGGATGACTTAGCTGATTGCTGAGTCACCACTTCCATATAGATGCACTTTGTCTGCTGCTGTAAAAGGCTTCACTTACACAGCTTAGAGCCAAGAAACCGCCAGCAGAATGAGGTTTGTATTTTATCTTGTGGGCACAGATATTAGCCTGTCTCTAACTTAATATACAGCTTTGATTGATTGATTTTTTTCAGACTTACAGATGCATTATAGTCAAACAAAACTGATCACAATTACAGTTGTGCTCTGGAAAGTTGACAAAGATCAAAAGTGGCCTGTACTTTGATTCACATCAGGTGGCCTTGATTGATTTTGCACTGCCAAAAGTTCACCCCGTGGCTGCGGCATTACCAAACTGGAGTGCTTAATGAATCAAAGCAGGCAACAGTCCACTGGGGCCTTACGCAATGCAGCGGGACAGACAAGATTGGTCTGCCAGCTGCGATGGGGAGGAGACTAAAGATACTTTAGACTTACACGTCCTCAGAAATGCTATGTCTGGTTCTGACATCCTGGTGTTCACAGTACGCATAACAGCAGATGCTGTCACTGATAAGAGAACTCTGCACTATTGCCACATCCCAGTGCACTGAGCTCAGACTGACTGAGCCTCCCTGCCAAATAAGAATGCTCTTCCATGTTTGTTTACATTAGTGCGTCTCTCAATTGCAGTCACTTAGTCAGCCCGTTTATAAAAAAGCAGTTTTCCAGCAAACAATAGTGTCCTGTGCTAAAAGCTGGCACAATGAGCCTGTCAGCATCCAGCTGCGTCCCTCTCTCCCCCCCGGGGGCTTTGTCTCTTGGTGCAGCTTTCAGCCACAGATGCAGGCAGCCAATTCCTCGCAAAAGAGTGATGGCGCACTGATATCTGTTAAAAATGAAGCTATAATTAATTTTACACTCAATTTTTGTACTAATCTAGCATGATAACTCATGTTAGAGGCAGATGTGGGAGGTAACAAAGTATAAATACTTCGCTACTATAGGTATCAGTACTTTTTCTGACAGCTTTTTACTTTTACCTGCTACATTTTCAAATCTGTACTTTCTACTCCTTACATTTTCAAAACTTTTTGAGGGGAGTTATTATTTCGTCACTGTGTCTTCAAACGTGAAACTGATTTAAGCCTGAAGAGTAACAAATGGAATCACCGGAGGACGTCGCATAAAAAGAGATGAAAGAGGAAAACCGTGTGCCAAATTGGGCGGGTGTTTTTTGGCACACCGGAACGATTGCAGGTGTCTATAAGTTGCGGTGTCTGAAGTTCAGCATCTTCAGCGAGCATCTTGATGAATTCATTTGTGTACATCCACAAAGAGCAGTGGGTCAGCTGATCACAGCCTGTACACTAAGAAGATCTACTGGAGCTCTAGACGGTAATAATTGTGAGTTGTGATTCTTTTCCCCATGCTGAGCCATTACCGCTGATTTTAGGATTCCCCCACCTGCTAAATTAGTCTTTAACCTCTTCCCAACTCATTTTCCTGTTTAGAGGCAAAGTCACCCTCTACAGAAAATAGAGCTATTTTTTAATTTTCTGTCTTTTTCTCTGCTCATGTCCTACTTCCCTGATTCAAGCCCAGTACCTTTGTAAGAATTAAAATGTAAACTGAAATAAAATCAGTATTTCTATCTACTAATATTATTTTATCATTACATTAATATAGGACAAGGTTCGGTTAGCTTTGCATTGCAAAAGTGGTAGAAATGTTCTTCAAGGAGGTACTTTTACTTTCTTTAAGTAGGTGAGATGCCTGCTGTTGTGATTTGGCACTATATAAATGAAACTGATTTGAATTTTCAACACATTAACTTAAACAACCGTCACACTTACTGCCTTGTATAACCTGCCTCTTGATAGTTGCCACAGTAACAACACAATCAATGGCCAATTGGTGTAGATCTAGTTCTGGGTCATTTTAGTTTCCTCCTCTTTATTTTATAATCTATTTGCAGTGCGACTCTGCTGTGTTTGCTTTGGCCCAGTTTAGCTCATCTCTCAGCGCTGAGCAGTTCGTTTACCTCATAGAACATATAAAAGGACAAGAGCGTCAGGCCCAGATTGTAGAACACCATGACGGCTCTGCAGGAGTACGGCTGCCTGTGTTTCATGTACTTGGGCCCCATCCAAACGATCAGAAGGTACATGACTGTGAGTGCAAAGGTTGGTGGGTAGTTGTCGAGCAGCAGCATTCCCCGAACCCGCTGATCTGAAATATGGAGATAAAGAGGTGAGGAGAGGAGGATGGACAACAAGGTGGCCTGACTGCCAGCAGCAAATGAATGAAGAGAGCTGAAAAGAAATCACCAGCAAAAGGAATATTGCTCAACACCTAGAAAGTTAGCAGGCGGAAAAGCACAAGACGATCCACAGAGCAGTGTCGAGCATGTAACGTACGACTTGGGTCAAAGGTTTTAAGTAATGTTTACCTTATATAACATTTTCTCACAGGGTACTTGTAGAGTTGTGAATGATTTGCACCGTTCAGTGAATTAGTGCAATTTGCATCATCTTACCTCTTGGACCCATCCATGAGTCGATATACGCGTTCAGTTTATGATTGAAGGTCTCCATTTTTCACCTAGAAAAAGAACAGAGTGTTGTTAGACGTTATTACAAGATAATTATTCAAAAGCTTAAAAAAAGAATAATAAATGTAAAGGAGTATGTGCTACAGTAAGGTAATCGAACTACTCTGTATCATCTACAATTAAGACTTTTAGCAGCATGAGCATCACGGCGACTGTGGTTAGCACCGTTTCCTCACAGCAAGAAGCTTCTGGGTTCAGACCTTGGTGGGGCACTACTGTGTGGAGTTCGCAGGTTCACTGGGAGCTCTGGTTTCTTGCAGGATTAAAAGATATGTTATGTTAATGCTGCCTATGTATGCCCAGGGTAAACTTGAGTTCTGTGCATTCAGGAGAGGATGACTCATCACACCACGATTTTATATGCAACATACCAGGTTGAACCCCATTTTCCTTCACAACTTCATTAATCCTTCATATTCAACATAGATTCAAGGTGCTGGAAACACTCCTGGGAAAGCCTTGTTCATATTGACATGATGACACCACGCAGTTACTGCAGATTTGTCAGCTGCAGATCCAAGTGTAGCCCTGTTGGATTGTGATCTGGAGATTGTAGAGGACCTTTGAGCACACTAAACTCATTGTCATGTTCAAGAAACAGGTTTAAGATGATTTGAGCTTCGTGACATGCCGCATTATTCCCCCAGAAGCAACCATCAGTAGGTATACTGCTGCCATAAAGGGACCCGGATTAGTCAGCAACAATACTCAGGTAGGCTGTGGTGTTTAACCAGTGCTCAGTTGTTATCAAAGGGCTCAACATGTGCCAAGAAAACACCCCAATAAACTAATATACCAACACCAGCAGCCTGAACACACTTTCATGTTACCTGGACCAAATTCAGACCTTCAACATCCAAATGTTACCAATGTTTCCAGTCTTGTATTGACCAAACTTGGTGGGCCTGTGCAAGTGGTAGCATCAGTTTCCTGTTGTTAGCTGCCCATCTTCTTTGAGATTCAATGTGTTATGCGTTCAGAGATGCTCTTCTGCATACCATGGCTGTAACGACTGGTTGTTTGTATAGTTACTATTGTCTTCTCATCAGCTTGAAGCACTCCGGCCATTCTCCTCTGACTTTTGGCATCAATGAGGCTTTTTCAGCCAAAGAAATGCTGCTCTTCAGGATATCTTACCAGTCTGTGTAAACCCTGAAGATGGTCATGTGAGAAAATCCAGGTAGATGAGCAGTTTCTGAAATTTCTAACCGATTGTGTTGCTTAATCAGTCATTCCAAATGTGAGTTGAGAGACTGAGCTAACGCCACTGGATGTCTCTGTGCGTCTCTCTCTCTCTCTCTCTCACACACACACACACACACACACACACACACACACACACACACACACACACACACACACACACACAAAATACTAGGTTATAACCTAAATTTAATACCACGGTACCTAAATAAGTCTAATGAAGAACATGACGCCCAAAACCACCTCTCCCAATATGGTTGTCATTTGGAATTAGTAACAACAGTCACTTATGAGAGCAAGTACAATTTCAGGGAGTAAAACAAAACCAGCACAATGAAAAGATGTTAAGTCTATAGAGTGTGGTGGAAACCAACCATAGTTTTATCACTACAAGTAGACATAGAGATGAATGCAGTGGTAATCAATCCTTGTGAAAGATGTCTTTATTAGTGATCAAAACCACAGCCTTTTAAAAAATATGATCAACTCTAAGCAGCGTTTAAACACCATGACATAACTCCAAGAAATCAATTCTGATATATGCCTATCAGCAGCTGAAAGCATCTGTGCCTGCCTGCCTTTTTAAGTCTCCATACTTCAGTCCATAGATTCTCTCCACCTAACACATCCCATAAACCTAGCAGTGATCCTTCACATCCCTCTTGTTTCCATCAACACATCAAATATATCCAGTTCTCACTCTGGGATGCAAATGAAGTGCAGAGGCCAGGAGGCAGGTGTACTCAGAGGATAACCACGACTCTATCCCATTACTACCAATGTGTATTGATCCTCTGGCTCTCAGATTGTTGAAGATGATGAACGTGTCAGAATGTGCAGATTCATTAGCCCTTTATGTGTATATTTCCTAAACCTTGTGGATGTTCTGCTGCCAAAGCTGTCATATTGTGGTGGTGGTTGTGGCCCTGTGTCTGCTGATAGTTCAGCCCTTTGTGACCGTTTCAAACCCACAGTTTGTAATGTCCCCCTCCTGATTTAAACAGCTGCCTGAGGAGCTGTCAAGAAGAGCGTGAAAGCAAATTATTGCTCTGTCAGTAGATATACCACTATATAACTGTCATACAGCAAAAAGTTAGGTTTTACTGCTATACTTCAGAAAGTCAGATCGGCCCAGTGATATGAAGCAGAAGGCCATGTACAGGCCAGTATGAACGTCTGGATGTGCACCACTGGATATTTTTTCCATATAAGTCTAATAAGTTACTACTGCCAGGTTCTGTTCACAAGCCTGTCTCCTACTATGATTTACAGCAGCAGGAAGCACATTCATCACGACACGCAGGCCTGGATAAACGCATCATGTTTTTAACAATACAGGACATTTTCAAAAACCAGTGCTTCTACACAATAACAGCACTGCTTCCACATACAGTCTTAACAATACTCTCACTTCAGAAGTGCATGAATCCCTGCGTTAAGATTTTCTTACTCCCAATCTGATAAGTCTCATGATCACATGCTTTATTCATTATCACCCCAGAGGTGTTTACACATTCCTGCAGGCCTTTATATTGTTTGCAAAAGCCTGCTGTATCACTTCAGCCTTTGCAAACAGAAATAGTACGACTGCCTTCTTTATATCCTCTGACATGTTTCCCCAGCTATTGAGTCAATGCAGCAGTCTGTGATCTAACCGACTGCTGCACCGCTGGACTGTCGCTACACCTGCCCCCTGAGAGCATGAAGACAAATCCCATTCTCCTGCAAGCTGAGAGATACTGTAGCTCTTCTACCACATATGAAAACACTTTTTTGACTCTTACATTGACAGTAAATCGCACCGTTTTTCAGAATAACCTTGGCCACTAAAGACAGAAATGTGAGCAGATCTATCAAATTTAACCAAAGCATCTCAATTCAACCTGCACACGCCTCTTAGACACAGTCATATGATACTGAAATGCAACTAACAGAACTGAGAGGACACACTAATGACTTTGTTTACATGCATTCAGAAAGTCTTTTAATCTATGTAAAGAAATTCTTATTTAAACTGACTAAAGCCCATAAATACAGAGTATATATAAGTAAAAGTTAAACACCTATTTGAATCGCTGCTCAGGGAACACATAGCATGTAATCATTTATCTGTCGGCACTGAATATGGCTTATTCTGATCGACCCCAGTTTGGTAATATCCTCGCTGATTATCTGAGATGCATTAGGCTGCACCAAAACATGATAATCTGCAGGGCCTTAATCAGAGCAGGCTGAGCCTCAACAGGGGAGCAGGTTAGCAGCCAGTCAGTGAGTCTTTGCTGGGTACAAGCTGCATGCAGCCCTGCAAAATATGTCTAAACAGTCAGAGCTGAAGCTTCTATTTAGTGTTGTTTTATTTATATAGCACTAAATCACAACAACAGTTGCCTCAGGGTGCTTTATATTGTAAGATAAAGATCCTACAATAATGCACATATGACCCCCTATGAGCAAGGGCTTTGGTGACAGTAGGAAGGAAAAATTCCCTTTTTAACAGGAAGAAAACCTCCAGCAGAATCAGGGTCAGAAAGGGACGGCCATCTCCTGCAACTGGTTCTTCTTGAAGAGAGGAAGACTCTCTAATAGTATTCATCACTGCAGTATGTGCCACTTTAAAGGCTCTCTGTTTCTTTCAGGCTACTCTGGGAATGGTTTGTAATAATTTCTCCACTACTGTGGCGATTTTCACTTTATTTACCAGGTGTTTGTCAAAAATCAGAGAGTCCTCTTATTAGAGTTCTCCTCAAACATCACCACACAAAGATAAGACTATCAAACCAATCCATGAACATCTGTATTGCTAACCTGCACAAGAATAAACACAACCTTAGCTTTTTAAACTCATTTCATTGTCTTCACATTCATTACTGGTACTTTCTTGGACACTTTTATCTTCTCAATTTTTTTATGACTGCTGTGTGAAGGTTGTCTGGCAAACTAAGATTTCCGTTGTACAGTATAAACCTGTCTGTGCTTATTTGCATGTGTATATGACACTTACAAAACTTTATGGACATTTCCCACCTCTGGTAACACATGTAACTAATTCTCAACAAAAATTAAACTACAACTAAAAACCAGCATCATGTTTTCACTCTAAGCACCTGTCATGTCTTATTAATTACATGGAAATAGTCGATATAAGGCTAGCTTATTCTCTCTAGTGCCCTGCTTTAAATGCTAATGTACTCATTAACTGCATGGGTGACCACCAAGAATAAAGTGGCTCTACAGATGATGATGATGATGATGATGAAGAAACCCAATTCAGTTCCCGAGAGCACATAAAAATGCACACTTTCACTCCTGGGTTTGTCACATTATCTACAGCCATCACTTACAAACATGTATTAAGCGCACAAAAACACGTTGCAGTACTCGGTGGAT
This sequence comes from Mchenga conophoros, assembly GCF_057382185.1. Classification (NCBI taxonomy): domain Eukaryota; kingdom Metazoa; phylum Chordata; class Actinopteri; order Cichliformes; family Cichlidae; genus Mchenga; species Mchenga conophoros. Next base: position 19,196,479 of record NC_140538.1, read on the forward strand.
ACTTCCAAAGAGTTTTGACGTGATGATCGCGACAGGTTCACGGGACTGCTACACAAAACCGCCTCTCCCCCCCCCAACACACACACAGTATTATTGTATAATAGCAACTATTCTGCATGGAGGGGGGGTCACACGTGTAACCCTAAGCTGCACTTTACGCACTATCCTGTTCAGCAGCAGCCCCGTTAACCTAAAGATGTGAGCTGCTGCCGACGACGTTAACCCCGTTAATTTCAAAGCGGAAACTTCCAGAGAGGAATTCATTAACATGCCGAGCAGCAAACTTCGCATCCCGTCGATCGCAACCTACAACCCACAGTAACAGCAGAGGTCACCGCTTCGGGAGCATCAGTCAAAACTGGTCGCTTTCACTGCAGACGCCATGAAGGCAGCATCATTAATAATAATTATATATATTTTTTTTTTTTAAAGAAGAAATAAAACGTAGAAGAAGACAGAGAAAGCGCCTACCGTACAGCCACGGAGCTGGGCCGGCGCCTTATTTAGACGGAGGAAGAAGCCCTGAGAGTGGATCAGGAGAGAGTGGATGCAGCTGTGAGCAGCGGACTGCCTACCTTTGGAGGCGGAGTGAGAAAAAAGGAGAAAAAAAGCCCGCCTGTGTAACCTTGGCTTGGCCGGGTCTGGGCACAATGTGCAGCCTTGTCGCTCACAGTGGAAAATAGTGGGAGGAACACGCAGATTGGCCCATTGCCCCGCAGGAGGGCTACAGCCACGAGGTGACCCGATGCGTTGCAACTGCACACGCAGGAAAAAGGGAAAGAAGATGACATGCAGGTTTTCTGTACCTTCCTGTAACTTTATTACAAAGTCACATTCATTAGAAGGAAGAATTGGGTCGTTGCAGATTTTATTTCTCATCAGTGGGAAACATATTTGAAGTAGAAATGAAGTAGAAATAATTGAAGCCACACGTGACGTTTATGGTTTAAAGACACGAGTTATGTCACAGGTTTTTACTGCTGGTCAAAGGGGCGCTCGTTCGTGCATCGTGATTTTTTTTTAAGCTTTGCACTATGCCAAGGAGTCAGGCTTCTGATCAGGCATCATTTAATCTGTATCAAAGATCACTTCTGATGTAGAAAAAAAATCCTCCTGTCGCAGGAGACTTAAAAAAAAATCTTTTCTTTAAGTGTCTAAATCAGGGGAGTTAAACATAAGGTTTGGGGGCCAGAATCAGCCCAGCAAAGACTCGAGTTTGGCCCACTGGAAGGCTGTGGAAATATGACAGATGGCATTATATTTAGATTTTTGTTGTATTTTCATAGCTTTTTACAGCTTTTCCTAAGTAATAGATAAAATAATATCAGTTAAAACACAGAAAATCCCCATTTTTTACATTTCTTTCTTCTTCTTTTGTTTTTTTTCCAGTGAGTCCACGGGAAAAGGGGACATTTTTTGCGAATTAATGTGAATTACTCTCATGCTCACTTGAAATCAAAGTGAGTTGACGTGGCCCACTATGTAAAATGAGTTTGATATCCCTGGTCTAGTTTACAACTGTTTTTATGACCTGTCATAATAAAGACACTCTTTCATTGTCTTTCTCTCTCTTTTGAAATGAAATATTTTGCAAATATATAATCAGTGTGTTTAGTGATGGTGTACAGTTCACTGAAAGTTTCCTTGATTTGTACAGAGCTAGCTGCAGTACATGCTACACTCAGAGGTAATTCTTGCTGAATGACATTTAATATTGTGCATGTGGCTGCTGAGCTAAGCGTACTTGAAGTATGGCTGTGTGCTCACTATGCATTTTTAATAAAAAAACAGCTTTTTCTTTCTTTCTTTTTTCTCCTTACAGTTATGACTGGATGCTTGCAGGGTAAACAGGATATTTATGCATACCTCACACCCATCTCTTTTAAGAGACCAGTAGGTCCATAAAGCACAGACACAGTCCCAAACAATCCCACATGTTTAGCCACATCTAAATGGGTTGAGAGAAAAACCTTTGGTGAGCATCACTTATGAGGAGTTTACAGCACAGCACAACATAAACCACAGTGGTGCTGTGGTTTATGTTGGATTTTGAACTTTTTTGACTCAGTTATTAGTTTTTATATTGTTTAATTACTTTTATAATTCACCAGTAACACTTTCCAGGTCATACTTTAATTTTTTTTCTTAATTTTTTTAAAAGAAAAAGAAAACACATTTATCCAATTTGTCATTAATAAGTACTCAGTTCACACTGATACAGACACACTCGGAGAAACACCCTTTGGCCATTGAACGTTCCCCCAGAATTTAAAATCCTTCTCCTCACATACAAGGTCTTGAATAATCAGGCCCCACCTTATCTTAGAGACCTCACAGTATCATATCACCCCAACAGAGCTTGTCACTCTCAGACTGTGGGCTTACTTATGGTTTCTTGGGTATTTAAAAGTAGAATGTGAGGCAGAGCCTTCAGCTTTTAGGTCCCTCCTTATGGAACCAGCTTCCAGTCCTCCCTTAGTTACACTGGAAAAGGCCTAGGCTGCTGGGGACTTCCCATGATGCACTGAGCTTCACTCACCTCTTTTCACTCTCTGTGTCTATATACGCCACTCTGGATTTAATCATACATTATTATTAATCTCTGGCTCACTTGTGTGCCCTTTGTCCTGCCTCTGTCCCCTCATCCCCAACTGATCGTGGCAGATGGATGCCCCTCCCTGAGCCTGGCTCTTCCAGAGGTATCTTCCTGTTAAAAGGATGTTTTTCTTTCCCACTGTTGCCAAGTGCTTGTTACTGTAGATATAAAGCACTATGAGGTGACTGTTGTTGTGATTTGATGCCATATAAATAAAAGTGAACTGAATCAGTGATGATTATGTGGGCTTTTTTTCCTGCTTATTGATAAAGCTTGTGTCATACTGCCCAAAGTGAGACAACAGAAAGAAGCTGTAAGCATACAACTAACAGATTTATCTGATATAGCATGCATGTTAACAACCAGAAAAACTAAAAATTAGTTGAAGTTAAGTTTCTGATCTGATCAACATCAAAACTCATTTTTAATCTGTTTTTGGTCTTCGTATAATCCTAAAGGAAACAATGGTGTCTTTGTCTAAACGCTCCGGTAATTTTCCACTAATTTTTTGTAAGCATCCATGCTTTCCTTTTTCCTTTTAAATTTATAAATAAAGAAGTTTCTTTCCCTGAATTTGACCCTTCCCAATGGTTTGGAAAAGGGTGTGTACACGTCTGCCTTCTGCTGATAGAAACCCTGCTGATCAGAGTGGGGGTGGAGACTATAACCCCCCCCCCCCAAAAAAAAAAAAACAAAAACAAAAAAAAACAACCCATGATTAGTATGCCTTTAAGAAAAGCCTTACTCTTTGTTGTTACAATCACAGGATAGAATGTTGTTGTATTATCACAACAGGAAGGCTAGAAAAGCTGCAGTTCAACCGATGGCCACTATGATTACAGCTTAAAACATCTTTCGTCATCATTATGGTCCCTTTGAATTTAATCCCCCCTAATAATCATTTTAGAAGTTTTTCTGTATAATCACTGGTCAACCTGTAATATTTTGAAGACCTGCTACTGGTTACTGAACGACCGCTGTTTCCACAAAGAGACCTAACATTGATTGCAGCACATCATCATGCCAACAGCACATTAGCTGCAGATTACTGTCAGAAGAGCATGATTGTCCTCTTGTTATGAGTACACAGTGTGAACCTGATATTTGTGCACAGCCTATAATCATGCATCAATTCAGACCAGGGCATTTTATTTTAAAGAGAACATTGGGTCCTAGGGCTTTGATTTCTTTTGCAGGATAAGTAGGCCTGTACCAACCACAATCGTTATCTTTATCCTGGAGGTCAAACCGAGGTAATGCTCTCATCTGTCACTGTTGTGTGAAACGCTGGTTCAATACCACCATCTTGTGGGTGACAAGGTTCAGGACTTCTACAACAGAAGGTGACCAAAACAGAAAAAATATTGAAACACGCACTATTCCTTAAAAGGTCAACTCTAGAGCCGTTATTAATTCACTGCAAAGTGTAGGTTGGTTCCAAGGCTTCTGCATCATATTTGAGCAAAATGAAATGGGACTCCATTAAATAGAAACCCATGAGCTTACTGTTGCACAGATTTATTTTAAAACAGCATCAGATTGCAAACAATTGTTTACCACTTGAATGCAACACCAAATTTAAAGGTCCCACTACAACGTCAGCCAGTTCATTCTCATTCCACGGGGGGAATCTGATAATGAGGTTTTTGTCAAAGTTGGCGGTGTGTCACATGAGACAGGTCAGTCACATCCAGTCCATCTTTTTTTTAAATTTGCCTCCACATTGCAGGATTACCACTGCAAAGGGATTCACGTCCTCCCAACACAAAAACAGTTTTTAATGCCCGCATATGATCAAGTAGTTTCACTTTAGTGCCTATATGCGACAGAGTACTGATTGGTTCTCACTCAAACACATCCCCCAACCAACAAGTGATAGTAAACAAAACAAAAACAGAAACAAGTGAAAACAAAGTAATCTGAGTGGGGGGGAAGAAAGTGAACTTCATGATCTCCAGGCTGACAAACCTGCCCCAGATGTTGTAGATCTCACGGTCCTCTCACATTGAGTACCACCACCAAACAATACATTGTGCGTTACTATGACTGGCAGTCAACGGTATCTAATTTATGACCTCCCCGGGATGAGAACGCATTGGGTCAGCAGCGCAAAGCAAACATGTCATATAAATGTATTTTAAAAAGGCAAAAAGAAAAAGTTGTGTTAATGTTTTAAAGAGCTGAAGTACAGTATTTACAGGAGATTAAAAGCAGACTACTGTACAACTCTTTGCTACATTTACATTCTCACAGATAGGCTTAATTTCCAGATAAAAATAAATACACATCTGATTTCTATTACCCTTTGCATGTCTTATTGCTCATCTATTAAAATAACATTGTAATCATAAAAATCTCATACAGTATATACACACACATATGTCTGAAGCAGGTGCATTTCTTTACATTACACACATGCCGGTTTGCATTCTCATATGATTGGACCTCTTCTGTTCCGAGCCACACCTTTGGTCTTTCTTTACATGCATGTTTGTATCATCTACAATATTTTTTGCCCTCCTCTCTCGTTTACTGGGATCTGTTAACTGGGTTGCCAATGAGCTCAGGGCACTGCTCCTCTCCTTTAGCAATCCTGTCGCACTTCCTGAGCAGGTCGTAGTTGATCTTGTCGGTTATGATGCTGTCCTGCTTGTAGTCGGGGTGCTTCGCGACAAATTCCCTCATCCACTTGGCCATGGTCATCAGTTCACCTATTTAACATCAGGAGAAGTCGTTTAGGGAGCGTTACAAGGAGAAAAATGCTTTTGCTTATGAGACTACTCAGTATTAACCTTTTAATGACACTTTACCTGAGGCACGTTTCTTTATGAGCTTCAGATAATTCAAGATGGTGCACCTGGTGTCCACATCCACCTCCATGTTTTCCAGGTAGCAGTTAAGTATTGGGATAAGCCCTTGAAATACTCCCTCCTGATGATTGAAAAAAGAAAAGAAAAAAAGAAACAAAATGCTGAAGTCTCCTCAGCAGGATAGAAAAAGAAAACTTAAACTACTGCAACTACAAACCCTTCCAGATTATTTCAAGAGATTTAAAAACAGATACCCTTGCGGCCAAAACTTTTAATATTGTAAATGTCTCTCTTTTATTTGTATAACAAAGCTCCTTTAAAATTGGATAACTCAAGTCTGCGGGTTTCATTTCATCTACATGCATCTGCAAACAATGTTTTCTAAACAGGCAGAAATATTGTTCCTCCATCTCCATCCCAGAGTTTGGCTACTAAAATACATCTGCATGTTAGTTTTAATCAATACGATGATAACTGAGGGCAGCTTTATTGTCTTATCACTTGTATAGTGCTCCATCCAAAAGCTGGTTCATGAATAATGACAACTTATAGTTGAGAACATCATCAGGTTTTAAAATCAATAAAATTCAACTCTGTTCAATTCATTTTTATTTGTGTAATAGTCAAATCAGTGCTCTGTATACTCTAAGGTAAAGACCCTATCAGAAAGAAAACCCCAATAATCCTCTAGCACTTGGCGACAGTGGGAAGGAAAAACTCCCTTTAACAGGAAAAAACCCCTCTGGCAAGACCAGGTCATGGAAGGGACAGTCATCTGCCATGACCAGACCAAGGTGAGGGGAAAGAAGAGAAAAGGAGAGCAGACGGGAGTGTACATCTGCTTCTGCCAAATATTTCTTATGTTAAAAGATTCCCAACACACCACTGCCAACTGCTGCTGGATGAAGATCGTTAGGTTTCTATTTGTTAAATTGCATGGCCTGACAATATTAAGTGCCTTGCAATAACTGCTATTGGAGTTTGGCATCGTAAATCTAGGAATCCCCTTTCTAATCTTCTGAATCAACTTCTCAGGGAAATGGCTAATTTACTGGGTTTGTTGTTGAAGCAGTGGTTATCGAAGCAAAAATGAACTCTTCTCTCTGCAGGTCCTCATTTTTGTCTAGAGATACAATCCCCCCCAGCTCAGTCACGGTCTGATGAAAGTCAGTTGTCGTCTAATGCATTTTTGCTCTTCACAGCAACGGTTAACCTGCATGCAACTAATGCCTCAAACGTGACTGGCCTATACTTGCACTACAAGTATAAATCTGTCATTACAGACTGAAAACAGGATTTAAAAAAAAAATAAGTTAAAAATAAAAAGAAAGAAGGGATCGTGACTTAAAAAAGGTGAACTGAAATAAAATGACAGATACGGTCGTTCAACATCATTTTCCTATTGAGTCATTACTACCAGCATAGCTCACACGTCATGTGCAGGAGAATAACTCACCTTTCCATTGATGATTGTGTCAATGCTCATCAGTGTGTACTCCTCATTGGCACCATCAGACTCCAAGCCGTTTTGAGCAGACGCGGTGCCATCGAGCACCGGGTTGCAGCCTGCAAAATAAATATATCAGCTGCTTCAGTCTGAGGCCTTGACAACAAGCGCAGATCCAAAGATAAACTGTTTTTTTAAGCACCTTTAAAGATGTCCTTGCGGAAGTAAAACATGCCTTCCTGGACAGCGTTTCTCTTCTGCGCGACCTTCATGTTTTCATCCACCTAATAAAAGACACTTCCTGTATCAGATCACTGTGTACAAAAATTCACAACCCTACTCACTGGTTAATTTCCTTTTTTAGAAAAAGAACTGTGGTGTTGTTATCACCTTTGACAGCGGGATTATGAAGTCCAGTTTGTAGGACAGGATCACACGGGTCAGCAGGACCACAAACACCACATATGCAGCGTTTTCAAAGTCAGTGAGCTGCACCTGGAAAGAAAGGGCAAAAAAAAAAAAAAAAAAAAAAAAAAAAATAATAATAATAATAATAAGACAACTCACCACATCACTGAATTTGAAAGCAGATTACAACAAAACAGTCAAAGAGGTGAGCAGTACCTCCATGGGGCGGAACTCGACTCTCCAGCCGATATCAGAGTTTGGAGGGGGAGGTTTGAACCTCATCGTCTGCCAGTTGGTTGATTGGAGGTTCTGCAAGAAGTCTGAATGAATATTCGTGTACACTGCAGCCATGTGTATACTGCATTTTTACATGCAGGTGGCCCTCTTCTAAAAAATCATTTAAATTCTCACCTCAAAGTGATCGGACTCGTTCTCGTCATCCAAGTGTATTTTCTCCTCAAAGACAGAGAGTGGGTCTCGTATAAAAAGATGCGCTATGTGCTGGGCCAGGAGCTTGTCGATGCCTATTCACACAGAATGCATTATTCATTTCATTACTGCGCGATCATCTCGTTTAGAATTTCCCCCGTGGCTAAAACGTTTGTATTTTCAGAATCAGTACCTGCACTCAGCAGCTGCTTGTAGATCTCCTCGTCTATCGTCAAATCAATGTCATTGTACTTTTCCCCACAGCAGGACAGGTAGCTGTCAATGGAATCATACCTCGACTTGAAGATCCTGTATTTGTTGTTTTTTAAAGGCTGCAAGGAAAGAAAAACATTTCGTTACTGCTTCACTTTCACTTCAACAAACTATAATAAAAAGTAACTTAGTAATGAAAATAAAAAGTTGGCTCTTTACAAGGTTAGATGAGAAGCATCATAAGCATAAGAAAAAGGGGGGAAAAAAGCAGTTAGTAAAGTAGTAGTTGATGACAAGAAATTTACGGCAGAAATTTGTGTTTGACTAAAACCTATTTTAAATCCACTACTGCCACTTGATAGGACTCAGCACAACACTCAAACTGCATAGACCATCAGTGGTCCTCTGGCCATTTTACTATACATATTTATCATTTAAGTTACAACAGCCATCATTACAAATTATTTTTAAACACATGTAAGAAAGTCTGTATAATCTGAAATCTGAGCATACTCAGTCACTGCAGTGGTTATAATACAACTTCCAGTGTTTTGTTCCTTGCACCTTTATGCAAAAGCATTATGCAAAAGCAGAAATGCATCTTAGTTTGGCCTCTACACACAGATGTGACACTGCACTTCATTATAGGAGGAACGACGAGAGATTAGTTTCCAGGAAGCATGAAAGCACATGATGCAACACATGACTGACATAAACTACAAATAAAAGGGTCAAGCCATGATGTAGAGTGCCTACTGTCACTACTGACACCGGCTGGACTAGAAATACTAGAAATACAGTGAGTAAATAAAGCTACTCACTTTCATTCGAGGTTTTTAAATCTGATCAGTACCCTGAACTAAAATGACGGCCTGAACTGGGTTTTCTGAGCTCAGCTCATCTGGCATCATCAAGCATGAAAAGGTTATGCTGACCTGCAGCTCACGCACTCTTTGCAGTTAGTTTCACAGTCTCATATCATATTAAACTGCTTGAAAGCACTGTCAGAAAACTGCACTCAAAAGAAAAAAAACATTCAAACTTTGTTGGGAAATCTCCCTAGTAACTTAGTTTCACCATTGCACTCGGGTTACTTCCGTGGATCTCAAGAGCTAATGACTTTAGATGTCAGAAACAGGAACACAAAAAGCCCCTTTTAAATCCAACAACTCACCAGAAGTCTGCCTCTACAAATGAATAAAACACATTTATAAAGTCATGGCTACTCCTGGCCGTTTTCAGGTCCACCTGCTCACCTTTAGCCCACGCTCCTCCTGCGTCCTGTCGTCCACCGAAGCAGAAATAACTCCCCAGCGACAGTCGATGTCTGACACATGGCCTCTGTAGAAGGGTGAGGCTGCACTCAGTGCCATCTGGTAAAGAGTGAAAACTCTCTTTAGTGCGTTTAAAGGAAATGTGGGTTCAAATAAATAAAATCGATGCAAATTTGTCAAAAAAAACAAAAACAAAACAACCCAACAAAAAACGAGCAACCTCCTTAAATAGCTGTTAAGAACCCAACAGCGCTTCAGAGCTTCTAACAAATCAAATGAATGCATATCAAAGAGGTGACTGCATCAACAAAATACCAAAAATTTGCATAAATATGTATTTATAACACTTGGTTTGTTTGCAGGTTTTACTATTTGCATTCCCCTGCATGGAGTGTGCATCTACTGTAGAGCCACAGACAGTGTTTATTTACAGCATCCATTATGTCAGTGTGGTCTGTTTTTGGCTTCTTAGACGTCACATCTACTATAGCACAGCAAAAACTGCAGGTTCTAAAGCTGCTACAGCATCAAGCGCATAAATAGCTTGATAAGCAGTTGAAACAGTCCTGCTGAGAATGAGGTCAGTTACGGAAACATAATATATGACAGGAAGCAAGTGTTTTGTTTATCCACTCACCACAATGGGGCAGAATGTTGCTAGTTGGTCATAAAGATACCTTGCCTCATCAATGCTGCAAGCCTGGAATGTCACCTGCAAAAGCATCGTAAAAATAGGATGAAGTACACTTATAAGTTACTTATTAGGAATGTGAAGCTGACAAAGACAACCAGACGTGGCACGCTGCTCGGTCAGTTCATTCACTACCTGCAGACAGCAGTTGCCCATGCCGAAGCCCATGGCATCCATGTAGATATGGTCAGGCAGAGCCGCCCTCGCCGCTTCGCCATCATCCTCAGGAAACTCTTCCACAAACGGAGATGGAGTGCACTTGTCTTTGAAAACTAAAGAAATTTGGTCACATGCATTTATTCCACAATGTCTTAAAGGCAAATGAATCACATAAAAAAACAAAAAAAAACCAACACAACTTTAACTCCATTTACAGTAGCTTACAGATGTGTTCGACTCTGACCACATCTACAGGTCGCAATTGTTGCTTATCACAAAAAAAAAAAAACAAGAATATAAAAATATCCTCAATTCAGTCAGACTTACTTGGCACATTTATTACAACTTTTTCTCCCCTTCTGTGACGTATGTTTCTGGTTAGAGTGCTGAAAAAAACCCGTAAAAAATGCAAGTAAAATGTATTTATTTATACAGCACTTTTCACAGATTAAAAAAATAATAATAAAGTGCTACACAATAAAAACACAAGAAGCAAAAGTATGACATCACAATCTAAAAGGTAATAAAAATCACATGTAACCATGTGGATATTTCCTGCCCATCAGTTTCTGATCCATTTTGCTCAACTAACTCCAAAATTTCTAATTAAACACATCTAAACTGTACTGACATTACAACCATGAAGCCTACCTGAATCTCGGGTGTCTGTTGATGGCTTCATCGGGGAAAAACAGCGACTTGGACACTCCTGTTTCAACAGGAGTTGGTCGGTACTCTGGTTTGGTGAAACCCGGGCAGCCTAACCTGAACAAAACCATCACATAACGCAACATTAAAAAGCTGCGGCTGACATTTATTAGAACAAACCCATATCAGCTTATAGATTCACATTTGTATTGACTTCCTTTATGAGGGTAAAAACCTTTGATCAGTATAAACTGAAGCACCTTGGAAATGCGGTGACGGTGCAGAGCGTTTCTCTGGGGTTCAGGACAGACGACGCCTCGCGCCGCCTCTTCCTCATGTTGCCCTCAACAGTGTTGAACTCTGACATTGTCCCGCCGTATGGCTGACCTGGAGTTCCCTCGATCATGTAGCTACCATACTCTGGTCTCCACAGTGTGGGGTGACTGCAAAAACACACAAAGTGTATTATTAAGCTACAACACTTAGAGGTCAGGCTGGAAAAAAAGCCCCTGGTTTCAGTATCACGATGACCTTTCTGATTAAATAAACGGACCGCTCTCCCTTTATCATACGTCGGGCGTAATCCTGGCAGGGGCAAATGAACGCGACACATTTGTGCTTCTGAGCCTGCTCTTTGGTGTGTGCGACAGAGGGGCAGTAATGAGGAATGCATCGGCTCTACTATTCCCACTGTCACTGGTATTTCCCCTGGGTGAAGTTGGCTACACAGATTTAGACCGATGTCATGGGCTGCAAGCAAACATAACACTCAGGAGCCTGTACAAACACATTTACAGCGACTGCAGAGATGGCACTACAGATTAGACATGCAAACAGTATTCCCAGGAGGAGCTCATCAGGGGGGAAATACCTTGGCATCACCTTGGAGATGTCAGTCAGTCATCAACAAAACTTTTGTAACAGATTAATTTCCGCGTCACATATTTTTAAAGCCACCTAAACGACGCTAAAAAAGGGCACATCACAGAAACACTGTGCTGTACATTTTTTTGTTTTTAACAAGTGTGCTACGCACCCTTTTCTTGTGCTGCAATATTAATTGAACTATTGAGCAGAAAGACTGGAAGATTCAAGCTTTGGTACCATGTGCAGGGAGCCTGTGGGGCTGTGCCAAAATCAAACAGAATAACTCAAAGCTCTGAGTTGGGGAGATGTGTCTCTTCCAGTTAACTGCTTGTGCAAAGACAATGTGATCAACAGAGAGTCTCTGTGCATGTTCTGTATGGACACTTTTTTTTTTTTTATAACCTTAGGTTAAAAACTTCTGATGAGATAAAACAAGACAACCATGTTTGACTGTTTAAGACTGTAGTTTTTAGAGTGTATAGTAAAAAAAAAAAAAAAAAAAAGTTAATCTGAGATCATATTAGTAAAAAAAAAACAAACAAAAAAAAACCTACTGATCTCAGGAGCGTTTCACAGCAAAAATACTCAAGATTTCTGTTAATGGCACCAACTTGTGTGATTTGAGGAAAAACAAAAACAAACAAATACTCAAATACAGTGAATGGAAACAGCTGATTGAGAGTGAAAAACAGGATGAGACAGGAGGGTCTGACTCCTGCCTGCACACTCAGAATGGGACATTCAACTCAACTGCACTTCTCAGGTGCTTTTGTTTAAGTGTGTGTGTATACATGTAAATAAAAAACATGTAAAAAACGTTTAGCATTTTATTTTTGTGGGAATAAGCTGCCACAGAACTCTGTTGAACATTGCACATTAAACTAAATGTTCTGCAACAGCTGGAGGAATAGGGAGCTAGAGCAGGGCGATATGGCCAAAAATATTTATCACGATATAGATTTGAAAATTTGCGATAACGATATAACTGACGATATAATTGATGCGAGACAAAATACAACTCCACAACATTACTAGCGCAAAAAGACAACCTTCCATTTATTTTCACTTAAACAAGAAGCTGGTTTTTATGTACATTAAAGCTTTATAAAAATGTAACAGTGCAAATGCAAATTCCTTGCTGAAAGTTTAACCAAAAGGCATTTCCAGTGGAAATGGGCTGACATATCCTGAGCATAACCATGTATAATATCCACTGAAGTTAAAAAGAGGTGCTTTGCAACATTAAACTGCAGTGTGCAGTACGTATTTTTCGGACCATAAGGTGCACAGGATTATAAGGCACATTAAGCGAAACAAAGCAGTCAGATAAATCAAACTTTATTAAACTCATTCTTCTTGCTTCCTCCACTTCTGTACCATTGATTCATTAATGTTGAATTCTCTGGCAGCTGCTCTATTCCCATGTTGTTGCAGTATATTAATGACTAACCTCGTATTGTGGATGGATTATCTCAGTTGTTCTCCTGACTGAAATTTGGTCCGTTTACAGCATCCTGCCATGCGATTGCATTTGTCTCTAACCATGAGGAACCTTCACGTTAACTTTTATAAGTGGAAAAGTGTTAAGTGTTCGTCCTCCAGCTTCACTGTTTATGTTATGCTAACATAGCTGTGTCACTAGCGATTACGTAGCACATCATTATATACCAGCTAGCCCAACTTCAGTAACCCTACAAACGTCACTGCTGTTTAGTTTCCTGTCTTCATTTATGTTGGAAGTGATAGCAGAGCTGAACGTTTGAATTTTTTCAGAAATCTCTCAGTCAGAACATGCAATATCATTCTTGGGTAACTAGCGAAACTAGCGAGCTAACTTCCGCTAGCTTCCTGTTAACTTCTAACTCCGTTAAATGTAATAACTTTTGTTTTAATGGATGCCTGGAAGTTAAACTTTATAGTTACACCTGGTAAAGCACCAATGCTGATCGTTTTATTAAAGATGAAAGACTTTAGACAGTTTAACTCTCAGTGATGCTGCAGTGTTCGTTTGACCTGAAATATACGGAGTTTAGGACCCAGTTTACTCCCAGATTTAAGAGCATCTTAGTCCGACAAATACGACAATAACAACGGCCGCTTGCATGTTCTGCAAAAAAAAGTGCTTTGTCGTGTATCTGACGGACAAACACAAAACCAGTTCCACATCACTGAAGTTGCACCATTTGTACAAACCAATTCTGGTTCATCTGTTTCACTCAACAATCGGCCATGTGCGTATGAAAACAAAGGCACTGCGCATGCGCGTTTTACTCATATTCTATCGCGATATTTCATTTTCCTATCGTTGCCTAACATTATACCTGTATTACCGTGAACGGTATAATATGGCCCAACCCTATAGGGAGCTGTAATTTCTAATGCATAAGACCTCCACTGAGCAGCTATAGCATCTGTTACTTTAAGTCACATTGATGCATATCAAAAAGAAGTGTTTTCTCTTAACTGCTGCACTTCCAATTTAAGTTATAAAAAAGCCGCCATGCACCAACTCAGGAGCTTTCACTGAGGCTGATAACAAAACAAATACAAAAAGAAAGTGTCCACCTGCAATGCATGCTGATTTAACCTTTATACAGCATCTCATCTCACTCCTCCTCTTCTTATTATCCCACTGTGTCATAAGCAAAGCAAAATCCGCCATTAATCTCTCAGCTTACATTTATTCAAAACAAACCGACAGCCTTTTTGTCACAGCTCCTGACATTTGAGGTGTGGCATTTATTCAAATGTTTTTCATATTCTAGTTTTGTGTGTTGCCATTTCAGTGCAACAACACAGTGTCTCCTCCACAGTGTAGTGGTTTACACATTCGCCTAACGAGTAAAAGATCCCCAGTTTAATATTGGGAGGAGACACAAAGGAGAAAACAACACTAGCCAAGTAAATTATGAGCATCTTTCATCTTTTAGTAGCATATGCAACTGAACACACACACACACACACACACACACACACACACACACACACACACACACACACACTGTACCTACTTGGGGTTTATGTTTTCTCCCTGGTCCTGCAGAGTTGCTAAAACATCTCCACCATTCAGGACGAGGCGAACCTTCTCATCCTTGTCGTCAAACTCCACCAACATGTATTCAACCTAAAAGCAAAACGATCAAAGACAGAATTAGACAAATACTGTATTTAAAGTACTTGCCTGATTTTTTTTAATTTTTTTAAATAAACACCAGACTTTCCATCGGCGCTATAGATGCCATCACATCAATTCCAATTCATCAGTTACATTTCCTTGACTTTTGACTCTGCTACCCTGTAATCCCCTGTCTGAAAGAGGGATTAATCTATAACAACAGCATTCCACATGGTTTGAAATCAAAATACTTTGTTCAAGCTGTACAGATTTTTGTGGCTGGTGACGGATGAAGAGATGTGAAGTTTTGAATGAAAATGTAAGAAAACCACAGCGAGCAACAGACAAACCCACATACATTGCATAGTAGCCATTAAGTTACCATCCACACAATAAGGAGTGTCCTCATGTGGAAGCAGGCATGCCAGCAGTGTAAGCAGTAAGGGAAAATAAATGAGTGTTGGACCACCACCAGTGACAAAGCTGGACTTCTGTTTTGTCGTGTTTTTTGCTCACGGCTCTCTTCAACTCTTATTCAACGCTCCCCAACACCTGACTTAAAAGTCAAAACTGGCTCCATGGTTACGGCCTTGTCATGTCAATAAACTCAAACATGCTGGGAATTACATTGCTTCACATATTGCAAGGAGGCCAAACTAGTTTTACATCGGGGCCCATATACAGCTGCCGGAGCGGTTGGTGCAAAGAAGCACGATTTCAACAAGCACATCTTGGTTTTTCTACACGATAAAGAAATGTCTAAAATTGCTGCCCATAAAGCAGGAAACCTTTTCTTTTAATTTACAGAAAATGTCCTGCTTTATTTATTTTATGGTGGACACATGAAAAACTGAAAATTCTATATCAGACAAACACGAACTTTTCTGTCATTTAATTGTTTATCTATTACTTAATTACTTGTGTGTAGGCAGAGTAGGGCAAGCTGTAATATATGTAAAAATACAGTTAAAAGTCCAAAACTTATGCCTTCCTTTGAAATTTTCCAAATATGGCCAGAGGGTCGGATTGGAGTCTTTGCCTGGCCAATTCTGGAACCCGGGCCTTATGTTTGCCACCGTTGGTATACAGTATCAAAGAGCTGCAGGATTTGTTGCAGTTACATGTGTATGTGCTGCAGTCGGTCAAGGTGCGCACACACACACACACACACACACTTAATTAGTCTATCAACACAGGACCACTGTTGCATCATGCCCAGCCGCATTACTAATAGATTAAAAGCATTAACAGACAACACCAGCATTAATATTATTCCACAATCCTTACCTCATCGCCCCACTTTAGCACATCTTTCTGACGATCCTTCAGTTTGTTGTAGATGTTGAGAAACTGGATGATACCGTGTTTTCTAATGTGGTCAGCATACTTTCGGGTTTCTTCCCAATTCAGTGGAGATCCCTGTGACAGTAGACCCATCGCACACGCTGACTGCAGGTATAAAGTGACCGCTGTTCGGCTCTTGCTGCCTGCTTTCTATTTAAACGGCACGCCGGGCGATAGCTAGCTAGCTCGTCTGTCCAGGTGGGAGAGCTCGCATGAAGCGTCGGTTAAAACAAGCGGCAGAGTATGGAGGGCTTTCAACAGAGCCGCGGGCTGAATGAAGGATCTCTTGGGGTTTCTAAGCAACAACGTGCCCTGTCGGTAACCTCAGCTGGACGTCCAAAAGAAACAGGCCCCTGCTCATCACTTGCTAATGCCTCGTTAGCTCGGTACCGTGAGTTAATAACTCCGCACCCGCTGCTAAACGGACGACTTAGTGCCTGGTGACACCAGCTCGGTAAACAGCTACGGACTGAAGCCAGTAAAAGCGCAGCTATATGGGGGGGGAATGACAGCGACGTGCGCCGGTAGAGAAGTCTGTGTTTCGGAACCACTCTGCCGCACGCAGTCGCTCAGTGTTGTTCATATGAACGCCCTCCTACTTCAACACACGTGACATCTTCAGGCGGAGCGTAGCGTGGAGTTGCGTCACTATGACTCAGCAATCTTCGCTTCGAGTCTCCGCCCACCAAGCCGTCAATCATAGCGAGCACCAGGGCACGTTCAAGAGCGAGATGCCGTAGATATAACATTCGTCCATATTACAGTTTTTCGCAAATGCTAAAACAGATTTCACAAACGTTTCCACCATGTTCCCCAATGTCTAAACACAACACCCTTTTCTAAAGCTACATAAATACAACCACACCTTCCCACTGCAAAACTCAAACTTTCACGCCAAAAGAGCAGCTTGAAGCTTTCAAAAAAAATGTAAACACTATACACATCATTACACACTACAGCAAAACAATTGAAAACACAATGCTCAATTTGTGAAAAGGTTCTTTGTTTCATAACTGCCAATGCATATTTTTTATAAACCATACAGTAACGGATTGTCGTAGATCTCTGCAGAGGATTAGGCATTTAGATTTGTGAGTTTCATATGAAGAGTATAAATCTATAGAAAATCCTGCATGTACGTACACTACTGTAACACAACTGAATGCAAAAACAGAATCTATTGTACACAACAGTACTCCTGAAAACATGATCAGGGTGTGAAGCTTTTGGTTTTTTTTTAAATTTATTATTATTTTTTATTTACATTATTCACACCACAATCACTGTGCGGCATCATGTCGCTGAGCTGCATTGGGCCACATCACCTCACCCACATCGCAGGCTATATTGTCTCTTGCCAGGCACCGCAGGAAAAACGCCCTGGAATGGCAAATCCATCCTTGGAAGGCCTCCGCTGGGATGTCAACACAGGCCAGCTCCATTGCCCTTAGGAGGTTCTCTCTTGTGTATGGTTGTCTGTCATAAACCTTCCATCTCCACGATGAGAAGAACTCCTCTATAGGGTTCAGGAAAGGGAAGTAAGGTGGCAGACAGACGTTTAAAAAGTGGTCACAGTTGGTGGTGAACCGCTCTCTGATTTGGTTTGTTCTGTGGAAGCGGACATCGTCCCAAATGATCACATAAATGTGATGTGCGGGCCCAGGATGGTGTTGGTGGTGGTCCAGGAGGATGTCTTTTAGTTCTTCTAGGAAGGTGAGGAGACGTTGGGTGTTGTAAGACCCAAGGACAGCATGCCGGTGGACAAGCCCCTCCGACCCATGGCTGCACAAAGGGTAATATTACCCCCCCGTTGGCCAGGGACCTCAGTGATGGCTCTTTGGCCAATGATGTTACAGCCTCTTTCGTTTCTGCAGGCTGAAACCAGCCTCATCCAGGAAGAGGTACTCATGAGGTCTGGCCATCGTTTCCAACTGTAATATCCTCTGTGAAAATGTGAAAGTGCACAGGTGTTCAGAACAACATTCAATCAGGTAGCACAGTATTGTCCAGAAGTAATGTAGGCCACTGAGCAACACAATATGTCCACTAACTGTACTGTTAACATGGATGTATACTTACTTGCACATACTCGTAACGTAGGTCTTTGTGTCGCGCAGAGTTGCGCTCAAAGGGAACCCCATAGACCTGTTTCATCCGCGTCTTATTGCGCCGGAGAACTCGATCCATTGTGGCCAAGCTGACATCGTCAATGCTCTCAAAGTTGACATTATCGGCAATGACTTTGTCTCTGATCTCCCGGAGTCTGATGAGGTTGTTCCCAGAACCATATCCACAATGAGGGTTTCTTGTGCCGCTGTAAATATGGCAACCCTCCCATCTCTATGTGGCATTCTTTCAACTCTAAAGAAAGAAACATGTGTTGTCAATTGACATGTGTTACAATACAGTCACAATTGATATGAAACCAATAGACTACTTTCACAGGTTTGTAAAACTGTATTGTGACAAAGAAAGCAATCGAGTACAATACCTATTGTGTTGTCTGAATGCCCTGATAATGGTGGCCACGGTGAACCTACTCAGGTTTGGACGGACTCTTAGTCCTGCTTCAGCCATTGTCATGGACAATGACATGGTCAATGACTGTTGCTCGCATCTCATCCGTAAAGATGGTGCGAGGTTGTCTTGCTCTCCCTCCTGGGCCAGCTCTTCTTCTTCCAGGGCCAGCTCTTCTTCTTCCAGGGCCAGCTCTTCTTCTTCCAGGGCCAGCTCTTCTTCTTCCAGGGCCAGCTCTTCTTCTTCCAGGGCCAGCTCTTCTTCTTCCAGGGCCAGCTCTTCTTCTTCCAGGGCCAGCTCTTCTTCTTCCAGGGCCAGCTCTTCTTCTTCCAGGGCCAGCTCTTCTTCTTCCAGGGCCAGCTCTTCTTCTTCCAGGGCCAGCTCTTCTTCCAGGGCCAGCTCTTCTTCCAGGGCCAGCTCTTCTTCCAGGGCCAGCTCTTCTTCCAGGGCCAGCTCTTCTTCCAGGGCCAGCTCTTCTTCCAGGGCCAGCTCTTCTCCCTGCTCTGCATCAAATTCCTCTTCCCCTGACTCTGCCTTCATCCAGTGTGTTCGCTTGACCTCTTCAGCATACTGTGCACTCTGAACTTGCTTTTATACATGTAGTCACAGCATTAGCAACAGGTGTCTTCAATTTTGAGTCGTTGTGTGTAATGAATGACGCCAGGTGTGTTCATTGTGTTCAAATATTGCTGACTGTGGCAAGCATGTTGCATCACATGAGCTTTCATTTGAGAATATGAGCAGAGTTCTTTTGCAACTTGTGTTTTAGCAAGGAAAGATGTGTTTAGATTTATGACAACGGAGGATTGTGTTCTGTGAATTGTGTCTGCATGTGTTTATGATATTGGTAAATGATGGCTAGATTTAGTAAATGTGTTTAGACAACTGGTCATTTGGTTTAGAGGACTGGCTTTTGTGTTTTAGCATATGAGAAAAACTGTAAAATACTTTAATAATTTAAAAATTATTTTTTATTTCTAATTTTAAGATTTTAGTTTAGTTTCATTTAAAAGAAAAACAAGCTACACAAAGAAGAAGAAAAAAATACCATGACAGTGAGCAACACCAAAATAATCAAAGAACTTATTTAAGAAGGTCTATTTTTTTCTATAGGGTCATCGGCGAGGCTCCACAGGCAACGTCTTTCATCCTCTGTGTTTCTAGCCAGGAACAGATTTAGCCACAGTCTATAAATGGTAAAATGATAATGGAAAAATGGGGCACTGAACTTCAAAGAGAGTGAGTCCTTCCTTCCTGTGGAAATCAAGTTAAGCTATTGAATTACTGTTATTGTTGTTTAATTTAAGTAAGTAAGTAAGTAAGTAAAATTTTATTTATATAGCACATTTCTAGATAGAGATCACAAAGTGCTTTACAAGATATAACAGATTAAAAAGACAAAATACAAACAAAGTTAGCAAAAGGCAGTTTTAAAAAGATGTGTTTTTAGCTGTTTTTTAAAAGTAATCAATGAATCAGCGGATCGTAAGTCCTGAGGAAGAGAATTCCACAGTCTGGCGGCCACAGTAGCAAAAGCTCTATCACCCCTAGTTTTCAGTCTCGTATACTGAATGACAAGTAGGCCCTGACTACTCGACCTCAGAGACCTACTAGGGGCATAGGGCTGTAAAAGTTCAATGATATATGGTGGTGCTTGTTGTTGAAGAGCCTTGAAAGTTAAAACCAAAATCTTAAACTGGACTCTAAATTCAACAGGAAGCCAATGTAACTGCATGAGCAACGGTGTTATATGTGAAAATTTAGAAGCTTTCGTCAAAAGTCTTGCTGCAGCATTCTGAACGATCTGCAGACGCTCCAAAGAACCTTTATTTAAACAAGTAAACAGGGAATTGCAATAGTCCAGTCGTGAAGAGATAAAAGCATGAGTAACAATCTCCAGTTCGGTATAGGATATAATAGAGCTCAATTTAGAAATATTTCTTAAATGATAAAAGCAAGCAAATGTAATTATCTAATCGCGCTTACGCTCGAGCAACTGTTAAAAACAATTGACTATAGGGAAATCGTTCATATTCTCTTTACATTGACCTTTTCTAATGCAGATTACTGTTTGCCATTGTCTTTTCCATAATTATGAACTGATTATTTTGGTAAGACCAGAATCCACGCCAACTTAGGTTAACCTGCTGTATGGCAAAGTATTAAACATTCACTTTAGGCTTAATTATCAAAACTGGTATTATGTGACTTTCTGTCTTGACAAATAAATAATGAACATATACATTTACATGGAAGATTTGGTTTATTCTTATATGAAAAAAGAGGGTTATTACATTAAGAACAATGACTATTAAAGACAAAATATCATTTTGCCAGAGTAAATGTGCCTCCTTGTATACACAGAACACAAAATAAAAACACTGTTGTTTATCTGACATAAGGCAAGCTTTTCGTTTCTTTAGTTTTTTGGTTTCATGTTCGTTTGGAGTTTTCTGATTATTGGCTCCCTCTTTGTTTTTGTTTTTTAAAGTAAAGAATAGTATGAGGAAGACTATGGAAGACAAAATCAAAAGCAGCCATGTCCTGTTTGTTTGTTTTTGCAGGGTAACTTATTTACCCTTAGTTTCCACAGCACTAAAATGAACGAGTCATGTTTAGGGTAGAGTGTTCATACTAAGGCAAATTTGCAAAAGTAAATGTAATAATGATACAGCACTCTCGTGAGAGGGCGAGGATAGGCCTATTGTATATGCATGAGTTGACAAAATAGCTTGTAGGGTTATTACACTCATAGCCAAATAAGGATTTGAGGATGTGGTTTAACCAAACACAATCGACTGCTCGGGTCACACCCCCTCTGTGTCGATAAAACCTGCACAGTCACTTAGAGGCAATCACTACAAGCGATGTCACTGTCGATGTAATGTTTTTGCCCAAATATTAAGAGTTTCTTAAGTTTTATTCACAAATATATAGTAAAATACATTTGTGAGACTCGGTTTACAGCTACAACCCACATGTATTTAAATTTAAATACATGTGGGTTGTTTAACACATTCTCCACGTGTATGGTTACATACTTATATAATAATTATTTTGTCTCGTTTGTTATATTAATTACTTGTTTCTTCTTTTTTGAGTGTCTGGAAAGCAAAAAGGTGTGGCAAAGGCTGGAGGATTGTGAAGTACTGCAGCTAGATTATAAAGATTAGATTATTAAGCCAAAGCATGTGCTGCCACTGTATGGGGTTTAGAGAGGTTAGGAGAGGGTGGAGAGCTCCCACTGCCCCCCCAAGAGCACAAGGCAACGTTAAAAACAACCATTCAGACTTTCTGTTTGAATTGCTGTTGTCTTCAGGCAGAAGTTTTAGGACATCAAAGATAAGGACAAACATATTATAGATAAGTTTCCAAAAACCACTAAACCACTTCAGTTACACTAAACTCTGCTGGAGAATGACTCATGTGATCAATGGTCAGGGAGACTTTCACTGTATATTGTTTTCCGTGTATGTGCAGAGATTCAAAATGATGTGTCAAAGACATTGCAAACATCATGGGACCTATAAAGACTGAATTAAGACCAGAAACAAAAGGTGCATGTCTCTTTCATATTTTAGAAGACAGGAATGCCGCTTTACTAATCCAGCCAGTTTACCAACGACGCTGTGAAAACCACGCACTACTAAATCCCGCTGATAATCATTCAATTTAAGGTTTGTACCGTCAAACAATCCAATTCAATGTTATTTATGAAGCATTTCTTTTTTAAAAACAACAGACTTTGACAAAGTGGTGTACAAAGCACCAAAACAACACAATAAAACAATAAAAACATTAATAATTACAAGATAAGAAAACACCACTCTCATTCTCAGTAAAAGCCAAAGAGTAAAAATGAGCTTTAAGACGTAGTTTAAAAACAGGCAACGAGGGGACCGATTCTAAATCGGGCTGGGAGATTGTTCCAAAGTTTGGGGGCTATAGCTGAAAAAGCTCAATCGCAGCTGTTTTTCATTTGAGTCTTTTGGGACTAGCAGGCCTCAGTGACCTCGAGGGGACATATGGAGTCAACAGCTTAGATATTTGAGCAAACTCACAGCTAGTTTGGAAATAAGACATTGTGCTACAGGCAACGTAGATGAGCATGTCATATGCCTAACTAAGGGCTTGTCATAAAGGCCAGTGTGACTTTACAGACTTAACAGTGAAATATTCAAGTTATGAAATCAGTTCTCTTCATCAGCTTTTGACTGTGAGTTATGATCTCTTATCTTATCAAGTTACGCTCTGTTCAAACACATTCTACTTTTGCTTCCATGTGAGCTCTTTGTGCTATTGTATTACAGTTTTTTCTGAATGCTTAAACCCTAACTGTGATTCCTGTAGCACAATCTCTAAAACTATTCAGACTTATAGCAAAACCACTCACTGAGTTTGCAAAACTAAAAGCACAAAAACTGCTTTGCACTCAGTTTGCAATTTTGTAACACACACTTTGCAAAACTGTAGGCACAATTCACTGCACAACACTCAATTACCAAATTTCCAACACACTCCTAGCAAAAGTATACACATGTATGGCTATCATTAACACTAATTTGCCAACTGTCTGGCACACTTTCACATGTGAAAACTTTTTTAGATAATTAGTTCACTTTGCAATCAGCCTAAGCACTATAATACAGGTAAGCTGTGTGTGCGGAGTACAATGGAGGGAGCAGAAAGAGTGAGAAGTAGAGGAGGCCGAGGAAGAGGACGTGGAGGTGAAGAAATAGGATGAAGAGGACGACAAGGACAAGGAGGAGCAAGAGGAAGATGAGGAGGGGGGAGAGGAAGGGTAGGAAGAGTAAGAAATAGAATTGCTGATGACATCAGAGCTACAATAGTGGACCATGTAATCAACCGTGGAATGACCCTGAGGGTAGCTGGCCAACGGGTCCAGCCTAACTTGAGCCGCTACACTGTAGCAAGTACCATAAGGACATCTTGAAATGAGAATCGGTTAGTACAGTCACTTCGCACAAAGATTTGTAGCACTGCCATATGCCAATGAGAAACACACCAATACCACTGATGTAAAAATACTGAAATTGTTACTTTACAGAATTGCTAGATGACCAGATGCTGGGACAGAGGAAGCATGTTCACTGCAGACCAAGTAACCCATATAGTCATTATGGCGATTGCAAATAATCCTATACTTGGAAATAAACACTTGTGTTTGTTTTGATGTGTTTGAATAAACACCAGTACTTGAAGTTTGGATCCCTCTATGCTTATGGATCTATGACAGAAGTATGAGCTCAAACTGACATAGCCTACCTTGTGCACAGAGAAAGCAAAAGCCAGATGTGTTTTGTATTCATACCATCAGTGTGCAGTTGGCGCATTGTGTGCTTAGTAGATGATGGCTTGTGTGTACTGTTTGATACGGAAACACCATTTTTACGATGGTGTGAAGAGTTAATCTAGCTGTGTTCGCTTTTGCAAGAGAACTACAATGTTTTGATGATTGGGTGACAGGTTTTCTTATTTGTGTGAAGAGTTTTGCAAAATTAGCCAATAGTTACAAAAAATGTGCTTAAGCAATCAGAAAAAACTGTAATGCACATGTTAGCCAAGTTTTGCTGTAATACTTGCAGATGGTGCCCACCAGTTTCTGACTCATAAATTCAAACTTTATGAGTTGTATTGAAAGGTCATTGGACTTTTCAGCCCAGTTACAAAGCACAGAAAGCTGTAAATGCACATATAAATTTGCAAACACAACACATTCTGATTTGTTGATTTATGCAAAGTGTGCCCAAGAGTAGCAATAAAAAATGGTTTTCAATAAATGACCACAGCTCAGACTAGCTTATCCTTATTCTCTTTAATTAAAACAAAGAAAAAAAATGGAAACACATGAGCAGTCAGGGGATCCATAAATAACGATTTCCAGCAAAGCTCAGGCTCTGAACATCATTCCCGAGTTAACTTGTTCCTTTTTTTTTGTCCTTTTTACAAAAACAGTGTCTCACCATCACATCTAAACTCATTCAACCCTCATTGTTCCAACACGTTCCTAACCCCAACCTGTTTTCTTTGCTGCAATAGTGTTTATGGTGATCACACAACATACAGAGCAAAGCTGCAGAATGCTGCACGTGGCACACAAGCAGAGAATCTGCAGTCTTGCTCCGTGGTGCGTTTCAACACCAGTCACGAGCGCCTACTCCTGGTAGGTGACACCAACACTTATTCCAGCTCCAGCTTCTTCTTCTTTTCAAGTATCTGAGAATCACAGTAGCTATAATCACCATAAACAAGACTGTCAGACCATACATTGTTTCCATGGCACTGGGCCAAATAAAATTGTTGTGCTGCAAGTGAATTTTAACAGGAATCTTGAAATTTATATCTTATATTTGATTTTTAAATAGCACTCCATTTGCTGTAGAAAAAAGGCTAACAAAATTAGTCTGGCTGAATTGGCCCCAGAGTTAGATTTGTCAAAAAAAAGGAAAAAATAAAGAAGATAAATTAATAATTTACTACATCAATTTATCTCTTTCATAACCATTACCTGGCTTTACTGATGCCAAATATAATATGAAAGCTAAGGACCATTTTCAGGAGCTTGGACAAGTTGGAAACCTCCAGACATGTAAAGTACAAGGTTGTTATGATCTAATTCTTTATAAACTGACAGGTGCAGATGAAACTGAACTGGCTCTGGACTCTCGTGTTTTCCGTGTCGGTATGGTGACGACACAGCATGAAATTCCGACTGTGGCTTCTGGCAGCTCATCATCCTCAGTCCATTCATTGAGGTCAGGGTTGTAAACCTGAATGCATTTCTTGTACTTCTTCTCGCCCTCGTTCCAGCCACCGAGGAGATAGATCTTGCTATTCAAAATGGAAATCCCTGCTGTGCTCACCCCCGTGTGAAGAGGTGCGCAGTAGCTCCACTGCCCACTATGAGGGTTGTAAGATTCGACAGCAAGGACGTCCACCCTCTCCCCGCGCCCTCCTAGCTGGCTTCCGCCGATCACATAGGCGCGGTCTCCCACAGTGGCGGCACAGTGCCAGCCTCGAGGCGTGCTCAGACTGCTCTTATCCTGCCAGGTGTCAGTGGAAGGGTCGTAAGAGCACACAGACCTGGAGTAGGCGTTATTAATGTAACCTCCAGATACAAGTATTTTTCCGTCACAGATCACAGAGCTGCCGTGGCAGCAGCGGGGGACCTCCATGGGTGCTTTCATCTGCCACTGGTTGGAGGAAGGCACGTAGCACTCCACGGAGGCCTGCACACCATCAGCATTTCGCCCTCCGATGGCAAACAAGAGGCCATTGAATGTGTTGAGGCTGAAGTGGGTGCGCCTCTGGATCATGTTGCTCAAGTGAATCCAAGCATTGAACCGGGAGTCATACCTAAGGAATGCAAAAGGGATTATTTTATGCTACACATACACTAACTAAAATGACAGATGGTGGGCTTACCTGTCTTAGTTCTTACCTGCAGAAGTTGCTCACGGCATGTTTTGCCTGGTTTCTTGCATCATTCTGGTCCTCACCCCCCGCAACATACAGGAATCCGTCCAGGACTGCAACACACTGATTGAAGCTCTTTGCTGGCATCTCCGTCAGCTTATTCCACACATTATCTGAATCTCTGTAGAGAACGTCTTTGCTGAGAGATTTCTCTGTCAAGGCAGGGCGTCCGCCAACTGTGAGAATCACTTTGAGACCACCACGTACTTTTGTTCTGCGTGACTGGAGGATGTTCTGTTGGTACGGAAGCAGATGGTAATTCATAGCATCGACGAGGAGGCGGTGGCACTCGGGGTCCTGCATCATTCTTGGCACACCTTGGACATGATTCACCAGGTCTTGGGGAGTGATAGTGCCAAACCTGATGAGAGTTAGCAGATCTGCCGCATACTTTAACCTCTTCTCATCAAAGTCCAGCCATTTCATGGCAATCTGGAAGGCTGTAACTTCAGAAGGTAGCTGCAGGGAATCATCTGACAGAAATTCGCTGATCTGCTCATAGGTTAGCTTCAGGAACTGCTCCATCTCAGAAAACTCAATGAAGTTCTCTCTCATGAACTTCTGAGTCGCTTCCTTGGTTTCTTTGAGGTCATAGGCATCAGCGATATTGGCTACGTACATGCAATTCTCCACACTGAGCTCCTGCATGAGGAAGTCACTGCACATCTTCACTAAGGTGCCAATCTGCAGCAGCATGGCTGCAGCAATAGTGCTGCCAATGCTGTAGAGCGACAGAGTGAGCTTTCCTGAGTATGCGTACGTAATTGCAGTAGCGAGGCCAACCGGTGAGAGGTCGTTCAGGTCTATCTTCTGGAGGGTCGAGTCCTTCTTCAAGATGTTTCTAATGTACTCACTGCAAGAGGCCATGACAACCTTGTGCACATCAAATGACTTTGATTTGGTGGCGACTGTTAGATCACAGAGGAAGCTTTCGTTTCTCATGGTGCTCAGACCTTCAAGGAGGTTCGGGGCATACACAGAATCAGTGACTTCAGTCGAAATGCAGCTAAAGCCATTTCCGCCTTCAAGCAGAGTGTTCAGCCCGTTAATCTTGTTGATGGGGCTGTTCTCAACCATCAGGGCCATATCATTTATGTCTCCCTTGCTCTTTTTGGTTGCCTTGTTCTTTTTGGGTGCCATGGTTTTAGCAGCAGAACACAGCCCGGACCTTCTGAAAAATGAGCACATAAATGTTAGCTTTTTTAGTCTATTTCAACTTGAATGGATAAAAAAGTGTTTTATGAGCGAACTAGATAAAACCAGCTGCAGATAAAGTGCGACAAATGCAACTTGTGACAGAAATTAATTTTTCTGGGTTATCTTATTGATGAAAGCAACTCATTTTAAGCAGTGGGGACAGGGGCAGCAAAAGACACAGCTACCCAAGCTAATAGGTAAAATAACTGGGTAAAAAAGAGCGCCGGAGAAAGCAACTGAAGAAAGTGTTCAGCTCTTTGTGAAAGACCATAAGGACAAATAGTTATAGACATTCAAAGACTTTAAGGAAGATTCAGATAACCCTCAGAGAAATTCCTGCACAAAAGGGACAGGGTGGAGGCTAAAATGAATTGAGGCAAAGCAGAAAAACTGATTGTTAAAGATTTGAAATTCTGTTTGGAACTCATTGGTGCCCCGTCCCCAGGGCTAAAGAAGAAAAGGGAAAATCTAGCTTAGTGTCACAGTGTGGGGTACGAGAGCCAGCACGTGTGAGGACATGAGGGTTCAGGAGGTGCACATGGCACCCTTTATCCTGAAAATCACATAGTCAGGCTTTTAGGGCAACATATATTGCCATCCAGCCAACTTGTCTTTTGGTAAGAACCTTGCTTATTTTAACAAGACCATAATGAACTGCACTGAGCTCACCATACCCTGTGTGAACACTGAAAATGAGCTTATATTTTTCAATGAACAATAAAGTTTTTACAGTTTTAAAATGTGATGTGTTGTCCTCATAGTATCATCAATGAGCGGATAATTGCTATCTGTTTTGTATTTATATTTTATATGATCTTATTATATTTCTAATTTATATTAATCATTTTCTTGTCAAATATGTAAGATGTCTCCACCTTCAATGTTGGTTTTGTTTTGGAACTGTTCAGATTTCTTTTGGCAGATTTGAAAACGTGTGCTACCAGGTGAGCCAGGAGTGTTTAAGTGCATCAGCATGCTCCCTCGTTGCATCTGTCACAATTTATCAGCAGCATGTCCAGGAATAGCAACACTGGCCGGCTCACCCATGACGTTCCTTTTATAGACTTTGAGACATGAACAGCAGGCCTAATGTCCTCTGACTGTTTGCTTGTTCTTTTCTTTTTTGACACTTTTCTTTCATAAATTGTTTCAAGTTTGTCTTAAAGTCTACAATGACGACCGTATACAAGACAAAACACTATCAGAAACGTCATTGCTGGCATTATTTACCACAGGCCTAGCAGACACAGATAGTTCTTTTTCCCATGCCTATGTTTGAAAAATGAAATTACAAGTTCTACTCATCAGACATTTTTGATATTTTGAAGCACAATATTTGGAGCGAGAAAGCAGATTTTCTGTTCTGTAAAAGCTTACAAATGCTGATGTACGAGCTTCCTCTGACTGCCTCCTGCTTTGTTATAATGCCAAACAATCAAGCTTTAGAAACTTACCTAAAAAATGAAGTTGAGGCCGGTGAAGAGGGAGCTTGCACCTCCAGTTACTGGAGCAGGAGAGAGACCAGCCGTCACCCCCGTGGAAAGGGATATGCAGTAAACTCCTCCTCCAGGGGAGTGGGTTCCAATCAAGTATTGTGCAATACCAGTGGCAGAAGACCCTCAACGTGAAAGTGTCCCACAATAGCCTGTAATCATCTGATAACAACATACTGCCGGGTGGCTGTGTATCCTCAGTGGGATGCCATGTGTTACGTGATTAGTGCAAACAACTTTGTACACTTTTACAATAAAACTATTAAAAGTAAATATTCATTTGCAGACACGATGTCGCTGCCAAATAAAGGTTTAATTATAGAGAGGCACGTGCAACATTTAAGCAACGTTAAAAATGTAATTGCAAAATTCATAGTGACCATACTGTCATTTGTTTTACAGCTTTTTTTATTGTAATATTTTTTTTGTTTTACAGAACATTCATGTATTCCTAAAATACAGCCAGCTTACATTAAAATGATGTTGTAATATTTACAGCAATTAGTGTCCCAGTACAGCACATTTAATGATCTGCATGCTAAAAGGCTACAGCAAAAGACAGAGACAGCAGAAGTCTGAGGAGATGTTGAATAAAGGTGAATTCTGCAGCTTGAGAAAGCATAAAGATGAAATATTTAATAATAATAATAATAATAATAATAATAATAATAATAATAATTATTATTATTATTATTATTATTATTAAATACTCATTAAAACATCAGCATGTAATTGTGGGGACTTTCTCTTGTCAGGTCTTAACTTTACAGTATAAAGTGACTTGAGGGGATTGTTGTGATTTGGCATTATATGAATAAAACTGACTTGAATTGAATTGTTCTGAATCAAATAAATTATTTTTTCAAAACTAACCTGTTTATAGATACAAAACCTTCACTTTTTTAAATCACACCAGCATGGATTATTGCTGTTTGCTGATTTGAAGGGTGCTATATCCATTTTATTGGCCTTACACGTGTGTTCAAAAGGCCAACAGCTTCCAGATAGGCGCCTGCAAATGACCAAAATTGAGTTAAGTCAATTTTAATTTAATTCAGTCAGTACCAAATCTCCACGATAGCCCGTGGGCACCTCTGATTGTAAGACCCACACAGTAAAAGGTCCCATAGCAATAATATTCTCAAGAAGCACTATATGTTACCGGTTCATATACACGTATTTATTATAAATTGTTGTAATTATAGGACCCCCCTCCCAGTAAATGCTTTAAGAAGCAGCTCTTTAAACAATAGGCTTAAGATGATCCAGCATTAGTGGCATCATTTTAAAAGCCACACCTCACATACCATTATATCATTTGTCACTAGTTCCGCCCATTACTATAATAGTGTCATCAACGAGCGCGCGCTGCCCGCTGTGTGTAGACGGCTTCACGTGAGTCACCGTGATGGCCAGCAGCTCTGATGTGGTGAAGAAAATCATGAGGCTCAAACGTCAGCTCTCAGACAAAGCAGATCCTGCTACGGTAGTTATCGTTTGATTTAAACGGTTTAAAACGTTTTTCTAATCCCAAAAACCCGGAAAGTTTTGAAGAATTATTTCACCGCTGTTTTATTACCGGCTGAACAAATCCCACCTGCTTTAGTCATGGCTTTGTCTAATCATTGGCTCACAACACCTGCTGCCACATCGGGCGCTATTTAAAAAATGACTTTGTTCCCTTAATGAAAATTATGAAGCTCAATTTGATTTTTGTTTTTGTATATATTTTGTATTAGTATATGTGTGAACAGAAGCTGAGCTGGCAGTGTTTCCCTGCCGCTTTCACACAGCACTGAAAATCCTTTGATTTGGAGTGTGTGTGTGTGTGTGTGTGTGTGTGGGGGGGGGGGGGGTGGAGGGTCAGGCTGTTTAAACTGGAGGCGCTTGGCTGCTGCTAAAAATGGCAGCTCCTGCAGTTGTTCAGCTTATGGCTGCTGTCCATCATCAGTGCACTGCAGGCAACTTTAACCACCTATGCCTGTGCCGTATAAGCCTTCTCATATCGTCTTTGTATCCCGTGGATCAATTTTCAGTTGAGGAATTTACACGCAAAATCTGTAAATGACCAATTTAGCTTTAAAGACATAAGCTGGTGCTACTACTACTACTACCACCTCCCATCAGCCAGCCACGGCTATATCCATTTATAGTTCAGGGTAAAAGGAGCAGTCTAAGTGGGTGTGTAAGGTCCCCATAGGTTCTGCTCTAAAATGCACAGTCAGCTACTGTGGCAATCCAAAACCAGGACTGCCATATTTGGCAAGTCAGTTTATCTTCGACAGAGGTCCCATTCTAGGTACTTTTTAACCAAAAACAATCAATCGAATCACCTTTATGTTGACAAAAATGCTTGAACATTATGAAATGCACCACAGCATGGCTGCAGGCAGTGGGGATAATATGCTTGTCACTCTTTCCAGGTTCTAAAAATCTTGCAGAAACTCAAGGATCTGGATATCACTTTAGATGTTCTTGCCGTGAGTCTCTTATTCACAGACTGTTTTTTTTGTTGATGTACATTGTGGTTGATTTTCATTTTTATTCCCCTGATAATGGTCTGATCATCAATTAGGAGACTGGAATTGGCAAAACTGTTAACTCCTTACGCAGACATGAACAGGCTGGAGAATTAGCAAAGTCTCTAGTAAAAGGTTGGAAAAAGCTGCTCTCCAAAGAATCCACAAGGTAAAGTGCATTTAACAATAAAACATTGCTTCTTAATTTTATGTGTTTAGCGGCTTAATCTTGAATTTTCATTCTCCGCAGCCGTGGAGAAGATGGGACTTTCTCTGAGAGCCTTTCTGTGAAAGACAAACTAGATGATCAAAGCAGTCCAAATAATGGAAATTTGGAAATGGAAGATGTGAACAATAATCTTCTAACATCTCATCACAGTAAGAATAGTGATTCTTCAGATGACGGCAACTTTAAAACAGGGAAAAGGAAAATGGATTCACAGAAAGGACAATGTGAGGGACGGAAAAGAAAAACAGACTGTGAGAAAAGTCCAGAAAACCAGTACGTCTCCCGGCACGACGTGTTGACACAGAAGGACAAAATGGACAAGAAGAAGAAAAAGGATCGGAGCGACCGAAAACCTGGAGACTG
Organism: Mchenga conophoros; assembly: GCF_057382185.1. Taxonomy (NCBI): domain Eukaryota; kingdom Metazoa; phylum Chordata; class Actinopteri; order Cichliformes; family Cichlidae; genus Mchenga; species Mchenga conophoros. The sequence continues at coordinate 19,228,295 of NC_140538.1, forward strand.
CGATCGTCTGCTCGGAAACAAAAACTTGAAGGAAAGCCAACAAAGATCCAGATCTGATTCCAGAGAGAAATGTAAAAGTGCCTCTGAGAGTGGGAGGTTCGGGTCAGACAGGGAGAAGAACACAAAATCAAAGCTTTCGAAAGAGTCGAGGGGAGGCAAGGAGGATGACAGAATGTCAGGAATGTTGAGAAGCTCCGACGCCCAAAAGAGAAAAACAAAGCATATAACTTCGCTGGAGTCTGAAAGGGAACATTCAAAACACAAGAAGGCGAAAACGAATGAGACTAAAAGTGATCCAGAGGAGCCCTCTATGTCTTTTGAGTCCTACTTGAACTATGATATGACTGTTTACAAGAGAAAGGAGCGATCTGGAATGAGAAAGCCGCCCAAAAAACCCAAGATGATTCCCAGTGAGCAACAAATAAAAGATCCTGTAATTAAAAATATGGAGTTGGCCCCAAAACAGGTATATTTGTCAAGAATCTTTGCTTACGGAGAAAAGGCCAACTTGCTGATGCTGATTAACAATGCCTCATTATTTATAGAAGTTTCTGGAGCCTGTAATGCACCTGATGAACATTCCTTTGCCTGCTGCTTTACCTGAATGTGACAAGCCCTCCAGCTTTGACTACTATGAAAGGAAAGGTACACGTTCAGTAAATGCAGGTGTATTTTCAGCTTTATCATTTGGCTCTTGACACCTCTGCTTTCGTTTTAAAGTGGAGAAGGAGCCTGTGGAGCCTGATTTCTGTGACGTCTCTGAGGAGTCTGCAGTCTTCACCGGCCAGCGTCTCAACAGGAAGATGCAGGTGTACTCTGGTGCCAAGACCGTTTTTCTCCCAGCCATGCTGAGCTTGTACCAGCAGTGTATCCGCACCCTCCAGAACAACATTAACTGTGAGTGAAGCCCAGGAAGACATTTTTTCCTAGGCTCTGTTGGTTTATGTCTGATTTAATAATTAGGTGCAGGCATCTCTTCTTAGTGCTTTATGAAACTGGCGGGGTCCCGTTTGAAATCCTCGAGCCTGTGTTGGAGAAGTGTACCCCAGAGCAGCTGCTACGCATCGAAGAATGTAACCCAGTAAGAAAGTGACACGCCAACATGTTTAGTGCAGAACAAAACCTTGTGGCCACTTTAATAGGTCTACCTGACCAGCAGTGGGTTTACTCCTCCCAGTTTGTACCTGTAAATCTGGGTTGAAAGCCTTGTTTATCTGCTTTTCCTTAACCACCTAATCATTACTGTTTGTGATATGGATTAAGAAATCAGTTTTAAGAGTTTCATGCCCCTTTCCCAAAAAAAGCAAATATTTACCCAATAGGAGTCAGGTGATCTACCACATAACCTGAATATTTGTGGATATAATTTTTATGATAATGATCTAATGATAAGTACACAAATATAAATCTGGATTTAAAAGGTTAGCATTTTTAACTGCACTACTTGAGGCAGGGCTGTGAGGAACTTTGATTTTCATTATACTTCCTGGTTGGTTATTAATTTATTAAATACTTTTCAGTCTATCTGGTATCAAAAGGTGAGAAGTGCACAATTAAAGTTCCCATTTTTACATCTTATGTTTGTTTAGAGAAATGGACCCTACAATAATGTGAAATTGGAGAAAAGCAGAATACCCATGAGCTGGGATTGTGAAATTGGGCAATCGGTTTATATTTTATATGAAAGGACAGTTACACAAATTCTTCCAAATTAGTTTTTTGATCCTCTAGTCAAAGTTTTTTTTCAGTCGTCCTCCTTGGCTATCAGTACAACAGATGATCTTTTTCATATAGGCAAGATTCAACATGTTTTTGATACTGCCTATGTGTCTTCTCTGGGCTTTGGCTAATAAGGTGTACACCTTCAGTCAACAGAGAAGTCTAAACTTGCGTGCCAATGGAAAGTGCATCTTTGTGAGAGGGCTCCCACACTTGGCATCGATGATCGAGCCACATTCAAACTTTTAGACTGCGCACGTCATGCAGAACAATGTTTATTTGAATAACCTAACCTTCTGACCTCATTATGCTTTATTTATTTTGTTTTGTTTGGTTACAAAGTATGTAGAGGATGTTGTCTCCTCCAAGGAGGTTATATTTTTCATAGCGTGTTTGTGTAATACTGTAAACACAATAGCTTGAAATATTCTAAGTGATTTCTAATAAAACTTTGTAGGGGTGTAGATTTGGGGTCATGTTAACAATTCATTAAAATTTGGTTTGGCCACAAGGTCTTCAAGGCCTGGACAAAAAAAGGACTTGGAGACGTGATTGTGACAAATGTTGTTTTGTCAATTTCACATCTGCCGTTCTTTCAAATTGACCCCAAAATGCTTCTTATCTTTAAAGTATTGTTGAGAGAGAATGAGCTGCCTAATTAGAAATACACTGAAATATACTGTGTATACTGTGGTATATTATAGTTTAATAAGGTCAAGGTATTTATGTGAAGTTATTTACAAAATTAATGCCCATCATCTATTAATTATTCCAATGTAATTGTGTAAACATCTGTCGTGGTACTCTTACTGTACTACAAATATCTTAATTTCCCCCCCCCCCCATTCATTAATTTTGCAGATCTATGTCGGCGTGACAGACCATTTATGGGGCAAACATTGTCAGAGAGACTTCAAAGACTCCAAACTTCAAGAGTATGAATCATGGAAAGAGATGTACATCAGGCTATCTGAAGAGAGAGAAAGGAAACTGAAAAGACTGACAAAAACTATTGTCTCAGCACAATCTCAGAAACCCAAAGGTGACTGCTCTACACTGAATGCAACTCGGGTCATTCCTACTGGTGATAATTCAGAAATAAAACAGCCATATGGTCGATGTAAGACATTTTATTGATTGATATTCATCCAGAAGTTCTGTATGAATTAAAACTCTGAAATTTGTAAAAAGTAGAAGAAAAGTAGTCTCTAGTGAGGTTTGTTTTGTATACTGGCTTTCATTAGACCTTTTTTTTTTTTTTTTCTTTTTTTTTGGCATCTCTTAGGTCGGCAGGTGAAGATGGCATTTATTCACACGGTTGCCAAGCCACCGAGAGATGTGCGAATTCAGCAGGAAATTCATGGAACTGCTGTTCAGCAGCCTCATCAGCCCAGGAGCAGGTGGGTTTCAGCCTCCTACATACAGATGATACATCTTCTGACCAGGTTTTCGTAAAATCACATTAGAGCATATTTTTCTAATGTTTATATATTCATGACATTTATATTATTGGTCTCAATATTAAGTACACGAACAAAAAGCCCATAAAAGAGCTTTTCTGGGGGATTTATATGCATCTGTTTATCTTTGGCAAAGTGTGGACACCTGGCTCGTTCTGTTCCTTTTCCACATAATAGCCCTTAACCACAACGTGATCACTAAACAAGAGCAGCTTAGCGGGGTCATAACCCATCAGAGATTCATGTGATAACAGTGGGCGAAATGCTTTTTGGGTGAGCTTGGCTAAACACAGGAATTAGAGCAATGTGCTGGATAAACTGGTTTTATTCTAGTTGTAGAGAGCCTTGGGTGCTTTTGTTGTGAGTTGTTGCAACATGGGATGTGCTCACCAGCAGTGTGTAACACCGATCTTTGGAGGTAGATGGACACTAATTTTGTAGTTTCATCTGCATTGTTTTTTTTTTTTTTTTTTTTTTTTACTCTTTTAAATAGTTCAGTTTATTTCCTCTGTTCAGTGTCAAGATTCAGGACAATCGATCGAAGCAGAGTTATGAGCCCAGCAGGCCCAGCAGCACCAGTTCAGGGGGAAGCGGAACACAGGACGCGCGCAAAAAAACAAGTGAGCTGGTAGTTTATGGCTTTCCAAGCCTCCCAGATTGATTGCTTCAGTTGTTTCTTTTATGCATATTTTTCACTGATCATCAGGCTGGAGGTTAAATGAATACATGTGCCATGTGCATAGTAATCCTGACATCATTTTACCTGATGATTTATACTTTTCTTTGTTCTCACAGGAGTGGCTCCAATGATGGCGAAGTCCTTGAAGGCATTTAAGAAACAGCTCGGACGTAGATAAGTGTTTATACAATGCTACGGTGTGGATGTGCACAACATGAACTCGATCAATGATTAACTCTGGGCAGTAATAAGCCTGTGTTCACTTTAGATTATTCTGTGTTGCTTGTCTATATGTACTGTGATCAGGCAGTGCCATGTTTCTTTTCTGCAAGTTGTCTTCACTATTAAATGGGCCATGAAGTCAGCAAATTTACTTGGCTTTGATTTTGTCTCTGTTCTTTAAGGGGAACAAGGTCATCCATTTAATGGCATTTGGTGCCCTCTAGAGGATATTTTGTTAAATATTTTTCTCTTTTGAAATTGGAGAGTTCATAGTCATATTATATGGGCATTTTGACATTACTGATATCATATCTCTCAGCTCTTGCAGGACTATAAATTCAAAACTGAATCCAAATGTAGCAAACGTGTCAACTTTATGTGCGGTACTGTGCAGTCTTGAGATATCCCTGATTTATTAATATTTTGCTCCAAAGAGCTAAAGCTGGACTCTGTTCTAGTTTTTTTTTTTTTTCTTTTAAAGTGGTCTTGAGCAATAGTTGACAGAAGCCATTTCAACAGACAAAAATAATGGCTGCTTTCTTTGCTCATTTTGAATCCAGTAACCACTTTCAGAGGAATGTTTTGTCTAAATCACTTAACGCTGACCTGTGACTCATCCAGTTACAAAAAAGGCAGAAAACTCATGGGATGAACCAATGTTGTGCCTGCACATAACAGTTTTAATTTGGGTCTTTAGGCACTTTTCTTTGGTCAAATCTGCAAAAAATCCAAAGATGAGTGTGATGGGGGAAAATGGTATTTATGCACAAGCAAAGGTTTCCAAAATATTCTTTGCTGAAAATGTGGTATATCACTGCATGGCGTTCTTATAAAACACACAGGATACTGGACAGATGGAAGATGGCCCTTCAGTTTGATTCATCTGTTTACTGAAGCCTCACTAGGCATGTCTGTGCAAAGGGTGTCTGTCAAGAAGTCATTAAGAAAGGGAGATGGGGAGAAAAGTCAAGAATTGGACTGCAACAGGTCTTATGGTGAGTGCAAATGTGAAACTTTTGGATTAAATGGTCAGTATATACGGAGGTCAAAGAGGTACGACAGTTACTACAGTCCTCTGTAAAACAAGGTGGAGGATCTATCTTGGTTCAGGGTTGCATTTCAGCCAGTGGTGTTGGATCTTGTCAAGGATGAAATTTTCATCACAGCAAAGTGCAGATTGTGATCCACCACGACCAATGATCCCAAACATACTGCTAATACGGTGAAAGCATACCTGGATACAAAAACACACAATGGAGCACTGAGTCAGGAATTTACATCCCCAGAACCTGGACTTTATAGAAGCAGTGTGTCAGTGCGCCCCAGGGCAGCTGTGGCTACAATGTAGCTTGCTATCGCCAGTGTGTGAATGTGCGTGTGAATGGGTGAATGACTGAATGTAGTGTAAAGCGCTTTGGGGTCCTATGGACTAGAAAAGCGCTATACAAATGCAGGCCATTTACCATCATCTTGGCAGAGAACGGAACAAACGGAAACTCTGAGGGTTAATGAAGCAGTCCTTCCACAAGAGGACCAAATAAATAAGACAAATGGAGCTGATGCTGACCCTTAGAAGGATATAATCAAGGGATTATTTGTCGTACTCCGCACATTCCTCAAGTCTGACCTCGGCGAAGTAGCAGAGGGCAAAAGATGGCTGCAGCACAATGATTCACACTTGTGCAAACAAACTGTTAATGTTTCTGCATCTTCATCAAAGTCAAAGTGCACAAAGCCATTGTAGTTGACCTAAACCAGGTATATAGCTGTCAGTGGGTAATTGGTTGAACAGGGTTTATATCCTATTGGGTAAGGCAAGGCAAGGCAAGTTTATTTGTATAGCACAATTCAACAACAAGGTGATTCAAAGTGCTTTACAGAGACAATACATTTAAGAGTGGGAGTTGCCAAAGTCAGTGCATTAAGTGTCACACCTCCAAAAGTACAAAATACAGCAAGTACAACCACAATTCCAAAAGTTTGTATACTGTGTGAAATATGGGGAAAAAAAAAACCTTGAATGCGATGATTTGCAGATCTCACAAAACCACATTTTATTCTCAACAGAACACAGAAAATATAAAACGAGAATATTGTTTTATTTCTAAGAAATAAACTTTTTTCTTTTTCTGCTGTCAACAATTTCAAAATAAGCTACCTTTTTTTTTTTTTTTTTTACAAAATAGTATAAAAATGTCTCAGTGTAAAGATTTTTCTATGCCCTATTGTGAATACAACAATCAGTTGCCCTCCAATTTTATTTACATTTTACATAGTATCCCAGCACTTTTGGAGTTGGGGTTGTATAAACATCTGCCCAGTGTGACAAATTTAGATATTTGTTTTAAGGCTGCAAAGTGTTTAGAGTATAAATCCCAGATGTCTCTTTATGGAGCAGTGACTTGCGGTGACATGAAGAAGGTAACTGCTTTTTAATAATACAGTCTGTGAATAATGCTATCCAATATTATGATCTATGTTTTTTATACATTTTTCAGTCTGCATGTCTTAAAAGTTGCACAGGGGCATCTCAAAGTAGATGTTGTGCAGCTGCAGTTGATAAAGATGTAATGGAGGACTTTCCCAGTATGTGGTTGCATAAGTACCTGGTATTTGACAATTAGAACACTGTGCACAGTGGCCATGGCAAAACAAACAACCATGCAGACTGGTTCGACAGCCATGTGAAGGTATTTCTGCATACAGCGGAAAATGCTGAAAAACTCAGTTACTTTTGGTGCTCTCGGGTGGCGCTTCATTAATAACAGAAGTGAAATTTTCTGCATGAGCTCAGCAACACTTTTGAAAACCACTGTCAGAAAACACAGTTTGTCTCTGCAACCATAAAATCAAGTTAAAACTTGGAGATTCTGAGAAAAACAGAATTACAAGTAAAGTTTCGTTTGTTTTTGTTTTGCTCTTCGCTTTCCTTCTTGCCACTCTGCCCCTGGCATTGTTACACTATAAATGTAACAAATCTAAAAAGAAAAAGAAATCGGCTAACAATAGGAGTCAGGAGGAGACCAGGATTTTTCTTGCTAAAGGTGCCACAGTTTAGTTTAAAAAAAACACAACAGAAAAAATGCTGTAACTTTTTCTGGGTACAAGCTCATGTAAGATGGACTGAGGCAAAGTGGAAATCTCTTGTGGTTTCTGATGAATCTATATTTAAGGAAAATTTTTGGAAATTATAGATGATGGTCTCCGGGCTAAAGATAAAAGGGACCATCTGACTTTTTACCAGGGCGAGTTTTAAAAGCAAGCCTCTGTAATGTTGTGGGAGAGTGCATGTGGGAGAGTGCATGTGGCACAGACAGATACATAAATGTCCGATTAAACAATGACGTTTTATATATAAGCTCTTCTTTGGTTTAATGGCTCTGTAATAAAAGAGTCCAGGGGAAACTGGTCTTCCAGACCTGGCAACTAAACATTTAGTGCTTTATGAAGAGCAGGAGATGCAGCATAGTGTTAAATTTCCCCCCATCCTAGCCATTTTTAGGTGTGTTGCTTGCATCAAATTCAAAATGATTAGGTACTAAAAAAAGAAAAGAAAGAGAATGTCCCAGTTTTGATGTCAGTGTCAACTTTAATCTTACAGGAGATTTTGAATGATTGATTGTCAGACTGTTTTATTTCAAACATGTACAGTTATCTGAAATAGCAACAAAATACATTGTAAATAGAAAAAAGTAAAGAAAATAAAATTGCCACAAATATCAATACACAACACAATGTACATGTTTAAAAAGGAGTACGATGATCCGAATCTTTTAAATCTATTTCATTAGATATGAACTCAACACAGGATAAAAAAACAAAGGCAAAAATAATAATAGGATTTATTATTAGTTATATAATATTTATATTAGTTATTGTGTGTAGGCTTGTAAGAATAAAACTGTTTTAAGCTCGCTTTTGAATTTAGCTGTAACTGACCTCAGGTCAGCTGGCAGCTTGTTGTGAAGAACAGGATCAAAGTAAGAAAGTCAAGACACTTAGATTTAATTCAAGGAAGGAGTTAAAAGATCTGCCCCTGATGACCTGAGAGGTCTGACTGGGTAAAGATACCGAGATGCACTGGGATTTTATCAACTATAATAAAAGGATTTTAAAAGGTAAGTCTGTATTAAACTGGGAACCAGTGAAGTGGCTTTGTCAGTTTTAAGACATTGTATTTGTACCATTTTAAATGAGATCTAAACATTGAATATATTATGTGAAATTCATTGCTTTCTGTTTTTATATTGAGTTCACACAGTATTTCCACGCTTTTTTTGTTGAATGAAATTGAATGAAATAAAATAAAATAAACAAAGCAGGTTAAAATAGTACAGGATAAAACACTGGAACCCTTTAAACCTGAACCATGGACTAATTACCAGAAAATTATATTTTTTTAAACTAAAGTACTTATTGAACCCAATGGCATTTTAAAAAAGGAAATTAAATCACAATTTGGATATATGAGTAGTACAGGTCTTAAAAACTCATGTATCAAGTATGAGTACCTTGCAAGTGAGTAACAAGTTAAAGTTGTAGACATAATACAGGTTTGAACTCGGATAATTCACATACTTGAGGTCCGGGGTTTACACTGTGGGTGCCCTTCCCCCGCCCCGGGCCGCTGCCAGTCATCTGTGCCCTATCATGGCGGCCCCGTGCGGGACGGGATCCAGAGGAGGGACCGGAGGGAGGAGCAGCCTGGAATGATGACGTAGGATTGGAATGAGGGAGTGAATTTTCCGGGTCAGAAACAGGACGGGAGAGGAAATTAACTCCAGGACGAGACGAAAAAAAAAGAAAAAAACCACACGAGAATGCCGCCCTCCTTTACACTGAGATGTAGCCCGTGTGTTTAACGCTTAAGAGGGGGCTTTAAAAAAGGCGGACGTTGGACGAGGAACCGAGTGGAGAGAAAAAACAGGTGTCTGCAAACTACAAAGTGAACCTACGACGGGGACTGGAGCACCCATGTTACTCGCGACCTGCGGAACGTTAGCTCGGTAACGTTACAGCGGCTGACTTACAGCGGGAGTTTCGGTGTTTACTTGCCTGCGAGTTTCGCCTCGCTTGTGTTTGTCGGTGGCTGTCCCGCCATAGCAATCTGTTGCATCTTCCACCATCTCCTCCTCCCCGCTGCTTCTTTTATCGCACGGGTACGAGATTTATTTCCACCTTCCCCGTGATGTTTAACTGTATACCCCTGTGGCGGTGCAACCGTCATGTCGAGACGATCGATAAACGCCACTGCTCCCTGCTCTATGTGCCCGATGAGATTTTTCGCTACGGACGGAGTTTGGAGGAGCTGTTGCTGGATGCCAACCAACTCCGAGACTTGCCCAAGGTAAGGAGAAAGCAGCTTCCGCTCGTTTAAATTAAATGGCAGGTAACTGAGCTGATCTGGCACCCCGTCTAGGTGGGATCCGGGCACGAAAATTACACAAGATCAGTAAAGTGAGACACCGTAAGGGTGGAAATTTCCCCCAAAGATACACATTTGCACCGCAGGGTAGCTAGAATTATGATTCACAATCTTAAAACTTAAGCTCTCAAATATTCATCGCGCTGATACTACTATCTGAACTGCTGAACCTGTTTGGGCAGGTTATGATGACCTTTGTGTTTGTGCTTTTTCCTTACATGTAGTATCTTTCTGCATGACAGAGAGCCATACATGCAGATGATGTAGCTTATGTATATTTTCCCCTGGGAGTATAGAGTTAAACAGCACTGCTGCTCCAGGCTGATATTTATCCATGAGTATGGATGTCAGATTTTAATTAAGAGAAATGCAGTCATCATTTATGTGGATGTGGTTGCCAAGCAGGAAGAGGCATTCACTTCTTTAAACGAAACAGCTGTTTTTGCTCTTCTCTAATGCAAATGCTGAATGGCCTTGGATATATGTTGGCGAATGAAGCAACCTGTCTGCTGATAAAAGCACTGAGACCTCTATAAAAATTCCAGCGAGGAGATCATAATTTTCCGTCTGTGGCAATAAGGTAGCTTGTAATAAAACCAGGAATAGACAATAGATAAATGATAGGACAATCAACACTGTAAGTGGGTATTGTACTATGACTACTAGTCAAGAGACACTGCATGTACAATGAATTGTTTTAGGGCTATCTGATAGCACAACTTGGCAGCACTAACTAACATAAACGGGTACTTTGACATTAAAAATAGCAATCTTTGCTGTGGGTTGGTCATGATCATGGCTGATGCTTCATCTGCTGCTAATACAAATTTGAAAAAAAAAAATAGCCCTATCACAAGCTTGATATCACAATTTTGCAGAGACCAAGGGGATGCTGTCAGATTGCTTTTCCAAAAAAAAGGAAGCAGAATTGAGAAACAATCATGCTGAGACCACACATCCACAAAGTTTTACTAATATGTACGTGAATGTAATCACTCAAGTGAGTCACTAATGGATTGTCTTGAAAAGTTCTGTAAAGCCAAACTGCTTTTCCCCCTGACATTAGATATTATGACTAAAGTCCTGGTCCTTCATCCTTTAAGAGCAACCACGTATTTTGATTGCAGGCTTCTCAGTGTGACTTACACTCTTGGTGAAGTTGGGATACACAATCCTAGTCTGTTTACATGTGACCTTAGAGATCTGGATTACTACTCAGAAGATTTACATGTTTTTTCCCAAGCGCATGAATGGGTCATGTAGACTTTTCTGGCTGAAGATACCTCGCCTGACATTAGTATTCTCTTTAGCAGAAAAGTTGGTTTTTAGAAGGTGCCCTTGGTTCAGCTCTGAGTACATTTTAAGGTGGAGAAATTGTTACTCGTTCATGCTGTAACCTAGGAGTAGTAATTCATTGGGTTTACAGCTGTTCCTGACAAGCAAGACCTTCCTGAAGTCACGGTGGGTCAGATGGAAAGCTTTGGTTCTGGAGGGCAGTTTTCTGCTCAACCTTTCTTCCTTGTGTCAAAAAGCTGAGATGTAGCCATTTTTAAAGCTGATGAACGTTATCTAAACAGGATGTACAGTGATTTGGTCTGCAGTTTTCAGAGAGCCACGCAGGAAAGAAAAGACCACAGAAAGAATATTTTTGGGTCTGGCATGAGCATAGAAACGTGATGGAACAGAGATAATGTGAGCAACCTCCCATGGCTGTGCCACACTGCTTACTTTGTCCATCGAAGAAAGCACAGGAACAGGTATTCTGTCTGAAAACAAAGACTGCATTATGTGTTTTGTTGTTGCTTCACTAGAGCAATTGTGTGTTCTAGCATTTTCTAATGAAGTCATAATGAATCAATGACCTGAATTGTAAAGTACAGACTGATAAAGCCCCAAACAAATGCACAAAAAAGAGAAAGGGGAAAAAAAAAATCCCCAACACTTGACAGACTGGATATTTGCACCAGACAGGATGCAGTTAGCAGGTGTAATCTCACTGTGACGGTGGAGACAGAACTGTGTGACATTTAAGCTATTTCTACACTTAGTTCACAAATATTTTAAGCATGTTTAGGGGATGGAGGGGTTGCATCATTTGCGTGGTGACAACTGAAAGTGTTGTCATCAATGCTTGCCAAGAGAACCCAAGAAACGCTCGACTGGGCAAACTGTTGTATCCGTCCAGTCCAGTGCGCACCTCGCAATCTCATTACATTTGCCTCGGAGGTGGCTAACTGATCGCACTGAAGCCTCCCCAATGTTATCATTGTATTGACAATGGCATTACAGAGCCTTGACAGTAACGTATTTCAAGTCGCTTTTACACAGCAGGCAGATAAAAACATGCACGAGGCAGTTTTAATAGCAAGATACAACGGCAAAGGTGTGTTTTTACTGTGACAAGATGGGGCAAGTTGAGCAGATGGTTTCATAGTTTTACCAAGACAGATCAGCTGACTAAGTCAAGGAACCTGAAGCGTGGGTTTGTGTGAGTAGGGTTAATAGTTAGGCCTCTTTGTTGTTTTAATTGTTTTCTGTGTTATTTGTTGCCCAGGTACACGACTAAGTTGGCAAACTGTAACTCATGACTGTCTGTGTATTCAAAGTTCCCTTTGAGCAGCTGGCTCTTAGAGTACACACATCAGGCTGGCTGGTAAACAGCATTCAAATGAACAAACTGCCTGCAGAGACAGAATAGGAATGCAAGACTAGCTGGCTGTTGAAATGCACTTGCCTGTTTATCCAGTTTAAAAATGAATGCAGTTTCCAGCATACTGAGCTTCACTGAAACTGTAAGACACAGAGGTAGCGGTGACTCTGTTAAAGGTCTTTGAATGTTTTTGTTCTTTACCTGTGTAAGCATCAGTTTGTAATATCGGACACAAAACAGAGACTATCAAGCCACATGTAAAAAAACAAACAAAAAGCATTTAGTAGAGTAGAAACTATGATGACAGCCGTTGATATGAAAAGCTAAGAGCGGTCGATCTGGCCTTTACTGGGAAATTAAAATAACAGTTTTGCAGTTTAACAAGAAAGTTGAGGACAATGCTGCCCTGATGGGTAGCTGAAAATGAACCTGCGAGGACACGTACAGGAGAAGCCAGAATACTTGATGACTTTCAGGCTACTGTTAAATCCGAATAAATGAAAGCAGATCGATTAATAAGTCAGTCAACTTTTAGTCCAGTGAAAATTGGTTCTTGTTTTTGATCACTGTGAATCTGTCACAGTAGCATGGTTCATATGTTTTTTTTACTGTACATAATCAGCAGATTGAGTGACAATGTGAAAATAGGCACTAGTTTTTGGCCTCTGTAACCTTTTGGAGATCTGGTGTGCATTCGTTCAGAAAATACAGACACGGTGACTGTGGTGATGGAAGGAAGAAGCAATATCCGGTCTGAGACAGGAAGCTGCAGGGTTTATGACCCGAGTTAAGTGGTAAAGAAAGTTGTGCTCTGAGTATCCTGTGATCTACAGGAAGAACTGTCATAAAGGTAGTGCAGTTGTTGGCTGTCTGACATGCGGTTGAGACGGTTTTAACTCTCGCCTATGCTGCGATATATAATACTATAGCCTACTTTGCAGTGAATTAGACTCCACAACACATTTGACACTCATGTCTTTCACTTAAGCTTCTGTGCTTATAGGATTGTGCCTGGCAGTCAGTTTTGCTAAGTGTGTCAACATGTAATAGTTAAGTTAGTTTAATGCAGTCTGTTGTTTGTATGGACTAGACTAAAATAAACAAAGGTATTGTAAAGCAATTGTGTGATTATGTTTCCCAATTGCAGTCATTTTACCACAAAATCCCTTCAGACTGCTGCTTATGTTCTAACTAGCGCTGCTGAAGGTGAACCTGAGGATTCAAACGTCGGTTTGGACTGCATGAGAATGGTTAATGTTTTCTTGACTTGCCCTGTTTTGGTTTTTTGCGTTTCATACATGGGTGATTGTTTGGGGCGGAGCGTGAAAAAACCAACAGGAAGAACAGGTTTGTTGTCAGGGTTTCAGTTAATGCAGGACTCTGTCACAGTTAAAATAAAAGGTGGTAACAACACTGGTACCGGCTTTGCATTGCTCCCTTTTAACTCTGATTGTCTTTATTGTTAAAAGGATTTCCATGAAGCTGTATCTGTTTTGTCCTTAGCTGTTCTGAATCCTTGACATTGAACCTGTATGTCCTTCCCGCGTCGATTGTTGTGTCATAAAAGTTACACAGGAGGAAGTCGGATAGAGAAAAACACACGCTATAATTGAGTTTAAAAAATGTTTTTTTCCAAACGTGTTAAACTTTCAGTTAGTTTCCTGGTTGGAAACATGACAAATCTCCAGGTGTCCACTTGTAATATAGGAACTGGCTTGGCAGAAAAAAAAATTCACCCACACAAATGTGTTTTTTAGTGAAAGTGAAAAGAAGGGATTTAGGATGCAAAAGATCAGACATATATTGGACATCAGCTTTGTTTGTGTGTTGAAAAGACAGATTAAGAGGTGTTTAAATGTCCTTAAGAGCTTGGAATAACATGTGCATTTTGCAACAGGGTGGAGTTTGACTTTTGGACTCGTGGGTTTTATTTATTGTGCACGGATTATTACAGTGTGATCTGTATCTGGATTTGGTCTGTAGATAATGAGCAACACATTTACACCTCACTGACAGTAACTCAGATCAGATCTGCTGCTGATTTGGCAGCTCAATAACATTATCATTGTATTTGGTGCTGCCTATGGTTACAGCTTTTTATATTGCTTATCCACATAGATAGCATCTGTAGTCTTTATGCAGTTTAAAGGTGGTGGTGTTTAACTTTGAGGAAGTGGCACAATTTATTAAGTATTAGTCAGGAATCATTAAAGCTGGTAATGTGCTGGACAGGTAAGTTTAACTTGGTAATCATAAGCTGCAGGCATTGCAAACAAAGGGGAACAACTGTCTAGTTTCCTCTAAACTGCAAAGACAAATTTTTCCCATAGCCTGCAGGGTTTCTCTTCAAATAAGAGAATTGTTATCCTAAATGTTTTGTTAATGAAATGAGTAGCCAAAAAGTTTGTACTAAGCAGCTGCAGTAAGAATTCATGTAGTTTTCAGTGGATTACAATTGTGAGGCATTTTTACATTGAAGTTCAAATACAGCGAACCTAATGTGTTTGGAACAAACCGGACATGCAGCTCAAAAGAGAAGAAGTGGTTGGTTGATTTAAATGATATGTACAAAGTGGATGAAACCCTCCTGGCCTCTTGGCACACCTTTAACTCACAAAGCCCAGGGGGGAAGATCAAGAGTTATTTAGTTCATGCCAAAACATTAAGAGACCCCCCCACACACACACATTCAAGGCTCTGCCTGTTCTTGTTATGGCTGTCAAGTATGTGCCTGTGATAATTGATTTTTGCATTGTAAAGAAGTGTGCTGGCTGGATCTTTCTTTCTTTTTTGACCTCATGTCTAATATCATAGTCTGAAGGACACAAAAAAGATCGGAGGGGCCTGTGGTGAACGTAGCCTGTCGGTATTTTCTATTTTGCTTTAACTGTTTTAAGGTAATCAGTGTTTTAATAGTTGTTTATTTTATTTCTTTTGTTAATTCATATTGTGTTTGGAGTTTTTATTTCCATTCAGTTTAGGACCAGCTAATTCATTACTTTCAGTATTTGTTTTAGTCTTTTGAATTATTTATGTGAATGGATGGTATTTGTTAGGGGTGAGTTGATATTACAGTGCAAACAGGCTTACAGTCACACAGACATCCCAAGTTTCAATAAACGTCTGTACCAAAGCAGACCTGCACCAGAAAGCAAAGTTAACAAACCCGGAGTCTGATCCTGAACTTCTGAGCTCGGACTCTGCTTTTAGTATGATCACCCTGAGTTAAACAGCGCGGGGGAAATTTTTAAAATGGAGCTCAAAGATTGACTGTTTGCAGGTAAATAAACATCAGAGCCTCCATTTTACTCCTGTGAAACTGTAAATGTGACTGTATGTCAGTGGGGACCACAATGTTTATCTTTAAAATACAAGAAAAAGAGTTATATAATTTATTTCACCTCCGGTTTTTTGGTGCAGCTCCCGTTTTGCTGCTAATTTCACCTAATGACAGCTAGCAACCACTCGCCAACCCGCTGGGGATTACACATTTTTCCTTAGTGACCGGACTTTGCCAAGGGTAGGCTGACTGGTCTCTAGGCTTGCGTGACCAGGATTGCGTTACATCATCTTCAACAAAATTCCTACTATGACAGGAATTTATCCAACATGGTGACAGGTCACAGCATGAAAAATGGCTCCTTATCAGTGTTTACGTGTCTGAAGTTTCATATAGGTTTGTATTATCTACACAGCGAATAACACATAGTAATGGATAGTAGAAGGTTCAGCACAGAGGAAATGGCTCACAGCCTGACCGCTGCCTTACTGTACGCAAGCACAGCGTTTGAAAGCGCAACCTATAGATTTTGTGCCAACCTTATAATAAATCTACAATGCCCAGTGATCTCCATCACTGTCCTGTCCTAGAAAACTAACATCTAACTGGGATTTCAGTGTTTGCAAAGATGTACATTTCTTAATTAAGTAGTTAATGCACTCTGATATGAGTTTACAAATCGATTGTATGAATGTGTTTGTACACCACTTTGCATTTAATCTTTAGTTATTATTAATCTCTGGCTCTCTGCAGTGTCTTCTGTGCTGTCTTCCTCTCCTCATCCCCAGCCGATCATGGCAGGTGGCTGCCCCTCCCTGAGCCTAAGTGGTTGGTTGATTGCTGGGGTTTTCTCTGTATTATTGTAGCATGTTTACCATACACTATTAAGCACATTGAGGGGACTATTGTTGTGATTTGGCACTATATAAATAAAACCTAACTGAACCGAATTGAATGAGGAAATAAAAACAGTGGGTCAGACAAATGCATCGGGAGGAGTTCAAAAGAGTTGTAGTTTAAGTTAATACTCTTTCTGGAAAGTCTACAGTTCTCTTGCCAAAACTCAAAGTTTAAGCTAAACCTGCTCTCTGGAGCAGACCTCAGGCAGGTTGTGTTGACAAATGTGACTAAAGTCACTAAAACATAGGCTTTTAAATTATTTTCATTTTAATTTGATTCAGTTTTGTTACTTTTTCTGTGTCAGGGAATGTTTCTACTATGTAACAAATTTCTAACAATGAAACAATTATTTTTCATTAAGTTGGAATAAAATAATAGTATAAATAATTTTTTTTTACAGTAGCAAGTTGATGGAAGAGTCATAATGAGCAGCACATATTTTTCATTGTATTTGAGTTCTCCCTCTTTACAAGACTTTTTCTGAGTGGTTGCTAGTAGCCGTTTTGTTTTCGTTCAAGTTTCTTGTCATGTGTTGCTTACTTTTCAAACACCTCAGCTTAAGTAGACACATGACAAACAATAAGCAGACATTTTGATGTGTCATACTAGAGAAAACACAGATGTTAATACCATTAACCTCCTAAGACCTGAACTCTTTCATTGCATGAATTTTTATTTTTTCTTTGCTATTTGGGTTGATTGGGACCTAAAGAATGTAAAAACAAAGAATTACCAGTTTGTTTGTTTGTTTTTTAAACCTAATTTTTGTTTTTGAGAAAAATGAGATCCACATATGAGGACATTCATTTCAAATTTTGATTGAACAGTGGCAGTATAATGTTCTCGTAAGTGGATATCAGGCCCTTATAGAGAAAAATGAAGTATTTTGGTGTAGATGTCTACATATGTGGACACCAGGTCCTAGGAGGTTAACGTTGGCTCTATTCTGTGTCCCAGTAAGCCCCGACAGTGAACCACCATAACAACCCAAAGTTCTAGAAACCGCTAAATATGTTCAGCTTTCTTCATTTTATTATTTACAGCTGTGACACAACCCTGGCAAAGGTCTGTAAAGTTGTTTGTGATAGGAGAGCTGTATATTTATCATGACAGACTTAAGTCATCAAATATTTCAAGACACAGAAAACTACTTGATGTTAAGCGTGGGGGACAGGGATAGTGGCTTTTGTGTGAGTTTCTGCAGTACAAAATCAAACATGTGAAAGATCAGAATAACAGATTTTAAAGGATTTAACAATTGCGTTCTTGAAAATAAAACCTCCTTCAGTATTCAGTTTTTCCTTCCTACAGTTGCGTAGTTCGTCCTTATAGTGATCATCTGATTGTTGAGGTTTTCTCTCTATTGGGGTTGAGGTTTTCTCTTTATCTTACAGCAATTGAGGAATGAAGGCAACATTTGTTGTGATTTGGCACTATACAAATTGAACGGAAGTAAAAATGCATTTAGTCTCTTGTTGTGACATTGTGGCAAAAGTAGCCATCTTCCAAAAATAAAAAGCTCTCTGACTGTTTTTGTTTCTATTAATTTTGTAATCCAGTGTCGTACAGTTTAATCATCACTTATTATTCATCTCTGGCTCTCTTCCACAACATGTTTTTTGTTCTGTCCTCCTCCCCTCACCCCAACCGGTTACGGCAGATGGCCGCCCTTACCTGAAGGTGGTTCTGCTAGAGGTTTCTTCCTGTTAAAAGGGAGTTTTTCCTTCCCGCTGTCGCCAAAGTGCTTGGTCATAGGGGCCATATGATTTTGTTTTCTCTATTGTATTATTAAAGGGTCAACCTTACAATATAAAGCGCATTGACGCAACTGTTGATGTGATTTGGCACTGTATAAATAAATAGAACTGACATGAATTGAATTCATACAAGAATGAATCTTTGACCAGGTTGTGTAATTTGAATGTTAAATATCTTGAAGCCTATTAATAAATCGATGTTTTCCTCCCTTCCATCTTTCAGCAATTTTTCCAGCTGGCGAAACTTAGAAAACTTGGCCTGAGTGACAATGAGATCCACACAATTCCATCTGAAATAGGCAACTTAATGCAGCTGGTAGAACTGGATGTCTCTCGAAATGGTAAGCAGAGTAAACACTGGTATATCACATGGCTAAACCACAAAATAACAACACAAGTAAACATGTTCAGAGACGTTTCATCTGTCACTGCTAGAACAGGTTTTTACACAGAAGAGCTCAGAAAAAGAATTGCACTCACATATTTAATTGCCATTACAAAAACTAATGCCACAAACAAATTTAAAGATTAATTGACTTATTCTTTTTGATATACTGGTGAGGTTCCTTCTGTAACAGAGCAAGCCTTTCTCAGCTGTAGCTGTAAAGACCTCTTAAGTTCAGAGACAGCTTAAACAGCTTTGTTCTACATAAAAACACTTATTATTTCACTTATGTACTTTTCTTTTTTTTTTTTAAGTTGGCACATTTTAAGACCCAATTGCAGTCAATGAGCAGTGTTATAATTAACATATTTTCTCTTGTTCAGATATTTTGGGCATTCCAGAGAGCATTTCAAAATGCAAAGCTCTCCAAGTGGCTGATTTCAGTGGAAATCCATTAACAAAGTAAGAATTTGACATACTTTAAAAAACTTTACCTGTGATTATTTTTAATACTTTTACAACAGTCTGCATTCAAGGCTTTTCAAATGGTACATTTCATATGTGTTTATTTTTATATGAAATATTTTATATATATATATATATATATATATATATATATATATATAAAAATTTCATTTTCTGCATTGTGTGGTGTTAACCTCTCTGCTGTTAGTAACATTAGTAATATTTATATACCTGGCAGATTGCATATTTCCCATACTCTGCTTTTCCATGTGTGGGTGAGATCATGTCTAATTTGCACCTCAGCAGGGGCACAAAGCCACACAAGTTTAGGAAGTAATAGTGACGCTTTGGTGTTCAATACTGTTAAAGTACACGCACACACACACACGCACACACACACACACACACACACACACACACACACACACACACACACACACACACAGAACACTACTTTCCAGAGTAGTAACCTAATTTCCCACTCTTCATTCTACATCAGCCCTATTTTAACAGGTTAATAGTAACACCCCAGGGATGACTGGACTGTGGACTGTGGCTTTACAGGAATGTGACATCATTTGGTTATCAGTCATAAATTCAATGGAGCAATAAAGCCCAAACTGGTGTGTGTATATTTTGGATATGCATACACATAATAACACCTAAGCTTAAGGTTGCATATGGTCTTTTGTTTAATATAAAAAGAGCCAATCTGAGGGCAGAGATGATAAGCAGCAAACACAGATAATGGCATCAGGGTCATCAATGCTAAACAATACTGTCTGAATGATTGAAATGTCTGGATCAAATTATACTGTTAATTCTCATGGATTCACTTTGTGTCTTGTTGTTTGTTCATCCAGGTTACCTGAAAGCTTCACGGAGCTGAGGAATTTAACCTGCCTTTCCATCAATGACATTTCATTGCAAGTGCTTCCAGAAAATATTGGAAAGTAAGTGATTTAGCACAAGTATGTAAAAGTTAAAGTATATAGATTTTATCATGAAATCTGAAGTGTGTCTAATGGTAACATACTCTGTTAAGGATGAACCTGAATCTTTCTAAGCCCACTGAGGGTTCGATGCACTGGTAGACTGATGTTTATCCAGTTTAAGGGAGACTAGTGTTTGATAATATCTCACCTGCCTCCCTTTGCATTTTCAAGTCACATACCTTGCTTTAGTCTTTGTGATCTTGCCAGAAAGGAATTTGATAATTACTGTAACAAAAGGCACATATTTCTGTTGTTTTAATGGCAACTTCAATTATGGGGTTTGTCAGTTACTCTGCTCAAACAAAGCACTTAGCATAAGCAACAACATTTTTACTTTAAAACACACAAAGCTCCAAAGTATTCCTTTAGGGTGCCACTTCTCTGCGTGATAACTTTGTCTAGTGGCAAATTGTCGAGGTTGGCCTCCTACACAGCTAATTAACACACAGTATGTTCCTTCTGGAAAGCATTTCAAAATCTGTGATGCTCCCAGGTCATTATTCTACCTCCCACTGTTCAAAGGTTACACAGTAAACACCATTAGAAACATAGAAGCAGGTTTCATTTTCAATATCTCCTTTTGCTGTCATTTCGCCTTCTTCAGAATCTCCTCCATCTCACCGTATCTCACAGGCGAACATACCAACCACATTACTCCTTACCAACTCATCAGTTAGCGTCTTTTGCCTTTGTTCATAAAAGGCAAAAATGCTTGTTTGGAGATGGCATATAATCCAGAGTAGTTAAAGGCATGCCTGCCAACATTCTCAGTCCCGTGGGGTCCCCTTTTAAACATTGAGATCAGTTCTAATTGAATTTAATAACAAAGCTATTTGCTTTCAGGTCAGAGTGCCACAGGAGATATTTTAGTAGAGGTTTGGTATTTTAAGGTAAACTGAATTGGAGGCCTGACAGGGATAGGATTATTCCAGATGTGTGAAGCTGTTTGACTGTTTTTCTCAAGAACGGTTCTCTGCCAGGTTTTCATTTTGCATCTCGCTCTGGGTCTCAAAAAAAAAAAAAAACAGACAAGAAAAAAACTTTCCAAATTCCAGGTGGCGCTGTGGTGTCTTCATGCAATTAGTTATTCCTTTAAGATAAAGAAGATGAATGCTCATATGGTGATGGTCTTGGGTCAAAGCCTGCTAGGAGTAACTCTTAAAGCTCCTTTGTGAACTGAGCGGCTTCTGTCATATTCCAGGTCTGCTTATAACACACAATGCCTATGCAGCAACCCAGAAGCTTTTCAAGTGATCAACAAACCGAGTCTTTGTCAATACAGTTCATATTGAGGTGTCAAACTTGTTTTTGAGGGTATAGGGGAGGCAATCAGATGTCATCTTTATGGGAAAAAAGTTAAGAATTGTGATTGCACAAACTCTTAGGATTGCCTCTCCCCCCTCTTTCTGCCTCATGGTACGGCATGTTCCGCACATATGTCCAATATTTTATCTCGCTTAACACAATGGCTTAAGGCCTGCTCTCTGTCAAAAGGAGAAGGTAATGAAAACCATAGCGCAGCTGGAACAGGATGCCTTGGTTTTTTAGAAGTAGATAAGATAAATGTCCAAGGGGTTACACGGCAGCAGCGGTTTATCTTGTGAGATGGGAGTGTTTGCTGATGTGAAATGGCACGCACAGAAATCAGAGAGTTGAGCAGTAAGGTGGCGTGTTTTAAATCGAATCTCAGACACAGTGTGCTGGAATTGGGAAGATTTTCTTTTGTCTTTTTAATATCTGGTTTTAGTGATCTGCTGCGGTGGAAGCAAGGTGAATGAAAACTAGCAGCAGTATTGGAGCTTTGCATAAATTAATTTATTTGCTGCTGTGTCTGTAGTTTTCCACAGTGAAATTGCTAACGTGCAAGGAATGCCGGCTTGGCGTTTCAGTCAAGGGTGTGCTGTAAAAGGCGTCGTCTTCTTGGTCCATCACTAATAACACACAAAGTCTAACCTATTTAGAGTTACTTCTCGTAAACAACATAGACTTTGTACTGTTCTAGACGGCTACTGTTATAAAATCCTGTATCAGCTAGGTGCATGTATAGCACAAAGGCATACATGAATGGCCAGATGACAACCCTGTCCTTTGGTCTGCGATGTCTCTGTTTTTTTGCTCTTCATTTAAAGTATGCAGACGTTGTTTATCCTGCTGCAATTTTACAGCCTCGATAAGATGGACACACCTCCAAACTACTTCCTGTTTTCAGATGTCTGATTGCAAAAAGACTGTCTGTGGCCATTTTTAACTGTCATTTAAACTCATTGTTTTAAAAACACTCAGAGTAACATGTAATCATCTTTCTTTTTTACCTGTCATTGCAGCCTCACCAATTTGGTATCACTAGAACTCAGAGAAAATGTATTGCAATTCCTACCAGAGTGAGTACTCATTGCTTTATGTGGATATGCATGCGTTCTTAAGCATTTTTCTATTTTTTTTTTTTTAACTTGTCTTGCACGTGTCATCCACAGGTCATTATCACAGCTTCATAAACTTGAAGAACTCGACCTAGGCAACAATGAACTCTACTCTTTGGTGAGGTTTTTTTGTTTTAACCCAGAAGAATGCCAAAAACACAACTTTTCTCTTTGCCTCGTTCTTGTCATGTCCGAGCAGATTAGCATCCCTCGAGAACAGCTTTCACCTCTTATCGTGCAGATGGGAGGATGGCCATCTGTTTTCAGCTTTGGTTTTAAGTTGTAATCTTATGTGAGAGGTTTAACTCCGATGGTGAATGAGGTACTGGCAGATCATGCAAGGATGAGCTGCCAAGAATTGTCTAATGGAGATTGTGTTTAGAAATTTGAATGGGCTCTTTGCTATTTTGCCAAAAAGCAGCATAACAGGTGCAGTCATATTAAAGCAAGCAGCATTGTATCGGAGGGAAACTCATGTTCAGTTTAAAGCAAATAACTGAGATGGCTTTTTCTGCTTTGTCCCTTTTTTGTCTCTTTCTCTTTTATATTTTCCTGGCTCTTATGGTTCCTGCATTTCTTCCTCCCACGCAGCCTAAGTCAATAGGCCACCTTGTCAGTTTGAAGGACTTGTGGCTGGATGGAAACCACTTGACAGAAATACCTGCAGTAAGCTAATCATGCATTTCATGTCTATGTTTTACAGTCTGTTCCAGTCTTACTGCTAATCATAAAACCACTGTCATTTGCATACTGTTACATATATAAAGTTTAGAAAAAGACTGTCTCTGTTCCTACTCCTTGATCAGGTTTGCCGTTGTATTATTTTAACATACACAAGTTTTTGCTGTGAATCTTAGGAACTGGGCAACATCAAAAGCCTGCTGTGTCTGGATGTATCAGAAAACAAACTGGAGAAACTTCCAGAGGAGATGGGAGGCCTGGTGTCACTCACTGACCTGCTAGTATCTCAGAACAACATTGATTCTCTACCAGAAAGCATTGGTATGCATATGAATTTGTCAGCATGATTGTAATAAATCTGAAACATAATATGTGGTTCACAAATGTTCTTGGGTCTCTTATGTTTTTAAATGTATAATAATAAAACACAATTAGCCATGACTTATGATCCACCAGAGGTGTGTTAAAGCGAGCAGAGAAATCATCTTTGCCTGTCGTCGTATTCTTGGTGTGTTTGAGATGTTTCTGACCTTAAACCTTTTGGGCAGTAGGTGTGTCACCAACAGCCAATAACAACTGTAGGTCTAACTCTAACCCTGTCTGTTTGACAAAGGTGGGGCTGAGCTACACACACACGCAGAGCAGGATGAAGGGTGACTTTTGTCCGCATTTATACCAGTTGCCTTAGAGCAGCGGTCCCCAATCTCCGGGCTGGTCCTTGAGTCGTTTGGAACCAGGCCGCGAGAGTTGAGGCTCAGATGTGAAATTTATGGTTATCAGGATTTTTATTGTTAACTCTGTTTCCCTGGGTCTTTTCCCACGTTGTAGTTGTGTGTCTTATTTTGAAAGAAATATTTACACGTTACCATAGCGACCAGAGAGAATTAAGGGGAAGAGAGGAAGATGTTACTCTCAATGTTGTTGGCGCATTTCAGGAGGACGCTGCTAATAAAGTTACACAATTACACAGTACATTCGCCTTTATTATTATATTTACCAAAAATACCACAGTTTTTGTCTTGGTCGTATTATTTTATTTTGTTGTATTTATCCGCGACACCTTAAAGGCCACTCCGTGAAAATATTGTCTGACATTAAACCGGTCCGTGGTGCAAAAAAGGTTGGGGACTGCTGGATTAGAACATGACTATCATGAAGATACAGATAAATATGCAAACACCAAGATTGATGTTGATATAAATGCCTCAGTTGACTGACTGCCTTTCAATGCTTACAGGGTTTATATTGTTTAATGTATATCATGTTCAACATATGTATATATTTTCTCTCTCTGTAGGAAAACTACGAAAACTTTCTATACTGAAAGTTGATCAGAATCAACTGGCGTATCTTCCAGAGAGCATTGGCAACTGTGAAAGTCTTACTGAACTTGTGCTCACAGAGAACCAGCTACAGGTTTGTTTGGGGTCTTTTTCAGCTTCATGCATCCTCTTTAAAAACAGATTAATGAGCTCATGGTCTAATGGAAAAATGGCTACAGCCAAGGTTATTGTACAAATGTTTAAACTAAGTATTTACCAATAAATATACACTTAGTGGTCACTTCATTACGTACACCTTGCTAGTACCAGAACTGTCTTAATTCTTCATGGTATAGATTCAACAAGGTACTGGAAACATGTGCCATTGAGATTTTGGTCCATATTGACATGGTGGCATCACACAGTTGCTGCTGAATTTTCAGCTGCACGTCCATAATGAGACTCTCCCGTTCCACCACATCCTAAAGATGCTGTATTGGATTAAGATGTGGAGACTGCGAAAGTCATTTGTCATCAGCCTGAATAAGGCAGGGTGGACTTGTGCTTGTGCTGACAGCCTTAGTTTGCTGTTCTTAGCTGTATGGAGCGGCACCTGGTGTGGTCTTCTGCCGCTGTAGCTCATCTGCTTTGAGGTTCAACCTCAGATGCACTTCTGTATACCTTGTAACGAGTGGTTATTTGAGTTTGTGTTGCCTTCTTAACAGCTTGAAGCAGTCTGACCATTCTCTGTAATCCATAGACATTGGTATGTGGGAAATTCCCAATGGATCTGCAGTTTCTGAAATACAGCCATGCCACCTTCAAAATCACTAAAATGATCTTTCTTCCTTATTCTGATTATTATGCCTGAATGCATAAACCAGATTTAAGATATTTTTTTCTTTGGAGACATGAAGGAGATGGACAAACTGATTACAGTTAGGCTTCTCAGGATGCACACCCTGCACACAGTGGAAGCAACCAGTGAAACAGAAAGTATTGTACACATCATCACCACTGATAAGTCGGCCTGTTTTTATGTTGTTGTTTTGTGTGTAAATGACATGACAACGTGGGCAACACAGTGCATGAAAGCACTACATGGATAATTTGACTTTATTGTCCTTGTTTTATGGATAAATTGATAAGTTGCTTAGTATTGAGAGAAATAAATATTTCTATTTAATGTAAAACCGAGCAGACGCTGATGTTTCCTCTAATTTTTGTTTTGGTTTATAATTACAGAGCTTGCCGAGGAGTATTGGAAAGTTAAAGCGACTGTTTCACCTGAACTGTGACAGAAACCAGCTACTGTCGTTACCCAAGGAGGTAAGCTTCTTTTATGCCACCTGACAATGCTGGCGTTTTAAGAGCAAGCTGGCAAACTGCTTATTCAAGTTTATAGCCGCACTGAAGCACTTCCTTTCTTTGCTGGTAAGTGACACAGATATGGATCTCTTGGGCCTTTGCTGTTACTGGTTTTGTCACTTGTTTGCACAGGTTAGAGTGGAAATTGAAACCGAATCTGTTTTGTACACAATGATGTAATGTGGTTAAGCCAGACTGCCATTATTGTAATATGATGCTTTTCTGCAACTGTTATGAGGGAGTTAAAGCTCAAACCGAGGTTCATTCACATTTGACTGGACAATGCTCTTGCTTGTGGTGCTCTCTCATTTCATTTTTACTGCTCGGCCCCCCGGTTTGTTCAGCTTCAGCTCTGTCTCAGTGTGTCCTTTGTGTTTGCATGCGACATTCTTCTCTAACCTCTTGTCTGCGTAAGTGAAGGCTCGCTTGGTTTAAAGCTTCATCTGAAAGGCTTCTTGAAATGTTGGACAATGCCCCTGTGTCTAAATGATGCAAAGCCTGCAGTGTTTGGGGAAAAATAACAGTAGGCACACTTGGCCTAGATAATGAATCCATGGTATCACTGTTTTGCATTGCATGACATGTCTAACAGGGACAGTGTTACTGTGGCGTGTGTATTGATTTGAGCTTTGCTCAGCTACTTGATCACTGGCTAGGGCTGGACAATTAATCAGATTTTATTTTCAATTAGGATGTTGGCTTCAGTCGAATATAAACACAAGGTGATCGATAATTATTGTGTCACGTTGTGTTTCGTCGTCATGTTCTTGTTTTGCACCGGATTGTGTGTGTGTGTGTGAATAGCTCCACCATTGGCCCAGTTGTATTAACTTTATTGACTCTATTAATTGATTATTAGGTGCACAACCCTTTCTCCTGGATCTGCTTGGATGGAAACCAGCACATTTGGTTGTTTTTGCTTATTCTTGCTCACACATACGCAAGTAGCTCAGTAAATTTGAAAGTTTCTTACTCTTCTTGCGTGTAATTGCTTTTAGCACCTTTAGCCATTTACTTTACCCTGCATCTTTTAGCCCGATTGGTTCTAACCTGTACTGGTTAGTCTGTGCTGATAAATATATTGTAGCTGGAGTTCAGCCGGCACATTGTTTTCTCTGGCTACCAGGCCTAATTGTTCCTAATTTTAGGCCACTCTGCCACATCTTATTGACATGTAATTGTTCTTCCATCAAGATCACTAAACTGGGGACAAAGTTTCCAAATGCTGGCAAAAGATCTATCGTGCTTTTTATTACTGTGGCATTGTTGAAAAACATCAGATGTGCATTTAGACTGGATTCATAAAGCTATTAAGACAAACTTGTATTGGCAGTCTTGTGTGCGTGTGTTTACTTATGATTAACCATTTTAACTTTGAAGTGCCGGCAGCCTAATCACGTTGTTGTTGTGTCTCCTGTTATTAAGATTGGCGGCTGCAGTAGTCTGAATGTCTTCTGCGTACGAGAGAACAGGCTGACGAGGATACCGTCAGAGCTGTCGCAAGCCACAGAGCTGCACGTGCTCGACGTGTCTGGGAACCGGTAGGTTCATTTATCTCGAGCTGGCAAAGTCAGATTGTTAGTTTATTCCATCTCGATTAAAAAAACAAAACAAAAACAAAAAACATTTCATAATAAGTAGCAAAAACATGGTTTGTGTTTCATTTTTATGATGCTGTTTTATAATTAAATACTTGGTTTCGGCCTGCTAATCCCTGAAGATCATCCTGATATTTTGACCATGTTATTCAGTTAGTCAGAGGTTGTTTTGACCTTTATTTCCCTGCCTGTACCTGTATAGCTCCCAGCTTTGTCTAGAATGAAAGCTGCAGATATCTGCAGCTTGAGTCACACAAAGACACGTTCACCTCTGTGTCTGGAGAGTGTTTTCCCTCCTCCACATAAATAAAACAACTGCCATGTACCTCATCCAAATGTGACACCTTTACTAATTCACACTGTGCCCACAGCAGTGTGTATGTTTTGGAAATAATAACCAGGAGGTATCTTGGAGGTGGGGAGGTTGTGTGGGCAGTGATTTATTTCCTGTTTGTTTTTCAGGCTCACCCACCTACCGCTTTCTCTGACGACGCTACAGCTGAAGGCCTTATGGCTGTCAGAAAACCAGTCGCAGCCGCTCCTCACCTTTCAGACTGATCAGGACCCTAAGTCAGGCGAGAAGGTGCTTACCTGCGTGCTGCTCCCTCAACAGCCAAGTGATGACAAAGGTAATGTTATTCATCGAGTATAAGCCTGAGATAATTATGGAGGTTTGAGTGTAGAGAAAAACATTTTTCTCACTGGTTGATTGAAATCACTCTGCTTCTTTGCATGTGAGAACTTTGTGTGAATAAACATAGAAGTGGATCAGCGTCTCCGTGCTCTTAAAGTGATGGGCTTCGTCCAGAGTGAAATAACTCTGTGCTCGCTCTGAGACATTTTTAGTAATGTTCATCGTTAAGTCTTGTACAGTCTCCTGCAGTTTTCGTGACATTATCACATGATCTGCTCGGAGGAGCACAGTGTGTTCTGCAGCCTCTGATCCCTTCCTGCAGTATCTGTCGATTATAAGGTCCTGTAAGGGATCACAGCGCCTATAACAGGTCAGGCCCTCTCTTGTCCCTTGAGGCCCTCTTTCAATATGTTTTTCAGAAATGTTGTGGATTGGACAGCTAAAGAGGCTTAAAAGCGCCTGGCTTGCTGCCATTAAAAGCTCACAAACTGGGTACAGACATGCTGCTGACGGCTGGCTCTATCGCTGCCTGATACAGCAGATTATTGTAATTTTTTCTTTTTTTTTGTCCTGTCATTGACAGATTTTCACACAGATTTGTAAATATTTGTGATATGCTTGCTGATCACTTTATTTTTCATGTTGTTTTCTGCCAGCAAAAATAATTAGCAAATTCATCCATCCGTTGATTTTGAGAAGTGCTGCATGTCTCCTGTCAGAGAAATGCAGCTATAAAGCTGGCGGAAGTGGGGAAAGTGAGGCTGAGGTTGGGGGCAGGGAAGATTGTGTTGCTGTAAGCCTGTGACTAAGCTCAGATTTGAAATGGTGATCTGACAGTTTCAGGCTCACTCATTAGCACTGGACAGCTTTTATTTCTTGTGTTTGCAGATTGCAAACATTGCAGAAGTAATCGTAGCCATACTGATTTTGATCTATTGACATGTTTGCTTTTAGCTTGTACTAACATTTTTATGTGAATTCCAGTAATATTAAATATGCTGTTTGTTTTAAAAACAACCCCAGGCTCTGATAATCTTGCTCGCTGCGGAGGTATGGAGAGCCTGGTGAATGACATTGCTAACGAAACATGGGACAACAACGCCGTGAACAGGACCAGCGTCATTCACTTCGTAGATGGAGATGATGTCGACGATGACGACGATCCGGTGAGTCCATAGGCTGCATATAAAAGATGGATGCAATCTTAGAACTCCCATTTTTAAAGCAAGATTTGAACATTTGAGCACAATTTAATTATTTAGCAAGCTTTACCAAGAAGCAAGCTTGGTTAGCTTAGTTTCCATAGATTTTAATGGGTATATGTCCTCATCTGTATTAAATATGCCATAAATAAGGTTATGGGGATTGCCTCAAGCGGCTTTTTCAGGAACTCTGATCGTTTTATATCCACAGCCTTGGGGTAGGACAGTCATGCTAAAGTGCTACAAATTACTGCAAATAATAATAATAATAATGTTTTTTGGGATATTATTTTGACAAATCATGAATGCAAGGCACGTGCATCGAGCATCACAGTCTGCTGTCATGTAAACATTGTTCTTCAGCTCTCTCCAAGGCAATTTAAGCAGATTTTAAAAAGCATCCCACTAATTAGATTCTGTTTCATCTACACAGGGAACACTACTTCGGCGGGCCACGCCTCACCCCGACCAGCTGAAAAGTATGAAGAGAGCAGCAGAGAACCTCCGCAACGACATGAATGCCGCCAAAGGGCTGGACTCCAACAAAAATGAGGTCAATAACGCTGCGGACAGCGTGACCACGTCTGTGTGACCTTTACTTCAGAAATGTCTTTTACCTCCTGTGTCTCGCCGTGTTGTCCTGCACAACCCAGTTACCCCTTTTCTCCTTTACCTACAAACCCTGGTGTGGCCTACCCCTCCTGTGATTAAACCCTAGGGCGCCTGTAACCTTACTCTATCTCCAGTCCTGTGTAAATCCCACTCAGTCTACCAGGGCTGCTGTGCCTTCAATTTTTAAAAAAATTATTGTCCACAGGAATTTTCTGCACAGAGAGACTCCTTTTAAAAGACATTTTAGAGATTTATTACTTTTTTAAATGGCTCATTTTAAGAATATAATTTAGGTAGTTGCACTATTATAAGTCTTTATCAATGTGGTCAAACCTTTTAAATGTATTATTATATATATGTTCTATATATTTTTTAAAACACTGGGTGAATACTTCTTTTTACCTTTTGGGCAAACAAACCAGGATTTTTTTTTTTTTTTGGACCTACTGATTAAGGATTATTGTACATACTCTTGTGAATATTGATACTTTTATACTTTTTGGCAGCTCAGATGTAAATAAAATGTATAGCAAATTTCTTAATCATTTGCAATTTCAAAACTTTTTTTCCCCTTTTGCAAACGTGGTACATTTGTCTTTCTTTGTTTTTCTTGGTTTAAATCAAAGCAATGAACAAAACACAGTCACTTATGTCTTATTCAACCAATATAACTGTGATCGGATGAGTGGATGGCCTTGGATCCTCATATTAATCTATGAAACATCTAGACCCATAATTTTGGAAATAAATAGATTAATTTAGTTTGGATTTAAGTACTGCACACTAAATTTGAATTACGCATCTGCAATGTAACTATGCAGAAGTAAAAATGCTATCTTATTATAATATGTGCTGTGCTTCACTGCTTTGCAATCTTTTTCAAATAGATGCCAAAAACAGATGTATTTTTCTTTGTCTTTAACAAAGAGTACTGTCAAGAATAATCATTGGAAGTTTGAGGTTTTTACCACAGTGTCTGCATTCTTTACAAATGTAGTTGATAAAGTTCCTTTTCAATACACTTTTCAGCTTTGCTCAAATCCTGTTCTTGAGATGGTACACGATCAGCTGTATCATTTTGTTTTTAAACTGAAAAAAGTGGACCAGGGAAATTGGTTCAAATGTTGGTTTTAATGTTTTTAGCTGTTTTCTGATCAAACTGCACAAAACAGATCTCAAATAGGTGGTGAGCCTGGGGATTTGGATGACTTTCTAACCACTGATCAATAAAATGAGTGCAACACTAAACGATATGTTTGTTTTTCCTTTAATTTCATTAGTCACCCTGTATAATTCAGATTACAATTTAATATTTTCTTCTTCTTTTTTTTTTTTTAATTGAAATACATTTGGTGGGATCTATCTCCCTGTCCGAAAATAATATATTTTCAAAGTAAGCTTAGAGTGGACCCGTCTCATTCTTGGCCCTTTCACGCTTGTTCTGTCTGTCCGGAAGTGCATGATATTTCTGTAATGCTTTGCAGGCATGACTTGTTTATCCTGCATGTGCTGCATGTTGTTTTGCTGCTGGCATGCTTCCACTTCAATGCATATATGTTTTAAAACGTTTAAGGGAATGCTGAATCATCATGTAACACAAAGTCAGGTAAACTTGGGGGGGATATCAGCCTGTCTAGTTTATACACTAGTCTAAGATTTATAAACTACTTTGAATCCATTTCATACTTTGGTTCAAATGAAAGTGACGTCAGATGACCTGGAGAGGCAACAAGAATATAACCCCCATTAGGTAATGTCTTTGTAGGTGGTGGCCACAGATCATTTCTCTCCTTATCCCCACTGGACCGATGTTTCTTCAGTTTTGCTTTCTGTGAATGCCCTCACCATGACGGATAGCGTGATATGGTACCTGCAGCCCAGTCATGGTGCACAGATAGACCAGCTCTTCCAGGATGGCATATACGTTGCAAGAAGGTTTAGTGTGTCTCCTGGCACAATCTCAACACCGTAGAAGAGGCAACAGAAGACAACCTATATACAAGAACACCTGGACAGGGGCCATGGAAGGGATCAACCCAGCAGCAAGACCGGTATCTACTCGTACAAGAAGAGGACAGCTTCACGGTCTCTTCACGTTGCACAGGTCCTTGTACAGTGACAAGGACACTAGGAAAAAAGCACATCTAGAGAAAAATCAGTCAGGAGGGTAAAGAGTGTCTCTGGTGTCCCTCAAGGGTCAGTGCTGGGACCATTTACGATTTATCTCCTCTGTCCAGAGACAGACTTTCATCATTTTGGTGTACAGTTTCATTTTTATATCGATGACTCTTTTTCTACAAAACCAAGAACCTCTCTTTCCTCCCCCTTTTCTTATCTCCATTACCTCAATCAGACCAAACTCAGTGACAATAAAATGCAAGTTTTTACAAAATTACGCCCTTTTATTGTCTCTATAGATGGATGTCAGGTCCACAGTGTCAAAAGTCTTGGAATCATCTTGGACAATACTCTCTCCTCTACTGCCCACATCAGTAATGCCTAATTTCACCTATGTAGCATTTCTAGACTACACCCTTTTCTCTCTGAACACAGCACACAAGTCCCCCCCCCCAAAACCTCTCCTTAATCCATTTCAAATGGTACAGAACTCAGCATGAGTCATCACCCTCATCGAGTCTATTACACCTATTCATATCCAGCTTCACTGACTCCCTATTCCTCAGTGTATCCAGTACAAGATTTCTCTTCTTACTTTTCTCCTCCTTTCCAAGGCACTTAGCACTCCTGTAACTTTTAGACCTCACTCCTCACATCCCTTCCAGCAGCTTCAGCTGCTCTTCTGATTGCTGCTCACTTCAGGCATCATGGGTGCCTGTAACTTTGCTGCACCTTTGCATCTGATTGCCACTTCACCTTTGTCAGCTAGACTCTATGACGTAATTCAAATCGAAACTCAAAAACAATAACTATTTTGTTTTATGTTTTAAGTTCATATTATTTGTGTCTTTAAGTGTCTTTCACGGTCGTTCATGTTTTAATATTTTGTTATAAGGTGACCTTGAGTGCTTTGAACAGCACCAAAAAAATGGATGTATAATTATTGTTATTAGGGGGAGAGCAATAGTCTGTGGACAGCACATATGGATCCGCCATGGCCTGCAAAACCATCCTCTTTTTCGAGGTGTTGTCCTGTTTTTGGCTCTTGAGTATAGCTGTTGTCACTTTCATTTGCACCAACAGAGGTGAAAGAGATTCACAATGGTTTGTTTCCTAATTAAATAGATTGACATCCCTGAAGTTTGACTGACTTCATGCTATATTGAGATGACAAAGTGTTGTCTTAATTTATTTTGAGCAGTGTATATACAGTATATATAGTGTTCTCCAGTCCACACCCAAACACAGTGAAACTGGAGCTACAGATCAAAGGGGCACACGTATGTATTGATCTGTTATCTTAGTTCGAGGCATCAAAAAGTAAGCTAGTACTCATGCACTTTTAAATTGGATCAAACATTTAAAGACAAGTGTACTAGCCTTGGTACTGAAAGAAGTTTAAATCTTTTTTTGTGAGTTATTAAAAAGCTTTCACTGACCTGTTTGTATTGATACATTTAGCACTGCCTCAAGTGACCTTCTACTGTTTTAAAGTATGGGCTCCATAAGTGAGACCAATGTGTTTAAAGCATGTCATCATTCTTTATTCCTTCTTTGCCTTGCTTCAGTCATACAGTCATGGGAAGGAAAAATTGTGGCAAAAATTAGAGAAAGAAAGATGAATTCAGCTTTTGTCTTTGTGGCTCTTCAGAGCTTTAAAACTATGTAAGGGGAAAGGTACTGCAGTAGGATACTGACTGTTTTGATGTACTGTGGTGCACAAAATCCTAATGGTCTCTCCTAGCAAGTATTAACATTGTCCCAGGACCAGAATGGCAACCACGTTGGTCCTTTGCTACAGACAACTGTACATTTGCATTCAAGGTTTACTTAACCCTGAGCCATCATTGTCATTAGATCGTTTCTACAAAACATCTCATTGACTTTCAAATTTTCAGCAGCAGGCACTGTCTTCTGACCAACTCCAGGAGTGTAGAAATCCTCATACTAACCAGCCCCTCAGGACCACTTCAAAAACCTGGGTCATCCCAGGCTTCAGCTGGGTGGCAAGCAGAGAGCGTCTACAGGAGGAATCTCAGGTGCTGCCACCCAGTGACAGTGTGTGCAGTCGCTTCACAGAGGAGGACGGAAAGGAAATGAAACAGCCCGAGGAGGTTTGTTGTCCAGCCTAGATATCTCAATCAGATGATATTGCTTAATTTGTTATCTCTTAAAGCTTCTCTGCTCCCCTTCTTCACCAATTAAAGATTTTACATCCTGTGCCAAGAAACTTTTGTAACTGGAGATTTCATTCTTCTAATAATCAGTGTCTTTCATAAGCCCAGTGAATAAAATTTAAATGTTGTCATCTATATATGTCACAGAAAGCCAGTAAAACCATGAAATTATTTCTTATCACCAGGCTGGTGCGGGCGAGCTGTCAGAGTGTGATGCCTTACCTCGTCTGTTTCGCCACCAGAGAGTTGAAACCCAAGAGTGCAGGAAATTTCAGCATCACAAAGCTCTTATTAAAGTGGGCTCTTTTCCCCATGGAGACCCCGTCCACAGCATGGACGGGGTCCCATCAATCACAGTGCATCAGAAATCTTCTGTGGTGACCGAGAAGTCCCTTCTTCAGGAATCATTCATCTCCCAAGTGCCATTAAGAGTAACTTCAGTCTTTCTTAAATGTCACATTGCATCTGCAGGATTACTGTAGTCACTGCAGAGAAGTGTGTTCATTCTGTTAAATTGTTACTAATTGATTTTAAATATACCAGGGAGTGTTGCTCCATCAGGCCTCAAATTACAGGATTTTAGCCTTTTAGCTCTAACAAAACTATTTCCTTTAGTTACAGATCAAAGTGTCTGGTCAGAGGGGTAGTTTGGGAATCAGCATAGCTGGTGGAAAGGGCTCACTGCCTTACAAAGATCACGATGAGGTGAGTGCTGGTGGAGAAGCGTCGGGTATTGCTCAATCTCTTGCAACACTACATTTATAGCGCATCGTTTGGCTGCCTGACTGAAGATGATGAGAAGCAGCTGCCGAGGTTCTCATGGATTTGCTGGTTTTAGTCAAACTCATATAGATCTGTGTGCAACTTGAAGAGATTACCCAGTCACAAAAGGCTTTTGTTACATACTTAAACAATAATTTCATCCAAGGTTATTGTGTCTGTTTCTTTTCAGGGCATTTTTATTTCCAGAGTAACTGCAGGGGGGCCATCTGAAAAGGCTGGAATCCATGTTGGAGACAGACTGCTGGAGGTATTTGTAATAATCATTAATAACTTCTGATTTAATCAATATGTGCAAAGGTCTTGAGCCACCTCTCATTTCTTTATATTTTGCTTCCAAGCAGCCTTTTTAAAAGTGGTCAAGCAATAATTCTCCAGGCTTTCTGAAGGTCTTTTCAAAGTTTTTCTTTCCCACATTTTCAGCCCTGTACCTGAACATTTTCAGTTGTCACACACACACACACACACACACACACACACACACACACACACACACACACACACACACACACACACACACACACACACTTCTTTAGTTGATTCTACAAAAAAATGTCCAAAATTATAGTATATAAGTATTTTGGCATATCTCTGTATGTTGTCTCACAGTCGTGTCCTTAAGAAATAGGAATAATCCAGCTAAGAAGATGGATCTGGTCCTTCAGTTGATCCATCCAAAGTTCACTGAAGCATATCAGTGAATGGATGGCTGTGAAAAAGCCATTCCTAAGGAACATTCGGCTCCTTCAAACGCTTGGAGAACTATTCCTGAAGACTACTTAAAGACATGAAGAGATAAGCTTGCCTAAGAAATTTCAGACTCCTTTGAAGATTAAAGGTACATGCCAAATATTTTGATTTAATTTTTACCTTTAATATGGCAGAGTACCGTATTTACAAGTTTCAGTAAATTGCTACACCTTTTTCTCATTTTCCTATAGCCAATTATAAAGAAAGCAGTGTTGGCTCAAGACATGTAAGGGTGCGGTATGTGCAAGTTTGTGAAATGTGAGTGAATTTAAATAACACACAGAGATAAAACTCAGGTACTTCCCATTGATGTTCCTCTTCTGACCAGTGGAGGGCATCATAAGACTAACAGAGGAGACAATCACTGCTGTGAGAAACAGAAAACCGCAATTAAGAAGTGAATATCTACCTTTAGACATGCTATTTCAGTACTTATGGTGTGTGTGTGTGTGTGTGTGTGTGTATGTGACTCCTCTGACTCATGCTCCTAGTTTCATTGCTCCTCAAAGTGTAATGTGACCATCACCCTCCCAGGTCAATGGCATCAGCATGCAGGGGGCGACCCACCACGAAGCGGTCAGCGCCCTCAGGAATGCTGGGAGTTGCATCAAGATGAAAGTGCTCAGAGAGAGGCTTCTACCTCGAGTGGTGCGTGACCTGGATGTGTCTCAGGATCCTCGGGACGTGGCTGGACGGCAGCTGTGCAGCCAGCACGGCGGAGGCCAGAGTAAACAGCTCAAGCTGCAGAGCGCAGAAGACTGTGTATCCAAGAAGATTGAGGCGGTTGTGTGCAATGGCAACGGCATTGTGGGTGGTTTACAAATATATATTATATAGCGTACAAAACGCACTTTTTCCCCACCTGCCATGTGTGGATTGAACCTTCAGGAAACAGCACTCCTTGAGTAATTCTTTTGCACCTCTTCCCAATTTGCTCTGTTTCTCTTGTTTCAGTCTGATTTGGAGAGTGATCTGAAAAGGACTGTGTCTGAGCTGGTGGCGGAGGCTTTAACAAAAAACGATTTCCTAGCAGGGGGGAAACAGACGATGACAGTAAGCAGATTTCTTATCCTTCCTTCTGAAATAAAGCCTATTGTTATTATTTTTCAGGGAAATCTTAGTGTCTTGAGACACATCAGGAAAAGCTGAAACTGCCCCACAAGTAAAAATATTGTATTAACAAAAACATCACAAGAAAAATAAATTTTTTTCAGTAATGTCTTAATGACAAATGACAAAATCTTTTGTGGAAAAACTAAATACATGACCGGCCTTAGACACTAGTTTTGTGCTCTTAGGAGAAATGGCTTTTTTGTCCTTATTTTTTATCATAAACACAGAGGTCACATTCTAGTAATGCATCTGGTCTCCATCCTGTTGAAAGCTTCATTTGATTTTAACTGTCACGCAGATGGACTTACATTATATTCAATCACTCTTTGATAAGAGGCAGCTTACTATGTGCAAGCTGCCCAGTCGCAGAAGCAGCCAAACAACCTCCCAAACCATCAAATTTCCACTGTTCTGAGCTTCCCAGTCGTTAGAACTTTTCTTATGAAAAGCTGTTTTTTTTTATCTGCTGAGAGCACGTCTGCTGCTACCGTGGCTGCTTAATTTGCCTGTTCTGGTCAGACATACTCATTAGTAAGCTAATATTTCTGCTCTGTTGCTCTTTTTGTACAGCAAAGGCTTCTTCCTTGTGTGCCTGCAACACATTTTCTTTAAATTGTAGCGCGATGGTTGCAAGACTTACCTGCAGATCTTGGAGGCTTCCTTTTGCAACTAGAGACTGTGTGTGTGAGCTGAATGTCTTAGGGCAAACTATCTTGGCAATATTAGCAGTCATTAAAAAACTGCATCCCTTGTTGATGATGTTTTTTCATTGTGTAAAGACTTTCAAACAAATTGACTTGCCAGATGTCTGCACAACCATGAAGGCTTTGGGGAAAATGCTTAACATTTGGCATAATGTCACCAAACACTTCAACAGAAAGCAGAATGCAAGAATCGGAGAAACCATATTCCACCTGTCTCTCACTAAGGTAGTGCTGATATTGGACACCTAATTTGGAACTCCTGACTCTAATCTTAATGGATTTGAGGATGTGCACTTAAATAAACCTTTGATTGGATTTTTTTCAGTTGGCTTTTGCTCAAAATTATTGCTTCGTGTTTATGAGAGCCAAGAATAAATTTTTAGTGTACTTTCTCAATTAAAAACAAGCAAACAAATAATAAGAAAATGGTTGCAGGGTGTAAATATTTTATGTCTTGGCCGTGAGTAAGTCTCAGTCAATTGATCAAGTAAAAAATGGGACATCATCATTTTTCCACCTGAGTTTAAAAGAATGTCCTGTCTTCTGGAGTAGTAGATACTACTATTCTTCTGAGACTTCAGCGTCTTCACATCATATCACCTGATAGCTTGCCTCTTTCCTTACTCCATCTTGTTTCCTTCTCTAATAATCATGTAATCATGTGGCAGATCCCCCGGATCATCCTCACTCATCCCTCTACCTCAGATGAAGATGTGGAGCTCTTGACACAAAGCCCCTGCAGAGAACTGCTACGTGACTTTGAGTGTGACAGTGCTTTCTGTCTGCCCTGACCACAGATTGGTGCTGCAGAGATGCAGGACACAGACTGTTACTCTCCAGCTATTTGCTTTATTTCAGTACTGAAGCTTCACTGATGTTACTGTGTAGTCTAGGTTTGAAACAGACTGTTGGATTGTGGTTTTTACTGTCACTGCAAAGCTTGTTTGCCTGTCAGTTTCAACTGCTGCTGATAGTGTTTAATATTTTTAAAGCTTTAAATGCTTATTAGAAATGTTTGTTTTTTCGTGCAAAGCTGAATTAAGACGACTGTACAGCTCTGCAAAGTCCACATAAAATACAGGTTGGAATGTCAAATGTGATCACTTAAACAGCGAATGATTGCTGGATACCTCTGCTTCACACCACGGAGTGTAAGTAATGGACGGAGAGGCACACAGTGTCTCCGCCCATGACAGTGTGAAGCCCTTAAACCTTTTATAGCCCACGTTGTGATAAATTGCTACATGGATGAACAGAGTGCACAGCAGGGAGTCTGAATCCCACAGAGACCTGAGACTGACTGAACTCCGCTTCTCATCTTCACACACCTGCTGTATGAGCAAAACGCACACTTGTGAGATTATACGCAGAGCTGAGGGAGAGAACGGACACATCGCAGGAGGAATCTGCAATCTCGCTTCCACAGCCCTACAATGTTCGGACCGTAAATGCATAATTACATCGTGTTACTTTCTCAATAAAAAGCAGCAATATCAATATTCCAAGAGGCTTTTATCTGAGTCGCAGGAGGCGTGTTTACTTGTGCAAATGTAAGATTGCACAATGCTTCTGTTTCTGTTTTCACTCTTCCTTTGCTCACAAAAAATTGTCTGCTTCTTTAACATATGGTAGTGATGACTCCTGGGTGATATTCCTTTAGGGATACAACCTGTTTGGAAAGCACACCCAGTGTGCGAAATTCAATTCAGAGTCTATTGAAACTGTCTCAAGAGGCGTTTGTTTAAATTCGCAGAAGGAGATGAGGAGGATGAACATGGATTTGGAGGACTAGATAATAAACTGTGAATCTGGGACGATTGTCACAGTGCATATGTTTTCATAAGTGCCTTTACTGTAGGAAACAAATTCCTTTGACAATGTCAGATTTACTGCAGTGATTTTTAGTCTTCAGATAATGAAAAACTTTAGGTTTACGTGATTCAGGATAGCTTTGAACCTTGGAGAGTTATTTCTTATTTTAGCCTTATGTATACCGTATATATATATATATATATATATAGGTATATTATATACTTATTGCTTTCATAACAGGCACATAATATACACTCTCAGAAATAGGGGTACCAAAGTGTACCAAAAAGGGTACAAATGCTTGTCGCTGGGGGTGTTCCTTTTTGAAGGACATTTCTGTACCCTTTAGGCTTGGTACATTTTTGTACCTTATAAAGTTGTACCATCTGAAGTACAATCATGTACTTTCCTAAGACATAAATGTACCTTCAAACTATAGTACAGAAATGTTCCCTTGAAAAGGGTACAATAGGGTACCTATGAGGGTACCCCCCCAGCGACAACCTATTTCGTACCTAAAGAGACAAAAATGTACCCCCAATAGTCCAAAATATTTGGTTATTTAACCATTTATTTTCGATAATAGAATCACATCAAAGCATTTAAACAACCACAGGAATACATCCTTGATTACATTCATACATTGCCATAGGACATGTTAAGAAAAATACATTCATTTAAAAAAAAGTAAACAATCACATAAAGACATTAAACACCTGAACACAATGTTTTGACGGATCACAGAGATGTCATGTATTTAAAA
Organism: Mchenga conophoros; assembly: GCF_057382185.1. Taxonomy (NCBI): domain Eukaryota; kingdom Metazoa; phylum Chordata; class Actinopteri; order Cichliformes; family Cichlidae; genus Mchenga; species Mchenga conophoros. Next base: position 19,268,226 of record NC_140538.1, read on the forward strand.
AACTGTCCACACAAATGTTTTGCTCTACTTCATCAAGCCAGAATATATATATGTCATATATATAGACAAAGTGGAAAATGTTCTTGCAATCACGTCACACAGAATACCTCAAGGACACAAACAGTCTATCATCAACTAAATAGGTGTCTAGAGCTTGAAAATCTAATTCATTTCCTGGATTGAACAGGATCCAGTCATTGTCAACTGCCACTTGGTAAGCATGGAAATGACATTCATAAGTGCGAGGAAGTAACAGTTTCCCACACAATACCCAACAAGTATCAACATTCAAAATATACTTGATTTTAAAGAATATAGGTATGGCTTCAGTGTGTACATGGCCAACTACAAAAACATCCTCAAGTTCATATTTGACACTGCTGACAGATATAGCAGACACACGCTGAAGCACTTTATCCTGAAAATGCACATCTGTAAAACTTTTGTTCATTTCCAGAGCATTCTGTAAGTCACCTGGCAGAGATGAAAATGGCACACTGACACTTGTGCTGAGTGAATGTTCAAAGTCAACAAGCAACCTACCTGAAGAAAACTCCCAGCACTGTTTCATTTGATGACGATTGCTAAGAGTTGCAGTGATGTTTACAAAGTTTTTGCATTTACTCGCTATATTTTTGAAATATTGATGCTTGCTTTCATATCTCATACACCATAAAGGGCGAAGAGGACCATACATCAAAATCAGCCTTGGGTAGTGAATAAGGTAGTGACACTTGGGTGTTAAAACATTTCTAAAGACTTTTGTAGTCATTTCAAGAAATTCTTGAATAAGCAGGTTTAAATGAGCAAGCTCATCTTTTCTCACATTTGTAGCCATTACACGATCTACGATTTCTGAACATAATAAGAACACATGCCAATATGGAGTGCCAGGTGGAACATGGGGAGCCATTAAAAAAGGCAAGAGCCTGAAAAGGCACCATTTTTGACTGGCTGATCCAACTATGTTAGAATTTCGAAGCATCTTTTCCGTCAGTGGCACTGGTCTGTTCGGCTTGTCATTCCTCCCAAACTTCACATTTTTCAGCTCATCATTGATTTCATATATGGTGATGTGCTTTTCCCTGTGAGCTTTACAAATAACCAAGTTCATTACCAAAGGAATAACCCCCTCCAGCAAGTCGTGCATTACATCTGGGGGAAGAGACTGGGTCACATCAAAATAAGGCAGTGCATCAAATGTACAGTTACCATACACACCGTACAAAGCAGCACTCTCTGGGTTGTTTTCCACACAGTTTATGTGGTACTCATGTACTTTGGTTGTTCTAATAACAAAATGGTCCTCACAAAAGTGCTGTTGTATCTCCGAGTGCGAGGCCATACAAAATCGGCATATTCTGCCTGTATTGAAAGACATTGAGAAACGCCCAATCATATGAGCAGAAAGGTTGTCGCATGAAATGGTAGCAAGAGCAGCATGAACTGTGTGCTCTACTTCATCGACACAGATAGTGAAACCCTCTGTGGACAGCATCTTCAAGTCAGTTATCAAGGGCTGAAGTATAGTTTCAAGCCCACACTCTTTTAAATGTGAATGGCGAACCAGTAAGGCTAAATGAATGTGACTCAACTTTGAGCGATGTTTTCCACTTATGTTTCCTATAGTATAATAAAATGCACAGATTTTGTATTTATTTCGTTTTGCACCAAGTGGGTTCACAATTTCAAATTCATCTTCATAAAAATGAAGTCTTAGAGCTTGAGGATGGTCTTTGAAAAATGAGTGGTCTTTAAAATACATGCCATCTTTGTAATCAGTCAAAACATCATCATCTTGATTTCTGTGGTTATCCAGAACAATTTGTTCCCACACATCCTCCACCTGACAGTATTTGTTTAATACCTGTAGGATTGGAACATACGAATAACTACCAATTTTCACACCAGAATGGTCTCTTACTGTGTAACTGATAGGTTCTGTCATGTTCATTTTTGATTTGCAGTGCTCTTTTATCATAAATGGTGAACGAATTGAATCACATGCTTTCTGGAAAAAATCTGAAGTAGACAAAACCTGCTCAAGTTCTGGACAATCACTGAGGCGGAAACCATGTTTATCCAAATGATAACGAATAAACGAGTCGTAGTTTTCTTTAAAAAAAAAAACACAAAAGAAAACTAAGATCATCAACGATGTCTTGCTGAACAGAGTGTGGAAGGTTATTTTTTTCAGTACATTTGAGAATAAAGCTAAATAAATGATCTCCTAAATTATCAAGCAAACTGTCCATACTAGGTGGTGTGGGCTGCTGAACTGTGTGCGTCTCGTCTGAACTGTGTGCGTCTCGTCTGAACTGTGTGTGTGTGGATCTTCAACCTCTTTGTGTGCATGGTTTTCAAATCCATCTTCAACTACCTCAAGGCTATTCAAAACAGAGGGTTTGTGTTTGCGATACACATGGCGTCGAAAAGAGTGATACTTGGAAAAAGCTGCCTGGCAGTCATTTATTCCACAAGTGATGCTGAAATGAGGCTCATGTGCGTGTACTAACCCAACATGTATAATCAACTTCCTCAGAGTAAATGCCCTTTTTGAACATTTTGAACATTTGTGGAGTGGGGGCATATTTAATAGAGTTGGTTAAGTACCCTGGCGACACTTACTGGCAGGGGTTTGTCTCCCTGGTCTCCTATGTTGACAATGCAGTTCTGAAGAAAGACAAGTGTTTTCTTGAAGTATGCAGGGTAGGTCATGTTGAACATGAAGAAGGTGGAGAATGCTGAGATGTAGGCCTCATCCAGCGAGACCTTCTTCAGTGGCAAATCCTTGGTCATTTGAAGAACATTTTGAAGAACAGCAGTGAAGTTTTCGCTAAAGCGGCGACAGATGTTGTCTTGGCAGGGATGCATTAAATCAACCTCATAACACAACTGGAAATGAAAAGAGCAGAATAGACAAAAGAATGACATTTTACATTGAGGATTTAAATTTTTGACATGTTTAAAGACACAGACTGGAGATAAATGTAAAGTGCTTTAACCCGTGAACAAAAATTCTAAAGATAATGAACAGATCGATTAATCAGTTAGTACAGAAAATAATAATCAGATTTAGAGACAAAAAATCATTAGCTGTTTCCCCAATCATCTTAACAATTCTTACCCCTGCAGATGTCCCCAGGAATGGATATCTCTTTAATAGGTCCACAGTACACATTCCTTCAGCTACCTCTCGACGTCTCCATGCAAAGGTTTTTGTCATGCGGTCTTTCACCAGTGCTGTGTCAGGATGTAGCTTCTTGTGCTGATCATTTAGCACCTTGATATGAGCATCAACGGAGGCTGCATCTTCCCCCACAAAGCACGAATCCTTTGTCAAAACAGATATCAGTATTATCATAAGTAAAATCTGATAAGTTAATGTTACTCGAAATGCGGTAATTTGTACACCAAATGCTTTGAAAAAAATGCAAAAATGTTGAATAGGAATTGCAAGTTGAGCTGACTTTTGTTAAATCAACTGTGAAGTTCCTTTTTCTATGTTAATGTTATCTGTTAACATGTTTCTTTCAATTAATGTTTACTTTTAGCTTTACAGTGAACATAATAAGACTACATATGTTACCTTAGCTCTTAAAGGCTGAGGGTGTGAGGACTTACGAGAGAGGGCTTCAGTCTCTTCAGACAGGAGCTGCTGGATTCCTCTGTGGTCCGATGTTTCTGCGTGCGTCCAAACTTTTCTTTAACCCGGTTCACTTCTTCGTTGCTGATTAGGGGAGCCCGTTCTGCTTTGAACTTTCTCTTGAGTTGGCTGTGCCAGGTGTCCTAGTTGTTTCAAATGTATATAAGTAGTTAATTATGCTTACTTTATATTAATATAATCTATAAAAGAAACAAAAAAGGAGAGGTACTCACATAACCATTTCCGTGTACATCTCTTAAAGGATACTTCACAATCAGGGCTTTGATTACCTGGATGTAGTCTGAGTGGGTTGGGTACCTGTTTCAAACATAAGAAAGACAACCCACAGTGCACTGATTACTCTTATCCTTTCCTGGGGGCTTTTCTGTTCTTCAATTCTTCTAATCATATTGTTATTACCGTAAATAGTATGTTGTAGACCAATGTCAAATCAATGTAGCTAAAGTTGATTTTAATTTTTTAAAAATGGGCGTGGACAAACAGCCACATCTCTCCCAAACTTAATAACATAATAATAACAATAAGCTATCATTGTGAATCTGTCTATATTCCCCAAAAGGAAGTTACAATTAATTCTCTTTATTAATTGTTAATATAAATTAACTGGTAATATAAAAATGTAAGTAAGTGTACTCCCTGCACAGAGCTTACAGCTCTCATATTCGAAAATCCCACTAAGTAGGTGGAATGGTACAAATGTGTACCTTCCATTGTTTAAAATCCCTTTGAGCGGGAAACAAGTTAGATGGGATAAATTTTGCTTAGAAAACGATTTTGTTAATAGCTATATTTACATACTAGCATGTTTTGAGAAATTATTGATTTTTTTACATTTTTGTACACGGTTCGACACTATTTATTGATAAAACACTCGAATACGGCGGGCAGACAGACGTTGAACATTCCACCAACAGTAAATAGTCCACATTTGTACCTTTCTTTGTTTAAAACTTAGCTAACTGCTAGCTTTCGCCCATGTTAAATCTAGCTCTTCGGACTTTTGCTAACTCTACTGTAAAATTACACGTTGTAATTTTTATAAAAACACAAAATCACACCCGACTTACCTCTAAATCTTTGCGCCTCGTCGTCTGACACATCAATGCCTTCTTCCATCAACCTTTTAAGGAGCTCCTCCGTGGATAACCCCCTGAGAGTCATTTTCTGTGTCAACGCTAGTCAGCGCGGAGGCGGAGCACTCATCACTGCTGCCTTTTCGGCCTTTGGGATTAATGCGCGTTGCGAACTTGACACATGAAAATACAATATTGTGGTATTAATGCGCAGTTGTTTAGAAACCGTTATGCTGTCTTGGCGAACTATATTTGTAACTTACAAAATGTAGTCACCGTAACATAAAAATCTGCTTGACATTTTAACTTCCAAAGAACCTCGGTTTAACTTGATGTTGCAAATTCCATAAAAACCTCACAATTAATGAACAATTCTAGGATGTAGTTAAAGCAAAAAAGTAAAGTCCAAACATAACAGTAAAATGATTTCACGTTTTTGAAAGATTTAAAACATTAAAAAATTATAACTGGAACTTAATAAAATGGAAATGGACCAGTTTTTTTAAACATCATTTGGTTGTGCCTGCATGTCATTGTGTGTGTATTTTTTTTAAATATAATTTAACATAACTTACACAAAGGTAGGTTACAGATATTCTTTGCATCATAGGATAATTTACGTACAGAGGAGAGGACCAACAGATTTGATTATAACATGTAGCTTTTATGAGCACACTCACATCTCATATGAATTTTACAATTAACCAGGCCCATCCAGATTTTCCCATGCTGACCCATTACCACATTCTGCCACTGCAGTACAGGTCAAAATGGTACAGATTTGTACTTTATTTCAAATTGAACCTTTAAAGGGGCATTTCTGGACTTTTAAAGACCAGTATTGTACTTTTAAGGGAACATTTTAAAAAAATGTACCTATAGGTACAAAAATGTTCTTCTCTCATACCTCTATTTCTGAGAGTGTATTACCTAACTGCAGACTTGTTGCCTTGCAGGCTATGTCTAAAGACACATCTTTGCAGTTAACATAGTCATATTAGTTATATTAGTTCTTATTAGTTGAATTAGCTGGCAAGCTTTTTCCGATATATTTTGCCAACAATTATCATTTTGACAGCAAAAATAACATTTCTGGATAAAAATGACATACTAATTGCCCATTTTAACCCAAGTCTTGAGGTTTAACTTTGTCAAACTATGTTCATCACTTGACCATAAAGCAAAACAAAATAATCTGAAATGCATTAGTTTTAAAAATGCATAAACATTTTTGAATATTAAACTTCCAAAATATGTCCATACATTTTGAGAAACACAATCAAACTATGACGTTATTTTTCTGCCACTATTCTGAGCGCATGTAAAAAAAATTTTGCAGGTGCAAGTGTTGCATTTTGAGAAGAAATTTATTTTGAGCGAAGAAAAGCTAAATTTGAGTGAACGAAATTAATTGCTGCAGGCAAAAAATGTTTTTCAGTGTTTGCTATTGTCCATACACACACACAATAGCAGCCCCTATCGCTCAGTTTTTGCATTGGCGCTTGCTCGCAATGTGTTGCTTGCGCTCTCAATACTTCTGCCCGTGAGCGTTCAACTCTTTCTGTACACCGTTATATTTGTGCCACAAAACCAATCATTCACAGACTTACGGAAGAGGATTAGGGCCACTGGAAAAAAATCAGAGAAAAAAGTCAGAATTCTGACTTTAATCTCAGAATTCTGACTTTTTTCTCAGAATTCAGGAAAAGAAGAAAAAAAAAAAGACTTGCCCACTTTTTTCCCCCAGTGGCCCTAAGTACAGACTTGGATGCAACTAATTTGATTGACTGTTTTGGTCTCCAATCAGCTCGAAATGACGAAATGCAATATCCCAGAATGCATTTCGTTCACAACTCAAATGAGGTAAAATAAATTTCGTCTCAAAAAGCAACACTTGCACCTGCAATTTCTTTTTTTTACGTGCGCTCAGAATAGTGGCAGAAAAATAACGCCATATTAAACACCATTTGTAAAATTTACAAGACATTTCGCTTGAGTCCAGACAACATTTACTATTCTTGAGCTCATTCATTCATGTGTAACATGAACCAGTGGGAAGGGAGACGCCTCCACAGGCAAGAAAATCTTATTCATGCATTTTTTTCCACAACCTCGACTGAGAAAGAGCCCAAATTTGTGAAAGCTTCAAAGACGTCAAAACGCTAAAACACAGTTTTCTTGTCTGCTATCCAGTTCCATCCGCACACATTCATAATGTTACAGAGTAATGAACAACTGAACACGCATGTCTCAGCTGGGTCCATCATTAGCACACGTGGAAGCTTTTTGCAGGGAAGACCTTTTTGCTTGTGTTTCAACTATTGTGCCGTCATAATCAGCGTCCCTTAGTGGCTTCAAGAGAAGAAGAATCCAGTGCTGTTTGTTTGGATTAGCCATGATTTTTTAAATTTCCTTTACTATTTATCTCCTCCACATAGTGCAAACGACTGCAACCACTAACACAAGCTTGAAGATGTTCACTGTCGTCAAGAACAATAACTGTGTCTGAAGCAAAACTGCAGCCGTGCGTTCGTGTCCGTTTGAGGGAGAAAATGTAGTTGTGGAGACTCCATCTGTAGCAGGAACTACTGAAAAAAAGCAGTTTTGAGTATTTTGCAGGCAGATCAGAGTCTTGAAAGGCGCAGGTGTATGGTTGACACCAAATAAGGAGATAGCATTCAGGGGTACACGGTTTGACATCTGAGAGCTGAGTTAATGTAATCATGTAATGCAGTAATGACTATGATGACAGCATTATGTCAAGATAATTGCTAATTCAAATGCTGATTTGCTGTAAGTGGATTAGACACACATCTCTGCTGATGTTCACTTATGCCACCCAAATCGATGTGTCACTACACTCGTAAGAAAATCTCCTCAAAGATGAAAGCTAAGAGTCATGCTTCCTGCCTACATGTGACTCTCCCCCACACCCTCTTATGATGGATGCCAGATGTCAGGTGAAACGATAAAAGAAAATGCCAATATTTCTGAGAGTATACAACAGTTTGAGTAAAATAGAAAGGAAGAGGAAGCAGGGTTGGAGTACGCTTTATCTTAATGTGTTTTTCTCTGCCGTAGACAGGCAGGAAGAGGGAGACAGCAGGGTGGAAATGGACAAGAACAGCTGTGACAGGAATGAAGAATGTAGTGTACGTAAAGGATTAGCATCCACTTCAGAGGTCTGTTTTCACTCACTGATAAGGGAGCCGGGAGGTCGATGTTGCAACAGGGTAATGAATTCTGTTTCTGCTTGATATCTCATTATTGCAAATGTCACATTGGTCTGCTGGCTTACAGGACTCTAGGTTATCTGGACACTGTAAATGATCATCTGATATTATATAGAATTTTTATTTAAAAGTATATAATTGTTGTTCATTCCAAAAAATGACAGTAATTTTATAATGCTGTCCTCGGTGCACCAAACTGCTGCATTCTTGCTGGTTACACGTGAAAATAGGACAAAGGCGCTATTATTCAGTGTTCTCTGCTAATACAAAAGCTTTGCCAAACAACAACAAAACGTTCAGAAACGCCTTCCTTTGAATCTTTTTTTTTTCTAAGACACATATTTTTCACAGAATAATCCATTTCACATTCATCTCTTTTTGTTGTAATCTGGCCTCTGTCAGACAATATACTTTTGTATATTCAAAGGAGCTTGCAAAGAAAAGCGTCAGTTCTGAACTGAAGAAGCTTCTCGGATGAGAAGTGAAAAGTCCAGACGCCTTTCATTGCAAGCTCCTTTGACTACGATGACCTGGATGACTGAGAACCTTCACAGACATACTTTTTTATATGTGTAACAGATGATGTCTGCTTCACCCATCAGCCCTCCAACCATCCACTTCAACTCCACACGCACACACACCCACAAAACTGACTTGTCCTTATAAGATAATCTTTATTAGTCCCATTTGTGGGAAATTTGCATGCATGGGAAACACAGAAACATGCCAAGGAAAATCCACAGAGGATCACACACGATGAAAGACTATAAGGGACTTTAAGGGTTCAAGAAACTGATGAGTGATGGGAGAGAGGAGGGGGAGGACTACAGGTGAGCACATTTAACAACAGACGATAAGAAGAAACACCAACACAGGAAAGGAAACAAACCTTTCAAAAGCCAGACATGAATACTAACACTTATCAAGGAATCGGAGAGGGGCCAAGGCATAAATATGGAAATGAGACAGAGGGTTGCACAGTGAAATACTAGGAAACAAACACTTATACAAATTACAATAGACACAAGCTAAAACAAAAGATAATGTGAAACCTATTTAATTCAGTTCTATTGATTTTGGTACTTTATATTCTAAGGTAAATGCCTTGCAATCATACAACAATCAGAAGCAAACACTTGGGCCATCCTCAGCTACCAGTTGGGTGTGAAGCTCTAAAACAATAAAAGTAAGAAAAATACTGAAAGAAAGCTCCCACTCAGGACAGTTTCTTTTGTGTGTCTGACTGTGAAGCAGTAATTTTAGTAACAGTAATGCGATTACTGAATTTTTTGAAAAGTAATGTTTTCTAAAACCGTGTTACGGACAAAGTAGTATTATTACAGTGAAACTGTAAAGATTTGTGGGTGACAACCGGATCAACTCAACTGAGTTGTGAGAAATGTGAGGAAAAAGAGAGAGTTTATTTTAAAAGAAAGTCAAAAGCAAAATGAAACAGTTGTGGCTATTTTTCTCCCGTGTGTGTGCTGCTCCTGTTGTGTTGTTACCACTGCCCAGCAGGCAGATTGCTGTCTGCAAGCTATTTGTGGCTATTATGTGTCTATAAAAGGAAATCTGCAGGGTGATACACACACCAACAGTAATACACTTTGAACTTCATGAGAGGAGCTGAAAAGTGGGCATCCTGCTTTCCATATCTACTTTGATTTCCATGTGAAGTCATTTATTAAGTCTGGACTCAAGAGAAACTTCTGGATGGGGAGACATTTGAGACCGAAATGGACAGTTTAAATCTGAGTACGGGAGAGGTAAGATGGTTTGGAAATATATATACTTTTTTCTCTTGAAGACATTTAAACTTCTTCTTGGGTAATTGCTATAAAGCTGAAGTGATGCGACTGACCCGCCTTTGCCTTCTTTTGACTTTTGTACTTCCAGTGGAGCTAGTTTAAAATGACGTTTTTAGAAGAATATTTCCCTCAAGGCTATTTTCCTGCTAGAAAAAGGAAACCAGGAATTTAATTTGAATGCATTAACACTATTCTGTCTAAACAACACTCTCTCTGTGCTCTCTACCAGCCATCACCACCCTCCAGGCTTACACACATAAACACTTAGACGCAGTTTATTTTCAGTGGTCCGGTGACTAACGGTTGCCACATTTTCACTCAGAGTAATTTCTCAGTGATTTAATGCTAACTTTTACTACAACAGAACTATAACTTACAAGAATAGAACTTATAGTAATGCTAATATATAGCTGGAACTTTATATATGACTTTTATTAGCTACAGTATCACTAAACTTTCATTTTTCTCTACATGCCTTTTTATCCATGTACATGTTGCCCTAAAATTTTCAGGCGTTAACTGAAATGCCTTTACATGCTTTGCTGTTGTTATTGTATGAGATATGTAATGATAATATTTGTTTATAATCTTGAGCAACAGCCTAGTGAGCTCTGAAGCAGCTGGCTGTGAGCTATATTTGCACAGACTACGCTGGAGGGGTTGTGTGTTTGCTGTAATTAAACTCTTTGCTTAGTGGCACACCCAACTCCTTATGCATGTGCTGTGGCGCAGCATGTACTGCTTTGATATGGATTTTAGCATCTGTGGAACACAGCAGTCTGGGCTTTACAGCTGTAATTATGGAAATTAACTGAGCACTGTGAATAACAAGGACTGATAACAATATGTGAGAAGTTAACTCTAAATTTTTAGATATTAAAGAAAAAAATGCAAAAAGTGCACAATATTGAGGATATTAAAACTGTGATAATGTTGAAGAAGCATAACATCCTTGGCATTCATTCATAATGCTGAGATTGCTCAAAACAGAGTTTTCATTTTGCAGGAGGTCACTTTATGGGAGTCCCTGAAGGCTCCCACACAGGGTGGTCTCCTTCAGGAGATGATTTAATGCAGCTTTTATAAGGTCTTTGGGACGGGTTTGACAGACCACAAGACATAACTGAGTGATGGCACTCGCACACAGTGAGGACACACGCAGCACACTAAGCCAGTGGTGGCTGGAAATGTGATCCATGAGGACATCATGACCTCAGCAACACTCAAACATTCACGAGGGCTTCGCCAGGCAAGTAGGAAATGCCTGTTTTAACCTTTCACCATGTAAACTTACTCTGCTATGACTACAGAGGACTCACAAACAAGGGGGTTTCATAATAACACAAGTACATAAACAAGTTAATGTGATGACTCAGGATTATTTTAGCCTGAGAATTTATCCAGGTTGTTTATAAAAAGCTGATTAGTGGCACGTTGGATATAACTGAACCTCCTCACGGCCACAGAAGTCTAAGATGTCACAAAACTCAAAACAAAATTATTGTTGTTGTTTTAATGGTAAATTGCACTTAAAATTGGACTAGGTACTGACAGTGTTAAACTTAACCTTAATATTGTTTCTGGTAAATATGAAAAAAAAATCATCAAATGCCACTATTGATAACTATTTTTACACACACACACACACACACACGCAAATTGAGAACCTTGTTTTATTGCAGTTTAAATAAATATTTCCCTCTCTCTGCTCTTACTGCATACAATTCATCATTTGCTAGTTCCACAGCTTCTGTATTCACTAAACATGCAGCCTAAATATGATCAGAAGCATTTTCTCCAAGACACCCCCCCAAATAAAATGTTATGTAATCATTTATTCAGTTTCCTTATTAATTATTTATGCATAACACCCACCAAAACAGAGGGCATCGCACCAGGAAGTGTTGTTCCAGCAAAGTTATACTACTATATATGCATATATAATTTTTACCTAATATATAGTGCTGATAAATGGTCAAAGAGTTTTTAAAATTTTAACAACAGCTTATCAAGCTTAAACGTGCTGCTGTTGTTCAGCTGCTGGTTTTCTCTTTCTGGTGCGAAGTGGGCAATAAACAAACAAGAGAGACGGACTCACGACAGAAAAGCCGATCAGCTGATCATTAATCAGTTTCGTGATTGAAGTAGCAGCAGGAGAGGGAGGGAGAGAGAAGAGGCACTCGCACCATATATGGTTCGATCCCAGGCTGCCTCCTGGCTGCATGCCAAATATCCTTGGGCAAGTTACTAACCCCATGTTTGCCTACTGGTGGTGGTCAGAGGGCCCGGTGGCGCCTGTGTCCGGCAGCCTCGCCTCTGTCAGTGCGCCCCAGGGCGGCTGTGGCTACAATGTAGCTTGCCATCACCAGTGTGTGAATGTGTGTGTGGATGGGTGAATGACTGAATGTAGTGTAAAGCGCTTTGGGGTCCTATGGACTAGAAAAGCGCTATACAAATGCAGGCCATTTACCATTTACCATGGTTGTTAAGCTTAACGCTGGAATGCTTTACAAACATTCAGAGATGAACTTACACACCTTGCAAGTTTTGTGAGGTACTTTTTTGATATTTAATGGTTCGGATTACATTTTTTATTTCTTTCTGATATCCGATCCAGTAATTTAGGTCAGTATTGGACCGATACCGATACGTAATATCGGATCAGTTCATCCCTAGTATATATCATATGTTTCTAATGGACTCTAGTTGGTTCGTGTAAACTGGGAGTCTTCCTCACACACTAAGGTCAACTATTCTGTGCTGGGACCAGTTCTGTTTACATTATGCATGCTTATGTTAGGTAGTATTATTAAAAGAATAGCATACATTTTCATTGCTATGTAGATGATAGATAATACCCAGATTTATGTATAAAGACAGCTGACATACACCAGTTATTTAAACTGCAGGACTGTCTTAAAGACATGAAGGCCTCTCATTTCCTGCTTTTATAATTCAGCCCTAATTTTTTTTTAGAAACATAGTGTCTAACCTAATACTCCATTAACACTGTGAGGAATCTTCGAGTCACTTCTGACCAGGATATGTCATTCAATGTGCATATTTACTACAAATACGAAGAACTGCTTTCTTACTGTGCAATATCTCTAAAATTAGAAACATCCTGTCTCAAAGTGATGCTGAAAAACTAGTACTACTACTATTACTAGATACTGGTTACTATTACTTATAGGCTGGACTACTCTCATTCCTTATTTTCAGGTTGTCTTAGTTGATCCAGAATATGGTGAGAGAACTGACAGGGACTAGATTGACAAAGCATATATATCCCGTACTGGCTTCTCTTCATTGGATCCCTTTTAAATTCAGAATAGAATTTGAAATCCTCCTTCTCATATATAAAGTCTTGTATAATCAGGACGTTGTCTTAAAGACCTCATAGTACCATATCACCTAATTGAGTGCTTTGCTCTCAAACTGGTGGTTAACTTGTGGTTCATACGGTAGAATAAAATAGAATGAGAGGCAGCGCCTTCAACTTTCAGGACCATCTTCAGTGTAACCAGCTCCCAATATGGATTTGCACATCCTCCTCTAAGATCAGGCTTAAAAATTTCCTTTTTTTAAATAAAACTTGATAAAGTGCTGGATCAGGTAACCCTGAACCACTTAGTTATGCTGCAACAGGCCTAAAGTGCTGGAGGCTTCCTATGACACACTAAACACTTCTCCTTCACCCACCTCTTTTCACACTCCACAGTATTTGTTTATACAGCACTTTGCATGTAATCATTAGTTATTATTAACCTCCTCCACAGGGTCAAAGTCTAATGAGATATTTTTGAAGAAAGAAAGAAAAAACCTGTAGCTGAAGTCTTTATTTCCTGTAAGGAATTCAAACATCACACCTACTTACATTCCACTGTTTGCAATACACATCTACGTGACATACAATATAAATGAAATGATATCCTGAATAAGGGAATGCAGTTTTACATTTAACATGAATAAGAAATCTTGTTTTGTAACTATCTGAGTAAATATTCTATCCAAGCTCCTTTATAAAGTAGTTTGGCTCATTCTCCGAACACTGAAGAGCAAAGGTTTTGTGATCCATTTTTAGCACTGCCTCAAATATCTGCTACAATAACCTCCACTGATTAGGCAAGACGCTTCAGCGGCCTCGCTCTTCAGCTTGCTGTTTGCAGCTGACCCCACCACACTGAGCAGCATATTTTGGTAGTGCCATGTTAATCATTTTGCCTCTCTATATCATTTATGCTAAGCTTAGCACAAGAGTGATATGTCATTTAACTCTTGACAGAAAAGTCTATTTACTCTCGTATCTCTTTACAAAGCAGTAAAAATGAACGTTGGACGGCTCCACAGCTTTATTACTGTTTTAATATCCTGCTAAACTTTAAGCTTAACCTTCAAAAGAAGTGTCTGTGTCCTCCAGCGTGGATTCCAGGAGGACTTTTGCAGAATCTGTGACATTTCCATGACCAGCTGGTCCACCAAAGAACTTGCACTTAACAGCATTTCTAGCTGATACACTGTGGTATTTGTTTTGATGATAATCCCGTTTAGTGCATTCCCCTTCAGTGTTTTTCTCTCTGATGACACTGACATTTTGACAAGCACCTTCTTGTTTCTTGTTGTTGTCATGGCTCTGTTGTTGTTCAAGTTTTAGTTCTCTTGATAGATGCAGCTGCTGTTGTGAAATGGTAAATATCATCAGGATAACAGTGATGAGCTGATCACTTATATAGCAGGAACAATAAAAACAATGCCACTTGATTCTGTTTGGCTTCTTTCTTTCTTTCTTTCTTAGTTTTGCATTCATTTCTTTTTTCTATTATCTCCGTATCTCATCAGAGCTGTGGTGAGTGAACACAGAGCCAGACCTTATGAGTTACTAAATTATTTAACCGGCTTCTTTCGATGTAGTTTCTTTAAAAAAAATACATAAAATATGAGTGAAACAGCCCAGTGCGCGCATGTCAGTGTGGCCAATTGAATTTTAAGGCTTATTACCATTCTAACTACAGAGTTATATAAAGACTTATCTAGACTGTAAAAAGAAGCAAAGAAAAAAACCTTTAAAAGAATAAAAACAATCGTAAAAGGTAACATTTTTAATCTATTATATTTGGTGAAATTCAACGTGTGGTTAAAATATGGAGAAAAAAACAGCATCTCTGAAATATTAAAACAGGAAATTCATTCATTTTAAAATGGTACATCTTATTGAATATTTTCAGTGTAGATGTCATGAAGAGGGAAATTAGTAACAGCGACCAACATTTCTTTCTGCTGTAGAGTCCATGAGGGTTTCACTAGTTTTTGAAGATCTACAGCTCTTGGCACTTTTCAGACTTTTCAGACTGCTTTGTTGTTACACAGACACACAGAAGCACTGATTAGTATTTAGGCAATTTCCTTCCAGGCAGTCAATCTGAGGTTCTTGCCTCAGAATAGTAATTATGTCCAACCCACAGAATGTTCTGGACATTGACAAAATGCCCAGATTATCAGTCTGCCTCTGGTCCCTGAAGTTTTCCTGAGCTTTTTCTTAGTGGTCCATTAGTATCACTCACTGCAAAGCTGTGATTACATCTGTCACATGCATTTCAAAAGACCCGCTGTGCAGCGCTAAACCCATGAATATTCTCACCCAAAATATGGAAATAAAAGCCGGCCCTGTGACGAAAACTCCTGCAGTGGAAACGCTACAGTTTTACTCTCAGTTGTGTTTGTTTAACACAAAGGAGGATCTTTTGCTTATTTGATGCTGATGAGAACAGGAGCTGATTTAATTGCAATCATCACTCCTTGTTGAGGGTATGTGTGTCAGGCCACTGAGCTGTAGAGTGCTTAATTGCCTCATCTGTGTGAAAGTGTGATGCTGGATAATTAGTGGTCGGGCATAGTTACACAACTCTGTGATCAAAAAGAGATCAGAAATGGGAGCGACTCAACGTTTCGTAGGGCGCTCGGCATCTTTCCTTAAACTTGTTTTTGCTTTCTAGCTTTTAATTGAGAATAAGCCTCTTTATGCTTGACTCAGCATGCTCTCCCATACTATATGAATGATTTGCTCCCCTCCTCTCTGTTCTACAGGTTTCCGTAGGAGTGCCGTCAAAGCTTTCTACTTTCACGTTTGTGCCAGCAGTGCAGAAATTGCCAATTAAAAACATTTTTACTGAGAAGGGGAGATCTGGAGCTCTGACAGAAAAACCAGATAAGGTACAGCAGCACCACTTGTCCACAAGATGGCAAAGCAATAATTATATAACTAATAACTAATATTCATCTTTGAAACAATTTGATTGTAAAACATTGATCAAATTTTATGCCTGATTTGTATTGGTTGTGGCGCTGCTGCAGAGCAACGCTTTCATGCTTCATGCTTTGAGTGGTGAGTCACTAGCACTGAATATGAGCCCACTCATCTGACTTGTTATATAAAAACTTCCTCCAGCTTATGTCAAAAGTTGAAGTAATCATGTTTTTGAAATTGCAGACTCGGTGTTAAAACGAGAAGTTTACATTTCTGTCCTTACTTAAATCGGATGACAGCATAAAAAAGTCCTTTAAAAAAGTTTTCATAGAGCTCTATGCAGCTCTGTGAAATACTAATCACACCTTATGATTTAGTAGCATGTAGAAGCATATTTAGCACTGCTAACTTGAAGTAATCTTTTTCTGTATAACTCTCTCTCGCATCACTGTGGAAGAATTTTGGCCCACTCTTCTTTAATGTTACCTCATTTTATTGTGGGTTGTGGACATTTGTTTACATCCCAACACGGCATTTCAATCAGGTTGAGGTCTGGACTTTGACTGGGCAACATTTTGAATGTTTGCTTTATTTGCAGCTTGCTGCAGTGCTTGGAATCATTGTGCTGTTACACGAACCCGTTTGCGCCAAGCTTTAACTATCAGACAGATGGCTTCACACCTGATTCTAGAATATTTTGGTATACAGAAGCATTCACGGTTGACTTGCAAAGCAACCTCACTTCATCTCCCCTCCACCACTGCTCCCGATTGTTGGGGTGAGGTGTTTGTGCTGACATGTTTGGTTTTCACAAAATGTGAAAATGTGTGGACTGCAATAATGTCCAGTTCAGTCTGTTCTGTCCAAAGGACATTTTTCCAGAAATCTTGTGGTTGTTCAGCTGCAGCTTGGCAAAGCTAAATCTTGCAGCCAGGTTCTTTTCAGAAAGCAGAAGCTTTCTTTTGGTAAACAGTATGGTCATTAACTTGAACAGGGAGCTGAGAGTCTGAGATGCCTGCTCTTATTTACTTTTTATTATTGTGCAACTCATCTGACCTTGCGATGAATTTGCTGGGAAGTTTATATCATTGTGTTAACACACACCTGACTGCTCCACACCAGCAAACTGCCAAATATTCTGCTTTCATAGAGGGAGTCACACCTGCTGATAATCAAGATTAATCAAGTGCATTTAGTTAATCTTACTTAACCTTTTTAATTCCTATGAAAACAGTAAGGGCATACTTCGTTTTTCACATGACTACAAATATATATTTTGTCAATGAATTACTCAACTAAATTTGCATGTGACTGTATATGTCATTGGAGACAAACCACACAAACCCTATTTTTTATTAAAGGAAATTGGAATGAATATGTCCCTTTTTTCCATTAAACTCTTCCTGCATGGGGGACACCCCAAGTCAGTTTCGCCTTAGGTTAAGCTAGGGTTAGGTTTATCACCTATGATGGCTTAGACTTCAGACAGAATATTAAATTCTTTTCAGTGGAAAATGAAACGTAAACTTTCCAAATGACTCTAATTGTAAACGACTAATAATGCCAGTCACCCAAGGATCAAAAGACACACCTTAGTTTCTGAGACTCTTGGTACTTCCTTCTCAGACATTGCAACAGATATCCGCATGAATCACCTTCCCAGAGGAAAAGGCTATAATTAGTTCTCAGGTTCACAATGAAAATATTTTACCCAGGTAGAAATTTCCTGTTACATTTCTACATCTTTAAACAAATTGATGGAGTCAAATTATTCTAAGTATTCCAGCAGCCAGACTCACACAGCCTATATCATGTTTGAAGATTCATATATCCACATCAAACATATGTCAGAGTGACCTCGGGCATTAAATTAGATGTTCTCTGACTGTAAAGGGCAGAAGAAATGGTTCTGCTGCTAATGACGCTCCTCGGCTCATTGCGTGAAAGCTACATTTTGTATAAAATAAGGAGCAAAAATGAATCAAATGTAATTAATCTCACACCATATACGTAACATTTTTTCTGCTGGAAACTACTTTAGTGCACACACACACACACACACACACACACACACACAGACATTAGAAACACCAGCTGATCTCGGGGAGGGGGCTGATGCTGACCATCAGTTGTCACGATTGCTGAAGGGGTTAACGTGCTGTTGGATGTTGATGCAGCATCTAAATCACAGCAGCATCACAGCTCTGCGTGCCTGGAGTCAGCTTGCTGTCTGCCTCTATATAGACTTCAAAGTTCTTCTCACTAGGGGGGTGACACCATTAGTTTCTCATCTTCCTCCACAGCTATTACCTACAGGAGTGACAGCCCTTCATGTTATTAACTGACAACATATAGGCGTAGCTACGCTGCTGCAGTGCAGAGAAGTGCAGAGAAGCCTGTGTTCAGTCTTTTTGTAAATGAACAACATAGAACTCTGTGTGTGTGTGAGTGTTTGCATGCATCCAAATTTCCCTGCTATGAATCCAGCTGATCTTCTGAGTTTTCTTCTCTATTCAGTTGGACCTCTACAGTGATCTATATCTTCCTCTCATATGGTTGCATTTTTTTTTCTGTTATTCAATTAGAAAATGATTAAACACCTGTGGAAGTTAGCTACAGAGGTTCTTCTCATATAGATTTAAATGATCAGGTTTTATCATCTATATTAAGAAGTAATTAAGTATTACTGCAATCAAGCCTGATAGCTTTTTATATAATGATAAAAAACTATAAATGAGAAATGGAGTGGTATATAACTCCGTTGTACTCGGTTAAACACTCAAAGTGCTTTCTTAATACCTTTACACACCAGAAAAATAAAAATCGTCAAATGTTTTATTTAAAAGGTTTTTCGGACTCACCTGTTCTTTAATGAAGTTGCTCATACATGTAATTTCACTGGACAAATTTGCAGCGTTTAGCTCACATTCTTCTTTTTTTTTCTTTTGAATTTTTCTCTTGCAAATAAACAGATCTGACCAATCAGACCAAAGGATTTGGCTGCAACTGAGCTAGAGGCTCAGGCGTGCACCAGTATTGAATATACAAGTAGTAAAATAATATTATTTTACCTCAGACACACAGCTAGACGCTGCACCGGGTCGATCGGCTTTCTGAAATTATTTCTCTTGCTCCTTGGATGTGGCCCCAAATCTGCCAGCAAGAGCTCAAACTGTCCCACTGACATCCTGAAATATATAAGAAAGTGGCCGTGATACGCTTCAACTCCTGGATCGAGCCATGAAATTGTCAGTGCTCCTGCCTTGTACTGAAAATTGGATGATGGACCCAGAATCCTCTCAGTAAGGCCCTTTACTACCAGTCTCATTCACACACACACACACACACACACACACACACACACACACACACACACACGCACGCACGCACGCGCACGCACGCACGCACGCACGCACGCACACGCACACACGCGCACACACACACACACACACACACACACACGCGCGCACACACACACACACACACACACACGCACACACGCGCACACACACACACACACACACACACACACACACACACACACACACACACACACAAGCACTTTTATGTACACTTAATGCATGTATGCCCAAGCCTACTCTCGTGTGCAGACTGGAGGAGCTGAGGGCTCAATCCTCAGACGTTCCAGTTGGCAGACGACAGATGTTGGTGTTATTACTCAAGAAACAAATCATGTATTACATGATACTAATGACTTTTCCTAAAAGCAATGCAGTATGTTAATTAATTGCTTTCCGCAGAAAGTAACTCACCTTAATGCTGCAAGCTTGGCTGCTCATCACTGCCTTTGTTACCTGAAGTTCAGGGTCAGGCTGCCGGGTCAGCAAACACTCAGCCTTAACATCATTCTCAGTTCTTGGCTAGCTTTGTGTTGGCATGCTGTCTAGTTGATGTTGTGTCGGGAGTATACTGGATTTGTTTCTGTCCTGGACACAGTTTTCATTTCACCATTGCACTAATGTCCTTATCTCCACTGCTGAAAAGCTGTCGATCACTCCACCATTGCCCTCCTCCTGCACAGGAACCAAAATCAGCTGACCGTAAAAGGAGGCAAAAGGTTGTTTGATATATTTTCTTTTCTTTCTATTCTTAATGTGCAGACAACTGAAGAACCTTTGTAATGCAAGTAATGACATAATTGTGCTGTCACGTAATAACTGACTTTAGTGTAATAAGTTTCATTACTGTGTGACTGATTACAGTAACACCTTACACCCAACATTAAAGGGTACGTGTGAGTCACAGCCACCTCAAAAAGGAAAGAAATTTATAAATAAATGTAAAATTATAAATAATGAAAAATAATGCATAGAATTTTGTTACATGGTGGTACGCTGGTGCCTCACTGAGTGACATGCTTTTAAATCTTCAACACACACAAGTCGCCCCTGAAATAAAGCTCTCTTTGTTTCCTCCTTTAATTTTTCTCTCCCCTATTTGTTCAAGTCCTTGTCATCCTGGATAAAAGAAAGGCATTCGATAACAGTGAAAAAGGCTGCTTTCTGCTCTCAAATTATCCCCTTTGTGAAGCCGAGTTATGAACTCATTTTCACACCACTTTCCATTAAGCGCAGAAAAAAAGCCTCTTTGGTTCCACTATTGCAATCTTCCCTGCTCAGCCGCTGATATTTTACACTCAGGTTAACAGGGTGCCCATCAGTTTCACGCAGCGATCCGAGACCAGACTGAATGAGCCAGTCACATCTTTATTAATCTTCTATTCATTTGGGTTTTTGTTAAAACTGAAATCTAACACGAACAGTTGATCCCACCATTTGAAGTGCAAGAAAACAACTCCATAACACTCTTTCAAATCATTTCATTTTAATTATTTCTACGGGACTGATCCAATTCTGGGCTCCTTGTGGCCATTAATTGAGGGCTGGCAGCCCAAACACACAGACATTTGACTGGTATTATCTGCCTTCTGATCTAGTTCTTTGCTGGGGAGCAAAAAATTTCCCACAAATCTGGACAGATATCTTTGACTTGCTTCCATCCTTTGGCACAGCCTTTCCACACAATCCCCCAAATCCTTTTTTCTCTCCCTTTAATGAATTCAGTGTCACAGGATCTAAAGGTCCATCTGCGAGAGAGGCAGACTAACAAACGACTGTGCTCAGTTATCGCCATCCTTGATATGTCTTTCTTAATGAGATGTTATATGGTTATTAGAAGTGAAGCTGTAGTCGCTGACAGGCCAGAGTGCAGATCGGACTCTGTTTGGTCCATCACTCAACTATGGGGGGAGATTAATTAATGAGCAGACTTTTTCCTTTTTCCTCTGTCTGTGAAGACACCGGTTTATTAGAGTGGGTGCCTTGTTTCTGCTCAGTTGTAGCCTCAAGTTGCACACAGCTATCTGGGATAACTATGCCTTTCATAATATGCATAAAAATAACAGGCTGGCAGTGCAGTGCAAATATTTCATTGGTGTGGCTTCATCGCTTCATCACAGCTAAGTGCTCATCCTGATATTGTGCTTTCATGTCAGCTGTATATAAACACGACTCCAGCATCTACCTCCACCTGCTGTCTATAGCTCATGCTAAAACCCACATCCAGCCACACGTTGCTCACTTTGGCTCATCGAACGATTCCACTGTCTACACTTATTGCCTGAATTGAGCTGACTCCTATATTGACATCCCAATATACAGAATGTAAAGAATTCCTAGTGAGACATTCAAGAGCTCATTCATCCTTCAGTGTGATTTAGCACAGTCAGATTTAGAGGGAAGACACATGTCTTTGCGATCGATGGTGATAAGTTCTCATTGAAAGTTTGCCTTCTGATTGGCCAACATTAATTTGAAATGAGGCTGTACAACACAATACTCAGATTCTTCCCATAATTACTAACTCATTTTGACTTTTTTCTTCATTTTTATTCCCACTTAATCTGTGGTGCATCACAGATTTTCTTCAACTCTACAATGAATGCACCAATGCTGAGCAATGAGCACATCTCTTTCTGAAATACTCTTCAGTTTCTTGCTAAAAGATGGGGAAGCTTAACTAAGCCACCATAATAAATAAATGTTGTTATATTAGTTAAGAACTAGGCAGACCAGAGTAAGACATGTGAAGTTAAGATACTATATTTGTATCATTGTCACGGTGCGGCATGGCACACCGTGGAAGGAGTGGGGAAGGAGGACCCAGGCGCGGTGCTCTATGTATAGACAGTGTTTATTTACAGAGGGTGATATCAAACAACAATAAATCCCTGTGTTTTTCCCCAGACTCCCGTGTCGTGTCCTCCAAGTGCTCTCTGCTCCCGTGTCTGCACTCCCGGTGCTCGCTGCTCCTTAAGCCTTCCACGCTCCTCCTGCGGGAAACAATAGCGGCAGTAGTCAGGACACTGAACAATGGCAGGCATACACTACACGACCAAAACCTAAACTGGGTAACTAACGTGGAGTCCCAAGCAAATGATCCCGCGTCGGTGGGAGCTCCAACTCTCTCCTAAGTAGCTCCCCCGACGAGGCCTGATCAGCAGCAGGTGTGTGACTTCGGGTGTGGCCAGTCCTTCCGCAGGGCCACACCCCTCAGGCCTGCAGGTGGCTGAGCTCCATCCTCCAAGCATACCCGCAGACACACACACACACACACACACACACACACACACACACACACACTCACATCTACAAGCATGGAGAAGAGCAGCAGCAACACCAAAATACATATAATAATAATAATATAATTCATAACTGCTCAGGGATCCTGGGTTGCTCAGACCCAGGACCCTGACAATCATAGAGGCAATAATTTATCTTATCACTTACATTAACATTACTTTTTTTTAAATGGCACTTAGTTTAGATAAGAAAAATCCCTTTCATATAGGTTCTAAATATAATGACATTTGACACAAGGTGTTTGATAAGCTTACTGACATTAGATGACATTTATGCTGCACACACTTCCAGAAATGAATGTCCTTCTGGCAGCTTTTCATTGCTTTGATTACTGCTCCTCTGCATTACAGGCAAAAGAAAAATACAGAGAATTTTTTAATTGGTTCAGAAATCTGAAGGTTGTCATTATAAGATAATGTTGTATGTATATTTAGCACCCTAATTGCCATGCCAGGGAGAGTGTGCTCATATCTATAATGATTCATATAATGAGCAGTTACACGTTTTAGCTCAACATGTATTTTCACAGATAATCCTGTTTTAAACTGGATTCCTGAAATGCATTTATAGTTCACTCACTAATATTAATTATATGGAAAACAATGAAAAGGCCTCATTGTTGGTTATCTGTGGCACTAGGTTTAAACAGTGTTGGCCTCTGCAACACAAAGTGAAATGAATGTTCTAAATAATGTGAACTTAACTTAATAGAGTTCATTTGAAGTTCTTCAGTGTCTAAAATGTATGCCACAAGGCTGCAGGAATATGTGCACTGCCGGTGTCGTGACTCAGGAAACTTAGCTTTACAACTTACCAGTTTGCCTGGAAATATGTGACTAACACTGTGAAACGGTGCATTTTAAACCAAATTCTATTTCTTTTCTTTTTTTTTGCTAAGTCTAACCACACAGCTTTGTTGCCCAACTTTAACCAAACACCAGAAAGGAAAAGTCAGAAATGAAAGTAAAACAAACAGGTTCAGTGCTGACTATATCAAAAAGATTAGCTGTCGCCTCACACCAAAAAGCTTCTTGGTTCAAACATGCTGGTCAGCATAGAGCTCTTCCTGCACCTTCGTGGGTCTTCTGGGTGCTCACGTTTCCTCTAACAGACATTTACTCAACATAATTAAACACCATAGAAGATTTTACGCTTCTAATATGGAATATATTTCTGAAATTGTAGCTATGTAGTCAGAGATGTTTCTTATATAAAACTTCTATGTGCTTTATACAGCAGGCCCCATTCACACAAGCACTTTTTCCTACATGTGAGTGCTTTCTATGTACCATTTACACAGATTCACACTCTGGTGAATACATCAGAGACTTGGGGTTTAGTATCTTCCCCAAACATAATTAAGCATGCAGACTGGAGACTAGGGCAGCCAGAGACTGAACCACCAACCTTCCAATTAGTACATGACCTGCGATACTTCCTGGAAGTCAGCCTTCCCAATGTTTTCACAGGTTATTATTTGGATATTCAGTCCTGAATATAAACCTTAAGGATGCTCTGTTATCCTGATTGTTGCAAGCGCTTAATTTTTTGTTTGACTTCATTCTGTCTAAAATACACATAGCTATATATTTTGATTGGGTTGGGATCTGGAGAAATGGATTCAGAAGGTGCAAATCCTCAGGTGAGAAGGATCCTGCCAGAGCCTTAAAAGGTTAAACCTTTAAACCTTTTAAAGGTTTCTTTTGCTACTACCTCGTCTTTCTAATTATCCCCCGGTAAGAGGATTAAGGTCAAAAGGACACCACAAGCGCAAAATTTAAATTCCGTCTAGTGGCAAGCACGCCGTGTTACTGTAATACACAAAAACAACAAGGCTTTAATGTTTCACACTCTCTGCTGTCACTTTACATTTTATTAATACTTTGGCATGTACACAGACCCTGCGTCAGAAGCTCACATGACGCGTGTACTACGCCGGTGTCTGCAGGACATGTGCGTGCCCATGTGAGTTATATGTGTGGGGGGATGTGGCGTGTAGAAACCAAACACACCCCGAGCTCAGAAAGGGTCACTGATGATCACCTCGGGTTTCACTCGCTAAGTTTCTGTTTAACATTTGCTTCATTTTCCCCTGTCAGAACGGAGCCGTGTCCCACGAGAAGACCAGCAGGAAAAGTGTATCAGACGGGGAGATTATCAGAGCAGAGTGGGTCTTAATTAACGACTCTGTGGAGGGAGGAGCAGGAAATGTAACCCTACCGCAAGTAAGTACAACTCTCAATGTCACGAGCAATGTAGAACTAAAAGGATTTGACTTAATGTGATGTAGATATGTGTTTGTGTGTGTACATGTATACACACAGTGTGTATCTTTGAAGGGTCTTAATTAACAATGTAAAGTTGAATTTGGTAAGCTGACATTCACTAAAAAGGCACTGTCAGGAAATTAATTTAAAAATGAAACGACTGTGTGCTGCTTTTCAAATGTGACATTTTAATTGGACTCTAAAAATACAAGAGTTCTAGTGTCTATAATGAGTACATTTCAGTCGTGCTTTTGCAGGGGGTCAGATGGTGTTTTTATCAAAGTAATTTCATAAACCAGCCATAAGCTTGTTACAAACGCTATTTTGCAGGGGTAGCATTTTTGGTATATCTGGGCTTTTAAGAAAGTGGAGGAAAAGTGCATTTTCAGTAATTGCTTCCTGAGGTGTGAATTTTCACATAAGACGCAGGAAAGAAAACGAAAATAAAACCAAACCCCAAACTATCTTTTTTCTTTCTTTTTGTTTTTCAGTTGAAGACTTCTCCAGCTCGTGCCAGCCTCTCTCAAACCAAATCCTCTCTTTCAATCAGTGCCCAGTCTCAAAATACACCCAACCACGCAGCCGCAGAGACGGCCTCCATGGAAACAGGCGCTGATAAACACAGGGACATTTCCCAGCAGCAGTGTCACCACACCTCCAGACATGTTGAGGTTAGCTTGGGTTGCTGTGCAAATAGAACGCCAGGGTCAGAGGACATATTAAGCCCCGCAGACTCTGGAGACCTGCTTCCCACACTGGCTTCTTCCAGGGAGTCCATCCTCTCAGATGCCTCGGACAGAGAGAAGAGCTGGTCCGCCGTGCAGCTTTCCTCGGTCACTTCTCCTGCCTCGTTAAGCCGTACCATTTCTCCCTGCTCATCCGTCCCCTCTGGTGTCTTCACCCCTTCTGTGATCCAGGTCAAGAGGCACTTTCTTGCTCCAGGCTCTAGTCTGATCCACATCCCTCAGACCTGCTTCTCATCCTGTGAGAGCCTCTCCTCCTCTGTCTTCTCCCAGAACCCTCCTCCCCGGCATCGGCCTCCTCTCACCCGACTCTCTCTCCTCACTGCCATCCTGAGAAAAGGTCGTCTTCCTGTTCTGTCCTCAGCGCTGCAAAGACCTTACACCCCCTGCTGGCCTGTTAACCCCGTAACACTGTCCTTCTGTAACGCGTGCTCAGCAGCCTCCAGCGTGGCCTCCATTCCCCTCGAGTTTTCGTCTCGGTTCTCCTCACTGGCATCTATAGACGTTCAGAACCACCATTGCAGGGAACCAACATGTCAGTCAAATGAGCTCAACAGAACGTGCACGCCATCTCAAGTGCAAAGACGCTCAGAGCCAGTGAATTTCACGCTACCCCGAGCTCCTGTATTTTGCTCAAACTTCCTCTCTGCTTCTCCACCAAAGCATGAAGAAACAGTCTGTACAACTTCCAAAACCTTGCCCCTCACACACATCTCCATATCCAAACTCCCTGAGCTCAAGCCCGGCAGTAATCACACGTTCCTCAAGGGCAGTGCGGATAATAACCTTAAAAAACTCATCTCCCCGTCCCCCAAACTCATTAACGAGCCACAGACTTCCACGCCCCAGAAATGGAGTCGCAAGCCAAATTCATCTCTCTCAAAGCTTCGTTGGCTTTCTCAGCAACTGAGATCTTCGCCTGTCTTCCCCCCTCATCCTGAGCCTTCTCATTCATGTGCAACGATTTTCCCCGCTCGTGCTGACACAGCATCACCTCTCCCTCCTCCACGAAATCCCACAGGAAGGTACGAATTAGAGAGGAGCCACTTCGACCCCACAGGTGCCACACATTCGCAGGGCATTCGCAAAGCTCCCTGTCTGTCGCCTTCCTGCTACACGCCCATTGTTTTTTCTGGATGGCCTTCACCCACCAGCTCTCCCACGCCAACGCCCTCTCCTGCTCCACCAATCAGAGATCTCACCCCTTCCCCTTTCTCCCTGCGCTCCACACCCTCACCAAGGCTGGGGAGTGGAATATCAGACTACAGTGACAGGGAGGGTAAAAAAAGAAAGGTAGCCTCTATCTGTGCCGTGTGCATGACTCGTTTAAAGTGAGGATATTTTTTACTGTGTTCCCTCTGACATACTGTTCTCACATGCTGCGTGGCTAAAAACAGACTTCTCGCACTTGACATGTGGATATCAAGCGGCATCGTCTATGTGGAGCTGATTTTAGATGTGTCTTTTATCCATTTGTCTTTGTCAGTGCTCATTTGTTCCTTTGCAACAGTTTCAAGTGCACTTTTCCAATGTCTAAAAAGGTTTTTTTTTAAAGCCGACATTAACCGAATGGGTGCAAAATTCAGAGTATTAACCACCAGGAATTCAATTTATTTCGAGCCAGCAGGGGCAAAAGAAGTTGATAACACACTCATCCAGTTTTCTTGCCCGTCGGTGAAGGAAAACTAAGTTTGTTCATAATGTAATCCATCAAACAGGCCTCCTCTGCAGCAAAGTGATGTAGTTTCCACAGGCTAACACACTTCGGCTCACACTGCTGGACAACTCTGAGTTTGACTGTTTTGCATGATAAGCAGCCAGCACTAACAGGAGACAGAGCATGCCTATAAAACAATTTCCACCAGACTGTCTACAAAGTTTATCTTCAATAAAATGTAAATTGTAATTACATTTATATTCATATTGTTTGCTCTTCTGTCTCCAGACACACAAAATTACGCTAAGCTACAAATCCCTCGCCGCTATTCCCACAAACACCCTGCTACTGGATCAGCAAGTGAGTTCATTTCTGGCTCTAATCCCATTAATTTGCCTTGTTAAATGGCAAGCCATACAGTACGAAGCGCTAATGATGCAGCCAGTGTTGCTATGGTGAGCATGATGTGAGTAATTTAAGATAAATCTTGAGATGCACTAATCAGATTTAGAAACTGCAAAAAAAAGACATTTTGTTCCTTCATTTCAGAAGGACTTAACAGCAGCTGCAAGGACAGTACTTCTTAAAGCTTTATTAAAAGTCATATCATGCTCAGGGAGACATGAAAACACATTCACACCTCTGTATGATACATGTAGACGAAGGAGTTGTGCCTGTGAAGAATATAGAGTGGATCAACAGGAATTGTCTGGAGGAGATGTAATGAATTGCGTGCTATTGCTCCAGTGAAACCATTAGTGGTGGAGGGGAGCTCAATTTCTTCTCTCTCTTTGCATTCACAGGCCATAGATGAGCAGGTCGAGAGAGAAATGAGTTCCTGTGACACGCTGAACACAGGCATCGCATCAGACACCCACACTGAGGTACCACAGCACACATCGCCGCCGTTATTTACCGCACACGTTGCGAAACGGCATCAATAAGTCTGTGCTCTCCACAGATGTGCTCGCCTGCTCAGCTCCGGCAGCAGTCTGAGGAACTTTATGCCGTCATTGATGAGATACTGGCAAATTCCATTGCTGCAGTGAGTTTGGTGTTTTATTTCACTATTAATATGAAATTAAACAAGTATAAATGTGGTGCTGAAAGTCACTTAACAGGTTTCTTTTTTTTAATCCTTTAACTCCAACACAACCCTGCCACTGTAGTCCACCAGGTCATCAACAACCAACAATGGTCTGCAGGTAAAAGATCTCTTTAACAGCATGTGAGCTATTTTCCTTTGAAATTTTTACACCAAGATATTATCACTTTAAAACTAAGAAGTTGGAGGATTAAACACGTTACTTAGCTAACAAGCATTTTAATTTGCAAATAATGTGAAACAGGGAGGAAACGTGGGATCTGAGCCCACAGTGAAGTACGCACCTGTATATGATCATAACCTGTCTTATTTTCTGATTTCTTATCAAAATGATTAAAACTGTATTTTTCTGAGATTAGCATCGTGCTGTATCAAAGACATAAAAAGCTTAACCTGGCAGTAAATCCAAAAGTATGGTCATTTTTCCACAAACTTCTATTAAATTGAACTTGAGTTTGTTGCCACATGAGTCACTCCCGGATCCTATTAT
The DNA here is from genome assembly GCF_057382185.1 of Mchenga conophoros. Taxonomy (NCBI): domain Eukaryota; kingdom Metazoa; phylum Chordata; class Actinopteri; order Cichliformes; family Cichlidae; genus Mchenga; species Mchenga conophoros. The sequence goes on from NC_140538.1 coordinate 19,297,175, forward strand.
ACAGAATGCAGCTTTAATTCAAATGTTTCACTCTCGGAGGCCATGTCATTTTTTTTTCCATACACACTTTATGCTTTGATGGAGCATGTCTTTATACTAACCTAAGGTGACTGGCTGCTGACTCCAGCTTCATATTCAACTGGGACACATCTGAGAATGGTGTCAGATCAATCTTTGGCCCAGTCCCAGGTGAAATCAGTCACAAAGAAGTTTATTTATCTCCAAGGACACTGCTGCTCGCAGTCGTCGTTCACAGGCTCAGAATCGCTTAGTTTTTCCTCGTACACAACTAAAGAGCTTTCAGTCACTACAACTGCACTAAATCGACTCTGTGGAATCTTTTAAAAGAAGCAGTTAAAAACATTTTAGACTAAACACGCCTTCTGTTGGGAATTCTATTGATTGCATTTTATGTCTTTATATTGGCTGCTAAAATGTTCTTATTTATTTGACTCTTTTCCTGTTGCTCACTGCTTTGTGACTGTCTGTCTATGGAAAGTCTTAGCTTACCCTGCACTGGCTGATCTGATTGTTTTCTTCACTGGAAGATTGCAGCAATCAGTTTATATGGAAGATGTCAACTTGTCTGCAAATACTCACCAACCTGCTCACTGAGCAAATTGGAAACAGAACCCATTTGCAATCATCACAAAAGCTGCCCCTTTTGAAACACGTGGGTTACAGCTTTTACTTTGAAGGTGAACATCCTCCGTCTGTAGTTTCACATTCTTTTGCTTGGTGGTTAGTTAGCGAGTGTTTACAGACAAATGGCATCTTGAATACAAACTACAGATGACTGTCTGCTGGTGACCAAATCAATCATGAGCAGATTCTTGGTTTGCCCCCCCCCCCCCCTGCTCTGCGAATGAGTTCCCCACTCAACAGCCAGATAGACAGTTTCCCCTAGCGACTGGTAGTTTCCATGAAGGTCACTGGCTGTTCTCTAGGTCTCTGGGACTAGTGGTAGCTGACTGTGTCTTTGTCAGCTACCACTCTGAAACGACATCATCTTGTCCAGTTTGTGATGATTAACAAAACTTAATTTTTTCCTCTTTTTATCTTTTTTTTGTCTTTCTTTTTGTAAAAACTGTTAAAAGTTCACACTGCAAATTTTGCACACACAGTGATGCAAAGGTGACTAAAGCATTGTCATCTCAGTTCTTTAGTGCAGAATTTGTTTAGGTCAATAAAAAGCAAACGAGTAAACACATGCTCTTTGCACCCAGAATAACAATGCGAATCAGTGTCATCATTTTGCATCCTAATTGCAGTTTCATCATTTTTAAAAGGAGCAGGCAAGCAGCTTTCACACAAAAACACACCCAAAAACAAATAAAAGAGAGAAAGAAAATGTATATTTGTGTCTATATATAACTAAAAGTGTGAACCATTGAAGTAAAAACGAAATAGAAAAGATAAATAAAGAACTGTAGTAGCTTTGGAACTGAAGAAATGAGTCCTCTGTATACTGTTTTACTGAAGCACAAGCAGGAAGTTGGATAAAAGTGAATTTTAACTATATGAGCACAAGAAATGAAAGGACATCTGTCCATTATTTATCAAAGGAGAATGCTTCCTATAGTTTGCAGAGAAAACAAGTGTGTGAGAGAGAGAAAATGTCATCCATGGGATGTGTGCTCTTAAGCTAGATGCTTGTGTAAACTCAGCAGGGGGGAAAGTATTCATGAAAACATCAATTTTTCAATCGCTAACAAGAGAAACTGTGTTGTGTAACAAGAAAACATGTTAAATTCAAGTCTGAGAAAATAAAGAGACGCGTTCTGGAGAGACCATGATTCATGTTCTCCAAGGACTTCTTTAGATCATTTTTTCCATTAATTTCTTTTCTAAAAAATGACCATCACAGTTACAAATGAATGAGTCGTTTGATGATTCTTTCTTTTTCCCTGACATCCAGCTTGTGTCATTCAGTTTCTGTTATTCTTCTTCATTTCCAGCCAAAAAACTCATCATTTTCAAAATCGTTGGGACGTGAAACCAAATATGTGAGTAGAGGTCAGGTAGTTTTGCACGTTGAATTAAAGGCAAATGCTTTCTGTTTTTCTCAGCTTTTACCCCACAGGATAAACAACCTGCTGCTGACGGTGCTTATTCTCAGTGTTGTTCAGATGCTTTTATTCCAAAATTCACAGGACATGGCGAGCAAATCATTTTTTCACTGTGAGGTGTTAGGTGAGATATTTTTCATCAGGAACTTGAAGGTGGCTCGAAGATTTTCCAAAACATTTGCTCTTTGAATATTATAAAATAGAACTTGCCAAATTACAACCAGCTTCAAAAAACTTGGTGGCACAGTGGTGCAGTGATTAATGTCGCCTCACAGCACAGAATTTGAATCTGAGATTACATGTTTTCCCTGTGCCTACAGTGCGTGGGTTCCCTCTGCTTCCTCCTACAGTCCACAGACATGCATGTTGGGCTCACTATTGATTCTAAATGGGCTGTAAGGTGTGCTCTTGCACTAGGACAGCAGGGATAGACTCCATCCTCTCGGTCTGTGTTTGTACTGAGCTTCTGACAGATTTCACAGTTCACCAGGAACACGGGTCATTTATAAAGTAGCTTACTGCATAAGTATGCACGTATAAGAGGTTCAAAACAGCGTGCTATCATGTGTTGAAGCTACTTCAGCTCATAGCAACAGTTTATTAGCAAGCTCACAAATAAAACCTTATTCCTGGGTTCATTAAACTCCAATTTAAAACTTAATTTTCCTCTAAATTGTATATCTTCTTGCATAAACAGAATAATTTTCCGTTATTTTGAGTAAGAATAATTAATCTGATTTGCAACCAGATGTTTATGTATTTATGCTATCATAAAAACTCAAAAATAAATTACTTCTCCCAGTTGTGTATGTTTTCTCTCTGATGGCAAATATCATAATTAATTGAAAGAGAAGAAGGCGGGAGTGCTTTCGGTTATCAGTGTTTAACTTTTGTGAGAGGCATTAGTAATTGTGTTAATATTTCTTTTTTTCCTCTAACTTATTTATTCAGGCATCTTTATGCAGCTTGCACCCATCCGCCGACGTGGAGAGAAAGCTGCTGGGTCGCAAACAGGTACACATTCTTTATTTGATCACGCTCCTTCATCTGCTGAATTAGGAGAATTTATGAGCTGCTTATCAGAATTAATTCCTTTGTGCTGTCAAATGTCTGAATTGTACTATCCAGACAAAACCGGTCATTCGCCCGATGACGGCCATTCCAAGACTGACAATAGAGGATAAAGATGAATTTCATCCAAAGCCCTTCAGGCAGTTTGCCAGCAAGCAGACCTCAACTAACAAGAAAAGGGTAAGCTTGTGGCATTCAATCAGTTTTTAATTTAAGTGATAACAAGACTTCGCAGTCTGCACAATCCTCCACATTGACTTGAAATGTGTCTCGTTGGTGCCAGTTGCACTGAACTGCAACTGTCAGACTCACAGTAAAAATAAGCTTCCAGAAACTACTCAGACTATATTCCAATCTCCATATCATGGATAGCATGGATACTTTTTTTTGTACATTTACAGTACAGAATATACATCCATCAGGCATAACATTATAGCCACTGACAGGTGATTATTTCTTTATCGTGGGAAGTGGTTGGGATATATTAGGGAGCGTGGAGTGAACATTTTGTTCTTAAAGCAGGAAAAATGAGCAAGCATAAGGATTGAGCGAGTTTGAAAAGGGTCAAACTGTGATGCTAGATGACTGGGTCAGAGTTTTCCCAGTCTGCAGTGGTTAGTACTGTATCTGTTGAAGGTGGTCTAAGGAGGGAACAGTGGTGAACCAGCAACAAGGTCATGGGTGGCCAAGGCTCAGTGATGCACACGGGGAGTAAATATGGAACAGAAGAGCTACTGTAACTCAAACTGTCAAAAAATGTAATGCTGATTCTAAAAGAAAGGTGTCGGGACAAACAGTGCATCGCAGTTTATTGCGTATGGGGCTGCATAGCTGCAAACATCATGCGGATGGCCCAGTGGGTTTGGCACCACAATGAAATCTGGGTAAAAAAGCAAACCAGTGGAGGCAATGTGATGCTTTGGGCAAGCTCTAATAGGAAGTCTTGGGTCGTGCCATCCATATGGATGTTACTTTGATGCTTAGCACCAAGCATTGTTGCAGACCACCCTTTCAAGCGAACAGTGTATTCTGAATGGCTGTGGCCTCTTTCAGCAGAATTGCTCCCTGCCACAGAGCAAAAGTGGTTCAGAAATGGTTTGAGGAGCACAACAACGAGTTTAAGGTGTTTACCTCTGCGGGATGTGCTAGGTAAACAAGTTCAACCCATGGAAGTGCCACCTCTCTTACAAGACTTAAAGGATCTATTTCTAACATCTTGGTACCACAGCACACCTTCAGGGGTTGAGCGGAGCCCATGCCTCGACCAGTCAGCAAATGAGGGACCAACATGATATTAGGCAGGTGGTCGCAATGCTACGACTGACTGGTGGACATTTCTAGATTCACCATAATATAAAATCACTTCAAACACAAGAAGACAAAAAGTTTTAGAAAAAAGACAAATTCTGGTAAAACTTCTGAACTTGACCGTATCCTATCTCTCGCCCTTCGTTTCCCTGAAGACACAAGGTAATTTGTCTAAAAGCTCTTACCAATTTTCCTTATGCTGAGAAAAAGATAACAAACTTGAACACCTTTGCCTCTATTATCAGTGTAGATACCGGTTCTTGTCTTCCTTTGTTGTTTGTTTTTTTCATACATATACATATATTTTTTCATACATACAAAGATATTTGTAATGTTTCCCCTCATCACTCTGTCATCACCCGGTCTTGTCAGATTATCTTAGGAGTCCCTTTCCTTCACGAGCCACTGAGCGTCTGGCTTGTTTCCAAACTGTCTCTTTCTCACATTAAAGAAAAGTGAAGTGATGCAGAAAGCGGTAACTGCTTCACTCAGCATCATGCTGGACGCCCAAAAAGCCATCTTTTTAGTGAAGTGATTTTTCAAAAGAAATTCACTTTTTTGTTTAAAAAGTATTGTGGAAAAAACATTAAAGCAGAAAACACAATTAGCTTGAATGTATCTAACAGGAAAGACTGTGGGGGAACACGTTTAGATATTACTGGAGCATGGATAAATGACACCTGATCAGTCCAAACTCATAATCATTCTCTGTAACAACTAATAAACTGTCCTGCTAACTGGAAATGGAGTCAACCTGGTAATGGCTTTCATTTCAATCACTGTTAACATTTTCTCTTAATAGTGTGATTGGGTTTTTGTTGCATCCTCAGAGAGACATGACTCCATTCTCCTTTTTGCAACTTTATTCTCCTCAGTTCAGTTTTGGAGTTTACAGGCAGCATAGCGTATCATCAGCAAAACATTGCTCCCACATCTCAGACACTGGCTGTATCCCAATTCAGGGTCTGCAGCCTTAAAGTACGCATTTCAAGGCCGATTACGTCACAGCGGCGCGCCGAAGGCTGTCCCAATTCAAAGGCTGCTCGAAATGCGGCCCTTCATTTCCCTGAATCTTAAGGCTGTGGCAGTGTAGACTTCGTGGTCCAACATATCCCAGAATGCATAGCGCGGCGGTGGGTGTGGATAATTTTGCCGAAAAAAAACGGCGGATGAGGGGCAGCCGAAGAGTAAATTTTAAGTAAGTACTGAATATTATGTCACTTATTTATGTGCAAATGTTTAATAACGAAGAACATTAAAACATTACTGTTGGCCACATGTCGGCAAAGTTATGTGACATTAGTTGTCACGGCTGGCGGAGTGAGCCGTGTGGTGTGGAGGAAAGGGAGGACCCAAAATGCAGCAGTGACTGATGATACGAGTGATGTTTATTTACAAAGTGACAATGGCAGAAACAGGCAGTGAGGCATGACAAAACAACTGAAGAAACCTAAACTGGGAGAACTAAATGACAAACCTGAGACCATACAAAAGGGGTGCGGGGCAGAGAGACGCAGAGACAGGAACACCATAGAACGCAGACGAGCCGACAATGAACACAGACCGACACCCACTAAATATACACACACACGGTAATCAGGTAATCACACACAGGAGGGAAGAACAGCTGAACCTAATACACATGAGGACCGGAGGACACAAGCTGAACACAATGACAACAGACACAGACCTTCAAAATACAATAGGAAATCCAGAACATGAGCCTTCAAAGTAAAGCAGGAACACACAGACTGATTTACAACACAACACGGGGACATGAACAGAGCACCAAGGACAGACACAGGTAGGGCTGAATACACACACCAAACTACAGGTTCAACCCTAAACCAATACAAAATCAGAATAAACACAAAGCACAAAAATGAACTTCAAGGAAACACAAAACGCTGGGCCAAAATGACCCAGGACCATGACAGTACCCCCCCTCCAAGGGCTGACTCCAGACAGCCCAAAACAAAAACAGATGACCAACCCAGGGCGGGCGGTGGGGGCCCAGGACGGAGGGACCAACACCGAACAAAAACAAGCCCCAGCGAACCAAGTGACCTGTCCAAAACAAACACACATGCCGGAGCACAAGGACAAAACACAGTTCAGGAGGCCGGCCCGGAGGCTGACACAGATCCAAAAGCCGACCGAGCGGAAGGCAGCGGTGGCGGAGTGGAGGCAGTTCAGGGGGCCGACCGTGCACACGGCAACGGCGGCGACGGGCAAACAGTTCTGGGGGCCGACCGTGCACACGGCAACGGCGGCGACGGGCAAACAGTTCTGGGGACCGACCGTGCACACGGCAACAACGGGCAAACAGTTCTGGGGACCGACCGTGCACACGGCAACGGCGGCGACGGGCAAACAGTTCTGGAGGCCGACCACTTGGAAGGTAGTGGCGGCCACCGAGCAGGTCCGGAGGACGGCCGCGATGCCAGCGGCGGCGACGAACTCTTTCCGGAGGCCGCCCCCGAAGGCCGTGATGCCATCTTAGAGGCCCGGAAAACGGCCGGCAGAGGCGAGGCAGAACGGGTCGAGCTGGCTCCGACGGCGGTGTGGCAACCGCAGGATCAGACGAGGCGGGACCAGACGAAGGCGGAGCCGAGGCCGGACCAGGCGGCGGCGTGGATGACGACACGGAGGCCGGACCAGGCGTGGATGACGACGCGGAGGCCGGACCAGGCGTGGATGACGAGGATGGTGCAGAGGCCGGACCAGACGAGGGTGCAGAGGCCGGACCAGACGAGGGTGCAGAGGCCGGACCAGACGAAGATGATGAGGATGCAGAGGCTGGACCGGATGAAGCCAAAGCAGATGCTGAAACCGGACCAGGCGAGGATGAAGCCAAAGCAGATGCTGAAACCGGACCAGGCGAGGCCGAAGACTCTGAGGCCGCAGCAGGCGAGGGTGATGAGACTGCAGCTGGTGATGAGACTGCAGCTGGTGGCTGGACGGGCTCCTCGGGCCCCCCAGCTGACGAGGCAGAAGGCTGGACGGGCTCCTCGGGCCCCCCAGCAAAAACAGTCTCAGACCCAGTGGGCACTGGAGCCCCTGGCACACACAGAACAGAACCAGCAGGCACACGGGCAGGCACATGGGCCTCTGGCAGGGACGCAACAGAACCAGCAGGCACACGGGCAGGCACATGGGCCTCTGGCAGGGACGCAACAGAACCAGCAGGCACACGGGCAGGCACACGGGCCTCTGGCAGGGATGCAACAGAACCAGCAGGCACGGAGACCTCTGGCAGGGACAGAACGGAACCAGCAGGCGCACAGGCCTCTGGCAGGGACAAAACAGACTGCAGCTGCGCGGAGCACCGACCCTGCTCAGGCAGCGACAGCCGGGTGCAGTTCTCAGCTGGGTTCTTAGCCTCCAGGGGTCCAGAATCAGCTGAGGGCTGTAACTTAACCTCTGGTGAGGCCCTGGAGCAAGTAGCAGTCTCTAAACTAGCCAGCTGTTGAGGAACGATTGCATTTTTAACGTGTTTGTCTCTCTGCAAATAATACGTACTAGAAAAAGAGTCAAAAATGGGAGGCACAAGCGCAGCCTCCCGTACAGAGGGAGTCTGTGAAGACGGAGACGGCATGAATGACTGGGCTAGCGGAGATACCGGAGTCCGAGTTGCTTGCGGCTGTGCAGCTAAACGAGGTAAAGACAGCTCAGCAGGAGAATGAGCAAGCAACACACAGTTCTCCTTGTCGTCTGCTGCACCAAACAAAGTCCCTGGATAAACTGTTCCACAGTCCAAGACAGAAAAAGGGTCCTTCTCACTCACCACGGCCGGCAGTTCTGAAGTTCCAATATCCGGCTGTGGGGTGACGCGCCGACGGCGCAATCGTCGCTTCCTCCCGGGCAAAACCTCCGGCGGGCCGGGCAAAACCTCCGGCGGGAGAAGCTGACGTGGCTGTTCCGGGGTGGCCGTAATCCGCTGCTGCTGGACAAAGTCTGTGGATTCCCGAGCTCGCACCACCCCCCGGGCTTTATGCAGGTTGCAAATTAAGCCTGAAACTCCCTTAAGCTGGCAGAGGTAGGGATTTTCTTCCAGGATTGCTTCGATGGCTTTTAACCCCACCACTTGTGCCCTTGCGTTGGTGGTGTGGGTTACTCAGTCCATCAGGCGTCGGATGCGTGCGAGGTCGCTCTCTCCAGACAAAGCTGCTGGGTCCATGTTTGGTCGGCTCGTACTGTCACGGCTGGCGGAGTGAGCCGTGTGGTGTGGAGGAAAGGGAGGACCCAAAATGCAGCAGTGACTGATGATACGAGTGATGTTTATTTACAAAGTGACAATGGCAGAAACAGGCAGTGAGGCATGACAAAACAACTGAAGAAACCTAAACTGGGAGAACTAAATGACAAACCTGAGACCATACAAAAGGGGTGCGGGGCAGAGAGACGCAGAGACAGGAACACCATAGAACGCAGACGAGCCGACAATGAACACAGACCGACACCCACTAAATATACACACACACACGGTAATCAGGTAATCACACACAGGAGGGAAGAACAGCTGAACCTAATACACATGAGGACCGGAGGACACAAGCTGAACACAATGACAACAGACACAGACCTTCAAAATAGAATAGGAAATCCAGAACATGAGCCTTCAAAGTAAAGCAGGAACACACAGACTGATTTACAACACAACACGGGGACATGAACAGAGCACCAAGGACAGACACAGGTAGGGCTGAATACACACACCAAACTACAGGTTCAACCCTAAACCAATACAAAATCAGAATAAACACAAAGCACAAAAATGAACTTCAAGGAAACACAAAACGCTGGGCCAAAATGACCCAGGACCATGACATTAGTGACGTTTGTACTAACTTGGTTTTAAAGCCTTTACTTTAAAATATACGCCGTTCAATAGCTGAGCTTAATCTTACAGAGAATGATCAGAGCTCATGTAGAAAGAAACAAACAAATGAACAAAAGATTTTCTCCTTCATTTCTGTCAAACAAAGCTGTATGACACGTTTCCAGCTGTTAGTATCATGGTTGCTAGGCAACCTGGGCAGCGCAACGGAGGCTAGACCGTCCCATTTCACAAGCCTCGCACTTCCGGCCTTAGCGGTCTTTGAGTACGCGGCCCTTGAGGATCTTTGAGGCTGCGTATTTTAAGGCTGCAGACCCTGAATTGGGATACAGCCACTGTTTGTTTTTCTGCGCTTACTGATGACATCACACGTCTGAACTCTGACCTCCTGGAGCTAGTAAACTACAAAAATTAACTAGAAATGTGTCCAAAAACAAAACACAATTAAATAAGAATAGTCTTTAAAGATTTTCCCAACGATTCAGAAAAATGTACGTTTTATAACTACTTTTAGAGCGCAACATTTTGGCACAAAAAACATTTTAATGAGGGCTTTTTTATTTTAAAATATACCCCTTTATATTGTCACACATTAGGAAGCTTCATTCTGTAAGCTTTCCAGGGTGGCGACTTTAACCTAATCTCCACCTAAAAGTTGATGATTCCACACTGTATTTTCTGTGCAATTATTCCTTTAATGGTCGGTTAACTTTAAAACATAACGATGGGTCATAATTTCTGCCTGCACAAATGGCTTATGACCCATGGCCTCTAAGGGCTGCAGTAACAGCTGTTAAAATATGCAGATTTAGACGGCTTCCCAATTGGTTTGTTACATTTGCAGAAAGAGTCATATTCACCATCCGGCTGTATGCTGTTTATACGACTGCTGCCATTTAACATGCTGGTGTTGTTTACCCATACAAACACCCACATGCTGCAGCAGATTGTGAAGAAAAAAAAGGTAAATGGCCTGTATTTGTATAGCGCTTTACTAGTCCCTAAGGACCCCAAAGCACTTTACACAACCAGTCATCCACCCATTCACACACACATTCACACACTGGTGATGGCAAGCTACGTCATAGCCACAGCCACCCTGGGGCGCACTGACAGAGGCGAGGTCAAAAAAGGTCAAATATATGTAATAAAATATTAATTTCTTCTTACGTTTAGGTGTGGGACCTGGAAGGAAGTGTTTCACATTTTGATTGTTCCTGCAATTATGTCACTGCAGCTGCAGTCAGAAGGCTCCAGCCACCAGTAAAACAAGCAAACAAGAAAAAGATCACTGTATATAAAACTCAGCCATTAGCACATTTGAAGAAAAAAAAACAAAAAAAACCAACTTTTTTGTTTAATTAGTACTTCCGTTGAAGCATTGTCTAGAAGGCTACAGGCGGTCCAGCGTGTCACATTCATCCAGTTATTCTAATGGTGTACTGTGTTGGTACAAAAATAGGATGTTGCTGTCTGCCACAATACTTTCGACAGGGTGCCTTTTTGGTCAATTTCCGCTGTCATTTTTGAAGACTTGTGGCAACAACAAGCAGTTGCGTCAGTCTGTATTTATTGCCACATAACAGAGGCAATTTCTGTGACTATTTTCAGGGTGTATCTTTGGCTCTGTCGCAGAGAAAGGATGCCCCCAGCTGTGACTTTTGACAGCAGTTTGGAGTTTTGAGGTCTGGCTAGCATTTATGATCAGAAGTGTGCAGTTGAACAAATTATTATATCAGCAAATTGTGAAAAATGAAACATTTGACATTTGAAAATGCTACTCACAGACCAGATTTATTGTATTCATAAAGAGAATAAAGATGCTTTCTTATAGTCACGCAGAGAGGTGTAGTGTGGAAAACAGCAGACATCACTCTTACTTGACTGAGCAGCAAACAATGTTAGTTTATTGTCCTCTAATCATCACACAAGTAGCAACTTCCAAAATGGCAACCCATCCATCTCCCTCTCTGTCGTCCAGCAGTCCACCTACACTTTCAGACCCCGCCTTCTCATTTCAAACTGGCCTATCAGTTTGAGGAAAAAGAAAAACAAAGAAGATTCATTTTCACAAATAATCCTAAAATTATCATTCATTTGGCTGCCACAGTGGTTTGAACTGAGTGACTTAAGCCAAACATTTTGTTTATACGCTGGTGCACAGAGGTGTGTTTAGCACTCATTATACAACATTTTAAAAACCCACCATAGGGGACATGGGGAAGCTTTCTAACACGTATGCATTCCTATTTGAATCTGGTCACCAGAGTTTTTATATTGTCGTAATCTGAAATAGGATGACATTTTTGATTTTTAATTTGAGTTTAGTGTCAGTCATTTTCCAAATACAAAAAATTATAATAATAAAATAAATAAATTTTTGCAACAGAGGTTATTACAGACTTCAACAAAAAGAAAACAACAAAGAAGAATTTTACCCAATGTGAAATGGAGACACAAAAATCACAAACTGAAGTAAAACTACAGGAGGAAAAAGACCCTCTTAGAATGTCAACAAATGGTTCTGACTAATAACACTACATTAAACTACAAAATTACATTAATTTATACAGGGAAAGTATACACAATTGAGAATGTTAACAATATAAATTAAGAAATATGTTAATTGTAATAAATGAGATAAAATGCATGATTAAATTTACTACGTGTTTAATTATTTGAAAAGTTTGTGGATGATAATTAGAGCATACTAATATGCAGCAATGTGAAAGTTTTCACATGGCTCTCTATAATCCCATGAAAAACTAAGCAGAACCCATAATTTAGTAGCTACTAAAACCATCTTTAGCAGAAATAACTTGACTTAATTCTTTTTTGTATGATTTGTCAGACTCTCACACTGTTGTAAAGGAATTTCTACCTGCTGTTTACAATGTTGCTTCAGTTCATCGAGATTTGTTAGCATTCGTCTGGAGGTCTGGACTTTGACTGCATAATTGCCAAACCTGGATTCTTTTCAGGCTCTATGATATAGATTTGCTGTTGTGCTTGGTATCATTGTCCTGTTGTATGACTCAGTTTGGCCCAAGGTTTAGCTATCAGACCGATGACCTCAAAATATTTTGGTATACAAAGGAGTTCACGGTCGACTCAATGACTGCAGGATGCCTAGATCCTGTGGCTGCAAAACAAGCCCAAATCATCATCGCTCCATCACCGGGCTTGACAGTTGACTGAAGGTGTTTGTGCTGATATGTTTGCTTTTCACCAACTATGCATTCTGGCTAAACATCTCTATTTTGCACTAGTCTGGTGTTTTGTTAAATTTTACTTTGCAAACCTAAACCGTGATGCTATTATTTTATTCAATTCAATAAAACTTTATTGATCTCAAAGGTTGATCCCGAAGGAAATTGGGTTAAAATTGGCTGTTGACCTTTGCCAGCGCCATCTTTCCCTCCGACCATATGTACATTACACAACATCACATGGGGAAGACAGGTCAGAGAGGTATAACAATGGAAAATGCACAACATGAGGTAAGACGAGGAGAATAAAGGACTCCCCCCAGGCTGAGCTCCAACAGGGAGATCAGTTTGAGAACAGAAAAAAAAAACACCTCAGGACATAGCACATGAATCATCACATCTCACAACGTAGAAGGCATAAGCTTCGAAGGCGTTTCGAGGGGGTTGGGGGGGGGGGGGGGGGAGTGTAGGTCTGTGTCAGAATTTTAGGGAGAGAATAAGCATTTTACTGGCAACCCTTCCGAACAAGATATGCCTATTCAGTAGAGCTGGGCGATATAAGATTTTTTCATATCACGATATGTTTTTTTCATTTCAGGCGATAACGATATCTATCACGATATAAGCCAAATAACTATATTTGTAAGATTTAAATGTGCCGTTGCTCACAAGTAAAATGTGAAATAATCAGCAGCTTGTTTTTATTTAAATATTTATTTCCCATAATAAGTTCAACAGGGTAGATGTACTTAAGGAACATGAGACTTTTTCAGATAAATAAAGGCAAATATTGCAAACTACACAAAAGGCAGCCGCTAAAGCGTTTAAGTTTCAAAACAGAACAAACGAAACAGACTAAATTGTCAATTCCACTTAGAAACAAAATATTAATTCTAAAAATAAATCTTAGTTTGTTTTACAGAAGAACAGACAAAACTGACTAACTTTTGTCAATATCAAATAAACTGAGAACTAAAAGGAAATTCTCAATCTCTCCTTGTTGTATAGCTTAGCTTTTCAAACAGTTTTAACAGTTACTTTAGTCTGACAAAAGCCGAATGACGAATTAACGCTTCCAGTCAGAGACTGAGGCTACGTCTACACGTACACGGGTATTTTTGAAAACGGAGATTTTCCGTTTTCGTTTTAAAAAAATAATCCCGTCCACACATAAAGGTAGAAATGAAGGAAAACGCTGCTATGAACATGCCAAAGCAGCAGGTGGCGCTAGATTCCTAACCGTGCAGAAATATTGGCCAATCAGAAGTCTAGAAGCCTCGGTGGGAAAAAGTAAACAAAGCTGGGGCATAGAAGCAGAACCGAGTCGTATGTGTGGAGGGACAGTAACTGTGTGTATATGTAAGCATTTAAACACTGCAGAGAGTAGAATTGACAGTAACAGTATTGTAGAAATTCATTTCACCGAAACAATAACGTGGCGCACAGTGTGACGTCAAAAAATGCGCACATCTTTGACGCTGCATTTTCTCCGTTTTTCTAGTCCACACGTAAATGCAAAAACGGAGTTTTTAAAAATCTTCGTTTTCAGTGACCAAAAACGCCATTTACTTGTGGACGAAAGGCGCAAACGCATAGAAAAATCTGCGTTTTCAAAAATACCCGGGTACGTGTGGACGTAGCGCATGCACCAGTTTATTGTATTTCCAGACTTGCTTTCGGCACAATTTACAGTGCACGCTACTCTGTTTTTTGTCAGACTTGAAATAGCCGAAATACCTTCACACTACGGAACTTCTTTGGCTCTTCCGTTCGACAATCTCTCCGGCGTTGGAACCATTATCTGTTTTCTCTTCGGTCACGCTCAGTTGATTTTTCTAGTCGGCACACTCATTTCCTCCATTACCCGGGCGGTACGGTGGCGGGCTGCTTCCCAAACAAATACACATGTGCGGCTTGGCACTTGTGCTGTACGTAACAAGTCACGTGACCTGACGCTGCGGCTGTGATTGGTTCGGCTCTGCGCTACTTAATTTGGATTGGCTGTTCTTTTTTTTTTTTTTTTTTTAAGAGGACAAGAGCGGCGAGGTCTATCGCGATAGTTTAATTTTTCTATCGAGAAAAAGTTATATCGCGATACATATCGTTATCGTTCTATCGCCCAGCTCTACTATTCAGTCTTCTAACTGTACTGTCAAGAGCTTCAATGTTTAACATGCTAACGGAGACCTGCATTGCCTAAATTATAGCTCTTAAGTTTTTTGCAATTTCTTTGAGCAGGTCTGAACTTTATATGAGTTTGTTGGAAGGTCCACTCCTGGGAACACTGTGGTACTGTGTTAACACACCTGAATACTTCAGATCAGAAAACTGACAGAATCTCTGCTTTTATAGAAGTGCTCACACTTGCTAATGATCAGTCAATCAGATTAATCTGATTAGCAGCACCTGGCTGCTACTTACCTTCTCAATTCCTATGGTGAAAGTGCAAGTCCTTAGTCTTTCACAGGACTTCATAGAGTCCTTTAAAAACTTTGTTCTTCACATAACTGCAAAGCTGGTACAGAGTAGGTGTTTTTGCAAACTTAAAAACTTAAATTCAGTCTCACCTTACTTGCATAATAATGAAGTATGCATGTAGAAAACATATTCTTACATCAGGCTGCAGAAGTTTATGTAACAGCAGGGGAAAACCTTTTTTTTTTTGGGGGGGGGGGGGGGGGGGTTCTATTTGCTTTAAGGCATTCAACAAACAAACTTTGAAGTAAGTAAGTTGGGAACATATCTGGTAATTAAAAAGAGTGACCTCCTTCGCTGCAGCCATCTGTTTAGCCTTCACATGTAAAATTATTCAGATAGTCAGATACACAAAATAAATTACTGCTGTTCAAAAATTTCACATGTTTTTGGCTCCACTAATAAATGTCACACCCTGTGAATGTTGATGATTATGTAACTTCTCTTGCTTTGGATTCCATCCATCCTTTTCCACTTATCCAATTCAGGATTGCAGAGGGGCTGAAGCCTGTCCCAGCTGTGACAGAGCAAGAGGCAGGGTACACCCTGGACAGGACGCCAACCACTGCAGGGCTGGAGAATGACAACTAAATTACCTAATTTTGAAGATACAGACAAATACTTGGAGGCTGGATGCATCAGGGATTGAACCACTGACTTTCCAGTTAATAGACCTCAAGAGCGAGGCACCCAGAACAGAAATCTTAAAACGTACATCATTTGTAATTTTAGTAGCTTCCTCAAAGAGTTTCAAACACAGCACAAGTCAGAAAAAAGGTGCATAAGAAAATTTAAATGTTGAGAGCCAGGAGATGATTAATCGCTGCTAATATTACAACCTCTCTGCATGATGCTCATTATTCTCTTTACTGATTTGCCGGTGTCCTTTCACAATTCCCGCTTCTTTGCCTGTCTGCTTTCTTTCTTAATCCTAATTGTGTCAACTTGTCAAATCTCAATTGACGTCACTGTATATGTATATTTCATATCTGAGTTATATGCATCAAACCAGCTTCATGTGGAATTGCTTCACAGCGCTCCCTGGGAAATTTTATCCTGCTTTGATTTAACTGGGGCAGATTTTAAATGCCAAATGCAAAAATACAACCAAATTCTGTACGACATTATGTCTGTTTGGTTTTCTGTAAACCCACCACATCGAAGCAAATCTAATATTACAATCGCAGCCACAGCCTTAGATCACCATCATCATAATGTCAGAATGAAAGTACAAAAGATGTGAGTGTTGCATTTGCCAAGAAGAACTGTTTAAAGAGTGAGTATTTGACTGACAGAAGAAAACCAAATACGACGGCCAAAAGTCAGTTGTTCAATTTGAGAGGCAAAAAGATTTCAGATTAGCTCCTTGACAGATACTTATGTGCTTATACTGTATTTAAAAAACAAAAAACAGACTGAGGAAACTGAACAAAAAAAAGAAAGAATACTGCAAAACAACAAGCATTGTCAAACATTTCTAAAAAAGAAAGATGAGTGTAGTTATGTTTCAGTGACAATTCATAGTGTGCCTAAAACAATGTGTTTTAAACAAACAATAGCACTTACCCCAAAGAGCAAGGGCTATACTAAAACTTTAATGCTTCACGATGTTGTTATCACAACATGCTGATGTCGGCCTGTTGTTATTACAATATGATGACATCAACCTGTCATGGTGTCATTGTGATGTTGTAATGATGTTGTTGAAAAAAATAAAAATTGTGTCAACAACTGAATAAGTGTTAACATCCCTACTAAATCTCATTGTCTGGTTAAAAGCAAGCAGTTTAACTCCAATCCTATCCTCACTCACAAGTATTGACGTGCTTAAAGGTAAAAGTGTCCTGTCAGACTATTTTTATTTGATATCATTAAAGGTGACGCTATAGAGCTGTGTTGTTGGTGAGTGTATAAATATACGTGTACACAATGTACATCAAGAGATGCAGCAGTGCAATGCAGTTACAAAGACTGGTAGCTGGTAATTATACATGTAACATACAACAAACAAAAAGTACAGCTTTTATAAGGGAACACATTTAACGTTGACATTAGACCTTAATGCACAAAGTGCATTAGTTAAACATTAAGTAAACACAATGCAGTTCAGGACAGGTCTCCTTCAAATTGGTATAAAAACAGAGATGAAGACAGTCAGGTGCTGTGAGTTTAAACACAGATGTATCAAATGTGTTTGCTTTAACCGCCCTGGCAGAGGAGATGTGACTCCCTATGTCAAAACACAACAGAAGATTTGAAACAGATCACTGTGCTGTGTTTGATCAAGATGATTCCATCTGACACCAGTTTCTTAATCTACCTTTTATGATGCCCTTGGTTGGTCTGTGCGGGTTCCTCTGAGAAATACTAAACAGCAACATCTTGCGGAACATTAACCCTGTGGAGGTCCAGGAACCCTTGTTACCCTTACTCTGATCTGAACATAAAGTCTGGAAAAGGTTAAGTAATTCTGATTTGGCGTTACCAACCGCCACGAGTTGGCAGCACCTCATAAATGTTTAAACCTTCTAAACTGTTTGGGTCAAATTTGACTAACCTGATCTTTTCAGATTAGATTTTAGATCCACCAGTGCAGTGTGGGTGAAGTAAAGGAAAATTGTGGTTTTAGTAGTGACAGAGTTTGAGGGAGACCTTCAGAACGTCATAAGAATTGTCTGTGCTCCCAACACATTCCTTAGGTTGCCACACAGACAGGAACCTGCTGGGTCTTTGAAGGCTCACAAAACAGTGAAATAGTAAAAGCCAAAAACTCTGAGTGATGATAGATACAGTAGTGCACTTCATGAAATGAATTATACAGATGTCTGAGAGTACCTTCCCACAGATGTGAGATCTGAAATCGAGCAGCACAGTGATGGAGAGGTCAGCAGTGTCAAGTCACAGCAAGACAGTTCCCAGCAATGGTCTTTATGTGCAACATTTGCCTGTGCCTGCTTGGGTTTCTGTCTTCCTCCCACAGTATAAAGGCATGCATGTTAGATAAATTGGTGATTCTAAGTTAGCCCTCTTGGACTCTATAGAATAAAGTGTTGCATGCGCTTGTTACATGGCGAGTATATTACATTTGCTCCTGCATGCACCCACGATGTAACTAAATAATCTAAAAATAAATTAATTAGAATCCAGCCATTGAGCTAACTGTGTCGGGCTAAGAAAGAGCAAGCACACCAATGCAGAGTCAAAGGCAGGCTTGAAACTTAAAACAATCATTTATTGAAGGTCTATATCAATCTGTGAAAGTGAGAACACAGATATAAAGGAAAATTAATACCGGGAACAAAGATTGGGCGAACAGTATGACACAACTAGGCTAAGACAGCATAATGGGTGGGAAAGACAGTGGGAGCAAATCAGAAATAAGTAGACTAGGGAAGTAAATTTAACACAATGCACACGAGACAAGAGAGACTAGCACAAAGTATAAGTAATACTGAAGCTTCAACTAAGACACGCCACATTTACATGGGCAGAAAATAAACACGGATACAGAACAGAGAGAACAGATAGACATTATGACAAGACTGAGGTAACAATAGGATCACTAACGACGCCAACTAAATATTACAAGGCCAAGAAGAAGAACCAGAGTATAAACAAAGACTACAGACTACGAACTTGATTTGAACCTATAAGTAGACATAAACCAAAGGTAAACAAACACAGAGACAAAGGCTGACTGCACAGAGATGAGACACAGGAGAGGATGAAGAACCAAGGTATATAAAAAAATAAACCCACAACAAACAAAACTTAGAAGCAATAAGAAAATAACATTAAACTCAAAAGACTAAACACCACCAAAACTAGAATATCAATTATTTTCACAAACTCAAAAATAAATCCAAACCACCAAAACTCAAAAACACATGGTCAGAGAACCTAAAATCCTCACAAACTGACTTCAAGCTAAATGCAAAGTAGCTGAGATTGAAAGAAAAGAGTGCGTGGGAGGTGGGGAACTATAAAGACTCCTGAGTTGCCGTTTCAGAGAGTCTAGGGAAACACATGTGCGGATCCCACACAAAGTCTACTACTACCACTTTAAATGCACTAGTTTGCCATGAATTAATAGGGATATTATAGATGTTAGTTACGGAGGTGTTTCTGGTATATACTATAGCAGTGAAGGCAGCTGTAACTTAAGGTAAGACAGACTGTAAGGCCAAACTATGTTAAACTGCACTGTCCCTTTTAAATAAATAAATTCAAATGCAAAAACAAATGTGGTAAAAGCTAAAAAACCCCCAAAAAACCACACTTTCTCTGACCTCTGAAACATTATTAATATCAGATAGGCTGTTTATACATTTTAAATCGATCTGTATTTCAAATTTTCATGAAACCATGAAATATTTAAAATATCAAAAGTTTAAAAATGCCCCAAATCACATCATTTAAATTCCTGTAGCACAGGGTTAATTGCTATGTTATGTTAAAGCAGTGATGCTTACGCTTGTTAAGGAATATATAAATACGTGTGAATGTTGTCGATAAAAAGGAAAACTTACACATATTTTCGGATATGAAGCAGAATTTTTGAATGCATGGTTGGTAGTCCTGGCATTTTTCTGTTGTTCATCATGTTTGACAGTGTAATGATCCTGCATGAAAAATGATGAAAAAATGATGTTTTTCCTGTAATGAGACAACATAAAATTCAACACTCAGTATTGAACAATTAGACTGACTTTCAGTGAATTTTACATCTCTGACACCAAACAGTCTCTTTCCTGAAAATTCAGACACAAAACTTACAAAGCTACAAATCTTTTTAGATTGCGTTTATTGAGGATAATGATGTTGGTTTTTCAGTATGCATATAATATGTGCCCATATAGAAAAGAAATGTTTTAATAAACTTAAAGATTAATCAAGCAAACAATATCTCTGATAAGCATGGAAACAATTACTTTATATGTCATATAAAACAAACATTGATTTTTACAGGTACTCTGAAAAAAATTTTTTTTGATAGATATTTCTCCATAGGTATGGATTTATGTGATCACACATCATAATACGTCAGCTACCCAGGAGTGAACTTTATAGAAAGTGTTGCTATTTTTTTTTTTTTTTTCTTAAAGAAAGGGTAAGAAAATAGACATTGATTTAATGTCTGTCCTTTTAGCAGAAAAAAGAACTAGTCAGACTGCACTGGAGAGAAGAAGCAGTGGGTGGTAGCTAGTCAATAGGGAAGAGGTAAATCTTTCAACAGCTCCAAATTTGTCTCATTTAGATTCTTGTTTTTGTAAACCAGAGATACAGCACTGAGTAAAGGCAGTTCTTTTGATCAAAATCACCTTTAACACAAAAACTGCTTTGAAATTGCTGTCTTATTATTCAAGGGTTTTTTTTTTTTTTTGCATATTTCCAAAAACACAAGTTACAACATGTATTTATGAAAACTTCCAACTGAGAATCACCTTTGATGGTATAGATACTGGCTGACTATTTCCCCCTGCATCCAGCCTCTATGCACAGCGTGACTGAGGCTCTGCACCAAATACAGAGCAAAAAATAACTTTTTATTGATTTTTTCATGCAGCTTCTCAGTCAATCAGAGGATTTCCAAATGTTGGAGATTCTCTTGAAGATGGCAATCAATAGATTTTTAAATAGTTCTGTCACCACAAAAATGTTAGCAGAAGCACAAGTGATGAGCATATACAGTAGACCTTCAAAGGTCTTTATGCAATTTGCTGGGATTCATTTATGCACAGGTCTCTTAAGGTCCCGCCACTGCATTTCATTCGGGTAGAAGTATTGCAACACCTTGATGCATGACCTACCATCCTTGTCAGTTGATATGATCTTCAATCTTCTTCTTGTACCTTCATGAACTTGAAAACCGAACATGATGACAGTGGCCTGCAGGAGTCTGAGATGTAGCTCTTGGGTTTTTTGCAGTTTCTCTGAGCGTTGAACCTTGGGAGGGATTTGCTGAGATATCCGCTCCTGTGAAGATTGTGGCATTGAGTTAGCACATATGTTAAAGCTGCAGACACGGAAACGGTCAAACCTCTGTTTTTATATAAATTGTTTGAATTTGCATAAAATATTTGTATATGATATTGATATTATCACTCACATGCCCTGAGCAATGTTCCTGTTTATCAAGATTAGTCCACTTGTCTAGGAGCAAATAGGGAACGTACAAAGATACATATATCATTATAGCATGACATCAGACTTCATTATAGTAGATATGATACTAGGTTTCTTTGAGTGATGTTGACTTATTTTAAAGTAGGGATCAGTTCATTCTCCATTTGAAACAAGCTGTTCTTGTTATTCTTTAAAGCCAGTCTCTCTAAAATTTGCAAACGAAAGGTTTATGGAGCAATATGGGTGGGGCTTACATATCCATCGCCTGAGCTGTGACAAGTCTGAAACAGACAGTTTAGAACAGTAGGACGTTTTTGCCTAAATCCACCGACCTCATGTTTTGAAACTGTGCACACGGCATGACACCGGTAATTATAAATAGCAGAATATGAAGGGACAATAGGTGCACTCTCATCCCTCAATAGTGTACAATCTTCTTTTTGAGAGACATATTTGTTGACATAACAGGAAATTGTAATAATACATCAGCTCAAACACCAATAATACAATGTTCAAACATTTCCAAATGTGTCATATTTTGGCATGTAAATTAGCTCAGGTGATTCAATATAAATTATTTATTTTTGTAGAACTACAGACAATATACCGGAGCATCTGACCAGGAATCAACATTCAGTACAGGGAGATCTCTGTCAGTTAGAATTAATCACACAATGAATATTAATGCAGGAACAAAACCCAAGTGAAGTATCAAGCAGCTTCACAGTGGGATGAAATTGGGCTCAAGGGGGGAAAGTCTAAATTGAAACTGACAACTAAAAAGTGCAGAAAATTGCAAAGCCTGTAATTGCTTATGTCGGCCATTCAGGACATTAAAATGAAAAACATTGTATTCTCATCTATTTCAGGTGGAAAACAAACATCCCGACGAGGTGGGGAAAGATTCACACGCAGGTACAAAGGGCAAAATGTTGAGAGAGGAGAGGAAGGCTGAAAGAAGAAGTCCATTCTCACTATGTGAGCTGCACATTAAAGAGCCCGACGAGCAGCTCAGTCGCCACGGGAAAGGTGCTTCAGCAAGTTTCAGCTCCACCGAGAGGCATATGGAAGGTTTTGAAGCTCATATTTAAAACAGTGAATAACTCTTATTGAATTTCTGATAAGCCTCACTCGGCATATAAAAAACATCACATCTAAAGGATGAAAAATTATATTTCATCTTTATCTATACAGGTAAATCTCATTGAGACACAAGGTCTCATTTTCAGGAGCAATCTTTATTTTACCTTTCAAGAATGATAAAAAAAATTACATCTCCATATGATTGTTTACAGTAAATAACGCTGGTTTAGTATTCCTTACAGAGACCTTAAATCTGTGTGCAATTGACCCTTTGCTGCTCGTTCTTTCCACAGCACGTGTGCAGCTGATAATTAAGTGCTTGCAGATTAACCACCAAACAAAACGCCTTTAATTTCAGACATAGTGGAGAAAAATTGTGACCTGATTACTCATGTAATTAAGCTACATGCTCCTAGCTCTAACCAAAGTATTTTAACCAAATTTTAATAGAAAGCTAAACTTAAATATAAAAAAAAATAAATCATGCAAATAATGCAGACACTTTGTTGTTGTATTGCACCACTGAGCTACAGTATAACCAATCTTGTAAGTATGATAGGGAAGGGTGGTGTGTCATGGTTGACTCGGTAAATAACATGCAAACATCCTATTGCTCATATTTTATTCAGCATGTTGATAGGAGTGCAGTGCTATGTCATAACGTACTGACTACAGGAGACATCCTTAAATCTAGTTAAAAGCTCACAGAGCTGCTAAGATTTACCCTAAAGTTGGATCTTGTAGCATCCTGGATTACAGTTGTGAAATATGTGACAGTTGCAGGTTTTTTTGTTACTTACATCATCCGTTAAACTCTTTAACTGTAGAGAATGAAGTTTATCGAAACGTCACCTGAATCCGTCAAATAATCAAGAGCTTGACTGATCAGCAGTGCCTAGATTAGCGAATAGTCAATTGCTGTTTTGCAGCTCTTCAATTTACCAACGGCCTGCATTAAATTAATGCAAATTATGTAACTCACCGGAAGAAAATATTTTATCATTTCTAATTCGTTTATGAAAAATTGTTACATTTAATAAAGAAGCTCTCTATTTTGATGTGTGTTTGATTTCTCTATGCTTTGGTCATGTGAGACTTTCTATGAAAATGACTAATGGCTAATGATGTGAAACTCTGGTTAACAACAACACCACAACCACCACCATCATCAATAACAAGGACATGGGCTAGGAGCTTTAAGAGAGAAAGAAGGAAGAGTTTCATTTCCAAAGTGTAAGTCTTTTTATGGATCCAAGCAAACATATAAACACACAATCAAATGTTATCTACTCTATATAAACATCTTGAACCTTGAATAGCTCAGGGCTGTTTTCGGCATGTCATTCATCGCTCCATCTCTCATCTGCTGCCAATTTAGAATCACCAGTTAACATAACATGCCTTTGGATGGAAAATGAGCTGTCATCATGTGACTCTGACTGGACCGAAAGAGCAGACTCGAGCGACAGTACTTATGGAGACATTTATAGAATGATTGAGGATGAAGGTGAGAAAGAAACTTCAGTTCAGGCAAGTTCACATGGGTGTTAGGGAAGAGGATAGGTTATTGTCTATTCCAGAAGGTGAGATAAGCGTAATTGGAACTGGAGTTGAGTGATCTGACGTTTTTGCACTGTGGAGGCTGAGTGGGGAAGGAGCACTGGGTTGGCAGACATAGTTCTAAGATTTTCAGGTGGATAGAAGCAGGCAGTTTGGGGGCTGAGCGACTTCTTACTGAGATTTTGAGGCCAGAGAGGATCGCAGAAGCAAGAGAGCTGTGTGGTCAGCTGAGCTTGCCCAGGATTCTCTGGCAAGAGTCTGCGAGGTGAGTAGAGGCAACAAGTTAGCTTAATAGTTTTTCCAAAAGCAATTTCAAACAAAACAAACCTAAAAGTTACTATAATGATATGAGCAGTCTAAAGAGTCTTAAAGCCACACAACCTTGATATACCTGCTGCTTAATTGCTTCATTGTGGAAAGTTATAAGGAGGACGGCTCAGCAGGAAAGGCTCCATCGATAGATTGAACACAGACCAACGACTCCAATTAACAAAAGAGAGGAAGAAAAAGAACAGAAAGAAAACAAACTCCACCCCAGTCCTAAAACCATAACAGGAGCACCCAGTTAAATAAATGCCATTTTGTTATTTTACATTTCTGTTTGCAGTGCACAATAATGTGTCTGTCTGCCACACTTAAAACATGAACAACAGGGTTTTCGTTATTAGCTTAGTTTGACAAAAACACATTTTATTTTGAAATTAGCATTTGCAGACTAAGACCAGATGGATGCTGGATAGATCAGAGAGACTGTGTGACTGTAGTGTAAAGATCATGTTTGTCAGGATCCTGGGTCTCCTGACCCAGCGTTTTTAGTTCTTTGTGATTCTTGTATTTTGTACTCGTGTGATTTATTCTATGGTTTCTAGTTTTGATCCCTTGCCCTTCGTGTTTCTCTGTGCCCCCTATGTTCTGTGTACATCTGTGTCTTTGCATGTTTGAGTTTCTTGTTTTCTGTCACTCTGTATTGTGAATTCTCATGGTTGGTCTTTTGTTACTCCCTTGTGTTCCATGCTTAGTATTTCCCTCTGTGTATTTTGGTTCTTAGAGTCTTCAGCTTTATGGTTTATGTCTCTGTGTTTCTTAGTTGCTGTCTCCACCGTGTCAAGTTCGCGTCTCTGTGTTATACTTCCTGTTTTACTTTGAAGGTCCGTGTCTTATGTGAATGTGTCCTGCTTTGCTTCCTTGTCTCGTCAGTTCTGATTTCTCCCAGCTGTGCCCTCCTTCTGTGTCCCATTCCCCTCGTTACTTCCCAGTGTATTTAAACCCTGTGTTTCTATGAGTCAGTGTTGTGTTGTCCCTCTTGCTGTGTGGATCTCCCTGTATGGTTAGTTTGTTATTTTTCCAGTTTAGGTTAGTTTGCTTTGTATACTCGTTTTTCCTGTGCCAGCAATTAAAGCTGTGGTTTTGAGTTCATCCCTTGTGTCGGAGTCCTGCCTTTTGAGTCCTCATCTCCTGCCTGCCACACAGCGATTCGTGACAATGTTAGGTTAAATATAGTGATCCAATTCAGGATCATTGTGGGGCTGGAGCCTATCTCAGCTGTCATAGGGCAAAAGCTGGGGTACACCCTGGACAGCTAGTGAGTCTGTCACAGGGCAGACATAGAGAGTCAGACAATCTGTCATGCTCACAAGTTATAACTAATTAATAATTAATTACTAATTACCAGTGTTGGGACTAACGCGTTATTAAGTAACGCGTTACAGTAACTACGTTATTATTGTGGTAACGACCACGGTAACTAGTTATTATGCCAAAATCAGGAACGCGTTAGTCGTTACTGGGATTTAGATAGGCTCGTTACTCGTTACTTCGTGTGGTGGCTATCGCGGAGCCTCCACAGATTCAGTAACATTAGCAAGTGGTGGAGGCCAGCAGGTGGATGAAGGAAAAGGGACGCAGAAGGAAAAGAGACCCGAGGCGGCCGCCGGTCCAAGTGTGAACTGAACTTCAGGTAAGAAGTTATGACCTGCAGTCTCTCTGGGTCAGATATAAACCAAGTTTAGGTGGAGTTTATTTTCGTTATTCTGACTTTTTCCGTACTGTGTGCTAGCATGACGGAGTTTCTATACAGCTGGGTGGTGCTATGTTACTGATGTTGAACTTTATTTTGTTCATAAGTTATTAGAGTTGCCAACCGTCCTGTCTGGTATTCAGAGAAAATATTACGCGTTTCTTATTATTGAGGTGAAAAGGAACAGTTTGTCCCGTAATTCAGCTACAATGAAAAAGACACAAAGCTGGAGTTATTCTGTCTTTGCTGCACAGCTGCCTCTTCTTCTTTCATTCTCTCCCTCCCTCTCCCGTTTCTACTTCAATCATGAAAACTGATCAATGATCAGCTGATCGGCTCTCTTGTTTGTTTATCGCTCACTTTGCGCCGAAAGAGGAAACCAGGGGATGTCGCGCTAAACAACAGCAGCACGTTTAAGCTTGATCAGCTGTTGTTAGAATTTATTTAATATTAATTTCTAGTATCAGCTGATGTTTTCTGGAGCCACAGCTGCAAAAAAGCTGCTGGTCATGATATGGTTTGGTTATCTGGTGAGAGGGAAACATGAAGATGAAACCAGGAGATGTCCTTACTGGATCGTCAGAGCTGTGATGAAGAAACAGGTTTACCTTTTAGGTGACATGAATGAGTTGAAGGGAAGTTATGAACTGTTTCTGAGAGACAAATAACACCAGGATCCTTTTTTAGGTAGCTGACAGCTGGTAACTGTGCAGGGGCGGGTCTAGCAAAGTGTTGCCAGGGGGGCATGTAGGGCATTAACAGGGAAAGGGGGGCACAAAGAAATACTTTTCTTTCTTATTCTCATTTAAAATGTCTAGCTTTTAAAAAAATAATTATCTGAATCTTACAACAAACGATTGATAGATTGATGCATATATACCATCAAAACAGTGTACATCACTGTCACAACAGCGTTTATTTTCATTCAAAGGCTTTATGATTTTTCCTATAATGGTGGACCAGTCTCTAGTCAAAATACCCGGGCCAATTTTCTGTCCCAGTCCAGCCCTGTATGCAGCTCATCTGCAGTCTGGTGTTACCTACATCTTCCTATTCAGAAGGCAGAATTTCAGAGTTCTGAGTACAATCGAAAGCACCACGACTGCAGTTTTTGTGTTGGATGTAAAAGGCGCACATGACGCTGTGACGTAGGCTAGAATCATGGCAGCAGTCAATGACGGTCCAGGCGTGGGATTTCTCTCGTGGAAATATGCACATTATCTTTTCCTTGCTATTGGTAGGTGGCACAGTGCACTTGTGGCAAGTAAGCAAGCTAGAAGACTGGCAAAGTTATGGAAGCAACACATTAACAAGAGAATTCTGAGTAAAACCAAAGTTACTTTCCCTAGTAACTAGTTACTTTGAAAGTAACGAGTAACTTGAACTAACTGAGTTACTTTTGAGAGAAGTAACTAGTAATGTAACTAAGTTACTATTTTAAAGTAACTTACCCAACACTGCTAATTACCCTAACTTGCATGTCTTTGAAAAAAGCAGAAGAAAAAGCTCCAGATAGTCCAGAGAGAACCCATGCATGCACAGAAAAAACCTGGAAGCTCCACAAAGAAAGGTCCTAGTCTTAAATCAAACCCAGGACCTTGCTGTCGTCCCAGACCTTGTTGTGGGGCAATAGTCAACAGTGCTAACCACTGCACAAGTATGCTACCTAGTTTAATACAAGAGTAGGTTCAAAAAATAAAAAGGCATTTAAGCTCAGACGATAAAACCTGAACAAATATATGCAAGAGAAGGTCCGTGTGGAGTAGATATCTCAGGGCACTTAAAATGCACATTTTAAGGTCAAGAGGATAAGGAAAAGTCAAGAGTCTGCCAAATGCCCAGAACAAACACTTGACTTCCCCTTTAACATACATGTGAAATCAAATTATTATGAGGAAAGACTGCAGAGATTGAATTTAGTGTGAGACAGGGGAAGAATCGTGGCCAAAGAAGATGAAAAACTCAGGGTGAAGCTTGAGGCCAGGGGGTGGCGGTGAAAGGTCTTCAAAGTCAGTATAAGAGGTTTAAGAAATGTGAAGGGCTGCTGAAAGCAAAAGAAGAGAAATATGAGTTCGCAGTAGGGACTTGAGGCCACTCGAAGGGCATGGAGGAGATGCGGAGTAAGGCAGGAGGTTGCTGAATATCAGAAACAACAAAATTAAAGTGTGTGCGTCAGTGCAGGAAAAGCAGAAAAGGAATATAAAGATTTTGAGAAATTTGGTTAAATATGAGTAACCAAGAGCCAGGTTTGATTAGATTTATTGTCATTGAAAAGTAGATTAGTCAAACAATAAAATAATGTTTGGCATTCAATTTGACATGCAAACATGCAGTGTAGCTTCGTGTTTGCAACTGGTCAAGACGCTTAGGATGACGTCTCTGTAGGAGTTCGTGACATTTCAGGTAGAAAGCTCATTTTTCTATAAAGTCTGCAGAAAGTACAACCATTTCTGATTGTGTTGGTGCGCCAACTGAGGACGCCCAAGACAATCAGCTTAAGGACACACTCCACCTCACTGCCTCTGAAAATGGTTAAATTGAGTGTGTGAGCTGCCCCAGTGTTAGTCTACAGTAAGCTCCTTGGTCTTCTTGGTGCTAAGGGTCATTCATATCTCCACACCAAGCAGCCAGCTGTTCCACCTCCTTCCTGTAAGACTCCTTGTTGTTCCTGCTGATAAAACCTGGCACCATGTGGTCATCTGCGAACTGGTGTTTGATTCATGCTCATAAACCATTCAGAAATTTTCAGTTTTTGTCCTTTGCAATGTTTTTTTTACTAGAAAAAATAGACTTTTTACAGTGCTGGGGTCCGTTCTTCGTACCTCGCTTACTACATCCAAGATCAAATGAAACATCCAAGATCAAATCATCGCGCTAACTTTGAGCTCGCTATTCCGGTTCTCCGAACACCCCTGTTGTTGACGATTAGTATAGCTGGATGAAGTAATGTGAGATCACTGGGTGGCTTAACAGGGGCTACGCATCGATAGTAGAAACATTGATCGGCAACCCTTTGATTGGTCGGCGAAAATGTCGAAGGAGCGCGCTCGGTATTTTTCGGCAGCAGAGCAAGAACTCTTGAGTGAGGGATTTCAGGAGTTTCAGAGTTTAATTAAAACGCAAGGGAACACTGCAAAAGCAAGGAGAGAGGGCTGGCAGAAAGTTGCTGACAAATTAAACTCGTAAGTAATTTAATAATAATAATAATAATAGATTGGATTTATATAGCACTTTTCAAGGCACCCAAAGCGCTTTACAATGCCACTATTCATTCACTCTCACATTCACACACTGGTGGAGGCAGCTACGGTTGTAGCCACAGCTGCCCTGGGGCAGACTGACAGAAGTGAGGCTGCCATATCGCGCCATCGGCCCCTCTGGCCAACACCAGTAGGCGGTAGGGTAAATATATTATATTATATTACATTATATCCTCTTTCAGATTAGAGCCACGGCAGGACCCACTAGAACATGGGAACAAGTAAAAGTGAAATAGAATATTCTACAGAATGGTAATATTTATCACTTATATTGCTTTTTGTCTCTTGGAAAGAGACCCTGGAATACTCTGTTTGTTTATAACAGCAACCAAGAAAAGGGCAGAGCAAAAAAAGACATGTGGTGGTCCTGCACCCCCTCGTCAACAAGTTGGTTAAGTAAATAATACCCTCACGGGAAAATCGATATCTCTCTATGAGCACACTGTCGCGCTGGGCTAAAGGATCCTGTCTATCCCGCAATATACGCTGAATTCTGAGGACTCTCCTTATCAATCTTGCACCTTCCGCAATGGGTGGCTCGCGTATACGGACAGGACATGGCTGCGACAGGCTTCCCAAATCCACCTTCGCTTTTATAGCCGTGGTCTCTCATCTTGATTACATGAAGTAATTTACAATTACTACTCTGAACTGTGAATTACATCTGTAATAATCACATACATGTAATAGAATGTTAATAGTACATTTCCCTTTTTTAGGAAATGACCTGTATGTATCTGTGTGAAATCAATAAAAGGATCAAGTGCTGCATTATCTTCAGCTACATTGATGTTATTTATTTATGGTGAAACAGTGGTGGAATATCGCTGTTGCTTTCGTATAAATGAAGCGGACATACCTGCGTGGCCGCGATCTAATCCTGTTTACATAAAGTAAACCTGCTCCCGAGCAGGTTTACGCTTACGGCTCTGTTGCTATGACAGCAAGTCCCGGATGAGCTTCGGGGAACCGAACGATCCAAGATCACGCGAAATCGTCAACAATCAAATCCAGCTAACTTACTTAGCGAGGTACGAAGAACGGGCCCCTGGACTTTTTTTTTTTCTTCATATTTTATCTAAGGCAACATGGTGGTAAGGTGGTTAGCACTGTTACCTCAGAGTAACAAGGCCTTGAGTTCAGTTCCACCATCAGGCTGAGGTCTTTCTGTTCTCTTTGGGTACTCCAACTTCCTCCCACAGTCCATAGACATGCAGCTAGTGGGGTTAAGTTAATTGGTAACTCTAAATTGCCCAAATGGTTGCCTGTCTATATGTGACAGACTGGTGACCTGTCCAGGGTGACATCTTTTTTTATATGTAAGAATGGCTAGAGAAAAATTCAGGCTTTTAGCTTCAAACACTGCCTCAGTTTTCAATGTGGAAAGAAAAAAAAAAGGCCTGAAAGCCTTAAAAAGTGTTTGATATATGAAGTTAAAACTTTACAGCAATCATTATATACGTTTAAAGTTTGTGCGTGACATTTTTCAAAAATAGGATGCAGTCGAGGAGAAGGCCTGTGCTGATTTGAAATAGAATGAATGTTAGCAGCAAAGTAATCACAAGATTTGGAACATGTGGCAGACGCTGAGCCTCTTGATATGCAGACCCTCCATCTTGATCAGGTAGCAACACTGCACTGACTTTGAGACTAACTTTACAATGCAAATTAATACACTAATGGGTATAAATAAGGATAGAATGATTGTCTCTGCAAAATGAATAACTTCTGTTTGTAAGTTCAAAACGTGTATTCATATGCAATTTATCCAGCTTGAAAGGTTGTCATATTTTTAGGCAAAATGGGTTGTGGCTCATTGGTTACCATGCTGTATTTGAAAAAGTTATTATTTGTGTTTTAAGACTGTTTTGCTTCCGAGTTTTTCAGGGCTCCTCCATCAAACAGCCCTTTGGGGATGCTTTCAGCTAGGCAACAGTTTTATGAAGGGAAAAAAATCCGTTAATGCCTTGAAAAGTCTAAATCTGTAAACATCTTTTCAACAAAGTAGCAGATGGACTACAATTAATGCTTTAGGGAGAAAGCCTAATCTGTTTCAAGCAATTGCATATTGTGGCCACAAATTATTTTAAAATGGGAGAATGAATAATTCAAAACCTGGGATTTTGTGCACAGACAACAACTTTGAGTTGCCGTCTGTGGCGACGCTCAGGCTTCGGAATTTAAGAGTACGACTTGTCTTCTGCTTAACAACCATTATTTTAATAATTGTTTAAATTCTCTTTCATCCCAGATTAGCTGTGGTATAATCCACAACACCCTGTGGACAGGGTTTAAAATACAATCTGATTTATTGATCCAACAGTTTATTTCACAAAATAGAGCAATGTAATAGATGTAGTGCTCACCAGTACCAGCAGCTAGAGACTAATACTAATACATTTAGCTGCCCTGGAGGAAATGTTAATACATTTTCAGTAAACTCAACGTTGCGCCTCATAAAAATGCAGAAACACTTTTTGTTTGCAAATTCAAGGTTGATGTTGCGCTGTTAGTTTATGCCAGACCTGGATCTGTCACTGCTGCCAACCTCATCAGAACCCCTGAGCAAGAGACACTTTTTGTCATACATAAAAGAGCTTGCATACAAAAAAATTAGGAGTACTTATATTGAAAAAGAAAGTTAAAGTTTTTGCACAGCATTTTCAGGGCAAGGAATGTTTTAGTCAAAGCAGTCAAACAGGTTGCACAACAGTGCATTTAATATGATGGCTTGATGTCAGATTACTTTTTTCCCCATTTCATACTCTTACAACCATCATTCAATACCACACTTACTTATTTTTAAATTACATGTGAGTGTGAACTGAAAATTGTAATTTCACCTGCACTGACATGAGTGTGCCCTGAGATTCATATGAATGAACTTAGATTACATTTTAAAGTTTAATATGCGTGACATTTGAAGAGGTTTTGCTTTGCAGAAGGTGTCATTACTGGTCTAATCTATCAACATTTTGAGGAGAAGGGTGAAACAGAGACGATGAAGAAGCTCCAGAGGATAAATCATGGTGAAATCGAATAAGGTCGGGCCTCAAGAGTGAGGAGGTGAACTTTTGTCTGGCTTCAGTTCCACCCTGTGAGAGAAACAAGGAATGGAGTACCACTTGGAGGTGCTTCAAAGAAAGTTACTAGCAAAAGGAAAGGTGAAGCAACAACCTCTTACAGATTTGAGAGCCAAAGTTCTGTATGCGTGAGTTTCAAGTACTTGAAGCACATGTAATGGCACCTCTGGGTGTAGCTATTTGTAATGAATGAAACGACAGGCTATCACTGAGAAACCTCTGATTCGTTTTGAGAGAAGATGATGAATTTGGAAAACGTTGTGAGGGAAGAAGCAGACATATTCCGGTCTCTCGGATGCCCTTGAGTCAGAAACCTTTTGAGGAAGCAACACTTCTTTTTAAATCCCTAAAAAATGCTTTGTTGTTTAGAAGAGAACATTTTTTAAAGAATAAATCATTTTGTTTTAGAAAACATTAAAACATTTATTTCCCAAAGACAGGGAGAAATCACTGACTGTGATGCAGCTGTCTGTCCAGCCTCACACACTAGCCTTTGTTTGCCTTTGTGTGGGTGGAGAAAGTTTTTATTGCTTTCATTCTGAGTGTGCTTTTTTTGCTCTATGTGAATGTATGAAAGCACTATCCATGGTTGCTTATAAATTCATATAAAGAAAAATGTTCAGCATTCAGACAGACAGAAGTTTTCCCATCCAGCACTGGCAACACAAAGTTAAAGCTCCAATCTCTAATATTATGCTGTATCTCTGCAAAAAACATAAGCACAATTAAAGAATTGAGCTACTGCAGTGTACGGCTCCTTGGTAAAACATTTTACAGGAATTTTTAAACCACTGTAAGATTCTTGTGCTGCATGTGCTGTAATAAATGCCTTTTTTACCTCATTTAGTGCTGAAAAAATCTTATTTTCATCAGAAAGTGATGCAAGAGTTGCCACTAGGAATGAAAGATTTGTCAGAGGGAATGGCACCCGTGGGAGGGAAAACTTTTTAGGAGCTTCGGCTCTGTCCTGTAGCTCTTCCCCGAGTCTTCATTCTGAATGTTTAAAGCCGAGCCACATCATTTTTTGCTTCAATAACACCAGTATTTGAATGCAGCAGAGCAAAACTCAATGAACTTAATGTGGATTGATGGAGAGTTCAAGAAAAGCGGGGGGTCAGTTGGTTATATTGACAAACACAGTTATCTGTCATGGTCCTGGGTCATTTTGACCCAGCGTTTTGCGTTTCCTTGAAGTTCATTTTTGTGCCTTGTGTTTGTTCTGATTTTGTATTAGTTTAGGGTTGAACCTGAAGTTTAGTGTTTTAACAGCCCTACCTGTGTCTGTCCTCGGTGCTCTGTTCGTGTCCCCGTGTTGTGTTGTAAATCAGTCTGTGTGTTTCCTGCTTTACTTTGAAGGCTCGTGTTCTGGATTTCCTGTTCTATTCTGAAGGTCTGTGTCTGTTGTCATTGTGTTCAGCTTGTGTCCTCCAGTCAGCGTGTGTATTAGGATCAGCTGTTCTCCCCTCCTGTGTGTGATTACCCGATTACCTTGTGTGTGTGTATTTAGTGGGTGTCGGTCTGTGTTCGTTGTCGGCTTGTCTGAGTTCATCCGTGTATCGCTGTGTTTCATGGTGCTTTGTTCCCGTCTCTGTGTCTCTGCCCCGCAGCCCTTTTCGTATGTTCTCAGGTTTGTTATTTAGTTTTTCCCAGTTTAGGTTCCCGTTAGTATTTCTCATGCTTCATTGTCTGTTTCTGCCACTGCCACTTGTAAATAAACGTCACACTCTTCATCAGTCGCTTGCTTGCATTTTGGGTCCTCATTCATCTACAACACGACTGCTGCCCCAGCCGTGACATTATCTGAGTATTGAACATTTAAGTTTATCAAGTATTCTATATCTCCCACTACTATGTATCCTACTACTCCTCTACTCCACAACATATCCTATTCCTAGACTTAGACATGGCTTTCTGGAAGAAATTGGTGAACTTTTTCCCAAATTAAAACAAAATGTACTATATTAGTGTCATTTAATTGTAATATTCATATTGACAACTTATAGTAATTAACTTGCAGTGTCTCACATTCTCATCCAATTACTGCCACAAGCACGATGTCCACATTCCCCCCCTGTAAATTCAGAAGAGCTGGATTAAATTAACTATAATTTAAAGACTGGCACAAGTTATACAGTTCAGTACATCTTACAACACGGCAACAAGTTTGTTTTACTCAAGTATTTGAATGAAGCTTAACTTAAAAAAGCACCACTGACGAACAATGGGGGTGTGAGGTCAGTTTTTTGATCATTAATATGCAAATTGTCATGACCATTGAACAGCGGCCACTGATCAATGGCCATGAGTACCATCGACAGAGAGCTGGGGAATGTGTCATGGATCTGGGTCATTTGACCCAGTACTTTGAGTTTATTGTGTTTTTGTGATTCTTTGAGTTGTAATGATTTAGTTTTCTGCAATTTAATATTGAGTTTAGTACTTTTCATGCCCCTGAATTTGTTGGTCATTTCTGGTTTGTTCTCTTGTCTATTAGGTTCTCTTTGTGTCTTTGTCTTCATCTATGTGACCCTCACTCCCTCACTCTCCAGGTGGTAGTCATGTCCTTGTATCTCCCTTAACAGTTTACATGCTTCCCTCTTTCTGTCTCCTCCCTTTGTCTCCCCACTATGTCTTGTCCCTATGGTCCTCCGGGCATACCTTTCACCATCTTACAATGCTGTGATTGCAGCTATTCCCCAACTCTCTGTGAATGGCCATTAATCAGTGGTCATTGATCAAGTCCAGATGAACATAGTCAACTTTTTGGGCTAACTTTGAGACAGACAGGTGCCTGAGTCCTTTAAAGAGACATGGTGGGAATAAAATTACATTCATTCAGCAGATTTTGTAGTCAGATATGACTTGAATCAATTTAGCATTGTGCCGCTAATACCAATCTATTTCTCTAGACAGGAAATCAATTTTTCATGTGTGAATGCAGTAATGAGATTAAGGAATATAAGCAGAGCACAGTCACCAGCATCTGCAATACATAAAAGATTATTAGAAGCTCCTAAAAGTGCACATTCAGTGCTTTTTGCTGTAATTTAAAACTAGACTGAAAAATCCAATCAGTGTCACTCAAACTTCAAAATGATTGCAGCTTTAAAAGACAGCTTTCTCCAGAAGTTTAGACAGAAATGGCAAGCTAGAGATTAGTCTAGAGTTTGATGGATCATTTGGATCAAGAGTGGTTTTCTTTATCTTTACAAGAAGAGCACAGCTGCATGCTCAAAATGTGGAGAGACTGAACCTGTGACCGGACACAAATTTGTAATTGCTGAATCTCTGGTAGCCAGTGAACAGTGGACACTGCTATGTTGTACTGTGCTGGGGCAGCACAATGAGGACAGTGGACACCAACAGACTGAATAAACTGACCTGCAAGGCCAGCAACACTGTGGGTGTGGAGCTTGACTCTGTGACTGAAGAGTCAGAGAGGACAAGTTACAGAAAATATTGGACAATCCTTCACATCATCTCCACGATGTGCTGGACAGGACAGCAAAAGACTCATTCAACAAACAATGCCCCACAGAAATTTCTCACCTGTGGCCATCTAACTTGATGGCCCTGTGACACCTTGGCTAGTTTCACTTGCCATAGCTTGTTTATATTGATTGTATGTGGTTTGACTTTGAAGTATTTATTTTAACATATTGCATCTTGATGTGTTCTGGCTGGTTCGAGTTTGAATCTGAAATCAGTGATCCTTTTGCTCTCTATACCTTTGAAGAACCTGGGTGGAAAGAAAGCGTTTATTAAACTTGTCAGTTTTAGTCTAAAAGTGAGACGGGCTCAAACTGATGAAACACAGTGGTTGGTATTATGTGGTAAAGTGCTATAGCTGAGCACGGCAGCATTAGGCAGACAATCTGGTATCTGGTCATTTAAGTGAACTGCAGCTCTGCTCTCCTGTATTGCATATCTGAGTGAACAAATAGGCTTGTTCAGCGGTGGTTGGAGTTTTACTTCAGAGATGTATGACCTTAATGTGGCAACAATAGCCATGTGACATTAAAATAATTATGATCTCATCTGTGTGACAGTTCAGCGCATGGTCTTTGAAAGCCATAGCAAACTGGTCAGTGGTAATTGATGTGAAAGGATGTGCTCTTCAAATAGGGGCACTGGTTTTGATCATTATTTCAGCAACCATAAAAATAACTGACATGTGATCATTAAAAGTGGCAATTACAATTTCAAAGATAGTCAGAGATGAGCTAAAAAAAAATCCCAAACTAAATCTTGCCTGTGATCCAGCTCGTGAGTAGGGCCTTACTCCAGGCACCGAGGCCCATACTGTACAAAGTATTATTCTTTACTTATTATGAGTCCACACAGATCTCGCTGCTATTTAAACTGTTAAACAGAAATACAATGAAAGCGAATCCCACGTCTATTAAAATGGATAATAACAGTTTTTTTTAATGTAGTCCTTTAATAACTAATAATTGGGCATAAGGGACTGAGTTCAGCAGAGAAATCTTCAGATAACTGGCCAAATTTCAAATGAATTCAAAGTTTACTGAATATTAGATGTGAGAAACTGCGCTTTACTTAAACACTTTTCTCTGTGTAGCTTCCTTGTCGCTGTGGCTACCCATCTGAGGAGAAAACGTGTTTTATACATTACAATTTGTATACATGC
Source organism: Mchenga conophoros (assembly GCF_057382185.1). Lineage (NCBI taxonomy): Eukaryota > Metazoa > Chordata > Actinopteri > Cichliformes > Cichlidae > Mchenga > Mchenga conophoros. Next base: position 19,333,927 of record NC_140538.1, read on the forward strand.
TTTGGAGAAATAAACTGTAGTTTGAAAACTAGCTAGACTAGCCAGCTAGCTAAAGCTTGTCTCCTTAGTCTGATTTCATTCAGCTGTGTTCCATGTAGAGTTTTTCATGTCCCTAATTACCTGGTGTGTATATATTGTCTGAGTCTCCTTTTGTGCTTTGTTGCGTCGTCCCTCATGGCTGCGTCCTTGGACTATTTTCTCCTAACCTGTCTTCCTTGTGTTCTGAGAGAGTCAACAATAAAGTTGTTTTTGAGTGTTACTTTGTGCTTTTGGAGTCCTGGGTTTGGGTCCAAAACTTACCCTCCACACATCTGAACCCATTTGTCTGTATCTAAATATTTATAAAGACTGTTTATATCTATAGTCAAGTTAACACAAGATGCCAATATAACCTCCCACTCACTCTTGCTGCTGCATCAATAATACACAGAGGACCCAAAACCTACTTAAATGTTTGACTTGTTTGAGATCTGGAGCTGATCATGAAACATCTGGAAATATAATCTCAAAGCCCAGTCTTAATCCTTCTGTGGAGAGCAGCAACGGGGACTATTTCTTGGAAGGTGTTTTGCAGTTGAATTCATGCACATCTTGAAGAGCAACCATGTCCGTGTATATGTACATAATGAAAAAAATGTTATGGGCTTTTAAAAAGAAAAATTTTACCCATTTTTATTTTTTTTTTTTACCAATTTTCATAATGGTGAAATCATGTGTGGCATCACAAGGTGGTGGAGGGTAATGAGTAGAAGAGCAAGTAACCAGTGATGTCACAAACACACTAGGACTGCAGCAATTGGCAGCTCAAAAGCCTTTACAATTATTTTCAAAACCCAACAACTGGGACTGTCACCCAGAGAATAATTAGTTTGAACATATGCTAATTATCAAGAAGGTTCTTAGATAAGATAAGATAAAGTTCTTATCTCATCTTATCTTATTTATCCCGAGGGAAATTCTTTTGTCTTAAACATGCTCAATGCGGCAAGAGGAAAAAAGTACACAAGAATAGAATAAAATAAAATAACATAATATCAATACAAGTGACATAATGTCGGTGCAAGGAATAAAAATAGAGTAGCAGTATATAATGGGGGAATGAGACAAACATTCAATAACAAACATTCAGTAAGATACAGATGAATAATAATATTGCACAATCTGAGTAAAAAGACAAAAATTGCATTAATATTAATTCTAAAAAAGTCATCTACAGAGGGAGGAAGAGTTATACAGTCTTATTGTCACAGAAAAGAAGGATTTCCTGTGGCGGTCAGTTCTGCATTTAGCGGCGATCAGTCTTTTGCTGTGTGTGCTCAGATGGGATCAGAAGGGTTGTTCATGATATTGAGAAGCTTTTTAGCATTCTCCTCTCAGACCCCTCCACCAAGTTCTCCAGTCTGACACCCAGGACAGAACCAGCCTTTTAACCATCGGTCCATTAGGTCAGTTATACTTGAGAGAGAGAGATGTGGTTCAGTGTAAAAACTATTTATTGACATCTATTTATCTCAAATGTATCACATAAAAGAGCTCAGGAATCGATTCTACATGTACTGTAAAGCAGTTGCTTACCACTGGGTGAATGGGATGCCAGATGAGGTCAGGTCCAGAAAATCACCAACTTATGTTACGTGCAACTCATCTACTCACACTATGGTGCAGCTTGAACCAACGGTGCATAAATAAGCACATCACACAGAAGGCCCCACCACCAAGGCACCCAGTCACCTCCACTTTAGGCCTTCTGCTTCTAAATAAAAGAGAAACACAAGTTGTTAATGTATCCAAAACAAAAATCAAATGCACCCTCTGTGGTTAACCTGACTGCAGAAACACACTGGTGATCATCAGCTAGAAAAAGGGCCTCCTACCAGCTGAGTAACAGCTAACTATCAGATAACTTCACAGTGCTGGAAGGCTTCAAAGGAAATAATCTGCAGGTGATCTCTACAGAAACTTGAGTAGCACCAAACAACAAAAATGAAGCCAACTGAGTCTGAGGCAGCAGCAACATGTGCGCGACGCCCACCTGTAACAGTTATGCACAGCAACAAGTGAGTTAGTGGAAGATACTCAAATAGCAGCTACGATTTATAGTAGCACCATATAATGTGATTGACTAATAACGGTCATTAATAATGGAATACTGAAACATAATATTCATTCTGCTACACATACATGTCTCATTGTCAGATACCACAGCATCCTCACACCTATTTAATTTTACAGAAACCAGATGAATTCCCAGATACTGGCCTGAAAGCATTTTCATTCAGACGGCACACTGTACATGTGGTAATAAGAGAATATTGTACTATGATAACTAGAAATTAATTTTAAACAGCTGCTTCAGAGATTTCCGCATTAAACGAGAGGTTCAATCATCTGCAAATAGCTCTACTGTAATCAAGACTATAAATGTGTTAGAATAACATTACGAATTATTTATGCCAATAACCCATGGCTACAATATAACCAGGAAAAAAAGTGTGCAATTACACTGAACAGAACATGTTTGAGCTCTTACTGCACACTTACTGACAGCACATATGCAAACTATGGAATAGGCAGGCTTTTATATAGCACTTTGAATAATTTTACAAACCACACAGTGCACTTTATTCTATTCACTGTAAACAAATAACTTCTTCTCACATTAAGGCCAAGTCCTGGCACTAAGAGTTTTTAGTTGACTTGCTAAATGATTTAAATTCCCACACTCCTAAATCATAACTTGGATTCTTTAAAGGTCACTGATTTATCTTGTCTAGAAATGTATTCTATGAGATATTTATCGGGCGTGGAGGCACCACCAGTGTGACTAAAAGTATGAATATTTAAAATGAGACACACATGTTGGCAGAAGAAGAAATGACTAAATATGTGCAGCTACATTTATTCCTATAAATAGAAAGGGATGCAATGAGGGTTGCAAATGTAAAAGACATCTTTGAAAGCTGTGGACGAATGCTCTGCAGACAGCCAGACAGAAAGGTAGTGGTGACCTACCCGCATAAAGAAAAAGGTGGGTGCTTTTTACAAAAATGTACTTTCATATATAAAAGCATCCATTTGACTTTTCAGAGAGGAAGATTAGCTTTGGCTATGGTGGTGGACAGTGGAGAAGTGCAATAGACTGAAATTTAACTTCCTGCCCACACAGCTTGACTGACTCCAGTGAAACCTTTATATGTTAAATACTTATTTATTAGACAGCCAGTGTGGACACAGACACGTGTCCTTTCAGTCTGATCCTAGCTGTTCTCTTGTGTAATGAAGATGTTCCTTAAGATGCTTCATATTCTTTACATCGAAATTGATCATCACATTGATTTCATCTTGATTTATTTTAAAAAAAGAAGAAAAAAGGTGTGTGGGGAGGTGGGGGGAAATTTCTGGTTTGTGACTAAGACCACTGTAGTGTAGAGGCAAAATTAAGCTTTAGATCCAATTATGTCCAATTAGAAGAAAATTGGTCTCCGTGTACTACTGTTACTGCCTGCTAATGTATGTCATTATTCCCTGCTGAGCTACAGAGGAACGCCATCCATCATGGGCACAACACAGTTTCATTCAGGTCAGCTGACAATAGTGACATTTGCTCTAACATGACAACTTCTGCTTGCTTTACAAAAATGGAGCGCAGAGAAACAATAGACTGTGAGAATACAGGCTCAGTGCATTGCATATTTAGGGAGGAAAACCTTGACCCCTACAGCGAGAATGAATCCAGTAGCTGCTTTATGATGTGAAAGCCTTTTTCTGACATGGTTTTGGTTCACTTCTCCCATTACAGAGACAATGTCAAAGACAATCAATACAAAAGTTCTTCTGAGTGCTTCTGTCCTGCTGGATAATAGTGCCCCCATCCAGCAATTATGATTGGTCACTGAACAACTTAATGAGAATTAAAATGATATGAATAATTATGATAAAATTAAATGAGGGGGTATCTTTGGCAAGAATGGTGCTCCACACAGTTCAGAATCAATGACAGCTGAACTTTAGTTGAGTCTGACCACCCATGGTGGCCCCAAACCTTAAAAAAACACTTTATATTGAGCTTTTTTTTACCTGCTTTAACAATGTGAAAACATACTGCAAAGTCCATTGACACAAAACTACATACATGTGCAATTAAAATATAAAACCAAAGTATAGAGTCCAAGATGATATATAAAAATGTGTCTATTACATTATTATATTCTCACAATTCTGTGGAATTATAAATTGCCTTATGGATTCAAAATATAAAGAGCTACTTTTAACATATCACCTTCACATGAGGGCTTGGAAGTTTATCCATCTCATGTATTGTTTGCTGATCCAGAAATGCAGGGTGCAGCCAAAACTCAACAAAAGTTCGATTTGGTTTGTAGATCTCGGTTGCTGTTGTGCAAGTGTGGGTAGCATCCGTGAAGAAGGTCTCATAAATTATTTCAGAGAGCCTTGATATGCGTCATGTGTGGAGAGCTGTATGTTTTGATGTGCTGTCAAAGGGATAGCCAAGAATATCTATAAAACATTACTGTTTGCCTTTTTGCATGCCCCCCAGAAAGCTTGTTTACTTCCTGCTGGTTTTATTCCAGCAGTAAAACTACATATCCTCCCTTGTGTTGGTATTCACAATGTTTACACAAATGTTATTATACTGTAAAAACAAAAATAATATCACTGTGAGCAAATAATGAACTCGTGACTAGGAAGATTAAATTTATCTCCAGCATCCATGAAGAACAGAGCGAAGAAAACTGCAGCAGAAAGTATGGTGGCCTGGACACAGTAGCCTCTGTAAATGTCAAAGCAAATCTCTCAGGTCAGACTATAAGTTGCTTTTCCTGAGAGGAGAACTTGTTAATAGAACAAAAAAAATACCATTTAATGGGTTTAATATACCGATCAAACAGGACAACTTATAAAATATTAATGCTGAAGAATAAAATGTTTATTTGTTTTCTTTTGGGGTGTCACCACCAGGTCAATGCATTTCAGGTGCACAAAAATTCAATACAAATTCATCTGCTAGCAGTTACTTGAGGGCAATTCTTTAAAAAACCCAAACGATAACAGCAGAGCATGAGGAATCTTGAGGTGTCCCTGAAATATCACTAGTGTCATCAGCCAGAGGCTGAGACATCTGTCACCTTTTATTCTTTTGATACATCATTAAATCTTCATTTTCTCCCATGAATATAAACTATGGCTATATTGTGTGCTATAGTCCTGCAAATACATCAGCGTCATCCTATATTTTCTCCTTTTTCATTCACTAGAGATAGATGATGTGAGGGTGAACACAAATGTCACAGCAAGTGGACGTTATTCTCTAAACTTAATTGAGTAAAAAGGGATGTGACTGTTCTTGCCAAAAGCAAATTACCACAAGATGAACAGGCAATGAAGCTGCAAATTACAAAAAGAGCATCTCAATCATTTCTGAACACATTCTACAGACACTTCCATAGTGTATGTAAAAGTAACACAATTCATTGGTCTACACTCTGAACTTATAGGCGAGAATTAAGATATCAGTGCTATAAAGCTAGTATTGGTTGGATATCAATACCAGTGTTAGGATGGATACTATGGATATTTAGATCAATCACCTTTAACCCTCTGATGCATAGTGGTCACTGGAGTGGACAGCTACTAAAACGTACATATCTCTTTTTTTTTTTTTTTTTTAAATGACATCAGAAACAGCAGTATGCGACATTACGTGATGGCAGAGCTTCAGTTCATCCTTTGTCATTTTTTTTTTTTTTTAATAAATAGGACAGGGGGAATGAATGAGAGAAAGAGGGGGAGAGAAAGAAAGAAAACCAAAGGGGAGAAGAGACGGTGAGAAGGGGGGGGAAGAGAGAGAGAGAAAAATAAAAAGAACTCCTGGGTCACCTGTATGGAGAAAAAAAAAAAACAAACAAAAAAAACAAACAGAGGAGACAGCAAACAACAAAGAGCAACATAATAATAGAGAAAACAAAGCACCATCACAATAAACTAGCTAGTCATAGATATCAATATTTACTAAATAATAAACGATATTGTGCAGCACGCAAGATAGACAGCGCACAGTGTGCTTTGAGCGCATGCATGTCTTAAAGCCAAGAAAGCTTTAGTCCGCGTCTGTGAATACCCATGTGTGCATACCTGTGTGGATCAGCATGCTTGCATTCCAAAGGTTTCTCCATGTAATGATCTGCTAGGGAGTGTGGGGGGGCCACAGCCCCGTCCTCCAGGGTGTGAAGCGGGTATGGAGGAGATCAAAACTCCAGACATCCAGAGGCCCCCAGAACACAAGAGACCATGGAAGACCAACAGAGGGGCAGCCGCGCCACTGTTCCAGTAAGAGCTGAGGAGAGTCCCAGATGAGGGCTCGCCCAGCAGCCGCGGAGCAGAAGTCAGGGGGAGTTGCAGTGACGCGCCCGTGAGCTCCGCCGGCCCCCAGCTGTGCCTGAGTGACCGAGCCCCAGGCCGAGAGGCCGGGGGCACCCCACCTCCAAAGGGGCCCGAGCGAGCCCCAGGCCCCAGGCCCCGACAAGCGGCCGCCAAGGAGTGAGCCGGTGTGTACCCGGACGCCCACCCCCAGACACAAAGAACCACCAACACACCGACACCTGAGGGAGTCCGCCACCGGCAGGGGAAGTGGTGGTGGGTGGAGATAGGCCTCCAAACCTTGGAGGGCCTGAGGTGTCCCCAGAGAGGTGGTGTCTGATACCCAACCTGACATATAGACACAGACATACAGGCACACACAGACACAAACATCCATTCCCACCCTCATGCTCTCATATGCACTCACTCCACACTCAACCAACGTGGAGACAGACATAAAGAGACGCTGTACACACAATTACACTCCCCAAGCGTACTCTACAAACCGGGTCTAGGTACCCTTGCCCCTGGAGGGGGGAATTGCACCCAGACCCAGGTGGTGTTACCCTTTTCCCTGCGGTGGGGAGAGGCAGACCACCCCGACTCCGCAGCAGCAGGGAGGCCCCACACCCCAGACCGCAGTCGGACGGCCAACTCCTCCTACTAGCCCTCCCGCTCCAGCAGGCCGCAGAGAATGGGGGTGGGAGAAGACTCCAAACATATCTCTTTAATGCATTGGTTTCTATGGTGGAACTGCATATTAGCCTTTAGAGTGCTCTCTGCTGCCATGCTCCATTGAGGTCAATTCAGTGTTCAGTTAGTGCAACTGCAAGTAAATTTCCTCTGAATCAAAGATGGCAGACAAACTGTCACCCCTGCCGACCACTGCTGGCATATCCTGTCAATCCTTCTATGCTAAAAGAGCCCAACAGGTAAAAAAAATATGATGATATGCAGTAACATCTAGGGAAGGATATTATCTGTTTGGAATAAGAAATTGTTATGTCTAATATGTAGAAAACTACGATTAACCATGTGTCCACTGTAGTGGACATCATGCATTACCCACTATATTTTTTTAACATAAGTCATAAATTGTCTCACTGTTTTTTGGGACTGTTTTGGTTATAAGTAAGCATATAATTGTTACATTTATAAGCTACTCATTTAAAATATATATTTCTGTGCAGATCAGCTGTAGTTTGAGTTACTATAATAATTATTTTATCATATTTTGTAGACTTCAAATGCAGCAAAGAATAAGGCAGCGTACAGAATAGTCCAGGAAATTCCATCCAGCTCCAGTGATGATGATTTCATTGATGAGTGCAGTGATGATGAGTTCAGTGATAAGTCCAGTGATGATGAGAGTGGCTGCCAGAGCAGAACAGAGACATAGGAACTACGGACAGCCTAGGTGTGATGAACACAGAAGTGTTTGGAGATGCAGAGACTAAGATGTCAGTTTGTTTTCTTCCAGCATGCTACTAAGGGCTTGGTAATACTGTCCTGCATCGTTATAGAACTGTGTAGACTCAAAAATGTTTCTCTTGTTGGAGATAGTTTGCCATATTCAGGTGTAGGATTCACAGCTAGGACTGTTGATTGGTTTTGTTATTTACGTCTAAACATTGGGGCCTTATGAGTTGAAAGTTCCAAAAAAATTGCTGAGATGTTTTTCAAAGGATACAAGCAAACAAGTGTTTGTATATTTACAATAGAACACAAGGTAATAAATTTTTATAGTAAATTCACAGTATTTCATGCTAAGTGCTCAGGCGCATGTAGTCCACTGGAGTGGACAAGTTTATAACTTTAGAAAAAAACATATTTTTGGGAAAAAAAGAGTTGAACATTTTTTTTCATGTCCTGAGAAGAATAAAAGCACTTAAGAAAAAAATCTTGACCAAGGCTTTCATAATTCATGCATCAGAGGGTTAATGCTCAGAGTTGGCTACAGAAAAGCAATATATGGATATAAAATGAATAGATGAATGAAATTTAAAAACCCCTGGTCAGATTGTTGCAAACAATGGAAGTGAAAGCAATGAAACAATGAAAGAAAAAAGTTACGTTGAAACCAAGCACACCATTGTTTTTCTTGTGACATTACCAATAAGTTTGATGTGTCACATGGCCCTCTTCCTATTGAAAAAACAAAAGTTGTATCCAAGATGGCCGACTTCTAAATGGCCACCATGGTCACCACCCATCTTGAGGAGTTTGCCCCCTCACATATACTAATGTGCCACAAACAGGACTTTAATATCACCAACCATTCCCATGTTATTATGGTGTATCCATATAAGTGGCCCACCCTGTATATGTTTGCCATGCTCGTGTCCTCCCAGGTTAACCTGCGTTCTCTATCTTTGTCCTCTGTGTTCCTTGTTGGACTGCTGGTATACATTGTGTTATTGTAACTCACTACCACAGAACCCACAGCTCTCATGCTTTGTTTGCTTACCTGTTAATCCGTTCAATGCACTTACCAGACCTGTCTTCTTTTGTCACAGATCTTGTCCTGCTGTAGCCACCTGCTTCTGGAGAAACTTGTGTTCCACTCCCACCCACAAGAAAATACTTATCTGAGCTCAAACTCATCAGAAACAGTATTCTTACCTGTTTCTGTGCTTGTGCCACCCAAAGACTCGCCTGTAACCTCCACTGTAAAAGCAATAACTACTTGAACCAGCAACCAGCTTGGAAATAGAAACACACTCATCTGTCAAACCACTTGATGGTAACAAGACTTAATCTTGCAAAGGAACAGAGATTTCTGAATAAGGATAAATACTTACTCGTTATAAATTTGAAGTGTTCATTAAAATCATTAAAATCCTTGAACTTTCTTCCAGCGTGTCCTGCCAATGAATCTTTAGCATGGCCTTAGCAGAAGCTATGACAATATTATGATCAACTGAACTCCTTTTTTTTTTATTATTATTTTTCTTCCTTGGAGCCTCCTACACATGGCTTGGCAGTGTTATGACTGCTAGCACTTTGGTTTAATTACTTTTTACAAATCATTTCATAATTTGTTGCAAAAATCTGAATAATCTCCATCAATACTCATTCAAGTGAAAGGTGGGGTCAGAGTGGATGAATTAACCAACAGAGTGGGAAAAGCAGAAAAAAAATCTATTAGTAAGACCATAATTTCAGGTCCCTGGGATATGTTGGAGCCTATCCCAGCCACCACAGGGCCGGAGGCAGGGTGCACCTTGGGGTGTGCCACGCAGGGCTAACACAGAGAGGCAGAGAATCATTTACGCTCACATTCACACCTATGGGCAATTTAGAATCACCGGTATCTCTTTATCTGTCCACCATACACAGACTGACTGCTCATATGCCTAGAGAACAGAATCCCACATAATTTTTAACGTGGAAAAGTTTTTTTTAGTGCAAAGTGCTAAAAATAGCAGCACAACTGAATAGTGAAACAGCAATGTTTCATGGCAATATAACTCATAATCAAAATGTTTAAAAGGCAAGGTTTAAGCCACATAATACAATTACAACATATTTACAGTGTAAAATGGGCAAATAACTAAATAACACAGAGGCTCTGCGTATAAGATGACTTACAGTTTAGGTATTTCTACTTTCCTGTGATAAAATGAATTATTACTCCATTAGTGTATGAAATTTGTTTTGTCAACGTTTTCTCAGGAAGAAGAGAATAAGACCAAAGTGAACCTTACTGACTGGCCTGCACACAGTCCTGACTCGATTGATCCCACTGAAAATCTGTGGCGTGAACTGAAGACCAAGGTCCATGTCAGAAAACCATCAAATCTGGAGGAGAAAAATGGGCCAGGATTGCTCAGGAGACATGAGTGAGACTTGTTGAAAACTATAGCAAACAACTACAGGCTGTTATCCCCCCCCAAAAGGATACAAATATGTATCTACACATTTTCAAGTAAATATAATTACATTGTAATTTCAAATAAAATGTTTTGGAAACTCCATTTAATTCTAGATGATTTGTACCCTTAGCCCTGGGCTGCATTCCAGATATAAGCAATGGGCGGCTGAAAAATTGATTCAGTTGAATATTTCCATCTAAATGGTTAATTTCAATATCCTTTCTCGCCCAACTATCAACCCTGTGATTGGCTGATATTTGTCTTGTGCAATCACACCAAATACCTGTCTGTCTCCCAGGCAAATGCTTGAGTCTGATTATAAGGCCATGTTTGAAATTATACACATTTCAGTGTATTTAAAGCTATCTAGCCATCTATCTGTTATATCTGTGGTGTCGCTGACAGTCTGTGACCGTCTCCTTTGGCAATGAAAGTACAGAAAATACAAAAACATGTTTTGAGTCAAGGATATAATTTAAACTCTGTTTTAAGACAAATTGTAACAGCATGTATGTATGTAGGTAAGTACAGTATGTAAGCTGCCGTTCTGTCATGGTCCTGGGTCTTTTTAAAGGTTTTTGAGAGTTCTTTGTTCTTTTTGTGTATGATTCATGTTTGGGTTTGCCCTTTGTTTCTTTTGAAAAATTAGACTACCAGTGTTGTTTATACTTTTATGTATATATATGTTTTATGTATTATATTTACGAGCGGCTCCTGTATATATTGAGCTTATTGTTCAAGTCTTTTATTTTAGATTTTCTTTGTTTGGGGTTCTGTAAGTTTTGGTTAGTCCTTAGCTTGTTATTCATAAGAGTTGTTTTCATTCTTTTCCTTCAGTTTCATTTGTGTTTCCCTGCCTGTTTGTTCTCCCTGTGTCGACTTGTTATCCCCTGTTCAGTTTTTTTTAAATTTCCTGTTTTATTTCGGTAGAGATTTGTTTGTCTCACCTTTGTCACATTTTCCATGAAGCTGCTTGTTCTCTTGAAGTAGTTTCCTGTGCTTCATAGATTTGTATACCTAGCTTTGGTCTTTGTTAATCTTTGGATTTTGAACTTTGTTAATCTCTGGTCTTATCAGCATTAAATGATCACCTTGTGTTTGACTTCAGCCTACATCGCCCTGCTGGCAGTAGTAAAGTAAAACACAGACGCGCACACAATTTTAAAGCTGTCTTCTGCTTTCTCATGACACATACTGATGTACAACAGACAACAGTCCCAGACCCTGTTAGTAGCTAACAGGAAGAACCAGGTGTGTTGTATTTTCAAAATAAAAGCCATTGGTTGATCGGGAGACCAGTGTGATTTAAAATGTATGGACTTCTCAAAGTACAACTTCTCAGTTTGCACATACAGCTACAGTTATTTTGTAGTGTGATTTTCAAAATAAAAGCCCCAGGATAGTTATGGGAACTTAAATAAATCCTCCAGTTACATATTTCACATTTTCAAGATGTTTTAATGTTTTTAAAAATAAAAACTGTGTGTTCATTAAAAAAGATCACTGAATTTTGAATTAAAGTCTTCACTTATGGAAATTTACTTGCATGCTTTAAGCTGTCAGATTTTCAAGATGAAAACATTCTATTTAGCTTTTTGAATCTTTTTTAAACCTGTCAAATGTTTTGTCACTTCGGCGAGTTTAGTCAGCCTTTTGAGTTACAAGTGTTGAGAAACCAGCATAAGATAAATTCCAGCAGACAGAACAAAGACCCTTGACAGTGATGGGCTGAAAATGGGTTTCCATTGACAGCGTGATGACAGTAGGGACTGTCTACCTGCAGAGAGAATCTGTCTGTTGCCAGATAAAGGCAACTGGTCTGTGGGCTACTCTTGTTCTGCTGTTGTTAGTGTGGCAGTCACTTGTAAAGAAGAGTGAAGTTTAAACATTAAGAAGAGCAAAATCAAAACAGAGCCACACTGAAGCCACTGTCTGTGCTTTTCATTCTGTATACATGGGACAAGTATCTTTTTTAAAAATTGCACATTTTCAACTCCACCCCCCACCAGTCATTGCGACCGACCAGTTGCACCAGCAGCAACAATTTCTCTGGAGTTTCTTCAGTAATCACAAAACTCCGTTTAAAAATGCTTGACAAAAATATTTGACATTGGACCATCAGAAATGAAGATGTGGTTTGCTACAGTCTTATAAAAGTCAGCAATATTAAATGTCCCACGATCCATGAAATAGCTAACAAAAATAGCTGTGTTGTTAGCTATTTGTTGTTAGCTAATAAATGGATACTAAAATTTAAGTTCACTGAGATTCTGTCCTCTTCATACTTTTGTGGGTAGCAGAAAATAGAGAAGGTGATGATCGTTTTCAACCTCAAACCAAAACAGCTGTCATATACAGCATGGTCAAATGGCACACTGTGCACTTCTAAGGTACAAAAGTTTCTATAGTTCCTTCAGCACCTTAGCTTTACTTAATTCCTCTGAAATAGCGCTGAGGGCGGCTCTGTGTTTGTACTTGTTTCCAGGAAACAGTTTATATTTTAAGTATTTGGCACAGATGTCAGACCATTTTGAGATGACAGTGGAAAATCTTTTGTTAGACTTTATGCACGAATGCTAATGAGTACTTTAATGTTCAAAAAAGGGAATGCTTTGTTTTTCAAGCACTGCTATTTCTAGTAAGAATACAGCCATATTGCTTTTCTATGATTCACTGTAACGACACCACCAGGGGCAGTTTTTCAGCCCATGTTAAAGGCTGGGTACTGACACGGAGTCATGTACTTAATTTTACTTTTACTTTTTAACGATAAACTCACTGAAAGTGAAAAGAGAAAGCTGCAGTGCAGACATGACCATGCACTGAATGTGAACACAACGGGGGAAAAAATTGGGAACTGCGGGTGTTAGCACGGCCTCATGAAAATGGACCTTCTAACTGACATCTGAATGCCAGTGTGGGGCTTTGATTCAGTGCTATCTAACAAGCTGAAGAACAATGCATTCTGTTTGAGTTAGACACAGTGTGAAGACATTGTTTTGAAGAAGGGAAAACCACAAATGAGAAGTTTTTCCTTCATTACTGTGGGAGGTTAGGGCTAGGTGGTTCAGTGATTCAGAAACAATAAACAAAAAAACACAAGAAAAAAGGTTTAAAACCCGTTTGTGCCCAGATTTTTTTCAGAGTTGTAAGGCATATCATTTTATCAGTTGAGTCCCTCTGAATCATGTTATGTATTTATTTTTTCCATTTTGTACTTTTTTTTGAAGAAAATAGCATTTTTATGACTGGCAACAATTGTTGCCAGTAGTCACACAGCTTGTCACTAGGTCAAATGTCACCTAATAATAATAATAGAGAAGTAATAATAATAATATAATAAGAACAAAATAATAATATAGTCATAATAAATAATAACAAAAAGGTGGAGCCTCAGGTTCCCCCTGTATAAAATTCAAAACATCAAACAATTTGAACTGATTTCTTTATTCTCAATTTTTTTATACTCAAAAACTCAACAAACATTTTTTTCTTAGAACCTCTAAAAACATATATACATATATAACATATTTCTTCCCATACATTCCATCATCTTTCATGCATGTTCTACTCAGTGTGGTACTTCTTGAAGCACTCCACATGTAGTGGCACATCACACTTTCCACACGCAAATGATGTGCGTCCGCCGCAGTTCTTGCATCGCTTGTACCTGCTACCAGTGTTGCAGGGCCAGTGGTTCAAATTATCAAACCTGGTGGCATCAGTTATCGCCACCGCCATTGAAGATCTTCTGCCCTGCCTACTTGGCTTTGTTCCATGGCGCAGGAGGAGGGTCTGGGCTACCAGCCTCTGGAAGGAGAGGAGATCCTTCTCCCCGCTTTTCCAGGACCTAAATGAATGACAAAACAAGCATGATAGATGCATGAATGTGCATCGTTTCATCCTTTCTACAACGTCATGCCCCATATGTAGAATGTTCTGTAAAAGCAATATCACACTTGAGTTTGTGATGTTGGTCTGGATATCATCACTGTTGCTCTTGTCGACCGAAGAGCACTAGCGATGACCTCGAGTCAAACATCACCAACTCGATTGTGATATCACTAAATAACATACAGCCTTGTGTACCTGTAATAGCACCAGCTGTTCACCATGGCACTGTTCAGGGCCCAGCTGAAGCATGGCCACCACCACTTCTTGGACCGGATGTTGACTCTGTAGCGGCTGACAAACTGGTCATGCAGGTCCACTCCTCCCATGTGTGTGTTGTAGTCCTGGATACACTTGGGCTGTCTGACCTTGTCCATAGTCCGCTTCTGTTTATTCCATCTCTTCGCCTCAGTTTCGGTGAACTCCCTCTCCATGTTCGACACCACGGTGACCACGCTGTTGTCATTCCACCTTACAATCAGCTTCTCTGCCTCAACCAGATACTCAGCATCTCCTCTGGGTGTCTTCTTGAAGGTCTGGGGTGCTGTGAAGGGAACGTTATGGAGCTGAGTTTGTCGCATCGTGCCACAGCTGCCATAGCCTCTCAGGGTCATCTCATCCACCAGGGACAGGGTTGTGAAGAGGTTGTCGTGGTAAAACTTGACTCCAGGTGGCACTTCAGCTTTCTCTGCCAGGCCAAGAACCACACTTGGACCCTGACCAAGTCCAGTTTCCACCAGATGTGTGTGGCTTCCTACATATGGCTCCATCTGATGGACAAACCCGGAGGAGGATGCTAAGCTCCATATTTTATACCCAAAACGAATAGGCTTCCCTCTAATAAACTGTTTGCACCCATGCCTTCCAAAATACTCAATCATCATCTCATCTACTGCCACATGTTCTGCTATCGGGATTGCGTTGTTGATGTCATTTAGATGCTTAAAAAGGGGACGCACCTTGAAGAACGGGTCAGCTGTGATCTTCATGTTGTCTACTAAATGAACAGAAGACATAATTTCATCAAACCTGTTCCTCCGCATGGCATCTTTTACAGCATTGTTGCTGACATCACAATCGTCTGACCAGAGAAGACGCCGCCTTGGGACTGTGTTGTATCCACTGATCAACAGAATACCGTAGAATGTAAGAAGTTCATCCTCAGTCAGGTTGAGTGTTTTCCCTTTTTGTTCAGCGTAGAGATTGGACATTTCCAGTGTGACATCTCTGAGGGACTTGGGATAAAATGTGAGGAAGATATCCACTGGATCATCTGATGTGAAGCCAGGATCATGTTCTTTGGGGACCTGATATTTTTTGTTGGCTTGTGCTGGTGCTTTGGCCGCAATTTTGATTTTTTTGAATTTCCTGTCTTGGTTCTTAGTTTTGTGGAGCATGGGCCCAACAATCTGACTGGTCACATTTTCATTTGTGCCACTGACCTTTCTAGTCTCTGTCTGACTCACTGAGGATGAGCACCCAGGGGATTTGGCAGCTGCATGTCCGAATTAGGTAGAAAGCCTTCACCTTTGAGTATTCTTGATGGGAGGCGGTTATGGTCACCAGTGGCCTCATCATCAGATTGGTCACTGTCACAGTCTGTGTCATGTGCGTGCATTTCTGACTCAGGCACAACTGTGATGTCCGCCACAGTTTCAGAGTCCTGCAGCATGGCCAGGATCTCTGCTACGGTGTACCTAAGGAAAGGACAACATACATGTTAGCTAGCAAGCGAATTTTAGCTAGCAAGAAAATGATGTATGGTAATGTATAAAAATCCTATACACAGAGGCCTTGAATACCTGTGAATTTATTTAGCTAGGAATTATTCTAAAAGGACTAAAATGAGCCATTGTACATCATTCTACAATTTTAAATAAGTAAATTAGGAGCAATCCTGCAGACAGTGTTTTCCTTTAGTTAGCGACATGCTATGTGCCCACTGGCAACTTTTGTTGCCACTCACAGAAATAAGCCCATGAACAAAAAAATATTTATCCTAGGTACAATTTTTTTGGGGAGGGTTACTCTAGAGACTTGAATGATTAAATAATTATAAATATGTTTGGGGGGAAAGTCATAAGAAATTTATGAAAATTACCTCTTTCCAGGATGATTTGCATCCGCCATGTCTTCAGCCAGAAAGAGCGGGAAGCAGATGATGTCATGCGATAAGAAGCACTTGGAAACGATTTTTTAAAAATCAAAACCTTTGTCTAAGTTGTCTACTAGCATATAAGTGGAAAAAGTTGCATTAGTACCTTTGAGATTTTTTATTGTGAGTCGAAAATGACAGTGATAAACTTTGGCAACAATTGTTGCCAGTGGGGCAAAACGGGTTTTAAAATAAGTGCCATCAGCTGACATCGTCTTTAACTTTAACTAGAAAAGCGCTATATAAATACAGGCCATTTACCATTTACTTTAAAATGTACTTGAGTGGAAAACATGTTGGATTCTCATTTTATGAAACTAATTGGCACTGATTTGTGTGCTGTAGAGTGCCTTTAAATTAAAAAATAGTCTTCAATTTGCATCAAATTTAACTACACTGTTTGAATGTGTTCTTTTTTAGACTACAGAAGTCTTCCCACATCTCTCCCCATTAGTTTCTCTCAGTTTCTGTTGTCAGTAAAAGCTTCAGCATATCGACCCCTTTGCCCTCCCATTCATTGATGGGCGGGATATAAAAGCAAAGGGTTTTTTTTTAAATTAAGAAAATATCATAATTTTATAAATCTATGTTTTGCCATATATGACTAGAAAGTGTATAGATACAATATCTGTAAGGTGCTGTACTGTGCAAGTCTTGAGCAACCCCTCATTTCTTTATATTTCACTAGGTAAATTAGAATTAAGTGAAACCATTTATTAAGACATGCAAACAGAAATGGAAATACAGCACAGGCAAAGACAGAGTTTGTACAAGTCTAATGAACTTGAAAGTCTGTATAACCAATAGAACTATTTTAGGAATAGTTCACCAGTCTTTTTAAAGGACATTCAAAGCTCTTCTTTGGACGCTGGCTGCACTTTGTTCCATTGTCTCACAAGATGATCTCACACTTCAAAAGAAGCCAGTTGATAGGATTTGGGCATCTGTGTAGGATGCCTTTTAGATAAGGCATTTTGGGTATGTTCTACTAGGAGGAGGCCCCAGGGCACACCCAGGACTCCCTGGAGAGATTGCATCTCTCGGCTGCCTTGAGAATCTCTCAGTGTACATTATATAACATGCCTCATTTACCCAACCACACACACACTTTTGCTTTACCTAAGTGTTTTCTATCTAGCATTCACACTGTGATAAACGCATTGGAGAGGAACTTGGGGTTCAGTATCTTGCCCCAGGGATACTTTGGCAGCGACTGAACCACCTATCTTCTGATTAGTAGAGGACCTGACCCACATCCTGAGTTACAGCCTCACAGCACCAATAGAATCCCACCCCTGGGCGCTTTTAAAAAAATCAAATATATCTTCCCCTACTGGCCAACAGAAAAAAAATGTTAGGTTACAATGGCTCCACTTTTCAGTCTCTGAATCTTGAATTCCCATTTCTAATATGTTGTGTTGAGCTGGCTTGATGAAAAGCTGGAGGGTGAACCACCTATCCACATCCTTGGCTGACTGCTGAACCATCAAGTCAGGACAGGAAAGTATGTATTTACCCACCACAGCAGATAATGAGTGACCACAAAGAACCTGACTACTGTTTGTCTGGATGCATTTCCGGCATCTGTGTTTTTCCATTTGTTACTTAAAGTTGTGGTTAGCCTGGCAGCAATGTTTGATTTGTGTGGGCTATTAACTAAAAATCCAAACCACTAAACAAGGTGTGATCAAGCTTCTGCACCGAAGCAGTGATATAACACTTCCTCCCGTGTTTAACAGATACAAATCCAGCATGCATAATTACACCTGTAATTTACAACAGCCGAAACCTTTGATTTCACCTTGTATGTGAGCATACTTCTATACTGATTACACTGTAAACCATTCATTTAAATGTTGCAAGAGGAATGATTTAAGATTTAAGCAGTTGTCTACTAAGCCTGCTGCTTAGTCTCTAGAGATTTCTCAATATGGAAAACTAGTCAAAACATTTTTTTTTTACTCTCAAATACAAAAAGAGCAAAAAGCTATAGGAATGCAGCATGAGTTTTAAATGCTTCTAAGACTAATAAGTTCCTTCTTTATTTTGAGCGTACTCAGTGACAAGTTTCTTGCTTCAGCACTGATGTTTATCAAGACGTCAGAGCTGTAGTTAACTGATTACAGGCGCTGCACAGCGACATAACAACACACCACTTGCTCAGACTTGCCGGCAGGAGCTGAGAACAGCCTGAGGAACTGACCATGACTACAGGGATTGGGTGTCACAAAAGGTGACTCACAAGGAGGCCGATTAAGGAAAAGAAACTCCCTGCATACGTTACTTAATCCACACACACCCAGACTCAAGACAGAACAATGGTGCAGAGATTTTGTTCGTTGTGGTTTTACTTTTCAAGCGAAATCCTGGAGAACTACCCGAGGTGTGTGAGCCCTGACCCAGGAGCAGAGTGTCGACACTGTATGTAACAATGCCATTTTTTCATGAGCAAACATTCCCATGAATCTTTGACCAGAGACAAGTAATTTGGAATAATGTAATGAGACAGGCGCTTTTTTGATCAAGTCCCTCTTAAATAATCATCATATTATTGCTTTAATTTCTCAGCATTAGCTCAGTGAGACACATATATGTAAAAGAACTTGATTTTCATATCTTGGTCATATTATTAGGAACAGGTTACTTAAGACAGAATTTATTTACTGATTAAAAGAATGTGATGCACAGAAGAAAAAGAACTAGGCAAACTGATAAGCCATGGTAGTCTTAACTAGTTGGGACTGAATGTGCTTTAGCACACTGTGAAAGTTAATTGATAGTTAATTGAAAACAGAATAAGCAGTCGCTTAAATCGTTTCACTCTGCTGGACCTGTAATAGTGTTTGTGCTTAATAATTATTTTGCATCTAAGAGAAAAAAAAATCCATTTAGGATGCTGATAGGTTTTAGGAGTGCTGGTAGGCAGGTCATCTTTGGATGAGCCATTTTCTCCCATTTCCAGTCTTCGTGCTGTTGCAAGGATAATTCAAGCTATCTTTTGACTATCGGTTAAATGGATACCTCCTAAAATGTCAGACTGTTGTTTTTTTTTTTAACTTTCCCAGAGATTAAACAGACATATTTTCAAACTGAGGCTGCAGGGAGTGGACTGGAGGGGAGTCTGTTTCTCTAGGCACAGGCTTAATGGTTATTTCAGCTGTGGTGTTAGTTAATCAATTGTTGTTAAAGTCCTCAGCATGATATATAAACCTGAACTGGCCTGAAAAATGCTTTGAGGCTAATGGCATTTGGATACACCGAGACAGGGAGGTTAGAACACTGTTCTTGTCACACTTGGTCATTTCAGTTTAATAGTCAGCAAATAAAGTAATTAAACTGAAATTCAGGTCGTCCCTAATCCATGATAACACACTGTATACTGTAAACGGACGTGCAACAGAGAATACATTTGTCTCAGTCTGACACACACTTGGGTTCTGTAAATGTAAATGTGTAACAAACATCTTTTATGGATGTCTTGTTTATGTTAGACACATTATTTCGCAGTCACCCAGCCCTTGAACAAAGTTAAACTGGCTGTTTGAGTTGTTGTCCTTTAGACTCGTTCGCATCAGGTAAAATGCTTTAGTGATTGCGGCTTTGTTACCCAATAGCCCCTTTTTCATTACCAATTGAGTGCTGACCAAAAAGGACAAGGGATGTGACTTGTGTCAGCAAAATAAGTTTGAGTAGCTCCACCCTGACAATTCAGCCACAGGGGTTAAGATAATGAGTAATCTTTCTGGTTTGAGTTCACATGGGTTTATAGGAGTCATCTATGTGAAGACACTGCAAATGTTTTATTTGATTTTAAACCAGCATTCCTTGCCATACATAACAATAAATAGAGTCACACTCTAAAATTAAAATGTATTGTCTTTGAGGAGTGCTGTGCCGCTATTCCCGATGTATTAACAAAACCTCTTTGTGTCCGTCAATATGCTAGATTTTCGTCATTCGTCATGAACTTTGTACCCAAATACAGAAGGGGAGTGGCTTTAGGTCTGAAACAGGTTTATGACTCCCTGTGAGCGAGTTTCGAGTCTGATAATTTGCATGTTAGAACTGGAATCCACACCCTCAACCTGCAGACTGCTTATCATGTTGAGACACCTCTGCTTCTTTGTCTTTTTCAGTAGGCACACATGAGTCTCTAAACATTGAACATAAGTTGAAAGTATGTAAATGTAAGCGGGATATTCTGGGAGCAGTCAAGAGGATTTTCACAGAGTCAGGAATCTAAATGTAAGTCACTGTTATTGAGTATAAGATAACATTGTTGTGACTAGCTCACTAAGCTTTTGAAGCCGCTGAGAGACATTCAGCGAGCGGCTGTAAGAATATCAAATGCCTCGCTTTCAAATGAATGAACACTGGGAGATTTATGAATAAATGTAAACAGAAGCCGTTGTTATGAGGTGTGTGTCCTATGATTAAACGCGTTGCGATAACAGCTGCTCAGCCTTTTGACATTTCTGTTTACCAGAAAAGCAGCACAACCAAGCCGCACACTTGAAGGAGCTTTGATAACTGAGATCTAACTCAAAATGTAAATAACTGCGCATGTATAAAATCAGAATGTACAAGAAAGCTGAAAAGGTACCTGAAAACAGGTATAAGAAACAGCTGTACATAAGGTGATCTGTATGTTGGCAATGGTTCATGCTCTGCAGCAAAGTCGGCAGTGAAAGTATAATTTCCACTCACACTTTCCCATAGAGGAAAGTAAAAGCGAAAAGGGCGAGTGCAAATTTGACTCTACGCTCTCTACACTTAGCCAACATTAATGTGAAACTAGAGTGAAAAGCTTGAATGTTTAAATTGTAACACTCGTTTGTTCAGCCGACATGTGTTTGCATTAATCTGGTGAGACCTGATTGGACATATAATGTCAAATATAACAGGGAAGCACCTGGATCACCGAATTTATGAAAACCGTGGGCTTTAAAGGTTACAGTGTTTTTTTTTATTTCCTGTTGTCCAGTACTAATATTAACAGGGGCAATAGCTTTAAGCTGTCAATCTGTCAATCTAAACTCTAAAGGGGCAAAAGGGCACCCCAGTTTGAAGCGATTCACATTTAAACATGGAAGGAGCAGATATGGTGTTCAGTATTTCAAAACAGCTTTCAAAACCAAAATAAGTGTAAAACACAGACCAGATTTACCAGAGTACATTAAAAACCACTTAAAATATAAATCTACTGACAGCAAATTATCATGTAGTTCCTGGTTTAGCAATTTTATTTTGTGTTATTTATATAACATGGGCGTGCTGAAGCATGAGATATTTACCACCCTCTTCTCAAGTAATTTATCATATCTTATTATTGAGTGTTACTGAGGAAATGCTGGTTAGCTAATCAGTAAACAGCTCTTTGTACAGCCCCTGATTTCTTTTTCTAGTGGTGAGCTCACCTTAACGTCAGGTGAAAAACAACTACACCTTTCTAACCATCCAACCATGCTGGGTCTTCACGTTGATAAAAGTGACAGAAGTGAAAACAGGTTGGTTTTATTTACATTTCAACTGTACAGTGGAAATTCCTTGATGTGAATTTTTAAGTCTTTCAGGTTTCGAAACAGCGCCGTAAAAAACTGATTATATGTTGTTGAGGCAAACTGAAATACTTTCGCCGATTAGGCCTGTACACGCCATTAAAACAAACCATGTGTTGACCAGGACTATAGCTCACCTGGTTGAGAAGGCGATCCACATGCTGAGGCCTCCATCAGAGGCTCGGGTTAGAGTTTGCTTTCCTGTCTGTAATATGTTATAAGGCCTGGAAAATGCCTAAAATACATCTTTAAACATGCCTTTTAATATCTTCATCACCTCATAAACGATCTAGAACATTAAATAATTTACTGCTTTATATAAGAACACTGCCTTTAATGTACTCTTTGACCTTTCCATGCAAACTGTAGTATAGTTTAACATTAACAACTTTCCGCATACTGCATTACAGCTTACCTTTCCTCGTTAGGGTTGCCATGAGTCAACATGTTCCACCCTGTTGCACTGTTTGCTCTCTGATCCTCTAACATTATGTCATTGATTTTCATTTTCTATTACAGGTCCTACTGAAAAAGTCTGGAGCCATGGAGTCTCCAGAGTTTTCCCTGTTGTCCTCCTTGCGAGGTGAATTTAAATCAGAGGATTTCATTCAGCCTCACTATAAGGAGTCGTATCGGCTGGCAATTGATCGCTTGGTGAATGGCGGCAGAGACAGTTACCAGGAGTTCTTAAAAGGAGAACGGCTCGGGAGCTTTCTCTCCGAAGATGAGATCCTCTTCATCACTGGAAATGCAGAACAGCTCCCACCTCAAACCCAGACCGAGGAAATCAAAGATCCCTCGGATACCAAATCATCCTCTGGGACATATTGGCCCATGCACTCAGATGTGGAAACGCCAAATCTGGACTTAGGGTGGCCGGAGGTTTTGCATGAAATGTTACAGACTAATATAGATCTGCTCTTTCATCCACCGAGACTAAACAGCCCAACAATTAAAGAAGTCATCCGGAAGCACATTCAGGATGCAAGACAGGTAATCAGAGCTACCAGCAACAATGGACTGAGATATGCGGGCACGCATTGATCACAAAAGCATGTCAGAAGCACCTTTCTCCTTCAGGGAAAAGGAGTGTCTGCCTGGGCCAAAATCTGGTTCTGCAACTCACCATCATGAGAAATGAGTGTGTGAACTATTTTTATAGTAATTTCGATTACTGCATTATAAGAAGCAGTTTACACCTCAGTAAACAGCCTGTGTCAGTTTTGCGTAGTGGACGATTGCTTTTTTAAAAGTCTGAGCTGACTGTTAATTAAAGCAGCATGTTCACCAGAAAATGGCAGGAAAGTATCAACATAAGTGATCAATGCGTGCCCGCATATCTCAGTCCTAAAGCTCACAAAGCGCTAAAGAACCCACCCCCTCACTTCTCATGCTAGTGAAGTGTAAAGAAAACGGAACTGGAATAAATCTTTAATGAAACAGAGCAGCTGCACTGTCTCAAGCCTGTCCAGACAGCAACTTTTAATTTTTAAATAGTGCATATATGAAAGTGCATTGGAGATCACACACAGTCCAGGCACAATATGTATTAAAGTAACACTCAGTAAAGTCACACATAGGTTCATTACATCCTGCAGTAACACAGTGTGATAGTGCTATTTTCAAAGCGTCCAGGAATTTCACCGTCTGCATTATCATTAGGAACCTTTTATGTACACTTACTGAACCTGAAGTGAAATCAAAGAACGAAGCAAAAGGGCTCTAGTTTGGTCCCACTCACAAAAATGTTCCAGGAGTGACTGAAATGGATTTGAGATCAATGGATGGCTGTGGCTCAGGAGATACTGAATCTCAAGTTGCCCCTGATGCATCCATTGGAGTGTGAGTGTGTGCATGCCTGTTAGACAAAGTGCTTAGGTATAGAAAAAGTGCCTGTGTGAATGTGCATGTGATTGGGTAAACAAGACTTGTGGTAAAAAGTGCTTTGAGTGCTCCAAACATTTAAATGTATTGATTATAGATAAGCACATGTAGCCGTTTATCGTGTCCCTTTTTCTTCAGCATGGAATCATGTTGGAGACTTTGTTCATAAGTGATTTTTCAGAGTCTCATTTAAGGCAATTTACCATTTATGAGCTTGCAGATGTCAGATTGATTTACTATTCACTGTTGATTTGTCCTTGCAGGTCATTGCCATTGTAATGGACGTGTTTACTGATGTGGATATATTCAAAGAAGCCGTCGACGCTTCAATACGGGGAGTCCCGGTTTATGTGCTTTTGGATGATTACCATTTGAAAAGTTTCCTGACAATGGCTGAAAACCAAGATGTGAAACTCCAACAACTGAGAGTAAGTTTAGGATGGAATGGATTTATTTGATGTTTTGGCTGTGCATGCATTCTTACATGTAAATATTATCTTCCCAGGCTTAAAATGTTTTTAAAGTTCACAATAATTAAGAAGATAGTTTTCAAAAAATTGTGTTTATTGCCATATGCAAAGTAACAAATGACCTTTTTTAAAAAAAATAAACCTTAACTTTAAAGCGTTAAATTATTAGTAAATCTGGTTAATCCTGTTTTTGGGTGGAGTTGTAATTACTGGAGAGAGATTACAACGACTCAAACACACCTACAAAGTTCCTTTTAAATAGAAATTACATGCCAACAGCAACAACAACAACTCGACGATTCAACAAATAATCGGAATGATTCTGTACAATATGCATGCCTGTATCACATATTAATTTCCTCTTTGACATATTATTACCACTTGTAAAATGTGACAGTCATACATATGTTCTGACACTCTCCTTTCATTGCTCTGATTGCAGAACATGAGGGTGCGCACCGTGAAAGGTCAGGATTACCGCTGTCGATTAGGAGCTAAATTTCATGGTGCAATGGAGCAGAAGTTTCTTTTAGCTGACTGTCACACAGCAATTTACGGCTCATACAGGTAAACAAAACTGCAATACAACCGGAGCTGTGGTTGAGACCACTGAGGTGCACACAAAAAGCTTTCAGCACTATATTTGTTCTGGCTCTTTACAAAATTTCTGTCACAGTTAGTATTTATTATTTGTTTCAGCTTTTTGCTGTTTATTAATGTGAAAAGCTTGTAGAAAATGTGACTGCACTTATAGTGGAAAAAAAAGTTTCAGTATTCCAGGTGTTGTAAATGTATTTTACTAGTGTACTTAGAGTCTGTAAGTGCAAACCTTTAAGTGAAAGGTTTTCATTTAAAGTGAAAGCCTTTCAGTTTGAGACTAACAACTATTTGAGGATAACAAATCTAAGCTGTAAACCAAGGGAAACAAATCAAAATACAGTTTTTTATACAAGTATTTTCCTGTTTGTTTACAGTTTCACCTGGTCATTTGAGAAGATCAATCTGAGCATGGTTCAGATCATCACAGGACATCTGGTGAAGTCCTACGATGAGGAGTTTCGAACCCTCTATGCCCGATCGATCGTGCCACCTGAACTATGTCCTCCAGAGGGTTTGCTCCAACGAAACGGGTCACTTGGGCAACAGATTTTACCAAACTGTCATTCTGCTCCAAATCTTCAGCGGAGGGACATGTTGAGGCAAAGTCTGGACACAGTCTATCGGAAGACTCGTGAGAGGAACCTTGGTCAAAGAGATTATGAAGAGAGGCTGTTTGAAGAGGAAGATTACAAACTTAGACCCTTGATGGAAAATGGCATTGGTGTTCAGGAATTTCAATCGGTGGAGGAGATGAACTTCTTCAAAAGGCACAGCTATGCTGGAGAGAGGCAAGATGGACACGAATCCATCCCACAGAACATCAAGCCTAGAGGGAGCAACTGGAATATCTCTAGAGATGGAGCAAACAACTATGCTATGAATAATTATTTACAAGTGCCACAGATACACAGAAGTCACAATTTGCAGTCTTACAACGGAAATGACAAACGAGTTCTATCCAAGCAGCAGAACATGCCAACATTGGAGAATATGTCCAAGTCCTATATGCGTACATTGAGGATCGAGTCATATCTTAATAATCCTGATGTCCCATTTGGGGACTCTTGTGACTATTTAGACCAGTTTGAACAACTGGACAAAGCTAGCCCGTTCATGCAGGGAGGGATGAGGTCCTCTCTTGCTCTCAGGCCAACCGTACAAGAACAAATGGAGGCAAACAGATATCTACATACTTCTAGTAGTCTTAGCCCCACAAAAAACAGTCATTTACACTACTCATCCATGCAATGGACTCCAACAGGAGCAGGCTATGATACAGGTAGAAACCCTTATCATTCATATGCCAACCTGAGCCGAGCTAAAGACAGGCAAATAATCACAAACCCTAACATTTTCAGTGACAACTGGGTCAAAAGGCACAGTGTGGCAGATCCGAGATCAAGCACACACGAATCATCAAATCACATGTACAATGCTTTTGTAAGGATGCAAGAAGGCCAAAGTGAAGCAGCAATGACTGCACTGAATGGAGGACATGGGTCAAATCTAAATGAAGATCAGAGACCTGTCTCCCATTATGATGTCAAGAGCATGACAAGCACAAAGAGTCCCAGTGGCCCCATTTGGCAGGAGCCACCGGCCCGGGCTTTGTCAGCAGCAGCCCTGGATGTGAAAAGCAAGGATTTGACTGATAAATCAAACCGCACAGGTGCTAAGAAAATCACATCTTTGCTGAACATACAAGAGAAAAAAGAGAATTCAATTAGGAACTCAAAAACACCAAGTCTCACGTCAGCGGACAGCTCAGACACTCTGACTGCTGAGGATGAGGAGAAAACATCAGTTATAGAACAAAAACATCTCCCAAGCAGAAGCATTTCTCTCAGTTACTCCTCAGAGCGCCAGAGGAACAAGGTGGAGGGCATAAAATCTTTAAAATCGCGATTCCAAGCTGAGAAAGAACAACAACCTCCGCAGAGCGCTCTCTCCAAAACCACCACACAGAAGAAACCCAGCATTTTTGACAAAAACACAAGGCCTGGATTTCACTCAAGCAGCTGGAGCAAAGACCGAGGAGGTGAGAATCGCCTGTCGAGCAGATTTGAGCCTTTCGGCTCATCGGAAAAGAAAACCTCTCTACGCACTCCACACAGCTTCAGAATCAAACCGTCCCAGGAGAAGTCCAAAAGCCTTCCAAAAGGAGAGGCAGCTATTGAACTCAACAGCACTCAGGCTGCCAGTGGACATCATGAAAACAAGCTGGAGAAATTCTTTCAAAGAGTGGGAAATTTTATACACAAGAACAAGTAGCGACGTGTCTTAGCATTACGCACACTCTTCACAGGTCAATAACTACTAATGCACATGTGATTGGTAATGTTTATACATGTAGCTTTGCACTTTGCTGCGTTAAGAAAATGTTTTGGCAAACAGAGTTTACGTCTTTACTGGTTTATAGGTGCACTGATGGATGCCATATATTGGCAATCTGGAAATACAATTGTCAAGCTGCTTTTGTGTCTTTCTTCTACTTGAACTTCCTAACAAATTCACTGTCAGAATGTGTTTGGGGATGCGTACCTTTTTGTTGTTTCAAAATGTCACAAAAGTATAAAATGTATTGCTGCAAGTGCATACACATACCAAGGTGCTGTTACTACTGCCAAAGCCACATGAATGTTGACGGGTAAGTTACAGAATAAACATTGCAAATGTCCAAAAAAACAAAAAACAAAAAAAAAACAAAAAAAAACAAACATTGCAAATGCTACAGGTGTCCAAGATAAGATATGATGGAGCACATCCTGTGTCAGACAGGTTTTGCCGAATGCTGGGAGGGTGCAATACTTCTGTAAAACATGTGCTGTATTTTCTTAATAAAAATTTGCATCACTTTTAATATATTGTATTCAGGAAAATGAAGAACACTTTCTTTATTAACTCATTGCTTTTAAGAGATTCATCATAAGAGTTTGTTTTAATTCATGGGTTTTGTGCCTTAAGTCAAAAGTCAATGTCCCACACTTGACTCAAGGTGCAAGCCTGTCTCTAGGCAATATGTTCGTATATTCTTCATCCTGGCGTTGTTCCCGCTGGTGCAGGGTCCGCTCTTCGGCAAAGGTTTCTCCATTTGGTTCTGTCCAAGGCGTCCTCCTTAATTTTGTCCATCCACCGTTTCTTTGGTCTGCCTCGAGGCCGGCATCTTTCTGGGTCGATCATCATTGCCGTTTTTGCTACAGAGTTCTCATCGCTTCGAATCACGTGTCCATACCACCTCAGGCGGGACTCAAACATCTTTTCCTTAATTGGGGCTACACCTAGTCGCTTCCGTATGTCTTTGTTCGTAACATGGTCCCGTCTTGTAATTCCGAAGCTCCATCGGAGCAGGGCTACTGGGCGGGCCACCGCTTTGTAGATTTTTCCCTTGAGTCGATCTGGCATTCTTCTGTTGCAAAGGACACCAGTGACCTGTCGCCATTTTAACCAGGCTGCATTTATTCGTGCTCGGACATCGGAGGTTATATTTCCATCGTAGCTGATGACTGAGCCCAAGTAGCGGTCTTCTTCAACTCTTCGCTGTCAGTTATGATGGTGCCATCAGTTTGGGGGCCTCCTTCCAGGTATTCGGTCTTTTTCGTATTGAGCCGCATACCGTATTCATCGAGCCGGGTCTTCCAGAGTTGTGTCGTCGTTTGGGTCTCTTCTCTGTCTTTGCTGGCGAGGAATACGTCATCGGCAAAGAGGAGAGACCATGGACGAGGTAACTGGAGCTCGGCCGTGATGGTATCCATACATAGAATGAAGAGGAGGGGTGACAGAGCTGACCCTTGGTGGACCCCAACTCTAACTGGGAAGGGAGGTGATAGTCCAGCGGTGCATCGGACTGAACTGGTGGCGTTGTCGTAGAGGAGCTGTATCCATTTGATGTACGCCTCAGGGACACCATGCGATCTTAGGGAGTGCCATATGAGGCCCTGTCGAAAGCCTTTTCAAGGTCTAGGAAGGCAATATGTACCGTCTTGTTCTTTTCCCCTGTGCTTCTCCAGCAGGAGTCGGGCGGCGTGTATGGCGTCAGTTGTTCCACATCCCTTTACAAAACCGCATTGGTTGGGGGTGACGTTGACAATTTCCCGAAGACGTGCATCGATGACTCTTTCGAATATTTTCGTCGTGTGACATAGTAGGCGGATAGGACAGTAATTTGAGCATTCGGCTACATCCCCTTTGTTCTTCCATATGGGTATGGTAATGCTGGTTATCCAGACCGTTGTTCGTATGTTCGTATATTACTACATTGATTTTCTAATTTGATTGTGTTGACACACAAACACTGGCTGTACTCTATGCTATGAGTGCCTCGGGCTGGTGGGGAGCACACCACATGAGTTATTGTGTATTCAATCAGACCACAATCTTTTAACCAAGTGGCAAAATATTTGCTCTTATTTTATTCTCTTTAGGAAAAGCAGTAAATATTTTTAATGATATGACAACAACAACAACAGCATTTTTGTGACCTGTCAGGTATAATAATTAACTTCATGCATAGCATAGATTCAGAGATCTTAATAGATATGTTATTCAAAACAAGCACCCAGGAAATAATGGTAAAGCATCCAGTGCACATGCATTTACACTTTGCCTTGAGTGTAAATGCATGTAAACTGCAGCAATTCATCTCTCGTTTTCATTATTCAAGTATTATTTCTATACAGTTAATATACAGTGACAAGCTCACTGCACAGGAGTATTTAAAAAAGAATTCAATATGCTGAACTTGCCAGCTGTGAAGCTTTGTTTATTTGCAGTATTCCTGAAATTATTTTTGTTAAATATATGGAAAAAGCTAGAAATTCTTATTGTAAAAAGAAAGAAAATTACAGTATTTGACGTGTTTTTTTTTATGTTATCACATGTCATTAAAGACAGTTGGTCAGCCTCATTAAAGTCAACATTTAAAGATGGATAATTTAGATTAGGTAAAGAAAAAAACAGATAATAATAAAGTAAGACAATGAGTACTTACAGTTTTTGCCCGTTGCTTGAACACTATAAACCCATGCTTAGACTAAAGTAACACAACTTGAAGCTTTTGTTACCATACCTCAAACACATGTACCCATACCTTAAACAAAAGCGCTCCTTTGCACCCTAGTTGCAATTATGCAACACACTTACTCCTTTATGCAACACACATGGTCCTGCATACTACACTCCATTTCATACATAAGACACTTTGTTCACAAAATTAAATTTCAGGGTGCCATTTGGAAAACACATGTATCCAAAATACAAAACACATCGGGTAATTGCAACCACTCAAATACACACCTGAAGGACCTTACTTGCAAAACTGAACACCAATTAGCCAACTACAAAAAGCCCTCAGTTTAGCCAATTCAAGAACTTTGCAAGCATGGATGGAGGAAGAGCAAGAGGAAGAGGAGGAGGAGGAGGTCGAAGAGGAGGTCAAAGAGGCCATGCACAGACCCATATTGCTGATGATATAAGAGCAACTTTGGTGTCATCAACCAGGGCCTGACTATGAGGGAAGCTGGGCAGAGAGTCCACCCACATCTAAGCCGCTTCACAGTGGCATCTGTAATAAGAACATTCCGACTAGAAAACAGGTCTGTCTTCACCTCTCTACCTTCTACTCTACTCTACAGTATATCACATTACCATATCAAGTGTACAGGGTATTGCAAGGTGCTAATGCTCCTTTTGCAGCCAAAGTGGTAGTTTCTGTGAAACATACCATGATTACTTATATTGAAGTACAGTGTTGTACAGTGGATGATACAGTATATACAGTAAAGTACTGTAAGAAAAATAAGCAAAGCGATGACAATATGTGGTTGTATTCCTCTAGAATGACTCGAAGACCTTCTGGGGGAGGACGCCAACGCATGTTCACACAACAGCAGGAACTTGCTGTTGAGGACCTAGTGAGGGCAGACAATGCCATCCGTCTCCACCAGCTACGAAAGCAAATACTTGCAGACAGGCAAGTGTTCAACAACATAAACCATGTGAGCATCACCACCACCACTGCATTTCGTTGCCCTGTACCTGTGCATGTGCAATGACAGTAAAGTTGAATTCTATTCTATTCTATCACACGCATCTTGAGAAAACACAGCATCACCATGAAGCAGCTCTACAGAGTCCCATTTGAGAGGAACAGTGACAGGGTCAAAGGACTTCGAGCTGAATATGTACGGGTAAGTGTAACTGTCCTTTACATGTATCAGAATCAGAATCAGAATCAGAATACTTTATTGATCCCTGGGGGAAATTATTTTTTGTTACAGTGCTCCATTTTAAACCAACATTAAGACAAGACAGACAATACGCTAACTAAGAATAGTACAATATATACATATATATACATACATACATACATAAGTCACTTATAAATAAATAGTTGGAAAAGAAACATGTGTAGCTGTAGCAGCAAACAGTGTGTTAAGTGGATGCGTTGTACAGGGAGATGGCCACAGGCAGGAATGATTTCCTGTGTCGTTCAGTGGTGCTTTTCGGTAATCTCAGTCTCTCACTGAACGAGCTCCTGTGACTGACCAACATGTCATGGAGTGGGTGGGAGGTGTTATCCAACATTGTCTTTATCTTGGACAGCATCCGCCTCTCCGACACCACCTTGAGGGAGTCCAGCTCCATCCCCACAACATTGCTGGCCTTACGGATCAGTTTATTAAGTCTGTTGGCATCTGCGACCCTCAGCCTGCTCCCCCAGCATGCAACAGCATAGAGGATCGCACTGGCCACAACAGACTCATAGAAAATCCTCAGCATTTTCTGGCAGATGTTGAAGGACCTCAGTCGCCTCAAAAAATAGAGACGACTCTGGCCCTTCCTGTAAAGTGCTGTGGTGTTTTTAGCCCAGTCCAGTTTATTGTCAATGTGTACTCCAAGGTATTTATAGTCCTCCACAATGTCAACACTGACCCCCTGGATTGAAACAGGGGTCAAGTGTTTCCTGGTCTTCCTGAAGTCCACGATCAGTTCCTTGGTCTTTGCCACGTTGAGCTGCAGATGATTCTGCTCACACCACGTGACAAAGGAGTCGACCACAGCCCGGTACTCTGTCTCATCATCCCTGCTGATGCATCCAACCACCGCAGAGTCATCAGAAAACTTCTGAAGATGGCAGGTCTCTGTGCAGTGGCTGAAGTCTGTGGTGTAGAGGGTGAAGAGGAAGGGGGAGAGGACAGTCCCCTGTGGTGCCCCTGTGTTGCTGATCACCTTGTCAGACACACACTGTGGGAGACGTACATATTGTGGTCTTCCTGTCAGATAATCAACAATCCAGGACACCAGAGAAGCATCCACCTGCATCGCTGCTAACTTATCACCCAGGAGGGTCGGCCTGATGGTGTTGAAAGCACTGGAAAAGTCAAAAAACATGACCCTCACAGTGCTCGCCGGCTGGTCCAGATGGGTGTAGACACGATTGAGCAGGTAGATGATGGCGTCCTCTGTTCCGAGACGAGGCTGATAAGCGAACTGAAGGGGATCCAGATGTGGTCTTACTATGGGTCGCAGCTGGTCCAGGATGAGCCTTTCCAGGGTCTTCATGATGTGGGAGGTCAGTGCCACGGGCCTGTAATCCTGGGGGCCACTGGGACGAGGCGTCTTTGGTACAGGGACGAGGCATGATGTCTTCCACATCACCGGGACCCTCTGCAGACTCAGACTCAGCATAAACAGTTTATGAAAGACTCCACACAGCTGGGGGGCACAGGTCTTGAGGACAAGGGGACTCACTCCGTCTGGTCCAGCAGACTTGCCTGAGTGAAGTCTCCTCATTTGCATCTCAACCTGGTATTGAGTGAAGGTGATGGGTGGGGGAGGGGTGTCAGGAATCTCACAGGAGGCAACATGTGAAGAGAGAGGCTGGCACAGTGGTGTGGCTCTGGATTCCAGGCTGACTGCAGGTGAGGTTGTGGGGGTGGGAGCAGACACTGTGGTGTCGAATCTATTGAAAAACAGATTCAACTCGTCGGCTCTATTCTCACCTCCCTCAGCTCCCCTGCTGTTGGTTGGCCTGAATCCAGTGATGGTCTTCATGCCCCTCCACACCTCTCTCATGCTGTTCTGCTGGAGTTTCCACTCCAGCTTCCTCCTGTAATTGTCCTTAGCCTCTCTGATCTTGTCCTTTAGTAACACCTGGATCTTCCTCACCTCCTCTTTGTTGCCCCCTCTGAAAGCCCTCTTCTTGTTGTTGAGGAGGGCTTTGATGTCCTTAGTCACCCACGGCTTGTTATTTGGGTAACAATGAACAGTCTGAGCTGGAACAATGGAGTCGGTGCAGAAAGTTATGTAGCCTGTGATACACTCAGTAAGCCCATTGATGTCCTCGGCGTGAGGCTCACAGAGTGTTTCCCAGTCGGTCACCTCGAAACAGCCCTGTAGTTCCGCTATTGCCTCCTCTGACCACCTCCTAACAGTCCTGGTGGTCACAGGTTCCCTCCTCACAATTGGCACATAGCGGGGGGTGAGGTGAATCAGGTTATGATCTGACCTACCAAGTGGGGGGAGGGAGGAGGAGCTGTATGCATCCTTGACGTTAGCATACAGTAAGTCTAAAGTTTTCTCTCCCCTGGTGGGACAGTCCACATATTGTTTGAATGTTGGTAGTGTATTGTCCAGTGATACATGGTTGAAGTCACCCGAGATCACAATAAAGGCACTCGGGTGCTGAGTCTGTAGCCGAGCTATGGCAGAGTGGATAGTGTCACATGCAGCTGTGGGGTTAGCAGAGGGGGGAACATAGACAGCCACCAAGATGACGTGAGAGAATTCCCTGGGTAAATAATACGGCCTGAGTCCAACAGCACACAGTTCAGTGTCCGGGCAACAAATCCTTTCTTTGATTGTTATGTTGGCAGGGTTACACCACCGGTTGTTAACTAAAACAGCAAGCCCACCTCCTTTACGCTTACCGCTAGCGATGCTGTCCCTGTCCGCCCGAACAGTGTGGAAGCCTTCCACGGAAGCATTCTCATCGGGAATGTCCTGGTGCAGCCATGATTCGGTGAAACACATCAGGCTACACTCTCGGTATTCCCTCTGACTCCGTACCAGTGCTGAGAGCTCGTCGATTTTAATTGCCAACGATCGCACATTTCCCATCACGATAGACGGCAGACACGGTTTAAACCTCCTCCTCGCTTCGAGCCTCCGCTGTCTCACCGTCACCTTTTTTCTTCTCTTCTGTCCTTGACCTCTGCATCCCCGATGTGTTTTCCTCCAAATTTCAGCTGGTACTTCTGCGGGCCTGGCCAGCGAGCCGGCCGGCATCAGGGCGATCAGCTGATCTCTGGAGTAAACAGTCCGTGCGTGTAGGAGATGTGCTGCGGTCCCGTTCCTTGATAAAAGTAACAGTTCCACGGCCACCAGAAGAACAAAAACTCTCTCAATCCTCTCAATGTACAATACAGTATTGGTGAAATCCAGTAGCAGCTGAATATGTACCATATCAGTACCACATGGATCCACTCTGAGAGCTACACAGGTACCTGTGTGATGGGGTGAGGGTTCTGTATGTGTAGCACTGTAGTACAGTAATATGTTCTCTTTTTTTTACAGAGAATCTTGGCCATGGATGGAGCTGCACAGCCTCATGAATTCATTTTCATTGATGAAGCTGGATTTGACCTGTGCAAAACAAGATGACGGGGTCGTAATGTAATTGGCCAAAGGGCAATTGGGGTAGCGCGGGGGAAATATCACATTGTGTGCCGCCATAAGCCTTCGAGGGCTTCTGCATCATCATACAAAACTAGGTCCATACAATAGCCAACATATACTCACATTTCTAAATGCTCTCCATGATATAGTTGTACAGAACAGAGCAGATCAGCCCATGTTTGTAGTGATATGGGATAATGTCAGTTTCCATCGGGCTGCTCTGGTCCAGGCCTGGTTCTCCAACCACAACCAACTTGAAGTGGTATACTTGCCCCCTTACTCACCATTTTTAAACCCTATAGAGGAATTTTTTTTGGCTTGGAGATGGCGTGTATATGACCGCCAACCACATGCCCGCATGCCTCTTCTGCAGGCAATGGAACAGGCCTGCGGCGACATTCAGGTGACAGCAATCCATGGATGGTTTCGACATGCAAGAGGATATTTTCCCCGGTGCCTAGCAGGAGAAGACATTGCTTGCGATGTCGATGAGGTCCTGTGGCCAGACCCCAAAAGACGGCGGGATCCATGAGCCCACGTATGCACAATTGTCATGATTTTTTGTGTTTACAGTATGGTGTTTTTTCTATTACTGTATTGTGTTTTTTTTTTTTTTTTGCTTTATCTGAATTCATGGTACTGCAATGTACAGTGCTGCAATGTACAATATTGAGTCCTATTGGCTTTTTTGGTTGTTTGAAAATGTGTCTCCTGAAAATATGCCTTCTGAATAAACAATGAACATCAAAGACTGCAGTGTTTTATATAAAGTAGACTAGTGTGTTCCCCCTGATCTGTAAGTGTTTGCATATGATGCAAGTACGTGTCACTTTGTCAACAGAGTTACATTTTGACAAAGGAATGTTAGGTTTTGACAGCAGAGTTTAGGTTTTGAGAGTAGAGTTTCAATTTGGCACAGATGTGAATGGTATATTTCCCAGTGTTGTGTCATGTTTATTTGTGTTTGGAGTTTTGGCACAATGAGCGAAGTTTTGCAAAATGTGTTCAAGTGTTGCACACTTGGACAAATGACACTTCCAGGCGTGCATGAGTTCAGAATCGTTCTCTTTACTTGCTCATTTGCAACTGCAAATACAAAACACAAGCACTTCAGTTCAGCGTAACTGCGCTCTGCAGGCTATCTGTGCAGTAGAACACACAGGACCATTTTACATATAACTACTGAACACGTGTTAACAAAGTACTCATTTACTCAGTATTTTCCCACCAATGTTCATATTACAATATTCTGCACACTCATATGCTCCTCCAACTAGTATTGTTGCGCATGGAGACTACCCTCTCGATCCCCTCATTACATCATTTGCGATGTGACATCCCGTTTAACACCAGTTCAGGTACATCATGTAAATCACAAACTCCGACATTAGCGTTGTGTTCCATTAATGACAGTACCTTACTCTAATACATTTCTCATACGTCAACATCATTCCGTTTATCAACACATAACTTGTGCTCACCTGCAAATACAAAACACAAGCACTTCAGTTCAGCGTAGCTGCGCTCTGCAGGCTATCTGTGCAGTAGAACACACAGGACCCCAAGGCTGCCCGATTCAGTGCCTGCGTGAGCCCAAAGCTGCCCGATTCAGTGCCTGCGTGGGCACCACCCGTGGGAATCATCATTGATCAGAGTATCCTAGCTATATTGCCAGTTATCACAGTATGTGTCAGAAATAGTAATACAGAACTGAACGCATAACATAACAATGATAAGAATGCATGAGATTATGGAGGGGGGGCAATATCTATTACAATACTTCCATCTGTGCCCACCCATTACATGAGTCCCACACTCTCCCCTCCAAAAATGAATGTCATCCCGACATTAGAGATTTTTTCCAGAATGCATGTCTTCAACAGAAGGTTACAGCAGTAGCTTCACTGGGAGTCAGCCTCTCAAGATACGTTCTGTCCGGTAACAGTCTTTGGCATGACATACATCTCCCCCTTCATGTCATGTACCAGCAACAGACACTACTGGCCAGGCAATGTCTGTAAAGTCTCTCCGCCACACAGGCGTGCTCTGTATCAGGCTGAAGGTGTAGACCTATCACTCTACCATGTAACCTTTTACACAGACACACATTTACTGCTGTATATCTCACATACAAGCCAGTATCTCTCTATGTGTAGCTAGTCTGGTTCTGGTATTCCCTGTTTAACTCATGTGAACTATTAAACAAATACATGCAGTTGTTGCTCTGTCAAATTTGCTCTTTTTAACATTTGCTACTGTGAACACTTCCCTTTCTGTTTAAACTGTCACCACAGTAAACTCAACATGTGACAATGAACTTAGTTTTTTTCTCTTAGCTGTGGACATCACTTGTGTCTGTTTATGACTGATGGCTGACCTAAGGTGTCATACGTGAGTGTCTTGGGTGGATTTCTGCATCGGAAAGGATACTTTCTTGTGGGAACTGGCTGTGAGTTGGGCTCTCCCTCGTCTTCTTCATCAGATGACGACACCTGTCCTTGACTTCTTCTGTTCTCCTCCCCAGACAGCTCACTTCGCCCTGCCTCCTCCTCCTCTGCACTTGACTCCAGTCCACCTTTTCCACCCTCGTCTAGGCACTCGCTGCTGACACCACCACTTGACAGTTCTCCGTCAGCTTCTTCTGGCTGGAACTCCTCTGCCTCTGCCCTCAGCTGACTCCTGATCTGGGTGGGTGATTCCGCAGCTTGTGTGGTGATAATTCCCCAGTCACCCTCATCCTCTGAACCGCTGTCGTGGTCACTCTCCTGCTGCTTTTCTTGGGTCTTTCCTTTTCTTTGTTGTTTGGCATCCTCCTTCCCATTCTTGTTTTTCTCCAGCTTCTCCTCCTGGACGGGGAGAAAGTCACAGGGCAGTAGGAGGTTCCTGTGCAGAACTCTCACTTTCCCTGGTCCTCTCTCTGGCTGTACGGCATAGACAGGGCTATCTTTGTGCTTTCTTTCTAACACGACATGTACTCGCTCCTCCCAGTAAGACCTTAGCTTTCCGGGCCCACCCCGATCTCTGAAGTTCCGTACTAGCACCCGACATCCCGGTTGCAGTTCCGCTCCATGAGCCTTCCGATCGTACTGCTTTTTCGCTCTGTTCCTCTCTTTCTGGGCTGTTTCTGATGCCAATCTGTATGCCTCTTGCATCCTCCACTTACGGACGTAATCACTGTGAGAAGTACTCTGGTCACCTGGAACCAGGCCAAACATGATGTCCACTGGTAGGCGGGGGTTTCTGCCATAGAGAAGATAATATGGGGCATATCCTGTTGCTTCACTGCGTGTGCAGTTATACGCATGCACCACTTTGCTCAAGGAGTTTTTCCAGTCCGCCTTGGCTTCCTCTGTCAGGCTCCTCAACATGGAAAGGAGTGTCCGATTAAATCTCTCCACCTGGCCGTTCCCCGCTGCATGGTAAGGTGTTGTGCGTGACCACCAGTTGGCCCTGCTGTCTCTGGTACAGGACTGCACCAAGCCCTTCTTGAGAGGCATCACAGTGCAGCACAAATGGCCTTTCGAAGTCAGGGTATGCCAGGAGTGGTGGACTCAGCAGGTGTTCTATCAGTTGGCATAGCACTGCCTGGTGTTGTTCTGTCCATGTGATTGGCTGGCTTGAGTGGCGTTGGTCTGCTTTTTTCCGCTGTCCTTTGTGCTTTGTTACCGTTGATCTTCTGTCAGTAATCACTTGACTCTTTCCGATCGATAGCAGCTGGTATAGTGGCTTGGCAGTGCGTGAGAAGTTTGGAATGTAGGGGCGGTAGTATGACAGGAAACCTAGCATTTTCCTTAGGTCTCCCACAGTCTCAGGTTTGCGGTTTTTTAGTGCTTGCACTGGTGCCAATTCAGCAGGGTCCATGCAGTAGCCATCTTTGGATACAATTTTTCCCAAGAATTTCACCTTGTCCTTGAACACTTCACACTTTTTGGGGGTTAGCTTCACCCCGTGCTCTTGGTAGCGGCGCAGGACCTCCCTCAGATCACGCAGGTGGTCCTCAAATGATCTGCTGTGGACCAAATTGTCATCCAAATATGGCTGAGATATTTCATCCCTCAAGCCTGCAAGGCACT
Source organism: Mchenga conophoros (assembly GCF_057382185.1). Taxonomy (NCBI): domain Eukaryota; kingdom Metazoa; phylum Chordata; class Actinopteri; order Cichliformes; family Cichlidae; genus Mchenga; species Mchenga conophoros. The sequence continues at coordinate 19,372,486 of NC_140538.1, forward strand.
CTTCCATACTGCGCTGGAACTCTGCTGGAGCCGAGGACAAACCAAAGGGAATCCTTACCCACTCATATAAGCCCCAAGGTGTGATGAAGGCTGTGAGGGGTCTGCTACTCTCCTACAGGAAACCCTGGTGGCACGCCTTGCCCTGGTCCAACACTGAGAACCATGCACTCCCAGTCAGGCTGTTTAGCATGTCTTGAACACGAGGGATGGGGTGACGGTCAGGAATGGATTTCCGGTTTAACTCACGGTAATCCACGCAGAGACGCAGACTTCCATCCTTCTTGCGCACACAGACGATGGGCGATGAGTAGGGGGAACGGGATTTCTGAATCCATCCTCTATTCAACAGGTCCTCCAAATACTCCTTCACCTCCTTGTGGAGTGGCTTGGGGACTGAGGTGTATGTGCGTCTTACTGGGGTTGTGTCATTCAATCTGATCTTTAACTGCAGGGAGGGGATGCATCCCACATCGCTCTCATCTTTTGAAAATGCAGCACACTCATCACGCAGGACTTTTCTCACCTGCTCCTGCTGGTCTGGGGTCAGGTGATCAACTGACACCGGTGGGTCCCATAAATCTTGGCTGCATCTGCCCACCTCTTCATACTCCCCTTTGTGCTGTTCTGGGGCGCTGATGGTGCTCCCTGTGTTTTCACTAGCACACGTCAACTTGCCCATGTTTTCAGCACTTACTGGTCTTACGTCTACTGGGTAAATAGCCTTCACTTGCTGTAGCCGTCCCAACACTGCATGAGGGAGGAGGGTGATGTCATGGCTGCTGCCATTCGTGACTGGAATAACCACCCTGGACCGGGTTCTCCTCTGCAGTCCAATGACAGTTTCATTCAGGTTAACCCCCTCTGGTAGTTTTGAAATGTCCTTTGGTTCGAAAAGAACCTCTTGTTTCAGGGGAAGGGGACCTGTCCTCACACTGCACTTAACCTCCCTGCTTTGTCCCGCTGGAATCACTATCTTTTGCCTCCCAACTTTCACCACACCCTCCTCGTCGCTTTTGTGGCAGCGCTGCACGATGTTAATTAGCACTTCCGCTTTCTTACAATCAATCGAGAAGGCTTCTCTTACCACCGCAGGTGGATGCTGCTCCATTCCATCCTTTACAAAATGCTCAATCACATTATAGCCAATGATAGGTGGCTCTGCTACTCCTGGTTCTTTTGAGACAAGCACGGGGACAACTAGCTCTGGCTGTGGATCTCTAGTTGACCCCAGTCTAAATTTTAGCTCAACCCAACCTGCGAAGGGTATGGGTGTTTGGTTCGCTGCTTTGCCCACCAGAGCCTCATCCTCACCTAGGAGTTCACTTGTGCTTCTCAGTTGGATATGTGGAAAGCAGGACTTCCTCCAGTTCTCATTAATGATAGTCACCTGTGAGCCTGTATCCCACAATGCTTGTGTTTCTACACCTTCAAAGAAACAATCCACCATACACTTCTTCCCGATCAGGGCTCTCAGCTTAGCCTGACAGCGTAGTGAGAGATGACTGGCATACGTGGCACCCACAGTCTCTTTAGCCTTGCCACTCTGCTCTAATTCTGCCTCCAGCCGTCTTATCCGATTCCAAAGCAGTCCATGCAACTTGTCATCTGCTTCAGCATGGATGGGAATTAATGATTTGGGAGGGGCGATGGTCTGGATTCCCACTTGAGTGCTCTCCGATCTTTCTGTTGCCCCCCTTCGCCCTCTACAGCCTCTGGAGAGGTGTCCTGGCTGGCCACACTTGAAGCAGTGTTCACACCCTTCATTGGTTCCCTGCTCCTGGCATGCCTTACATCCCCTCCTCCCACTGGTTCTTAGTGGGCGAGTGGGGTCTTGAGGGGTGGTGATGCTCCTCCTTAATTCAGCCATCTCCTCTCTCAGCAGCCTGACCGCTTCATGCAGCTCTGATTCTCGGGAAGCAGCTACAACAGGTGTTCTGCGGTTCTTGGGTTTCACCACTTCAGCTGATTGCTCTTGAGTCCCCAACCTAGTTTCGGCTACACCCAGACCCAATTGACTGGCTGGCCTTTCCGTCTGGAGTTCATTTACTTTCACAGATTTGCTGCCTGTAGTTTTCTTTTGCTTCAATTGTCTTTCTGATTCAACACTAGCTGCTTCATTCATCTTATCAATGAGGATTTCATCTGTCACCCGAGGGTCATCCAGATAGGGCTTGAGCTGAAACTTGATAGGGTCACTCAGTAGCCCAGTACTGACCGACCTCAAGAATTTCTTCTGGATGAGCTCAGGGCTGTATTGTTCATCGGACCCCGTGTCTTCCGATGCAAGCAGCAGCCTCTCTTTTAACTCAATTGCTCTGAAGAGGAAGTTTTGGGGAGACTCGCGGCTGTCTTGTGTGACGTTCACTAGTCTGTGATACAAATCTGTGGTGCTATCTTCTTTAAAATGCCCCTTTAATATGGCCTTCAATTGGGGGAGGGTGAGGTCACGTTTTATCTCAAGCATGTCTCTAAGACTCAAACCTGGGCTGACAGACTTCACCACAGCCTCTATAACCTCCGCTTCACTGTGTCCTTTGTTCAGACCTCTGTCAATCTGATGCATCAGGTTGGTGTATGAGAGTCTGTCCTTTTGGCCCTTCTCCCCAATTTGACCACAGATTTTGAATTCCCTCCTTATCGTCACTTCCGAAAGGCGGTTGGCTGCGAAAGGAAACACATTTTGTGGGGTGGTTGGTTGATTTGGTGGTGTCCTCTCCACCCTTCCACTCAGCCTCCTAATTTCTTCCTGCAGTGCTTCGCTGTTTCTCTGGAGCTGTGCGTATCTCTCTGCTAAATCAACTTCTTACCTTATTTCCTGAGCCCCCTGTGGCGAGCTCGTTGGATTTGATCCACTTTCTGTGCTTCTGGAGCTCCCTATCGCTGGGTCGACACTTTCTAACATTTTCTTTAGATAGCAGAGTGCAACATCCTGCTCTTCATCATTAATAACCTTGTCCATCGATTCTGTAATAAATTTTATTAACGCTCGTCTTGTTGTGACATTTCCACTAGGGATTTTAGCTTCAGCACATACCCCTTTGAGTTGGTCGAGTTGTAGGTTCCAGAGTGTCTGGGACACAGTCTCTGCCAGCTCCTCGAGGTCCATCGTGGTTGCTGTAGCCCTTCCTTATTTTCATCACGCTGGACACGGCGTTAATAATCCCAGCGGTGCCTCCAATATTTGTTGCACACTTGGACAAATGACACTTCCAGGCGTGCATGAGTTCAGAATCGTTCTCTTTACTTGCTCATTTGCAACTGCAAATACAAAACACAAGCACTTCAGTTCAGCGTAACTGCGCTCTGCAGGCTATCTGTGCAGTAGAACACACAGGACCATTTTACATATAACTACTGAACACGTGTTAACAAAGTACTCATTTACTCAGTATTTTCCCACCAATGTTCATATTACAATATTCTGCACACTCATATGCTCCTCCAACTAGTATTGTTGCGCATGGAGACTACCCTCTCGATCCCCTCATTACATCATTTGCGATGTGACATCCCGTTTAACACCAGTTCAGGTACATCATGTAAATCACAAACTCCGACATTAGCGTTGTGTTCCATTAATGACAGTACCTTACTCTAATACATTTCTCATACGTCAACATCATTCCGTTTATCAACACATAACTTGTGCTCACCTGCAAATACAAAACACAAGCACTTCAGTTCAGCGTAGCTGCGCTCTGCAGGCTATCTGTGCAGTAGAACACACAGGACCCCAAGGCTGCCTGATTCAGTGCCTGCGTGAGCCCAAAGCTGCCCGATTCAGTGCCTGCGTGGGCACCACCCGTGGGAATCATCATTGATCAGAGTATCCTAGCTATATTGCCAGTTATCACAGTATGTGTCAGAAATAGTAATACAGAACTGAACGCATAACATAACAATGATAAGAATGCATGAGATTATGGAGGGGGGGGGGCAATATCTATTACAATACTTCCATCTGTGCCCACCCATTACATGAGTCCCACACAAGCAACGGGCAAAAACTGTAAATGAGGCTGTAACCGATCCCCCCTCTCTTCTTTCATTATTCTTTCAGTATCCAAAAGTCTCAACTAGCAATTTAATAACCTGCACAGTTCTTCAGTTTGACTGTTAAAAGTTTTTGTTTTTTTAGAATATGGGACTGCTTTTAGGTTATAGAGGATGAAACCCCGTCTTTTCTCAGTGTAAAATAAAAAGGCTCTGTTTAATATCTGTTTGGTGCTATTGAGTGTAAATTAAAAACAACAACAAAAAGGCTTTAACATTAATTTTTTCTAAGCAACTTGGTACATTCTAGTGTTTCTCAAGTTTATGTGAAAAGCTGAAAAAAGACAAGCAGCCAACTCTGAGGTTGGGAAATCAAACTAAGCCAAGGTGCCAAAAACTGCAGTTTCTAACACAACTACTAGAGTCTGGTTTGAAAATCAAGTTCATCCCCACTCCACTCCCATTATCGTAGCAGAAATTACATAACCTACCCATTAAAAAAAACAAGCAAAAAACCCAAACAAAAACAAAGCAAACCCCCCCCCCCCCCCCCCCCCCCCCCCCACCGCAACACAAAATATATTTACATCCTGGAACAAAAAACCTCCTCTGCCTCCTCTGCCTCCTCAAATTAGTCAGTGGAAGAATCAGATGCTAGCTAAACATTCCGGATTTGCTTTTCTTCAGTTCTCAGATTTCCACTAAACCTAGCTAGCTGCACTAGCTGACATAACCCCAGAGCCATGTACTACAAAGCAGGATTTGAACCTATCCAAGTAACTTCAGCGTTAACCCTGGGTTATCAATAGAGGTGGGCAGATCAATCCAAATATCAATTTTATTGAAACCAATACTGGTATCAGTGTCAAATCGATACAAACGCAACTGGATCGATACTTTGTTTCTGTCCTCAAAGTCTAGTATGTGAAGAGGGGGGGCTGGAGCTTATCACACCTGTCTTAGGGCGAGAGGCAGACTGGTCACCAGAAGGGCTAACACAGAGAGACAGCCAATTATTCACACTCACATTCACACCTATGGGCAATTTAGAACCACCAGTAAACCTAAACCCACTGTCTCCCACTGAACTGTGTTAATTAAATATTGTGGCAGTTAAAACCACAACACTATTGTGTTGGTGTTCATTAAAATGTGTTCAAAATTTACCAAATGTACAATGATTCACACACTGCTCTCCCCTACATAAGCTCCCTTTACAGGTTAAAAGTATCTGTATCAGTAGTAGTATTAGCAATATTGCACACAGTTTACTTGGTATCGATCGATACCAGAATTTGCAGTATCACACACCACTAGTTTTCAGTGTTACAAAGGTGCCTCTCTTCTTTTGGAGAGTGCATTGCCATGGTTACGCTGCAGCCCTTTATCTGTTCAGAGTGAATTATGTTTGATATTAAAGATTTTTTCCCCCTCTGGTTGAATGGAAACTATTTTATACAAACGTTGTTGTTCTATATGTCTTAGTATATGATCTTAAAACAGAACACCTATCTATACTAGTTGGATATGACTTGTTAGAAGAATTTATACTTTTAGACTACACTGCTATTCCTGCCACACACCCATGCTGCTGCTTTGGAAACTGTTGCTTTCATTGTCTTTGTGACCCTCCGTGTGTAACCGCTTCATATTTTTCTCATATTATAATTTTGTCTTCTTTTGTAAAATCAGTCGCTCTGGTTCCAATAGATTTATCTATTAACTCTGGCCTGATCCAACCAACGCCACCCCTTTTATGTGCATGAGCTCATTGCTAGATTGAGTTATTAAGTTGATAACCACCTTCGTGTTACCACTTTGCCTGTTTGCCACTGTTTGGGTACGTGAAGCCAGATCAGCAAAGAGATCCTGGGTATGTTAAATTTGCTTCATAGAGCACAACTCATATTAGTCTTAAAAAAACAAAATTGAAAATAAGCTGATAGACAAGTTGCAAAATTTCAGGCTTCAAAGGGCAGTACAGTAACCAGCTGCTATTATCACATCGCAGAGGCTTCACTGTCTATTTTCTATGGCGTGTAAAGTCTTTGTGATTGGATTTAGAAATGTAGCCTGTCAGTGCAAAATCCAGATTCAACGCAATCCTACCATGTCCCATCGTATTCAGTCGTTCTTTTTCATATATATAAATCTAAATTTGTGTACAAAACTGGCTTCTTGCAATAAAAGCACACAAATATCTGACTTAGTTATCAGAAATAATAATTTTCATGCACATTAGTTATTTATTTGGACCCACTAGTTAGTGTTTTTTCTAATTTGACAACAGACAAAACTGACAAAACTGACTGCAGCTAAACCCTTCATCACAAACAACAGCACTGCTATAGCAAAAATGAAGGAAAAGCTGAGTTATATACCAGCAGTGTACTGCAGCAACTTAGCAGATACCCTCACTCCCCTGACAAATCTGACTGAGTGACAGAATTGCTACTGGCAAGTAACAAACAGGCAGTTATTACACATTTTCTGATACAGAAACCTGCCACTCCCAAAGAATCGTTACTCTATGCCATCCTATCATATTCTAAAATAACCCATTTAATCTTATTCTACAAGTCCCTTCCTCTCTATCTTAATGTAAAAAGCCCAAGCAATATATTCAGTAACAATAATCTCAATATCTGATGCAATACAGCAATAATAGAGCCTTCTCCCCTTCCTCCTCCTCATCTCCATTCACTAAAGATTCTCTAACTTTTGATGGCAGTCATGAGTAGTGAGACTTTGAACTATTTGGATACAGCAAGCAACAAAAGCATAATCTCCACCTCTCTATTCTAGCCTGGTGATGCTGTTGGTATGTCTTTCCATCTGATTGTAATGCAGTCCACCTCCAGCTGTAAAATTTGCCACAGGAGTGAATAGATATGACCCGATTACATTATTGTTGTCCCCGTGTGGGAGGGAAAGAGAGGCTCTTGCTTACATGGTCCCTTGACAGCCCGATTGCGTCCTGAACACTATAGACTTTGGAAAATTTAACAGACGGCTGTGTCTACATTAGAGATTAGCTTTGAATGGCCAGATAACAGAGGCATTGTCTTCTTGCAAGTGTTTAGAGAAGAACATATTTGTGTCCCATTAATCCTTTTAGGAATAAGATCAGTGAAATAATCTTGATTAAGTAGTTTTTAATCTGTTAAACTATTCAAACAAACATGTTATAGACTGCTCCTATTATTCTGCATAGATTGCAGAAGTTTGGATGTGAACTTCACTCCGATATGACTTTTTCACATTTTTCACAAAGATTCACTCTTTGAAATTCTGCACGTCATATTTAGAGGTTTCCACAAAATGTTTCACAGCAGCATATAAAAGAAGCTGATTCAACAGTAGCACAGGGTTGCAATAAAAAAAAGCCATCTCCGAAACATTGAATAGAAAAGAAGGTGGGCAAAAGAATAGATGCTTGACAAAGAAGGACAAAAAGACTCTTTGTTTGACACCCTTGAAAGTCAGCATTAAGGTGTTGTGCCTTTGCTGACGCTTCTTTACAGGTACCATTTATTTTATCTCTTAGCTTTTTCTTCAGTTTTAACACATTGATGTACCTCTTGCTCACTTCTCTTTTTGTTTTGGTTGTTCAGTGTGTGTTCTTGCGTGAAGGGACTATTAAAATTGTATCTTCTTTGTCAATTTTGAAATACCTTAAAAGAAAGCTCTCTTTTCCAGGCCACATTAAGACTCTAAAACTGACAAAGGCTGATACATCATTAATTAAAAATGTTGCTTCTTTAATCATCACAAATGTTTTCACCAGCGCTTACATAATTGGAAAAGATTTTAATGATTAATCAACCTTTGCGAACATAAACATGCATTAGCCAGAGTTAAAAACAAAGTGGGCCTCTGTAGTGCTTCCTACATTGACAATCATATTAAAAAGTTGCTAATCATTTATGTCTTTGTTAATCATTAATTTAACTTTAATTTAATCAAAAATAATTCCTTCATTTTCATCAGGTATTCATTCACATTAGGTAAACAATGAAGGATGCCATGCATTTGAAAAGACTGTGGAGTCTCCTCAAAAAACTGGAAAACACACTTAGGCAAGAACTGATGTCTCCGTCAAATAATTTGGTGTGTCGTAGTAACAGGTGAATGAACTTTTTTTAAAAAAATTATTTGAATATATATGAGTGCTTGTGTATAAATACACAAACCATACAGATATGCTTTCAATTGTGTAATTTAAGTGATCTAGGTAGCTCTGTTTTGGAAGTTCAGTTAAAGCTAGAAATGTGTTTTGGAGTTTGTACGTACTTTGGCGTTTGTACATGCTTTGGAGTTTGTACGTGGGGCGATCGTGGCTCAAGAGTTGGCAGTTCGTCTTATAATTGGAAGGTTGCCGGTTCGAGCCCCGGCTTGGACAGTCTCGGTCGTTGTGTCCTTGGGCAAGACACTTCACCCGTTGTCTACTGGTGGTGGTCAGAGGGCCCGGTGGCGCCAGTGTCTGGCAGCCTCGCCTCTGTCAGTGTGCCCCAGGGTGGCTGTGGCTACAGTGTAGCTTGTTTGAATGGATGGATGACAGGTTGTGTAAAGCGCTTTGGGGTCCTTAGGGACGAGAAAAGTGCTATACAAATACAGGCCATTTACCATTTTTTGGAGTTTGTATGTGCTTTTTGGAGTTTGTGCGTGCTTTGGAGTTTGTACGTGCTTTTTGGAGTTTGTACGTGCTTTGTCTCTAGGGGCCACCACATATATTTATATATAAACATATATAAATAAACCACTTTTTTTTACATTAGTAATTCCTTTTGTGCATAATTTTATATTATTGTTAATAATAAATAAATTAAAGCAACAAAACAACCTGAAGAGCTGGTTCGGAGCCGAAAGAGCCGGCTCTTTTTAGTGAGCCGAGCCGAAAGAGCCGGTTCTCTAAAAAGAGCCGGAAATCCCATCACTAATAAGAAGTCTATTTATACAGTTAGATGTAGTAGAGAGAATAAGACTGCTAGGCTGAATGGCGGGGCTCTCTCCTTAGATAGTCCATGGGGAAAGAGCCACAGACTAGAGAATTATCCTGGTATGATTACTGTTCAGGGGAAAGAAGCCAGCAACAGAATGAGTTTGAGCAGTTGGGAGGTTACTGACATAAAGTTGAAGATTAGTGGTTGAGACTCGGAGTGTAGCGAGCTGAAGGGTGCAAAGAAACTTGAAGACTGTTGGCTGAAGAAACACCAGGGCAAAATGTAACAAAGCTCAGCCAGTGCAGGAGCAGCTCAGCGGTGGCAGCAGGCAACAGTTGGCTGATTCTACAATCTGGCTGTGCAGTGGCGCAAAAGAGTGGTATATAAGGCTGGAGCTGCAGCAGGTGATTGGATAATTAGAACCCCTGAAGCCCCTCCTGTATTATAACAGACAGAGAAAGGGGAGGAGGGGAGTGGATAAGAGATGTCCACAGTAGGAGGAGGCAAACAAACAAAAAAACCCAGAAACAATTATTTTATTTTATTTTATGATGTACGAGAAGTTAGAGTTGAAATTCTCACTCTGACTATTGTGTTTCACAGCTTCACCTCTTTATTATCGGCCTATTGCTTTAGTCTTCAATTTTCACATACCGTACACGAATGGATGTACGCACACATATACTACACATAAACTGACTTTTGGGTTTTTCAAAAATACTCAACAAAACTGTGAATGAAAGGCTCTAAACATGAAGTTTAGGAACAGTCTCATTTAACACAGAACATGTACTGTATCCCATATGTATTATGGATTACAGTAGGTGGAGTTTTAAGTAGGTTATTGCTGCTAGACAGACAGGTGTCAGACAGTGAGATCCAGTAGTGAGCACAGACCTGTGACTAATGGCGCCATGTGGTTCTATAATTGCTTTCTGGACCATATACTAGAGATGGACCGATCCGATATTACGTATCGGTATCGATATGTAATATGACCTAAATTACTGGATCGGATATCGGAGAAAAATAAAAAATGTAATCCGATCCATTAAACTTGAGTATGAACTTATACAAAATGCAGCAAGATATTAAAAAAAAAAAAAACAGTTTTGTTGATTAAAAACCACTATATCGGATTCATATCGGTATCGGCAGATATCCAAATTTATGATATCGGTATCGGACATAAAAAAGTGGTATCATGCCATCTCTACCATATACTATACTTTTTGTTCACCGTTTTTGAATTAGCCATTATGGTTATTTTAATAGCTGCATCTTTAATGAGCTGTCAGAAACTTCAGTTAAAATTTTGCATTTCACCTGATCATTTTAAAAGACAAATTTTCTTAACATGAAACTTTTTGCTAGGTCAGACCTGCTGTATTTTTTTGGAAATTCAAAATTCTGTGTTTAGCAGTGACTCAAACAAAACTGCATCTTAGATACAGATTTTGGTGACCATTGTATGTTTGTACTGGTAATATACGTTGACTGTGACATGTGAAACAAACACAAATGGACAATATAACATTGCATTTGCAGGTACTGAAAAAAAGAGCATGTTGGTTTTACTTAATTCAATAGCGGAAATTGGTTGCGCACAATTGTTTTGCTTTGGCAGAAACTTAAACAACTGAGTTAAATCAACACAACTTATTCATGTTCAATAAACCTGTGAATTTTGTGATGATAAACCGTGATTGAAACATGTCTAAATGAAGTAAAGTGAGCTCTTGGAATATTTTAATCCTCCACAATTTTGTCATGTTATTCCAACACTGTTCAATAACTTTTACCCCAATACAACTTGGTCACATAAATACTACATGTTGTCTTCATATTATAAATGTTTAACGAAGTCTAGAGTGTAGTTAATATAAAATTTGTCCTTGAATTCCATACAGATCCAACATGATTTAATTACTTGAAATTATTTTATTCAAATTAGAAGTTAGACTTTTTAAAATGTAACAACCACCCAATTTCCTACAATCAGTATACCAAAAAAAGTGTCTGTTTGACTTGACTGAGATGGATGCCTTCCTCAAACCACGATCCAAAGTGTGCGAGACAAAAACATGTGCGGCTAGTTTGCACTGGGTTCTCTCTTGGTATTCTGGTTTCTTCCCACAGTTAAAAAGTCATGCAGTTGTTAGTTAGGTTAATTGGTAATTCTAAATTACCTGTCAATGTAAGTGCAAATGGTTGTTTGTGATAGATTTGTGAGCTGACCAGGGTGTACCCTGCCTTATAACCTATCACTTCAGGGTTATTTCCCAGCCCCCCCTGCAACCAGGATAAAGATTGGAGGATGCTAGTTGTTGTAGATCCATTCACTGTTTATGGTAACCAGACTCTAGACTTTGTTGAACATTATGCAATATGAAGACAACATGTAATATTTAAGTGACCAAGTACTATTGGGGTAAAAGTTATTGCATAATGTTGGAATAAAATGACAAAATTGTGAAGGATTAAGATATTCCAAGAGCTCAACTTACTAAACATCTAAACATGTTTCAATCGTATGGAAGAAATATAGTGTCATCAGAATTCAAGTATTTTTAGACATTGAATTTATGACACTGAATTTTTATCCTCCAAATTTCCCTGCAAAAATATTCACCTGCAAAAATTCACCTGAAAAAAATTCACCTGCAAAAATTCACCTGAAAAAAATTCACCTGCAAAAATTCACCTGAAAAAAATTCACCTGAAAAAAATTCACCTGCAAAAATTCACCTGAAAAAAATTCATCTGCAAAAATTCACCTGAAAAAAATTCACCTGCAAAAATTCGCCTGCAAAAATTCGCCTGCAAAAATTCAACTGCAAAAGTGATGAACTTTAATGACCCAAGCCAGAGCAATCAGCACCAGATCGAGTCGAGTGGCTCTCAGCCAATTAAATTACGCTGTTTGATCACATGACACCGTTAGCCAGCAGTGTGTCTCCTAAAAGAGAGCTGTTTAAAGGTGAGTGATTAAGTTTTTCTCCTAAATAGAGATCATTACAGAATGCCTAGTCCTACTTAAAATCCCATTTATTTTTATTATTTTTTTTTATCATCTACTCGAACTAAGGAAAACGTTTGACTAACTCAAAGACAATTTCCACGCCTCCCATGCCTGTCTGCAGAAGGCGTTTTGAATTTAGGAGCGCCAAGATGGCAGCGGCAAACCCTGGCGGCTCTTCGGTGAGTATATATATTTTTTTATCTTCAAGTTTGTCTTTTGAAACCTTAATTTTATTTAAATCCGTTGCTCACGTATAAAGTACACAGACGGGGTCTTTGCTCAACTCGTCTGAGGCGTGTCTCACTAAGCGCTACATGCTAGCATCCTGCTAACCGAGCTACCCTTTACATGCTGTGCTTTAGAAAATAGGATACTCGTTAAAAAAATACTCCGCAGATATTGATAGATAGACGAACACTGCAAATATAATGTTGGAAACGAGAACGGCCTTTGGTGAAGGGGTAAAATACACCATGAATAAAGCCATAGAGTGAATGGCTGCCATGGTTGCAGAACGGCCTGATTTAATGACAAGAATGGGGAAGAGTGAGGTGAAGTGAACCAAAGCCACAAAACACGGTCAGACAAGGCGGCAAAAGGGCAGTGATCTGTCCGTCAGTATGAAGTTGGTGTGTGCTTTGGTGAACAAAAACTCCAGACCGGTAGCAGGAAGATGGGAGACTCGTGTTTCACTGGAATAGTGGTGAATTAAAACATCCTTTGTTGGGGACATTTCGGTGTAAATGCATCCATACACGCAAGACAGAGGCAGACCAGACAGTGAAGAAAACAAGGCAAACATTAGAAATATTAAAACGGAAATATAGGATTGAGTTGAGGTCCTTGCAGGCTACCCACAATTTCCCCAAACTGAGCCACCCATTAAGAAATTCATTCTCACTGTTTCATAAACCAAAGGGATTAAATTTGACAATATCAAATTTAATTTTCTGATCTTTTCATAAATGAAACACGCTGCCAGGCAATCTGTTTTCATTTTTTTTCATCCATTCAGAGTATTCGTTGGGAACACTGAACTCAATAATCAGTTCCAGCTTTCTTCATTAAGTTTTGGTTTGGCTTTGTTCTCAAAAACATTTAAATAAAACAGATAAAATAGAAAATAAAGCTTTTTCTCTTGCGAGCTCAATTTTTAAATATACTGTGCTATTAAAACAAAAGATGTAAGAAAAGAATAAATAAAATCCTAACCAGAAAATCAAAATGCTGCAACAAATGGCATGAATTAAAAAATAAACTTTTTTGAAAGAACCATAAGGAAATATGATAAAATAAACATTGGAATCTTATAGCCTAAGAATATTCAGTTAACTAGGTAACTAACCTTGTGTTTTTAACTCACTTTTTGTTGGTGATTTAAAAATTACAAAAATAATTCTACTTTTTCCTCTCCTTTAGGATCTTCTCCTACATCATATTCTTCTGAGACTGCGTTCACGTTTAGAACATTGTCTTGAACACCTTCCCCTGGATCTGGACTTTTTAGATTTCATTTGCACCCAGGAACTAGTTTTTCTACAAGCTTTGTCTGGTCAAGTTCAGGTTTGCCCTGTCCTCTTAGATGCATTATGTAGTTTACATACTCTGATAAACAGAGAAAAGGATAAAATGAATCTACATAGTGCTGTCATTCAGTTTGAGTGGGGACCTACTGGGCGACTAAGAATGGCTCTTTCCCCCCATCATCTTAACAGCCTTCTGGAACTGAACTTGTCCATCCCAGCCATTGCTAAAATTTTGGGAATGTCAAGAAGCACAATATTCAGACGCATGAATGAGTTCAATCTTTCAGTCAAAGCACTCTATAGCAGCCTGTCAGATGAAGAGTTGGACCAATGCATTACAGACATAAAATCCAGGCAGCCTCACGCTGGATACCGGATGGTGAAAGCACTTCTTCAGGCCAGAGGACACAGAGTCCAGTACCAAAGGGTTAGAAGTTCTATGCACCATGTTGACACAGCTGGTGTTGTGTCAAGGATGTTTTCCTTGGGATGCATTGCTCGACGTGCTTATTCCGTCCCAGGACCACAGTCTATGATGCATATTGACACAAATCACAAACTGATACGGTAAATTATTTGATCTTTTGAAGTGAAAGATATTCCTGAGAATTTTTTCATCTGCAAATGTTCAGAACTGTATTTTGTTATCTTACTCGTTACTATATTTGCATCTGGACATACATAAATTACATCTTGCATTGCTTACATTTAAACACTTCAAAGTGATAATTCCAAAATTGATAAAAAAAAATTTTGTTTTCCCCATTCAGCTATAACATTGTGATCTTTGGAGGTATTGATGGCTTTTCTCGTAAGGTAAGTTTAGTTTAGTAAGTAAATCAAATGTAATATTTACATGGAAGTTTCCCATTGTTCTTTTTCCTATAAAGATTATGTATCTCGGTGCTGCTTCCAACAATCTGGCATCAACAACACTGGCATTCTTCCGAAAATCAATCGAGAAGTTTGGTTTTCCTCTCAGGTAATAAGTGATGCATTTTATTATGGGTTAGGTATTATCTTACATACCTTTTGTAAGACTACATTTGGATATTTCATTAAAAGTTGTTTAAGATGATTCTAACTTGCCTCAATATATATATCTCTAATTTCAAAGGATTGTTATGGTGACTTGGGGATATTTAAGAATAAAAAAAAATTAATTCAACACCTTTACCAAACACTGCTGTTATGTAATTGGATACAAGGGGTGAGATAGTAATATTTTGCCTCCTTGGCTGTAACTCCCTGACATTACAAGGGTAATCATTTTATGATGTCGGGTTCAGTGTTACACCATGATTTCAAATTCAATATCATCATCAATAAGAATTAGTATTATCATTTCAGAATTGTAGGTAACCACTTTTAAATGCCATAGACTACTTATTTGTTTAATTTGATGTAAATATTTTTGCAAAAATATTCTAAAAATTGTCTCCTTACACAGATCATAATGATACAAGATGGCACTTGCGTAATTTTCAACAAATACAATAAATCTAAGTAATTACTACTAACCTGTGAAATCCTGAAAAATGTTTTAACAGCTGTGTTAAATTACACTTCATACTGACACATGCTGGAAAGTGCATTCATGAGACAATTTTTCTGATGCATTCAAGAGCAGTAGCAATGAAAGATTTTAAGGATTCTTTTACAATTTGTTTTTCAAACTTTGCTTAAGGCATATACTGTTCTTTATTATCAGATCAAATTTTTTTTTAAAGCTTCGAATGTTTTGGGGTACGATTCTTTGTTTTCAGGGTTCGTGGCAACCACGGAGGGGAAAATGTGGAGGTTGCACGGCTGATGTTTACTGTTCGTGGCACAGGAAGAGGCAGTTTCATTTCAGGAAAGAGTGTGCACAATCAAAGGTTTGTTCTCATAAAATACTGTCCACCTCAAATGTTCCTGACATAAGATGGAAGGTGTTGCATCTTTATTTCCATTAATTAAAAATACATACATTTAAAGGGTATAGTTTTATGAAAGTTTTACAGTAAAATGTCTTTAGAAAACAGTGCCCTATCCAGCATGATACACTTTGTGATATGTATCAGGTGTTCCTTTTTTTTTTGGCAGTTTTTGTTGTTTTTTCTTTCAATTTCCATTACTTACCCCTCAAGGAAGAAAATATTGGACAGGTCCAGCAAACCCCAAAGAGCCTTCAGGAATGTGCCCTATTTTTTTAGTTATTCACGCACCTTTTCCAGTCTGTTCCTTCCTTCCATGAATGTTCATTCTGTGTTAATGGTCTGGTTGTCATCTCATGTTGCCACTGATCATTACAACCCTTTTGGCACCTTTTAAGTGATATGCCTGGGTCCTTCCTACATGCCCTGGTAATGTATTATTACTGTTGTCATGCACACATTTCATGTCGGGTTAGAAACAAGCAGGGAATTTCTCATACACACCAAGAAAAGCCATACCTAATTAAATATTTTTTATATATTATTTCAGAATAGAGCGACTGTGGAGAGACCTCTGGGTGGCCGTTACATGCATTTACTACGATGTTCTTCACAACCTTGAGGAAGAGGGCCTTCTTGACATTTCAAATGTTGCACACCTCTTTTGCTGTCATTACGTCTTTCTTCCTCGACTGGAGGATGATTTGAATACATTTTGCAGTGGATGGGACAACCATCCACTGCGAACAGAAAACAACATGAGTCCCAACCAGCTGTGGGAGTTGGGTCACAGATATCACCCTGTTCCTGTTCCAGAAAACACACAGGTAAAGGTGCACATTTTTAGTACTCATTGATTCCTATATACAATTATTCTTTCCTAATTTTGCTTGTTCGTTGCAGGGCTTCCAGATTCCAGACATTGACTGGGAGGACAGTGGCCTATCTTGCCATAACCATTCAAGCATTGTTGTTCCGAACACTGACTGTCCATTGACAGAAGAACAAATGACAACTTTACAGGGCGTTGTTAATCCAAGAGCGGCATCCCAGTCCTTTGGTGCGGACATCTACATTATGGCTGTTCAGTTTTGTCAGCAATTCATTTAGAATAGGAAAGCTACATACAGTTGCAGGAAAGTTTGTGAATCTTGTTGAATTTCATTAATTTCTGCACAATTTGGTCATGAAATGTAATCGGATCTTCATCACGGGCATCTGGACAATCAGTCTGCTTAAACTAAACCAACTCAAAGAATTTTCATGGTGTTTTCATTAACATAATTGTGTATAAGCAGTTCTGATTATTGTGACTTTGGTCATGAAATGGGATCTGATCTTCAAATTGTGCTGAAATCTATGAGATTACACAGGGTTCACCAACTGTTTGAAGCTATAAACTTTGCTATAAGTAGGAATTTTTAGTAAAGCTTCGTAATGTAAATACTGAAGAATTAGGAGAGGGAACTTAAAAATATAGATTCACTCAGAAAACTAAATAGAAACTGCTTGTCAGTTTGAATGTTATGTTGTAAAGCAATATTTGACTGAAGGCTGATGGTTGGAATGTTTCAAAATTAAAACAACAATGTAAGTCAATCTTGTCCTTTTATTTTGATCAAGATGCATGCAAGATGTCATTGACAAGGTAAACTTTCAAGACATTAACAGTTTTAAAAACTACTTAAAGGCATTTTCAACCGAGAACTGAACCAATGTTGCCTGCACAGAGTAAATGGCATCAGAGAGGCCCAGTAGATGTGAACATTTATATTCCAAATCTTAAACAGAGACTTGTACAACACTACCTTGCATTATGGGAATGACTCAAATGAGTCCAAACCCTGAGTGGCAGGTTTCAGAGCAGGCAATGAGGTCTTCCTTAAAAGTTAAATAGTCCTTGTAGTGGTATGGAATGCGCAAGGTCTCATAGCAGGTGGCAGCAGTTGGATGTCTGCCATCCACTAGCTCCACTGTGAGACTTTTTGGCACAATCTCCCATCCAGTCCAGAATTTTAGGACATTTTTCAGCTCACTTGGTGTTGCTGTGAAGAAAAAAATGAGGTTTAACAACCTTGAAAAAAATCCAACCAATATATTTTTAACATTGCAATAATATTGGTATTCTACGGAGCCCCGCAGGGGACACGGGAGAAAAAAAAATTAAGACGGACTTTTGCGAGATCTCGCAAAACAAACTCGGGATCTCGCAAATGTTTTAGCCGCATTCTTCAGAGGCCGCCAGCTCGAAGCCGACCGGGAGGTCGAGGCACGATGTGCCGGGAAAGCGGTGTTCCTCCCGGCTGTAGTAGGTCTCGACCTCCCGTTAGCTTCGAGCTAGTGGGTGTCACATCTCCAAAAGCGTCGGAGCACTTTTGCAAATATGTGATGTCTTGTAAACCGAGCAGGTATCTGACATTTACACCACTACATTCACGCCTCAAAATATCTTAAAGGTGTATTTTGTGACCCAGAAAGAGTAATATTACAACTAAGTAGCTGCCGCCATTGTTGGAATTCAACTTTTGCGAGATCCCGAGTTTGTTTTGCGAGATCTCGCAAAAGTCCGTCTTAATTTTTTTCCCCTCCCATGTCCCCTGCGGGGCTCCGTAGTATTCCCCTCCTGCAAAATGGCAAACCTACCATTTAGAATAAAATGCCTCATGTAGCCTGTGATTCGGCATTTATTTTCAAGAGGACAGTCATCATCTTCATCTTCTGGCCACACGATCCGCTGAAGAAGGACCTGTAACAGAACAAAGTATACCCTTAAAAATACTGCTGCACATTTTTCAGATTTCCATGGATTTTGTCTGTTCTTGTTTTGGGTAGTTCCCTTCCCTATAGCCATATTTCACCTGTTCTTAGCTCACTATCACCCACTTAGCCTTATGGTCCATGACTTGATTTCTTGAATAAATTTCTATAATAATCCATGTTTTGTGCTTTTTGTGTTCACTTGGATCCCCAAACCTCTACATAGTTTTGACTGTATCTTAAAAGAAGAAACTGTCTCAAACAAAAAATGAAAATAGAAATCAATTTTTTTTTTCAAATTCAAACAACATTAATGGCTAAATATATAATTAGAAAATGTGTATTACCAAATAATTACTAATGTATTTTAGTCATGTCTTTTTCAAATCTACAAAATCGTTTTCTATATGTAAATCAGGCTTTGAGCAGTTTTATTTTTACAGGACTAAAGAAAAACTGCTGTAAAGATGTATGGTCCACAAGAATATGTTCATTTTTAGTATTTGTGCATTTTATTTGTAAAAATGAATACAGCTTTGTTATGGTAAGTTTATTATTTGATACATAATTCTTGGTAAATGCCAAATTAAAATTGCAATTTTTTCACTTTGTAGAATGACTCAAGTCTTCATAGTTTGCTTTGGACTACATTTTCTACAACACAGTAAAATGTTATTAATGAATACAGTATTTAGGAACACAAAATTTACCTCAGGATTCACAGCAGCCAACTCTTGTGGAAAGAGTAAGGGCACCGTGTCAGGTCGCTGGGTCAGCAGGGTCCACATATGGGTTTCTTTAAGTCCCCTTCTCAGCTGTTTTATCGACCTCGTCACTCTTCCAATGACCTAAGGAAAAACGTTAACTAAACAGTAACACAGAAATATTTTACTTACTTTTCAATTTACTCACAGAATGGAGTAATAATTTCTCAAACAGCCATCTCCTGTTGTTCTCTGTCAAGGGGGGGAGGTCCCATGCATATGCCAGATCCTGAACACGTTTTCTCTCTTCATCCGACAGCTTGGATTGCCCTTCAAGCTGTAACCCATAAGACAGTAATTCAGACAGAAACAAGAACTATAAATTCCTAATTCCTCATACATAAAAAAAAAAAAAAAAAAAGACAAGTTAAAAGTCTCAGACCATGTCTCAATGGCAGAGTTTTTGATCTAGAACAATTTTAAAGGATTAGTCTAGGTTAGACATGTTTATAACTCACACGGGGCAATGTATAAACGTTCCCTCATTTAAACATAAAAACCTACAAGCTGAATTGTCCCTCTCAGGTCTAGATCTGGACAGTCCTCGGGTGTAACGGTGGCAGTTTCAGGACTACCACCAAGTAGGACATGCACAACGGCTGGGCTAAGTCCAGATAGGCATGGGCCTCCATGAAGAAAGGAGTGCCCTACCATCCTCCCTGCCATAAGGAACATATCACTCTCCACAAGAAAGTGAGCTGCTGATGGTATGTAATGGCCTGGCTCTCCCTCAAAAAGTGGAGTAACATTAGAGTTTGCTATGAGATAAATGAAAAGAAAGAAAAAAAAAAAGAAGATTACTTACACACAATACAGAGGTTTTCACAAAATAAAGAGACAATTAACTTGTGAAAAGTTATACAATATAATGATCATCAAACATAGGTACGGTCAACCAAAACAAACTAACCAAAATTGATGCAAAAACCAGACATCAGCTTCTCCATGCATGTTGATAAGAAAAAACGTATTACTCCTTGTCCGATAGCTGTATCCCCGGTTAGATCACCAAAATAAAATAATGAATACAAATAATTCTTTCAAGATATATTTATGTATCATTTTCAGAAAATTTACCCTCAAGCCTGCACTCCAAGGGACGTGCCCATTCAACATTGGGTCTCTTGTAGAATGAGATGAGGGCCATGTCCTGATCAGCTACACTTTGTCTGATGTCCATTGTGAGACGTAATGGGCTCTCCATTTCATGCATGTCCAAAGCATTCTTTGCACATTCATATTTGGCCTTTGAAGAGTCCAAAACAGTTAACCAGCCTAAAAGAAAATAGAAGTGATTATAATTGGATATAGTCTGTATATCACGTTCTATCTAGATACTATTACAAGAAGATTATGTTTTATCCTTTGAAGGATTGTCTAAAGTAGTTTGAATATGAGGCTATCAAAAATAAGAAATCCATTGAATGGATACAAACTAATGGTTTGATTTCCGGGAATTGTTCACATTAGCTGTTGATTGTTACTAATCAACACCTTCCTTACATAACCTGTGACTAAATGATTGACCTACCATCCCTGACTTCACAAGTAGTTCCAGATGGTCCTGGCATATCTGCTAGCCCTTCCTCAATTATTGTATCTTCATGCCCCTTTTCATTTCGTGAGCTACTATCAAAATATGTTGTTAAATTTCATTCAAGGCTTAAATCCAATGACAATAAAAATTGCAATTTTTGTTGCTAAATACCTTTCTCCACATGAAGAGGCATGCAGCTCAATGAGGTCAGAGTGAAACATATCTGTGCAGACAGGACACTGCTGCAATGGTGCTGTTGTGCAATAAATTATAAAGGACAAAGTTTATTTTTATAACATTTAATTTTTCCTTCTAGCTAGCTCTTAACACTTTATGCTTTTGGGTAATATGTTAGTATGAAATTGTCAAAAAACCTACATTTCTTTTCTGTAGGTTCATCACCATCTAAATTCACCACAGTACTTTCACTGGGAGTTTCCAAAGGAGGACAGGATTTTAGGTGTTCTGACAGAAGTTGCAGTGGAACACCTATGCCACACTTCTGGCATTTTGCTTTTGGCATGCATCTGAAGGACTCATCGCTTAGTGGTACAGGGTCATTGCTAAGTTCCTCTTGAATAGGAGCAATATATACATTTTTACCCCCACGACTGGCAGCCTTTAGGATTGTCCCTGTATAGCCAATATCAGCTGGAGGAACCAGAGAGAGTTTTCAGGTTCCCCAACCACCTGTATAAAAGCAAATTGCAGCAGATTATTCTGATCATGAAATATATCCAATGCCTCAAGAAAAGTAAAAAAGAAAAGTATCTTCAAAACTACTCAGAATTAGGAATTCACAACATGCGGTGAAAAGGAACTTGTCTTAAAAGTACTTATTAAACAGCAGGATCAGTTTCTAGTTTAATTATACACAGTGCAGAATTCATACACACCCCCAGGTTTGAACAGCAGCCAGCCACCTGTTACCTCCTTCAGTTTGGGAAACAAATCATTCAGGGCGTCCCTTAACTGAAAGCAATAATACAAATACAATCTCTGAGTCCAAAGAAATTACACATTTAACATTAATTATACCCCTGTATATACTAAGAAACGGTAAAAGAAGCATGCATTTACAGTGCAAACTGGATATAATAAAAAAATCTTTTTCAATCCAAAATTTACAGTTACATTTTCATGATTAATGATGAATATCCAATAATAATATTATTTTTTGTAAATGCCACCTGTGACCTGCAGTGATGGTCACCTTCAATAACACTTTTATTAAGCGAAAACTTCTCAGTTTTGATCAGTGAATAAAAAGAATAAGTTTATACCTCTTCATGTGTTGTGCTCTCATCAAGATGTGCTGTTCTTTGACCCATCCCTGCCTATATATATATATATATATATATATATATATATATATATATATATATATATATATATATATATATAAAAACACCCTGCACGCCCCTGCGGGCGGTTTATCCTTCAAGCTCGGGTCCTCTACCAGAGGCCTGGGAGCTTGAGGGTCCTGCGCAGTATCTTAGCTGTTCCCAGGACTGCGCTCTTCTGGACAGAGATCTCCGATGTTGTTCCCGGGATCTGCTGGAGCCACTCGCCTAGCTTGGGAGTCACCGCACCTAGTGCTCCGATTACCACGGGGACCACCGTTACCTTCACCCTCCACATCCTCTCGAGCTCTTCTCTGAGCCCTTGGTATTTCTCCAGCTTCTCGTGTTCCTTCTTCCTGATATTGCTGTCATTCGGAACCGCTACATCGATCACTACGGCCGTCTTCTTCTGTTTATCTACCACCACTATGTCCGGTTGGTTAGCCACCACCATTTTGTCCGTCTGTATCTGGAAGTCCCACAGGATCTTAGCTCGGTCATTCTCCACCACCCTTGGGGGCATCTCCCATTTTGACCTCGGGACTTCCAGGTTATACTCGGCACAGATGTTCCTGTACACTATGCCGGCCACTTGGTTATGGCGTTCCATGTATGCCTTGCCTGCTAGCATCTTGCACCCTGCTGTTATGTGCTGGATTGTCTCTGGGGCATCTTTACACAGCCTGCACCTGGGGTCTTGCCTGGTGTGATAGACCCCAGCCTCTATGGATCTTGTGCTCAGAGCTTGTTCTTGTGCTGCCATGATTAGTGCCTCTGTGCTGTCTTTCAGTCCAGCTTTGTCCAGCCACTGGTAGGATTTCTGGATATCAGCCACCCCCTCTATCTGCCGGTGGTACATACCGTGCAGGGGCCTGTCCTTCCATGATGGTTCCTCGTCTCCCTCCTCTTTCTTGGGTTTCTGCTGCCTGAGGTATTCACTGAGCACTCGGTCAGTTGGGGCCATCTTCCCAATGTATTCTTGGATGTTCGTTGTCTCATCCTGGACTGTGGTGCTGACACTCACCAGTCCCCGGCCCCCTTCCTTCCGCTTAGCGTACAGCCTCAGGGTGCTGGACTTGGGGTGAAAGCTTTCTTGTCTTTATGTCAGTGGCTTCTATCTCCTCCTTTGGCCAGCCTATTACCCCAGCAGGGTACCTGATCACGGGCAGGGCATAGGTGTTGATGGCCCGGATCTTGTTCTTACCATTCAGCTGACTCCTCAGGACTTGCCTGACCCTCTGCAGGTACTTGGTGGTTGCAGCTTTTCTAGCGGCCTCTTCATGGTTCCCATTCACCTGCGGGATCCCCAGGTACTTGTAACTGTCCTCTATGTCTGCAATGTTGCCTTCTGGTAGTTCAATCCCCTCAGTTCTGACTACCTTCCCTCTCTTTGTTACCATCCGACTACACTTCTCCAGTCCGAACGACATTCCAATGTCATTGCTGTATAGCCTGGTAGTGTGGATCAGTGAATCGATGTCTCGTTCACTCTTGGCATACAGCTTGATGTCATCCATGTACAGGAGGTGGCTGACAACTGCTCCGTTCCGTAGTCGGTATCCGTAGCCAGTCTTGTTAATGATCTCACTGAGGGGGTTCAGGCCTATGCAGAACAGCAGTGGGGACAGAGCATCTCCTTGGTAGATCCCGCACTTGATGGTGACTTGTGCTATGGGCTTGGAGTTGGCCTCTAGTGTTGTACGCCACATCCCCATTGAGTTCCTGATGAAGGCTCTTAGGGTCCCATTGATCTTGTACAATTCTAGGCATTCCAGTATCCAGCTGTGGGGCATTGAGTCATAGGCCTTCTTGTAATCAATCCAGGCAGTGCACAGGTTGGTCAGTCTGGTCTTGCAGTCTCGGCTGACTGTTCTGTCTACCAGTAGCTAGTGTTTTGCGCCTCTGGTATTCTTGCCAATTCCTTTCTGTGTCCCGCTCATGTATTGACCCATGTGCCTGTTCATCTTAGCCGATATGATGCCTGACAGGAGCTTCCATGTAGTACTGAGGCAGGTTATTGGTCGGTAGTTGGAGGGGACCGGTCCCTTCTTGGGGTCCTTGGGGATCAGGACCGTCCGACCTTCGGTTAGCCATTCCGGGTGTCTCTCGTTAACTAGCAGCTGGTTCATTTGTGCTGCTAGACGCTCGTGGAGTGCAGTCAGCTTCTTTAGCCAGTAGGCGTGAACCATGTCGGGCCCTGGTGCTGTCCAACTCTTCATACTGGAGACCCTTTCTTGGATATCTGCCACTGTGATGGTTACTGGATCCTGTTCGGGGAGGTTGCTGTGGTCTGCCCTCAGATCCACTAGCCACTGAGCATTGCCGTTATGGGTTGCGTCCTTCTCCCATATGCTCTTCCAGTATTGCTCGGTCTCCAGCCTTGGTGGTGCTGTTCTCTTATTGTTCCCTTGCCACTGAGAGTACACCTTTGCTGGTTCTGTGGAGAACAGCTGGTTTATTCTCCTGCCTTCTATCTCTCTGGTGTACCTTCTCAAGCGGCTGGCCAAGGCTGTGAGTCTTTGCTTGGCAGTTTCTAAGGCCTCAGGTATGGACAGCTTGCTGTATTTCTTATGCACCTTCTTTGTCGCACCTTTCTGCAACTCCGTTAGTTGGCTAACCTCCCTCCGTGCTACTTTGATCTTGCCCTCTAGCCTCCTTCTCCATGGAGGGTACTGCCCCTTGTGGCTGTTCAACTTGTAGCCAAGCATCTCACTGATCACTGCTGCCGTATTGTAGATCAGCTTGTTAGTGTCGGTAATCGTGGTTGTAGGTATCGTCCGTAGTGCTGCATTAACATCATCTAGCAGACCTTCTGAGGGTACTTCACGTAATCTTGGTAACCGGCTACGGGGGATCCAGGTTTCAAGCTTGGCCATGATCCTATCTTTCAGGTCAGTTCCTCTCGCACTTAACGATCCTTCTCCTATCGCACTTGGGGCTATGTACCCAATCTCGGGTGGGGGTGATGATATCGCCCCCCTGACCTGGCGTCTTGACTCCTCCTTGCCGTAGCATTTGTGTTGTACCTTGTCAATCTCTAGCTGTGAGAGCAGTCCCTTCTTTCGAATGTTGGAACACTGAGCTACTAGTTGTTTCGCCGTCATTGTGGATGTTGGGTATCGAAGAATCCATAGGTCCCTCAGCCTATTCATGTAGCCCCTTCCGCCAGGGTTACTTGCGTAGTAGCATTCCAACAACGCCCTGTTTTCGTCTCTTGCCCACCGATGCCTTCTTGTTCCAGTAGCCCACTTTTCGTCAGGGTGCCCTGGTTCCTCAACACCTGACGCGGACCTTGTTGATCCGGAAGAGTATGATGTAGGAGAAGATCCTAAAGGAGAGGAAAAAGTAGAATTATTTTTGTAATTTTTAAATCACCAACAAAAAGTGAGTTAAAAACACAAGGTTAGTTACCTAGTTAACTGAATATTCTTAGGCTATAAGATTCCAATGTTTATTTTATCATATTTCCTTATGGTTCTTTCAAAAAAGTTTATTTTTTAATTCATGCCATTTGTTGCAGCATTTTGATTTTCTGGTTAGGATTTTATTTATTCTTTTCTTACATCTTTTGTTTTAATAGCACAGTATATTTAAAAATTGAGCTCGCAAGAGAAAAAGCTTTATTTTCTATTTTATCTGTTTTATTTAAATGTTTTTGAGAACAAAGCCAAACCAAAACTTAATGAAGAAAGCTGGAACTGATTATTGAGTTCAGTGTTCCCAACGAATACTCTGAATGGATGAAAAAAAATGAAAACAGATTGCCTGGCAGCGTGTTTCATTTATGAAAAGATCAGAAAATTAAATTTGATATTGTCAAATTTAATCCCTTTGGTTTATGAAACAGTGAGAATGAATTTCTTAATGGGTGGCTCAGTTTGGGGAAATTGTGGGTAGCCTGCAAGGACCTCAACTCAATCCCATATTTCCGTTTTAATATTTCTAATGTTTGCCTTGTTTTCTTCACTGTCTGGTCTGCCTCTGTCTTGCGTGTATGGATGCATTTACACCGAAATGTCCCCAACAAAGGATGTTTTAATTCACCACTATTCCAGTGAAACACGAGTCTCCCATCTTCCTGCTACCGGTCTGGAGTTTTTGTTCACCAAAGCACACACCAACTTCATACTGACGGACAGATCACTGCCCTTTTGCCGCCTTGTCTGACCGTGTTTTGTGGCTTTGGTTCACTTCACCTCACTCTTCCCCATTCTTGTCATTAAATCAGGCCGTTCTGCAACCATGGCAGCCATTCACTCTATGGCTTTATTCATGGTGTATTTTACCCCTTCACCAAAGGCCGTTCTCGTTTCCAACATTATATTTGCAGTGTTCGTCTATCTATCAATATCTGCGGAGTATTTTTTTAACGAGTATCCTATTTTCTAAAGCACAGCATGTAAAGGATAGCTCGGTTAGCAGGATGCTAGCATGTAGCGCTTAGTGAGACACGCCTCAGACGAGTTGAGCAAAGACCCCGTCTGTGTACTTTATACGTGAGCAACGGATTTAAATAAAATTAAGGTTTCAAAAGACAAACTTGAAGATAAAAAAATATATATACTCACCGGAGAGCCGCCAGGGTTTGCCGCTGCCATCTTGGCGCTCCTAAATTCAAAACGCCTTCTGCAGACAGGCATGGGAGGCGTGGAAATTGTCTTTGAGTTAGTCAAACGTTTTCCTTAGTTCGAGTAGATGATAAAAAATAAAAATAAAAATAAATGGGATTTTAAGTAGGACTAGGCGTTCTGTAATGATCTCTATTTAGGAGAAAAACTTAATCACTCACCTTTAAACAGCTCTCTTTTAGGAGACACACTGCTGGCTAACGGTGTCATGTGATCAAACAGCGTAATTTAATTGGCTGAGAGCCACTCGACTCGATCTGGTGCTGATTGCTCTGGCTTGGGTCATTAAAGTTCATCACTTTTGCAGTTGAATTTTTGCAGGCGAATTTTTGCAGGTGAATTTTTTTCAGGTGAATTTTTGCAGATGAATTTTTTGCAGGCGAATTTTTTTCAGGTGAATTTTTGCAGGTGAATTTTTTTCAGGTGAATTTTTGCAGGTGAATTTTTTGCAGGCGAATTTTTTTCAGGTGAATTTTTGCAGGTGAATTTTTTTCAGGTGAATTTTTGCAGGTGAATTTTTTGCAGGTGAATTTTTGCAGGTGAATTTTTGCAGGTGAATATTTTTGCAGGTGAATTTTTGCAGGTGAATTTTTTGCAGGTGAATTTTTGCAGGTGAATTTTTGCAGGTGAATATTTTTGCAGGGAAATTTGGAGGATAAAAATTCAGTGTCATAAATTCAATGTCTAAAAATACTTGAATTCTGATGACACTATATTTCTTCCATACAATCGCGTTTTATGAACACAAAATGCACGTTTATTGAATATGAAAAAGATGTGTTGATCTCAGTTGTGCAACCAATTTCCGCTATTGAATCAAGTAAATCCAACATGGCCTTTTTTTTCAGTGTGAATGAGACTATAGGCTGTGTCATATATCTGCCATTAATCAGCAACAGTGAGGATTTATTGCACCCACAGCCATTATATGAGGTGGTGACATTAATGAGAAAAGCAGGCCAGGTAATGTAAAATGGTCATAAGTAACTAAGAGTAACACAACAGGAATAAAGGTCCTGCTGAAATGAGTTTAGTCAAAGGTCACTAGAATATACTGTATACAATTGACATTTATAATGCTAAGAATCATTCAAGAACAAAAGAGCCTAGAGTCAAAGAAGAAAGGTGAGTTTAGCAGAAATTGTAGTAAATCTAAAGTTTACATCCACCCAGAAAAATTCAATACAGGTCTAAATTTTAATCTCTGCCATCTCTTCCCTAAGAGTACCCAGACGTTGAGACATGCTCATACATGCATAGAAAGTTGAATGTTGCGAAAGGGATTTGGCAGATATAATCAGAACCAACCAAACCTGCAAATCATGATAAGGGGGAAAAAAACTTTAAAAAACAACAGACGATGAGTTCTGCATTGATGTCATTTCTCAGTATTTACTGAAATCCTGATTATGGATTGTTTTTAGTATCTCTGCAAGGAGATAATAACAAAAATCAGAAACATTTAAGGTCATGTAATAAAAAAAAAAGCTTAGATTCTGTATTTTCAATTAAAGAACAGGCTACTGTGGATTATTGTATTGCTCATTGGGGATTTTTGGCAAACTGAATTGGGATTCAGAGCCTCAGGTTGGCATTTCAACAAAAAAATTGGATAACATGTTGCTTAGTTGTGATTATTATTTAATGCTGGACTTTATCTGATTAGCGGAGCACCAAAGGCAGAATATCTGATTAATATTTTATTTCTTTACAGTTAGGATACTTTAGAAGGCTCAATACTGAATGAGTATAGATCCTGGGTGTTACAAATTTTATGAGCGTGAGCTTCAGTCATATATTTGGTGAGCAACAACCAACATATAAACTCAAAAAACATAGCGAGAATAAAGAAGAGAACCTTAGAAATATTTTTGTTTAAACTGACTCGACTGATACTTTACACTCATTTTTCAATTACAGTGTGTGAGGATTAACATTAGGTACTCGTTACCCATACACAGAAATGAAAATGTTGCATTAAACAAGGCCTTTTACTAGAGATTGAGACCAATATCTCATTTGGAAAGTGTTTGCTGAAGCCATAAGAGAGTGAGCAATAGGGCCTAGATGTCTTTACAAACTGAGAAGCCTCCTGCTGGCAACATGAAGCTATGCATGTGTGCTTAAATGCATCAGGGCTAAAGAAACAACACATGATCACTGAGCAGTATTTTACATGTTTCACGCATGTTTGTATTGAAAGATGCGGGATTTCACAATTGCTCACATCAGCTTTTTAAGCAAAGAAAGACTAATTTTTCACCATCGTAATTTGATGTTGTGCCTGAATTCAGCTGGAGCCGTTCTTCTGGTTTGGGGGTTACAACTTCTAATGTTCCTGTTACTGCTATTGATTTTAACTTTGACATCTTTCATCCCTGGTACTGCTCATTTTTCTCGTGCGTCTTCTTTATGATGTGATAAATGCGGCAATCCCAGCTGATGGAAAATCAAAAGGAATTTCTGATTTGCTCTCAGCCAGGATTCCCACATCTTCAAGCTACCACTGTGTCTGGTTGGTTAGCCAGGAGCTGCATGTCTGTCTGGAAGTTGAGGTCCCACAGCACCTTAGCCTCTTTGTTTTCAATCACCTTAGCTGTTGTCTCCCAGCCTTCTAATCCATATGCGGCACAGATGTTTCTGTATAC
This sequence comes from Mchenga conophoros, assembly GCF_057382185.1. Classification (NCBI taxonomy): domain Eukaryota; kingdom Metazoa; phylum Chordata; class Actinopteri; order Cichliformes; family Cichlidae; genus Mchenga; species Mchenga conophoros. The sequence continues at coordinate 19,401,563 of NC_140538.1, forward strand.
TATCCCAGCTGCTTAGTTGTGCATCTCTGTGTACACTGTCCCATCTTGCTTCTTCCATCCTGCTACTATGAGCTGGGCTGTATCCAGGGCACCTTTGCACTGCCATCAACCTGAGTCCTGATGGCTGTGGTAAATTTCTGCCTGTGTGGATTTGGTGCTTAGGATCTTGTGCTGTCATGATCAAAACATCTTTCCTGTCCTTTTGGTCAGCCTTTTCTAGCATTTGGGAGTATTTCTCAATATCAGCCACTCCCTCTGTCTGTCAATAGCACATTAAATGCAGGGTCTTGGTCTTGCACCATACTTCCTCCTTTTGTTTCTTATCACCATCTGTCTTCAGCTGCCTGAGGCACTCTTGTAGCACCTCCTCTCAAAGGGGCCATCTCCCTAATGTATAGAGATTGACAGACCACGTGACTTTCGCACATTGCATGCCGTGAACTCGTGGCAAAACAATCCAAGTACCGCATCAAATGCAAGCATTTGCAGCACCGCAAAACGTTCATTCTTCGGTTCCAATAAATTCTTGCTTTTTCTTTGCCCCCCAAAAAGGTATGCACAAAACGAAGGAGAACAATGCCGGTCCGTACAAAGACAGACTTGATGAAAAGTCAAAGAAAAGATACGAGGAAAAAAATCAAACCAGTGAAAGGGTCAGACCCTTACGAGCACACAGAGGGACAAAATACGTTAGCGTGCTGCCCAACTTTCACCACGCTCATATTTATAATTATAGCTCTGACACCCACTAGTCCCCCTCTTCCACTTTTTGTGGCTCAGAGAGCCATAGGGTGGAAACATCCATGCAAACATCTATGCATTGTGAGGAACTCATGTTTTGACATCCATGGCATTGATTTCTTCCTTTGGCCTCTTGCTATTCCAGCTGGGTATCTGATGACCAGTAAGGCCTATGTCTGGATTGCTTAAATCTTATTCATGCTGTTGATTTGGCTTCTCAGCTCCCATTTCACTAAGTGGGAGTAACTGGCTATGGCTGACCTTTTGCAACTTCATCATTGTTCCCATTAGACGTTGGAATACCAAGGTGCTTGTAGCTGTTTTTTCAATAACCTGCCAATATATATATGTACACTCTCTCCAGTATACATATAAAGCATTTTTATATACAGTATATAAATAGAATAACAAATTACACAGATAGTTTGTTTCATATTGCACATATTGGAAGAATAAAAGAGTTGTGATTTTGTAAACAGCTCAGTGTTGTCAGGTGTCTAAATGAAGACAAAAACCTAGCTGAGCAGATCGATACAAACAAAAGATGGATCTATTATTCTCAAACATGAAAATAAAAGGCGACTATGACAGCAGCTCACTCCTACATGACACAAAATTAATGGATCAGACTCAGGATTTCATAGCTGATGCCTACTCATTATTGCAAATAGTCTTCTTATATTTGGGTGCAAAACAAATTGCGATCATTTTGTCTACAGTCTTAGGTGAACCCTCTGAAGAGAAGCTTACCTGCATCGTGTTTGACATTATTTTGCTGGAGGCTTGGTTCCTAAAATAATGAGTTCTGCTTCTATGTTCTGAGTGTCAATTGGGCTCAAAGAAAACAATCTGCTTTCACTGATGACATCTGAAACATATAGCATTAATTTAATAGAAAAAGGCAGCTTTGAAAAAGTGCATGCTCTTCCCCTGTTAGAGACCTTGAAACACACTCAAAGTGACATGAACCCCAGGAGTTATTTCCGAATGCATAGCATACACGCTCAGAAATTTGGGATTTCTATTTCTGGTTTTATAGGTACAATATTTTTGAATGCACCCCCCGGGGCTAATCTTGGGCTTCCAGACTTTAAGATGCAATGTGAAAAAACGGCTTGTTTTTGGCTAAGGTTAAGGTTTTATGATTTATTTATATTAAATGAAAAACAACTGTCATTCTCCATCTGTCTTATATATATGTATTTAAAGGTGAAGAGCACTGCCACCTCACATCAAGAAGGCGCTGGGTCTGAAGATTTCTGCAGCCTTTGTTCTCTCTGTGCCTGAAACATTTTCTCCAGGTAGTCTCCTTCAAAGGTCCAAGGACGTGTAGGTTAATTGCTGATTGTTCGCTGTGGGTGGAGAAAAAGACTGCAAAAGTAAATTTCCAAGTTAACAAATGAATATTGTGAAATAAATATGTAATTTGAATGAGCTGGGGTTTGTTTTTTGTTTTTGTTTTTTTTTACATCACAGGGTACTCCTGCAGTGCCACACAGTTGTAGCAAGCAGCTGCTATTTTTTCTGAGAGTTTATTATAGATCAGATGTTTTTTTCCTCTATATTATTCTTTGGGTATCGGCCATTACATCTCCATAATTGCATTAAAGTGGAAGATAAACATGAAAGGGTCTGCAAATTGGTGTGACACTGATACTTTCCCATTTTGTCACAATAAACAAATTATGTACATTAGCAACTATAATAAATTGACCTCACAGTAGGCCAACACACCTCTCAACATTTTGAGAAATGTAGATCACTTAATGTGTGCACGCTAAATGCAAGGTCACGTCCAACAAGCAATTAGCCTAGCTTTATACAAAGCAGGGGCAAACATGCTGTTAAAGGATACCAGGAGGTAAGTCTTAAAACAGTTTGGGATTTTCAGAAATACACTCATTTGCTTTTCCTAATGATGCAGGTTTCATAAGAGAAGATAAGACGACTCTGGACTCAGCGAGGCATTTTTACCCATGAACTACTGCTCATCGGCTATTTTCTCTTTTTTTCTTTAAAACCCTTGAAATGGTTTTGAGGGGAAATGCCAGAAGATCAGCAGTTTCTGAAAAACTCAGACCAGCATGTATGGTACCAACAACTACCCCACATCCAAAGTCCCTTGAATTTGATGCTCAGCTTGAACCTCAGTAGCTCGTCTCAAGCATGCTGTAGCAAAAGACCCGACACACACAGGATGGACGTGCTTCGGAAATGTTTATTTTGCTTGTTCAGCCATTTCTTTTGCATTACATCACAGGTGACTCAATGAGCAGCTTCTTCCTACCTACTGTGGTGTAATCTATATTGACGTACATCATGCGCCACTAGGCAGCAGTACTTACCCACTAAACAGGAAATAGGGGCATGTAAAACATTGCTGTCACTACCCAATCCGTACCTGAAACCCGATCGGTACCCCGCATGCGCAAATCGTACGTCACTTCCTCTCTTTGCCAAGATTGCGACATTCAATATATTTGAATGACACGGTTAGCGCCCAGTTAGCTCCTAGCATTTCTCAACAGCTCTGCCTCCTTTTCGACTACCGGGACATTTAAACAATGGATACCTCCGTATACAAACAAATTCATGCTTTTTCCTCAACAGAGAGCATCCCCCGATTGAACAACAGCGCCGTAAAATAAGAAGAATGGCGCCTAATTACAGAGTTACAGATTTGTACGGTCCGACTTTGCACTCCGAATTCCGAAGCAGACACCAAAAGCAGTTCAAGCCACAAAAACCACAAATAACAAAACAAGAGAATAAAACATGTTCTAAATGTGGAAAAGCACCGATGCACCCAGAAGCACAGTGCCCAGTCAAAAATGCAGAATGCCACAACTGTGGGAAACGTGGACACCACGGGAGAGTTTGTAGGTCTACAACTGTGCATGAGGTGGCAGACAGTGCAGACGGACTTTTCCTAGGTGAACTGGATTCAGGAGAAGACCCGTGGCTTGCTAACATCTGCGTGAGAGGCAAAAGCATGACATTTAAATTAGACTCAGGGGCAGATGTCACAGCTATCTCAGAGGAGACATTCAAAGACATTTAGCAGCTAAATGAACATTTGCAGTCTTGGCAGCCGGGGGTCGGTCCGCCAGGGCCTCCGCTCCTGGCCGCCACCCGGCTCACAATGCACCCGACCCCTATGGCGCCTCCTGCGGGTGGTGGGCCTGCGGGAGGATGGGCCCATGTCTCCTCTTCGGGCTGTGCCCGGCCGGGCCCCATGGACTAAGGCCCGGCCACCAGACGCTCGCCCTCGGGCACCCTCCCCGGGCCTGGCTCCAGGGCGGGGCCCCGGTAACCCTATCCCGGGCAGGGTAAACTGTTCCCTCGATATTCTTTTCATGGGGGATGAGTCGGGTCGGGGATGAGTTCCTGCCCCAAGTGGAGGAGTTCAAGTATCTCGGGGTCTTGTTCGCGAGTGATGGGAGAAGGGAGCTGGAGATCGACAGACGGATTGGGGCTGCGGCTGCAGTAATGCGGACGCTGCACCGGTCAGTCGTGGTGAAGAGGGAGCTGAGTGTAAAAGCGAAGCTCTCAATTTACCGGTCGATCTACGTCCCTACCCTCACCTATGGCCACGAGCTGTGGGTAGTGACCGAAAGAACGAGATCGCGGATACAAGCGGCGGAAATGAGCTTCCTCCGAAGGGTGGCTGGCCTCTCCCTTAGAGATAGGGTGAGAAGTTCGGCCATCCGGGAGGGGCTTAGAGTAGAGCAGCTGCTGCTCCACATCGAAAGGAGCCAGCTGAGGTGGTTCGGGCATCTGGTAAGGATGCCCCCTGGGCGCCTCCTGGGCGAGGTGTTCCAGGCATGTCCCACCGGGAGGAGGCCCCGGGGCAGACCCAGGACACGCTGGAGAGATTATATCTCTCGGCTGGCCTGGGAACGCCTTGGTATTCCCCCGGACAAGCTGGAGGAGGTGGCTGGGGAGAGGGAGGTCTGGACCTCTTTGCTTAGGCTGCTACCCCCGCGACCCGACCTCGGATAAGCGGATGAAGATGGATGGATGGATGGATGAACATTTGCAAAAAGCTGAAAAGCCACTGTATGGACCAGGAGGTGCAGCACTGATCGTACTTGGGTCTACAAAGGAGGACATTTCCTACAGTGACAGGAGCACTACAGAGACAATCTATGTAGTCAGAAATCTGCGTGTAGCTCTCTTAAGCAGGACAGCTTCTGTGAGACTGAAACTAATTGCCCGAATGGACAATGTTGACCTTGAAACAGTGAAGAAAGCGTACCCGAAACTATGTGATGGGCTCGGCTTGTTCAAAAACCATACACGTTTAAGCTGAAGCCCAACGCTAAACCTTATTCACTGAAAGTGCCAAGGGGTGTTCCACTGCCACTACTGGGCAAAGTCAAAACAGAGCTGGAGAGGATGGAACAGTTGGGAGTAATCAGTCGTGTGGAAGAGCCCACAGACTGGTGTCGCGGCATGGTCGTAACCCCCAAAAAGGACAAAGAGAAAGTCCGCATCTGTGTGGACATGACACCTTTAAATGAGTCAGTGTGTCGTGAAAGATATATCCTCCCCTCTGTAGACCAAACGCTAGGCATGCTCACAGGTGCGCAGTATTTCTCCAAGCTTGAGAAATACTGGGCTTTTGGCAAATACCGCTGTCCAAAGAATCTGCTCTCCTCACCACATTTATTACGCCATTTGGTAGATACCATTTCAATCGTTTGCCATTTGGTATTTCCAGTGCACCAGAGCATTTCCAAAACATGATGGTGACGGAAGTGACAGCCGGCCTCGCGGGAGTCGTGTGCCACATGGACGACATCCTGGTCTGGGGATCCACGAAAGAGGTGCACGACATGAGACTCCACGCTGTCCTCGACCGTGCAGAGAAGGCGGGCGTCACCCTGAACATGTCAAAATGTGAGTTTGGCAAAAGAGCAGTGAAATTCTTAGGATTCATTGTGTTATCTGAAGGCATGAGTCCTGACCCTGACAAAACTAGTGCGGTGCAGAATATGAAAGAGCCAAGCACCGTGAGTGAGCTTAGGAGCTTCTTAGGAATGGTGAATCAGCTGGGGAAATTCATCCCAAACCTCTCCGAAAAAGACAAACCACTGAGAGACTTGCTTTCAACTAAAAACGTGGTACTGGGGGCACGAGCAACAAAACGCGTTTAGCAGTTTAAAAGAAGAACTGTCATCCGCTCCAGTACTGCAGCTTTACGACCCAAACAAACCCCAAAAGATCTCAGGAGATGCCTCTTCATACGGGTTTGGGGGCAGTTTTGCTACAGAAAGACAATGACATGGGTCACCAGTCTCGTATGCCTCACGATCATTGACACCCACAGAGCAGCGCTATGCCCAGCTGGAAAAAGAAGCGCTGGCGCTCACCTGTGCCTGTGAAAGATTCAGTGACTTTATTCTAGGGCTACACTTTGAGCTTGAGACCGACCATAAGCCACTTGTGAGCCTACTTGGAGGGCAAGCCTTGGATTTGCTTCCACCGCGGATACAGAGATTCCGCATGCGCCTAATGAGGTATTCTTACACTATAAGGCACATTCCAGGCAAAAGCCTCACCACAGTCGACACGCTGTCACGGTTACCGCTGGCAGACAGCGTGATGCCCAGAGACAATGATCTTATGAAGGACACCGATATTTACGTTGACGCAGTGCTGGAGGGCCTTCCTACTAGCAGCAAATACCTTGCAGATCTCCGTGAGCAGCTACAGTCTGACAGCGTCTGTTCCCAAGTCATGAAGTTCTGTGCAGAGGGCTGGCCTGACAGGAACCAGCTGCAGGGAGTAGTAAAACACTACTGGTCAGAAAGAGCAGTTTTGAGTGTACACAACAGACTACTACTGCGAGGCACAAGGTTGGTCATACCTGCAAACATGCGAAATGCAGTTTTGGACAAAATACACGAGGGTCACCAAGGGGTAGTTAAGTGCCAGAGAACGTGCCCAACAAGCAGTGTGGTGGCCAGGCTTAAGTAATTAGATCAGTGAACTTGTCCTTAAGTGCAGGCTGTGCATACAGGAGAGAGTTAATGTGAGGGAACCTCTTATGCCCACACCTTTACCTGAGAGGCAGAATTTAGGAGCTGATTTGTTTACACTAAAAGACAAAAACTATCTGTTGGTAGTAGATTATTTCTCGAGATATACTCAGCCCAACTCGTTCAGCCAATGTGATTGTGCATTTAAAGTCAATATTTGCACGCCATGGAATACCTAAAGCATTGATTACCGAGAATGGCCCACAATTTGCATGTCAAGAAATGAAAGACTTTGCAAAGGACTACTGTTTTGAGCATGTCACCAGTAGTCCCAGGTACCCGCAGAGCAACGGCGAGGCTCTACACTCTGCCTTTGTATTGTCAATAAAATTAAAATGGTTCCAGATTTTTCTTCTTTTCTTGGTGTCACTCAATTTTCTTTACCATACCTTTTTAATGTGACGATGTTGTGACTTGTTGTTGCTCCCGGTGTTCTGGGAATCCATCCTACCTGACAAACCATCCTACCCGTTGTTTGTGCGCATGCGCACAACACGAAGTTAAATGGTGAACAGTCCTAACTTTGTGAAACTGAGCTAGAAGCATACTTTAACAGCTAAAATTAAGTGGAAAATCATCATACCTTTATTAATAAGAGCTAGAAAAACACTTTAACGGGTAAAATTAAGTGGCAAACCGTCCTGGCTTTATGAGCTACAAGCCTACTCTGATGGGCGAATTTAAGTGGCAAACCATCATACCTACTTAAATTTGTGCTGGTATTACTCTGTGACAGCAGAAATGTGCATTAACTACTTAGGGTAGGACATTTTGCCAAAGTAGGATGGTTTGTCAGAAAACCCGGCTCTCTTTCTTTAACCTCCTGCTCTTTTCGTGTGCGAGTGTAACTACCGGCTGAGCAGAGGAGGCAGGGCGCAAACGCAAGGGTCTGTTTGTTTCCTCCTGTCTCTGCTCAGCGCAAACAAAAGGCTGACCTGCGAAAAAAAGTGAGAGACAAAAAAATCCCACGGCTCCCAATAAGGAGTCGGCTCGCATCGTTCACTTCAACAAGCCGGCTCTAAGAGCCATTTCTTCGCGACTGACCCATCACTTATGTCTACATACCTAAATACACAGAGTTTCTGCCATGTGATTGGCTCATTAGATAGTGGTTTTAACAGGCAGGTAAATAGGTGTAAGCTATAGTGAGCAGTCAGTTAGTCTAGCATTAAGACAGGAAACATGGTGTGGGGTGACAACTAGTCTGCCACTTCTAACGATTATAGCTGAGCACTTGTTTGCCTGAACATGTTCTTTTTGCATTACTTTATGTTATCAAGAGTGAAGTCTTGAGAAAGGACACATAAGTGTCTGACCTTCAGGATAAGGAGGCATAGTTGTAATGACTCAGTTCATGGCTGCACTAAATAAAAAACTCTTTGATAAATCTCCACTTTGTGTCACATTAATGCAGTAAAAACGACTAATGAGGCATATCTAACACAAGTCTTCTCTGACATACAAGAAATGATTATACAATGCAGTAAACAAGGCAAATTTCAGCGTAAAGAAAAGAAACCCTGCTGTCCCCTAATAATGAAATCAGTCAGAAAAGTCAATGCTAGTGATGGGATTTCCGGCTCTTTTTACAGATCCGGCTCTTTCGGTTCGGCTCACTAAAAAGAGCCGGCTCTTTCGGCTCCGAACCGGCTCTTCAGGTTGTTTTGTTGCTTTAATTAATTTATTATTAACAATAATATAAAATTATGCACAAAAGGAATTACTAACGTAAAAAAAGTGGTTTTATTTATATATGTTTATATATAAATATATGCGGTGGCCCCTAGAGACAAAACACGTACAAACTCCAAAACACATTTCTAGCATGAACTGAACTTCCAAAGCAGAGCTACTAGATCACTTAAATTACACAATTGAAAGCATGTGTGTATTGTTTGTGTATTTATACACAGGCACTCATATATATTCAAATAATTTAAAAAAAAGTTCATTTACCTGTTACTACCACACACCAAATCCGGTCGTTGGTACTTGCTGGCTTGTGTAGCCACAAGATAACAAAGGCTCAACACTGCGCCCAGCATCCTGGAGCACTTCTGTTGTCTTTTGTACGTGTTTTGAGTTTTTATGTGCTTCTGAGTTTTTATATGCTTCTGAGTTTTTACGTGCTTCGGAGTTTGTACGTGTTTTTACGTGTTTTGGAGTTTTTACGTGTTTTGACCGATGTCTCCTAAAAGGTTTTAGCAATAACATTGACTGCAACAACAATTAAAAATTTATTATTTCATAAGCCACCTTCAAATTAATGTCAAGAAAACATTAATACTGTCAGGGTCCTGGGACTGGGCGACCCAGGATCCCTGGGCAGTCATGGACCTGTGTATTATTATTATGTATTTTTGGTGTCGTTTCCCCTTCTCTGTGCGTGTACATATGTGTGTTTCTCTGTGCTGTGTTAGTCTGTGTCCCACTCATATGTTTAGGCGAGGTATGGGTGTGTATGTCTGCGGGTGTGCCTGGAGGATGGAGCTCGGCCACCTGCAGGCCTGAGGGGTGTGGCCCTGCGGAGGGACTGGCCACACCCGAAGCCACACACCTGCTGCTGATCAGGCCTCGTCGGGGGAGCTACTTAAGAGAGTCTTGGAGCTCCCACCGACGCGGGATCATTGCATGAGACTCCACGTTAGTCACCCTGTCTAAGCTAAGTCTGAAAGTGTATGCCTGCCATTCTGAGTGTCCTGACAGCTGCCGTTATTGTTTCCCGCAGGAAGAGAGTGGAAGGCACGGAGAGCAGCGAGCACCGGGGGGTGCTGACACGGGAGCAGAGAGCACACGGACTATTCACGGGAGACACGACATGGGAGTCTGGGAGAATACGGGGATTTATTGTTACGTTGTTTTCACTCTGTAAATAAACACTGTTTGTACATAGAGCACCGCGCCTGGGTCCTCCTTCCCCCACTCCTTCCACGGTGTGCCATGCCATACCGTGACAAATACAATTATTAGCAGTACCTCAATCAATGACACTTTTGAGGTACATTGAGGGACTTACAGTTTTTTCTGAATGCTTAAACCCTAACTGTGATTCTTATAGCACAATTTCTAAAACTATTGATACTTATAGCAAAACCACTCACTGAGTTTGCAAAATTAAAAGCACAAACACTGCTTTGCACTCAGTTTGCCATTTTGTAACACACACTTTGCAAACCTGTAGCTACAATCCACTGCACAGCACTCTTTTTGCAGAACTGTAAACACAACTCACTGCTTTACACTCAATTTCCAAATGATCAGTGCACTCCAGCAAAACTATACACATTTATGGCCATTATTTACACTACTTTGCCAACTGTCTGGCACACTGTCACATGTGAAAACTTTTTTAGATAATTAGTTCACTTTGCAATCAGCCTAAGCACTATAATACAGGTAAGCTCTGTGTGTGGAGTACAATGGAGGGAGCAGAAAGAGTGAGAAGTAGAGGAGGCCGAGGAAGAGGACGTGGAGGTGAAGAAGTAGGATGAAGAGGACGACAAGGACAAGGAGGACCAAGAGGAGGACGAGGAGGGGGGAGAGGAGGACAAGGAGGGGGAAGAGGAGGATGAGGAGGTGGGATAGGAAGGGTAAGAAGAGTAAGAAATAGAATTGCTGATGACATCAGAGCTACAATAGTGGACCATGTAATCAACCGTGGAATGACCCTGAGGGTAGCTGGCCAACGGGTCCAGCCTAACTCGAGCCGCTACACTGTAGCAAGTACCATAAGGACATCTTGAAATGAGAATCGGTTAGTACAGTCACTTTGCACAAAGATTTGTAGCACTGCCATATGCCAATGAGAAACACACCAATACCATTGATGTAAAAATACTGAAATTGTTACTTTACCGAATTGCTAGATGACCAGATGCTGGGGGCAGAGGAAGCATGTTCACTGCAGACCAAGTAACCCATATAGTCATTATGGCGATTGCAAATAATCCTATACTTGGAAATGAACACTTGTGTTTGTTTTGATGTGTTTGAATAAACACCAGTACTCGAAGTTTGGATCCCTCTATGCTTATGGATCTATGACAGAAGTATGAGCTCAAACTGACATAGCCTACCTTGTGCACAGAGAAAGCAAAAGCCAGATGTGTTTTGTATTCATACCATCAGTGTGCAGTTGGTGCATTGTGTGCTTAGTAGATGATGGCTTGTGTGTACTGTTTGATACGGAAACACCATTTTTACGAAGGTGTGAAGAGTTAATCTAGCTGTGTTCGCTTTTGCAAGAGAACTACAATGTTTTGATGATTGGGTGACAGGTTTTCTTATTTGTGTGAAGAGTTTTGCAAAATTAGCCAATAGTTACAAAAAATGTGCTTAAGCAATCAGAAAAAACTGTAAAATAACTAGACACTAATGATTTCATACTACAGTGGATGGCTGAACAATTTTCACAACCGCTTATCCACCGAGACTCTCAGCTGACACTGGCTGAGAAGAATATAAAATGGACAGGCTGACAGTTTACGTGGCTAACGGACAGACAGATAACCGTTATATTCACACACACTTAAAGCTAAGTTTAAATTAATCTTAGATTAGATTTTAAACTGCAAGAAAAAAACAGATCACTCTGACAGGGAAACAAAATAGGGAAAGGGAGATCATACAAGGAGCCAACCAGAACTCAGTAGTGGGTAGAGTGGTGTAGCAATGCCCCCTTGGGACAGTTTGCTTCACAGGCACAGTAGCCCAGTACAATGTATACGTGCATGCACATATAGATACATAAAGCACAATTTACAAAACCTAATCCTGAATTCAAATATATTATGATGTCAACATAAACCATGAGGAAGAGGATTCATACAGAGGCTTTTTAAAGGACCCTCACTTGATGTATATGTCTTATGTTATCAAGGGTACTGAAGCTTCCTGTAAGGCAGCCTTGTTAAGCACTGCTCCACCATGAGATTCACATCTTTAATTCAAATGTACCATTTAATTCATTTTTAACTTCTCAGCAGGAGTCCGTGCAGTTGTGCTTTGACTGCCTTGCAGATTTAATCTGGTCTATTCATTTTGAATGGAATCATGATTTCCATACCGTCATCATAACACCATATTTTGCTCAGAAGAGCTGCCTAAACAAACCCAGCGACAGTATGCAGTATATGCCCCCAAAAAACAAGATGCTGAAATGATGTTCAGATTTATGATTTGTTTACACCAGAGCTTATGACAAAGAGAAATAAGACTAAATAAATACAAAAAAGGAGTCTTAATGACATAAAAACAGCAGTTTATATTGTTGTCATTGTTTCGTTTTGTTTTTTAAATAAAATTCGAAAACATGTCCCCAATAAATTGGTACACAGTCTGAGGCTTGTCCCACCATTCAGTCATTACCTTCACACAGTCACAACAATTTGCTCAAGCACTACAGGACCCAGTTAAACCAATTAGTTTAAAACAAGTGCACTGTTGGATTAAGGGGGTTAACCGTGTCCGTGAATTGGTCTCAAGCCGTCCGTCCAATGTGCCCTCCTTTATATGCTTGTAATTGAATTTCGCACAGAATTAAAGGCAGATTAAGCTGATGCATTTTAAATCACCCCATTCATTTCCAAACCTTGTTCATGCACCCCTCCCCGCAGAAATGCCCGAACACCCCGTTTCTCTCTATTTTTACGCGAGTGGGCATTCGGGTTGCAGCTCAGAGCTCGTTGCTCGCTGCAATCTGCTGTGTTGGTGTTTGACCCTGCAGTGGCTTTGAATGGAGACAGAAGGGAGACCAGCGTCATTCTGACGAGTGGTCCGTGCGGAGCGCATTTAGAATCGCGTTTGCAGTGTGCTCAAACAACCTGCGGTCACTGCAGACGCACAAGCAACAGCTGCAGTTCATCGGGCACACAAAACACCTGGAAGCATGTCTGGCATCACTGGGAACGTGGACTGCGAGGAGTGCTTATCTTCTGGACATCTACCCAACAGCACGGAGTTACATGTGCATCCCACCTTGGATGACGACGAGGAACTTCTGAGATACATTTGGAGAGAGTATTTACACCCCAAGCAGTATGAATGGGTTCTCATTGTGGCTTACATTATTGTATTCTTCGTTTCACTCATTGGGAACTCGCTTGGTGAGTCGTACCTTTAAATGCATTCATTTCTCTCTCTCTCCATTCATCTTAACAACTTGCAAAAATCATAAAGCAAAAGCACACTTCGAGCAACTTTTCCCACCTCTCCATAATATCAGCGCAAATATTACTTGAAGTATGAGAAAAATCCAAATCAAGAGCGATCAATAACTAGAAGCGCATTCCCCCCCTCTGTGATGTTCACTAATCGCAGTCGCGCCTCTGCTGATGTGGAAGCATCAATGAGGAGGAGAAACCGTCAATCAGTCCAGGAAAGCGAGGTTAATTTTGGAAAATCGGTAACCTTTTGATTTCTTTGAAGATACATCGAGTAAAAATAAATTATTTCACACCGTGCATTTGCGTAACTTGCAAGTTTTGCAGACCTATTGTCTGCGAAATTCCATTATTGGACTGCTTTGTTGCTGGTGTATTTTCTCAATGGTTTAGCAGCAGGGGCAGTTTTACTATTTAGCAAAGAGAAGTCAGACTGACCTGTAGCTCTGTTTTTTTTAATTGTGAAATTTCTTATCGGGCTGCTACCACACATTTGAGAACCTCCTTCTTTGTGTCAGTGTGGGAGTCTTAGTTATGCTCTACTGAAGCTCGATTGTCACAGTCACTAAAATAACCTGCTCTTTTTCCGCTTGCACTTTGATCTATTTCAACTTTGAAAGCTGTCTTTGTGCAGGCTTGTGTTCTATGCCTCATCTCAGGGTTCCCACTAGCTATTTTTAGACTTTTTTTTGGTAACAAGGAAAAGGGCCCCCGCATAGATGCAGCTGCGCACTGCAGAATTGCACTCCAGCTTGAAAGGCTGAAGGTGTGCCACATTACCTGTCATTTTAGGCAGCATTTATCAATCTAACAATTTGTATGGTATTTCAGTGAGGAAGACAGCATTCACCCTCTTGCCATCTTCATTATCCTTAATGCAACACCCACTCCCCAGACAGTGGATGACATTTTGAAATGGGCCACTGGAAATGCTGTCCAAGAGAATTTTGTAGATGCTTTCAGAAAACAGCTTTCCACCCTTGTGCAGAGTCTACTTCCCCTTTTATGCTTTTAGTCTCACAATGGAGTGAACAGACACTTTGAAAATGATACATGAGTGGATAAGTTACGATTCCAGAAATCAGACAGGCCAGCTATTCACAGTCTAATGTTCAACAGTTTCATATTAAACATGTTAAGTGAAATAAGCAGGGTTATCATTTGCTTTTTAAAGCTCAGATTACAAAAATATGTGCTTTATAGTACTGGTTTACTAACAATACCTGGTTGCTGATGTAATCAATGTTTTAGTAAATACTTCAAGAGCAGGAAGTCATTTAGGAAACAAATTAGTCATTTTGTTTATGAGCAAAATTTGCATTTCTTTGCCGAACAGAGCAATTAAGGACATTGGAGGGGTCCGTGTGTGTTTAATCAGTATGGCCATGAGTTTCAGAGATGACAGGTTCTCATTATAACTGTCAGTGTTAGATGAGGAAGCACAGCGCAAATCTTTTAAATCATCGCAGCTTCTCTTTCTTTGTTTCCTGCACTGTGTGCTGTTTTCTCTTGCTGCAGTTTTACCTGCTATGAACAGCAGGAAGTGACAACAAAGGTGTCACCCCTGCCTGGAGAATCTCTTCCATAGACAGAAGTAAAGAGAAAAAAAATCATAAAATCAGCATTTACTGTTGCATTTTTTATTCCTATAAGGGAAAAGGAATCCAGTGGAATTTTTGTTAGAGCTGAAAGTATTTGTTCTCATAGTAAATGGCCTTGCTGCTGTAATGGATTCAGGCACACATTGTACAGTAGGTACTCAATTTAAAACTTTAGTCTTCCTTTTCGTAGAGGGTCTTTCAGTGTAATCCTCTTTAGCATTTCTTTCCTGCTGCTGTAAGTACAAATTTTGATTCATCAAATTGCTGCCTGTATTAACTTCACTGTTCACTGACGATGTTAGCGACCACCTGGCGAGCATAACATTAAGCAACTAAAGCACCAGATATTTCCCTCAGAGAGTTGGCAGAGACTGAACTTGGAGTAAAAAGTAAAGAGAAACCACTAATAAATCTGCTCTGTATGTGATGGATGTGTAACTACAAGAAGCTTTTTGCTAAAATGTTTGCAACATTATTATGCTTTTAAACCTTGGACACAGTGTGTACACTTTGTGTTCAAGGCTCTCGCCTTCCCATGCCAACATTTTACCCCATAGGCACTGAAACATTAGCTAAAATTCCAACTAATAATGGGCGGGCAATTGTCATTAGATCATCAGAAACATTAGGGCATAGGTGTCAAACTCTGGCCCACGGGCCAAATTTGGCCTGCAGCCTAATTACATTTGGCCCGTGAAGCCATACCAAATTATTATTAGAGTTGGCCTACTGGTATTATCCAGCTAATATATATATATATATATATATATATATATTTTTAGTATTAAGCTTTGCTTGTTCCATATTCAGTTTTTCAGCGAAACATGTTTGAGTCCATAAGAAAAGATTCATTCTCATATCTGGAGGAATAAATATATTTCAATAAATATTAACGTTAGCCCGCAACTTTGTTCCAGTTTTGAATTTTGGCCCACTGTGTATTTGAATTTGACACCCCTGCATTAGGGCTACTTACCCTGCTCAACTTCTTGTTAACACAACAATACAATGAGGCAGACATATGGCAGCAACTCAGTGCGCTCCTCCTCATGTTGACACGGTCAAGACGACCTACTGAAGTTCAAACTGAGCATCAGAATGGGGAAGAAGGGTAATTTAAGTGGCTTTGAATGTGACACATGGTTGTTTTTGCCAGAAGGACTGGTTTGAATATTTCAGAAACTGCTGATCTACTGGGCAGAAAACCATCCCTCTGGTTGCGTTATTCATTCAGAGGTCAGAGGAAAATGACCAAACTGCCTTGAGATGATAGAAAGGTAACATAAACTCGAATAACCATTCTTTAGAACTAAGGTATACCAAACTGGATCACTAAACACATAAGATCTCAAACCTTGAATTCTGGTGCTGGGCTACAGCAGCCAAATTCCACACTGGACGCCACTCCTGTCAACAAAGAATGGGAAACTGAGACTGTGATTCACACAGGCTCATCTAGATTAGACAATAGAAGACTGGAAAAATGTGGCCTGCTCTGATGAGTCATAATTTCTGCTGCAACATTCGTATGGTGAGAATTTAGCATGAGCAACATGAAACAACATGATCCTGTCTTGAATCACTGGATCAGGCTACTGGTGTTGTACTTGTGTGAGGGATATTATCGTGACTCGCTTTGGTCCCCTTATGAGTGTAGTTTAAACACCACAGCCTTCTTGAGCATTGTTATGACCTCAGTATACCCATCTTTTAATGGCTGCTTCCAGCAGGATAAAGTACATTGCCACAAAGCTCAAATCCCAGTGGGAAACTTCCAATCAGACGTGGCTAAGCTTCTATGTGGAGTTCCACAAGGTTCGGTTCTAAGCCCCCTATTATTTTCACTATATATTCTTCCCTTAGGCCGGATCATTAGCGGTTTCAAAAATATTTCCTATCATTTATATGCGGACGACATCCAATTATACATTTCTTTTAAATCTTGGGAATTAGACAAGCTATCCACTCTTATGGACTGTCTTAAGGAAATCAATCTTTGGATGACAAACAATTTTCTGCAGTTGAACGCAGACAAGACCGAGTGCTTAATCCTAGCCCCGGAGAATATCAAGCCACAGATTAGTCAACATCTGGGTGCTTTTTCATCGTCGATAAAAGCCACTGCCCGGAATCTTGGGATAATTTTCGACCAATCTTTGTCCTTTGATGCCCATGTTAAATCCGTGACCCGCTCTTGCTTTTTTCACTTAAGAAATATTGCCAAACTCAGGACTATTGTCTCCACAACCGAACTGGAGATGCTTGTCCACGCCTTTATCTCCTCCCGGCTGGATTATTGTAATGCACTCTTTTCCTGCGTTTCTAAGGCCTCACTAAATCGGCTCCAAGCGGTTCAGAATGCTGCAGCAAGGCTTTTGACCCATAGCAATAAATTTTCCCATATCACTCCTATACTAAAATCCCTGCATTGGCTTCCGGTTGAGTATAGATATAAGTTTAAAATCCTCACCTTTACGTTTATGTCTCTACAAGGTGGGGCCCCCATCTATATCTCGGAGCTTCTCCAGCCCTATTCTCCAAAGCGAACTCTTAGATCCACTGATAGCGGTCGTCTATCTATCCCACGGACTCGTCTGAAAACAAAGGGGGATCACGCATTTCAAACCCTGGCTCCTATACTGTGGAACGGTTTACCCCCCCCACTACGCACCATCGACACGGTGGCTTCTTTCAAAAAACAGCTTAAAACTCATCTGTTTAGACAGGCATTTGGGAAATGTTAATGCGTAACATGTTGTTTTATTTTATATTTATATTGTACTATTGCTTGTTTGATATGCTTTTATACTTTCTTCATGTTGCTATATTGTTTGTTTGACATGTTTTCTTGTGAAGCACTTTGTAACAGCGTTTTGTCTTAAAAAGTGCTATATAAATAAATTTTACTTACTTACTTACTTACTTACTCAAACTGGTTTCTTAAACATGACAGTGAGCTCACTGTACTCAAATGGCCTCCACAGTCACCCGAGCTCAATCCAACAGAGCACCTTAGGGCAGTGTTTCACTGAAATATGGTTTTCTAATGTGAAAACCATATTTCACATTAGAAAAATCACACGGCACACAAAACAAAAATATCACAAAAAGCATATTGATCATTTTTACCTGCACATCAGGTATAGCAGAATTGGCTCAGTTTGTCCACAGTACACGTTTTTTCTTCTTCTGACCACTACTCACGCTAGGGTCTTAATATGGGTCGGAATTTCTCCAGGAACCAGGTCAGATTGACTAATTTTCTTTTCAAATATTTTTCTATTGCTTTTACACGATGTTCTTTCTTCTTTGCCTTCTTCTGTTTTACTGGCAGTTGGCAACCCATTTAATTAGAGCAGGCAGTTGTACTGCCCTCTAGTGGAAGAGAATGTAATTGTTCTGCATGTTACTCACGCTAATTGACCCTGTGCACGAGAAAATGCTAGCTTCCTGGTTTGAGACCGGATGTGGGGTTGTACATTTCCGGTAGCTTTACTTTGCGGTCAATCGCTACTGCGAAAATATACTCCAAAATCATGTCCAAAACTCGAAAACGGAAAGATCGCGTTAAGTTACAAAGAGCAGAAGGTGGGAACACTCACCACTGTTGTGTCATAAAAAATCTAATGATCAGTTTTGACGTTTAAAGAGTTTAGATTGATCAGTTGTTTACATCACTCAACACAAGCAACACAGAACTGCATCACTGCAGCAGAAGACACATCGTCCACATTCAGAAGCACATCTCTGTATACTGACTGGTCTTATGATTTAAACAGGCAAATGTTCAGCATTCAAACTACAGGTGAAGAATAGTCAAACCAGATGTTTCCTCCGTTATGTCGATATCAGCTAGTCAAGTACACACCCACACAGCATGTTAACAAACCGTGAAAAAAGCCACACAAAAAATGAATGATTGTTGGTAAGGGTTTCTATACATTAGTATTTACGAAGGGTATGTTGTGACTTACCTTCAAAATTACAGTGGTCCCTCGCTAATAACGCGGTTCACCTTTCAACTCGCTGTTTCACAGATTTTTTTAGTGCAAGTTTGCACGTTTTTTTTACGTCACATTGTGTCCTGCGTCCTGATCGCTGCAGACGATCTCCTCCGTGACGTCTCTCATGTACAGTACAGAATCGCTGCATCGATTGCTAGCAGTGTGACTCTGAAGTGCAGTACTGTATGTCCACGATGTCCACGAAACGTTTTGCACCGTCAAAAAATTTAATTGGCTACTTGATTTCACCTATCGCTGGTTATTTTTAGAACATAACACCCGCGATAAACGAGGGACAGCTGAGAAATATAATATTTGAATCCCTTTTCTCTTTTGCTCTGAGGCGCGGGGGAAAAAATATCGACAAGTTGATGAACATCATTTACAGATATATTGGGTAAATGCCCAAGACATCTATAGAAATGTAAATTGCCGCTTGATTCATTCATTTGCTTAACTTGTTTTGGACCATAAACAGGGCGTGAATAGGACACCGGAAACAAAGTTCCCCACAGGAGTTTCCGCACCGGAAGTAGCATATGCTAACGTGCACAAAGTCAATTGCTCAGAGTACCAATCAGGTGGAACCAGATAATCTTCCGAGGCACACCTGATCATTTCTCACAGAACACCTATGTTCCACTCCACAGTGGTTGGGAAACACTGCCTTAGGTATATGATGGAAGGAGCTCTTCACAGCATGGATGTGAGGCCAAAGAATCTGCAGTAACTGTAATGTAACCATGTCATGACCAAAATCTCTGAGAAATGTTTCCATCACCTTGTTAAATGTATTCAATGAAGAAATAAGACCGTTCTCTAAAACTCCAAAACTACCAAGGTCTTCCTAACAAAGCATCAAGTAAGTGTAGAGTAGGTACAGTGGGGCAAAAAAGTATTTAGTCAGCCACCGATTGTGCAAGTTCCCCCACCTAAAATGATGACAGAGGTCAGTAATTTGCACCAGAGGTACACTTCAACTGTGAGAGACAGAATGTGAAAAAAAATCCATGAATCCACATGGTAGGATTTGTAAAGAATTTATTCGTAAATCAGGGTGGCAAATAAGTATTTGGTCAATAACAAAAATACAACTCAATACTTTGTAACATAACCTTTGTTGGCAATAACAGAGGTCAAACGTTTACTATAGGTCTTTACCAGGTTTGCACACACAGTAGCTGGTATTTTGGCCCATTCCTCCATGCAGATCTTCTCGAGAGCAGTGATGTTTTGGGGCTGTCGCCGAGCAACACGGACTTTCAACTCCCGCCACAGATTTTCTATGGGGTTGAGGTCTGGAGACTGGCTAGGCCACTCCAGGACTTTCAAATGCTTCTTACGGAGCCACTCCTTTGTTGCCCGGGCGGTGTGTTTTGGATCATTGTCATGTTGGAAGACCCAGCCTCGTTTCATCTTCAAAGTTCTCACTGATGGAAGGAGGTTTTGGCTCAAAATCTCACGATACATGGCCCCATTCATTCTGTCCTTAACACGGATCAGTCGTCCTGTCCCCTTGGCAGAAAAACAGCCCCATAGCATGATGTTTCCACCCCCATGCTTCACAGTAGGTATGGTGTTCTTGGGATGCAACTCAGTATTCTTCTTCCTCCAAACACGATGAGTTGAGTTTATACCAAAAAGTTCTACTTTGGTTTCATCTGACCACATGACATTCTCCCAATCCTCTGCTGTATCATCCATGTGCTCTCTGGCAAACTTCAGACGGGCCTGGACATGCACTGGCTTCAGCAGCGGAACACGTCTGGCACTGCGGGATTTGATTCCCTGCCGTTGTAGTGTGTTACTGATGGTGACCTTTGTTACTTTGGTCCCAGCTCTCTGCAGGTCATTCACCAGGTCCCCCCGTGTGGTTCTGGGATCTTTGCTCACCGTTCTCATGATCATTTTGACCCCACGGGATGAGATCTTGCGTGGAGCCCCAGATCGAGGGAGATTATCAGTGGTCTTGTATGTCTTCCATTTTCTGATGATTGCTCCCACAGTTGATTTTTTCACACCAAGCTGCTTGCCTATTGTAGATTCACTCTTCCCAGTCTGGTGCAGGTCTACAATACTTTTCCTGGTGTCCTTCGAAAGCTCTTTGGTCTTGGCCATGGCGGACTTGGAGTCTGACTGTTTGAGGCTGTGGACAGGTGTCTTTTATACAGATGATGAGTTCAAACAGGTGCCATTCATACAGGTAACGAGTGGGGGACAGAAAAGCTTCTTACAGAAGACGTTACAGGTCTGTGAGAGCCAGAGATTTTCCTTGTTTGAGGTGACCAAATACTAATTTTCCACCCTAATTTACGTATAAATTCTTTACAAATCCTACCATGTGGATTTTTTTTTCACATTCTGTCTCTCACAGTTGAAGTGTACCTCTGGTGCAAATTACTGACCTCTGTCATCATTTTAAGTGGGGGAACTTGCACAATCGGTGGCTGACTAAATACTTTTTTGCCCCACTGTAACTAGTGATACAGCCAGTTAATCACACTTTAATTGTCTCTTTATTTCATTGCAAACTTCAGTTGGTTTTTACCATAGCTGGACTGGCCATCGGTGGGCGGGCCCGATGCTGACCGATGTGTAAAAATAACTCAGTTGTTTGGTGGTGGTTTCTATGGCGGAGCTTTCACAGAGGCCAGCAGGTGGATGAGGGAAAGGGGAGGCAGGAGGAGGAGAGACCCGAGGCGGCAGTCCGAGTGTCAGGTGAACTGAACATCAGGTAAGAAGTTATGACCTGCAGTCTATCTGGGTCAGATATAAACCAAGTTTAGGTGGAGTTTATTTTCGCTGTGCTGATTTTTTACAGTAAGTTACAATAACTCGTACTGCATAGTAGCCAACATGACTGAGTTTCTATACAGCTGGGTGGGTGCTATGATGTTACTGATAGTGAACTTTATTTTATTCATAAGGTTAGTTAGTAGAGTTGCCAACTGCTCCTTAAAAAAATGGAATGGTCCCTCCTTCAGAGAAAGTTATTGTGTCGTTACGCTGTCAGCTGGCTCTTCTTCTCTCATTCTCTGCCCCTCTCTCGCCTGTTGCTACTTCAATCATGAAACTGATCAATGATCAGCTGATCGGGATTGCTGTCTTGTTTGTTTGTCTCCCACTTTGCGCCAGAAAGAGGAAACCAGCGGATGTCGCGCTAAACAACAGCAGCACATTTAAGCTTGATCAGCTGTTGTTAGAATTTATTTAATATTAATTTCTACTATCAGCTGATGTTTGCTGGAGCCACAGCTGTAAAAGCTGCTGGTCTTGATATCGGTTTGGTTATCTGGTGAGAGGGAAACATGAAGATGAAACCAGGAGATGTCCTTACTGAATCATCAGAGCTGAACAGGTGATGGAGAAACAGGTTTACCTTTTAGGTGACATGAATGAGTTGAAGGGAAGTTATGAACTGTAGTAGCTGAAAGCTGGTAACTGTGCAGGGGCGGGTCTAGCAAAGTTTTCCCAGGGGCCAGGTAGTGCATTAACAGGGAAAGGGGGGCACAAAGAAATACTTTTCTTTCTTATTCTCATTTAAAATGTCTAGCTTTTAATAAATAATTATCTGAATCTGACAACCAAAGTTTTTATCTGATGTAAAATGTATAGAAATCATACATATACCAACAAGACAGTGTACATCACTGTCACAACAGTGTCTGTTTTCATTCAAAGGCTTTATGGCTTTTCCTGTAATACCTGGTGGGTCTCTAGTCAAAATGCCCAGGCCGATTTTTGTCCCAGTCCAACCCTGGTCTTAACTGGTCCACGCTTTTTCTTTAAATCCACAAATGATGAAGCTTTTTAACATTTAGTGCATAAACTTTGGAATGGCACTTCCTCACTCATTAGGTCAACAAAATCAATAGTCTGTTTTTAAATGTCTGCTGAAAACACATTTTTAGAGATTAGATTTTCTTTTAAACGCACTCTACTTGTTTTCATTTTTTGGCAATGTGCCCTATAAAGGGCAGCGGGTATATTATTTGCCATCCGCCAGCAACGTATATCAGAAGCAGATGCGGGCCCTTTTTTTGCCTTTAATGATAAACTTATATGTAAACTTATTATGACTGCATTGAGAGGAGAGATCTTTGAAGTAGGCATGCACATCTGCTGCTGTGGAAGACACCCACAGGCAGCTGCAGGGGTGGCCGTGGGAGGTAGAGTGGGTCGTCTACTAATCGGAAGGTCGGTGATTCAATCCCCGGATCCTGTAGAATGCATGTTGAAGGATCCTTGGGCAAGATGCTGAAACCCAAATTTCCCTTGATGCTGATCCACTGCAGTGTGTGTGTGTGTGTGTGTGTGTGTGTGTGTGTGTGTGTGTGTGTGTGTGTGTGTGTGTGTGTGTGTGTGTAAATGTTAGACAAAGAATAAAAGTGCTGTATAAATATGTGTGTGTGTGTGCGTGTGTGTGTGCGTGTGTGTGTGTGCGTGTGTGTGTGTGCGCGCGCGCGCGCCAACATCTCAGATCTGACTTGCTGACTAAAGAGATAACCTTCTTTGGAAAATCAATCAGCATATTTTATACATTAACTTGAACCACACAAATCTGTGTACTTGTATAATAAATCATACTGTTATATAAAAAGTAGAGCAGCAAATGTCCTGTGAAACAGTACTATCTCCTGTGTGATGCTCTAATCAGTAAATGCTTGGCGAAAGTTCAAACAAGAATTTAAACATGCATGTTAAATTTTACAGGACTATTTGACATTTATGTCTTTTTTGTTTAAGAATAATTGATCACAAGCTCTTTTAAAAAAAAGAAGCAGTCCTCCATACTATTTTTTTTACTATAACAACAGTAGAAACTGTTTGAACTAACTAACTAATTACCACACAGAGCCTGCAACAATTCAACTCAATAATCGTATGCACAGCTATCCAGCTGAAACAAGGAAATATTATCCAGCTCGAGTGTTTTTCTGATCACCTCTTGTCCATTACTTAATAGCTTTTAGCAGTACATTGGTTCCAGTTCCACCTGAGTGATTCTGGCTTGCTATATGTAGCAATATTTTTTTTTTTTAAAGCCGCTCATTATCTTTGCTTCAGCTTCCATGCACTTATTATCTACGTGTGAGTTTCTGCAAGTAGGTTACTGGGAGTTTTCAGGACAAACATTATCAGCTGTTTGGGTTATATTGATATTTATAAATCTATGGTATAATGTGCATTAGTCCTTTTTATAGTTCCTAGGCATCACAGCATCATAGTGCTATGTTAATTTTGATTTAAAAAACCTTAATTGGGCTGTCAACTGGATCATTTGTTCTCATTCTAAATATAAAAAGAATCCCAAATAATCCACAGTTCAGGTTATTGTTGTTTAACCTCATCAAAGGGAAGCCTGAGACTTCTCAACACAACACTCAGTTCTTGTAACCTTGCTGTGTTGCAGCTAAACTAAATAATAGTTTTAGGATTTGTTTTTGATCTGTTGTTTGTAGTTTATTTATTTCTTACCTCTCCTCGGCTCCAGTCTAGTTTGAATCCAGCAAATCCCAAACCAGGTCCCGGTCCTTTAGGACTCTTTTTATCGTCGTGGTCCTGGGGGATGTCAGGGGGAGTTTTGTCTGATGTTTGAAGGACGTTTTGATTGTAAGCAAATGTAAAGCAGGCCCACTCTCTTAATGAAATTAAATTTGTTTTCCCACTGTTTCTTTATTATTGTCTTTTGAATGCTGGATTGAGCTCTGCTGTAAGCTAATTTTGTGCTCAGTATTTAATTTCCTGAATTGGGAGGTGCTTCTGACTATGCAGACATGAGTTTTAGCGCCTCTCGAGTCATTTTATATTAGGTTGTTTATTGAGCAGGCCATAGTAGGTATATTGACAGGGGTGCTCCTGAAATGGGGGAAAGCCTGGTGCAAAGCTGTTTCCTCAGTTTTTAGTTTTCATCATCTTTTAGATGGAGATTCTAAATAAATTCTACATGTATTTTTCCACAACTTCAATTGAATCCAAACTGGGAGCTGGTTCACAGGAGAGGTGCCTGGAAGCAGAAGGCTCTGCCTACCATTCTACTTTTAAGTACCCTAAGAGTCTTAGGAGTAGGAGTAAGTAAGTCTGCAGTTCAAGAGTTAAGTGGTCTCTTGGGGTGCTACTGTACGATAATTTCTTTAAGATAAGATGGGGAATGATTATTTAAGATATTCTATGTGAGGGAGAGGATTTTAAATTAAATTCTGTGTTTAACAAGGAGCCAATGAAGAGAATTCAATATAGCTTCTCTTCATTGGTTCCGTCATTGATTTGGCTCTCCGTTTAGTTCCTGTCTGTACTCTCACTGCAGCATTTTGGAACAGCTGATGGCTTTTTGGGGAGTTTTTAGGACATCCTAATAATAATAAATTACAATAAGTCAGCCTAGAAGTAATAAATGGAGTCTATAGGTATATAATTTAAGCTGAATTTACTGTCAGAGGTCATGAGAAGATTATTTGCAACTACTACAAACATAGATTGATTTTCACAAGGATATTTCTCCTGTATAGTAAAAGATAATATTTTATTTCATTTTGCTTCCTCACAATGTGTCATGGTCCTGCGACCATGACTCAGTGACTTTATGTTTATGTTCTTTATTGTTATTACTTTCATTATTATTCATGGCTGTTTTGGGATGGTTTGTGTTTGGGATTTTAGACACTGGGTTCTGGGTTTGTGCTCCCTCTGTTGGTCCCTGGTGTTAGTGTTCCCCTGTCTCGTCAGGTTAATCAGGTCCAGCTGTTTCCCCCACCTGTGTGTGATTTCCCAGTGTCTCTTTGTGTACTTATAGTGTGTGATTTCCTCTGCTCCTCGTTGCGTCGTCTGTGTTCATACCTGGTGTAATCCCCTGCGTGCTCTCCCTGCTGTTCTCCCTTCATGCTCAGGTTTGCTATTTCTTTGTGTAGTTTCTCCCAGTTAGTTCATCCTTAGTTCTGTTTTACCATCCCCACTTTATATTGGATATTATCAATAAATCACCCTCACACCTGAATAAGTGCTGCGTTTTGAGTCCTCCTTCCGCTCTCCACACGGCCGCTGCCCCGGACCGTGACACAATGTAAACACTAAAACTGTAGGATCTTCCATTTCTTCATTTTTAAACTCTTATTTTGTGGTGCAGTAATTTCAGTAACAGTAATTGTTCAAATATTTCATTTACAAAACATTACAGATAAAGTGGGAGATACTGCATATAATTTTAAACTGATTTTAGCATTTTATTTTGGGTTTAGACCAGAGAGTAATAAGAAGGCCTGTAATCTGTCAACATTTTCTTAAAAATTATGATATTGAATGTTAGTCTTCTATCGTGGCCATAAACAGACATTTCAGTGTAAGCAAAGTTCTAAAAATGATCTATTAATCATACTTTTTATAAAGAAATAAAAATTGGACTTGTCATCAGAGTTGGCACTGAAAATTGCAGTTTCTTTATTTGTAGTTCACTTCTGGCTCCAAAAACAGTAAGAGACAGTATGACAGCAGGTAAAATGCAGTCATTTACCTTTAAAGCCTGACTTCAGAAACCAGTAAGCAATCAGCTTACTCAATCACAATTTGTGTCACGTCAGCTGCTTCCCCGATACTCACTCCTGTTTTTGGATTTAACTGAAATCAACAAAATGTGAGCAGATGTTTCACAAGCTATCATGGCTGATTTCTAACCTCTAGACATAAGGTAGTATGAAAAGTGGAATTCAGTAAGTGAATCTATTCAGCATCATCACTTTAAACATAAGCGGATGTTTTCTAGCCTTGATGTAATCTAACATTGAACGCCACAGCCTGCCCTGCACCATTACTGTAAACCTTACAACAGTACGTCAAACTGCCTGATATAGTATTTAAATAACAATGTTAGTGTAGTCAGAGCATTTAGTATTGCCAGTGAAACTTCTGATGATTTGCTCTCAAAGCTGCTCAAATAATCCCCCCACACACACACACACTGCCTAGCTCGTGGTCTCGGCATCACTGAAGTAAGGAGAGCATGATTAGTATATTGGGCTCAGCTTGCACCACCCCTCTGCAGCGGAACCGCAGACCACATCCCGCCACAGTTAGTATACTTCATTTGTTATGCAAGATGTTTTACAGAAACATAATTCAACAACACGCTGCACATAGATCCATCGGATCTAAAAACTAAAAATGTATTAAGCCATCACTAAGGGCATAATTGAGCAGTCCGTACCTATGAAAATCTCTCAAACTTTCTTGCATCTTTTTTTCTCTCCCTGGAAAATATAACAACTGTGTATTTATGAAGCTAGCAGACAGAGTTTGTGTCAAAGTGTACGGAAAACTTTGTGTGTTTGGTGATATTTGTCAAACTGTTTGAAAAGCTGCATTTTAAATGATCTTCCTTTAAAAATTTGGTTTATGCTTACTTGTACCAAGTGCCATGACTGCAGCTATATTTACTTTGCACCGTAAATGCACAACCAGGTGAGAAGAAAAACGGGGCTGACGGATGTCATTATTTTGTCATTACTGTGCAAGTGTCACCTTGCTATCAATGCAAGCAACATCACGCTGCAGCACACAATCAAATATGCATCAACCTGCTGATCAGATTCAATTATCCTTCACGAAGGAAGGTGCTGTTCTAAATCATTCCAGCACACTTAAAAAACCTTGGTGTCATCAGATGATCTTCATCTCTTCATCTCAATATAGCTTTTTGGTTTTTTTTTTTTTACTTTAATATCTTAGTCTCTGCAATCTGTTTCTTGATTTTAGCATGTTGTCTTTACATTTTGGGCACATAAAGTATCACCAGTGTGTTGACGGGTGCTTAAAGTCTTTTCCGAGTTCAGATCTCACTTGTATGCACAACAGGTCAGCATCATTGGCTCTGTCTGTGAGCGTGAGCGTTAAATGGCAGAGGTGGTGACCCCTATTCTGTGTCAAAATGTCAGTCTTTTGTTACTTGTTGATTGCAGTGATTCAGTGTTTGATGCAGCTCGAATTCCCTTTCCCATCTAGCATCTCGTTTGTTTGTGAAAATCTTTGGATCTAAGCAAGTAATTTTTAAGAACTTACTGAAAGTTCGTAGTTTTTAGTCTAAATGTTAATTAAATTGAGAAAAAAAACTCTGATAGCACAGCTTTATGGACAAAGATTTTTAGATGCTTGCAAGATCTGAACCACATCACATTCTAGGATAATCAAGTCATATTTCAAATGGTGCTGAGATGCGTGACAGTTTCTTTCTAGTATGGCTCAAGTGAGCAGTGCTGAACTCAGATGCCTTCATTCCTTGCAGGTTAGCATTCACATGCCTGTGCAGACTCTGCCAGTCGAGTGCTTATATACCATTTCACTCTGACACAGCCTACGTTCAACCGTTTATTCTGAAGATCAAAGTGCTTCAGAACAGCCATCATATATTCGCTTTGCTTGTTCAAAACTTGCTGTCACTTAGAGAGAAAGAGAGAAAAGGATGCTGCCATCTTAGAGCCAACAGTTAACTGACATTGTACATTAATGTAATGTAATTTTTTTTTCATGTATTAGGACTCCTGATACTGAAAAACCAGTCACGTATTCATGTGCATCACTTGACTTTACACATAAGGTTCTTGATCGATATACACAAAAAGCTCTTCAGTGAAATCAAGTGGATAAACAGCATTTTCAGAACTCATTTGATACAATATGAAAAATAACATTGGCTACTGAAGCTTAAATGCCAACAGAGCTGTGTTGTGCAAAAGGTATCTCAATTTTGATTAGAAATTATTCATAGATGACCTAAATCAACATATCTGTCTGTCAGGTTTCAGTTAACGGACTCAGGCGCAGACCGGGACTCCTTACAGGATTTACAGATTTTATTTACACAACGACACCAGGTGATGCTATTTACAAAGTGCTGGAGGGAGGGGAGGGGGGGGTCCAGGGTTCCGGGGTATGTGAGGGAAAAGACGGGAATCTGACGTCCTCCAAAGGCTCTCTCTCTTCACTCCCCACACTGGGGAAACACCATCCACTCACTCGTCCACGGGATGACAGGCAGGCAGGGAAAGGTCTGGGATAGATCTGTACACAGAGATTATAGTTAGAGGCGAACAGACGGAACGAACTCACAGATCCTTATTTACAATCTACTGAGCGACTGACGCTGATAACTCAACGATCCAGCGACGAGTGACACAGTGCTGCTGTCTTAAATCGGCCTTGTGATTATCCCGATCGGCAGCAGGTGCGTGGGCCAGGGGCGGGAGCCCATAATGAGCATCGCCCCGGCAGGAGAGAGAGAGAAAACATGTTGCCTAATACAGAATCAGCTGGTGAGGCACAGGGACCATGACAGTACCCCCCCCTCAACGGGAGCCCCCCGGCGACCCACCAGGCTTATCCGGATGCAGACGATGGAACGCCCGCAGCATGCGCCGGTCCAGGATGGCCGCCCGAGGGACCCAGGACCGCTCCTCCAAGCCATAGCCCTCCCAATCCACCAGGTACTGGAAGCCACGCCCCCGCCGCCGAGAATCCATGATACGGGTGATCGAGTAAGCCGGCAGACCGTCCACGAGCCGGGGGGGAGGAGGGGGCCTGGAAGGCGGGCACAGAGGACTGGACCGGAGAGGTTTAACCTGAGACACATGGAAGACATCGTGTATCTTCATGTTGCGAGGCAGCTTGAGCTTAACAGACACAGGGTTAACCAAAGCCGAGATCTCGAACGGGCCGATATAGGCAGGAGAGAGCTTCCTGGATTCCGCCCGGATGGGAACGAAGCGTGTGGAAAGCCATACCTTCTGCCCAACAGTATAGGCGGGAGCGGAGGACCGGCGGCGGTCAGCGAAGCGTTTGTTGCGGTCCTTGGTGCGTAACAACGCAGCCCGGGTGGCCTTCCACACCCGACGACACCTACGCAGATGCGCCCGGACGGATGCCACAGAGTGTTCGCCTTCGATGGAGGGAAAAAGAGGTGGCTGGAACCCCAGAGAAGCTTCGAAAGGGGACCGGCCCGTGGCGGAGGAGGTCATGCTGTTGTGGGCGTACTCGATCCAGGGCAGTTCCTCGCTCCAGACGGCCTGGTTGGAAGAGACGACGCAGCGCAGGGCCGCCTCCAACTCCTGGTTCGCCCGTTCGGACTGGCCATTGCTCTGCGGATGATAACCAGAGGAGAGACTGACCTTAGATCCCAATGAGGTGCAGAACTCCCTCCACACACGGGACGTGAATTGAGGACCCCGGTCAGACACGATGTCAAATTCAAATTTCAAATTCAAATTCAAATTCAAATTTTATTTGTCACACACACACAACCATACACAGTATGACATGGGGGTGAAATGCTTGTAGCTGTACAATGCCCGACCATTAAATGACAGAAGAAAAGTTTTACAATATTTACAATTTACTACAAAAATTTACAAATTAACTTAGGAATTTACAGTAAAGAATGTGCAAATAGCAGAAGAGATTATAAAGATAAGGATTATAAATTATAGGAATTATAGGATTATAGGAAATGTGTGGTGGTGCGTGTGGTGACGTGTGTGAGAGTCCAGTCTTATAGTGACGTGTTTGGGAGAGTCCAGTCCTACACCTGGTTCAGGGTCCGAATAGCCTGGGGGAAGAAGCTCCTCCTCATTCTCTCTGTTTTGGCCTTAAGGGAGCGGAAGCGCTTCCCAGACCTCAACAGTGAGAAGAGTCCATTGTTGGGATGGGAGAGGTCCATCATAATCTTCCTAGCTTTGGACTTGCACCGCTTGGTGTAGATGGACAGCAGGTCAGGGAGCTCTGATTGAATGATGCGTTCTGCCGAGCGCACCACCCTTTGCAGATCTCGTCTGTCCTGCTTGGTGCTGTTCCCAAACCAGGTGCAGATGTTTGACGTCAGGACACTCTCGATGGTGCAGGAGTAGAAGTTCTTGAGCACCTTCAGTGGCAGATGGAAGTCTCTAAGTCTTCTGAGGAAGAAGAGACGCTGACGGGCTTTCTTAACCAGGGTGTTGATGTGACAGGACCATGACAGGTCCTGAGTGATGTGGACACCCAGGTATCGGAAACTGTCCACTCTCTCCACTGGCGTGCCACTGATGATGAGGGGTTTGTAATTCCTCGCCTACTTTGTAGTGAAGTCCACGATCAGCTCCTTAGTCTTGCTGACGTTTAGGAGGAGGTTATTCTCCTGGCACCAGGTCTCCAGGTTCCTAATCTCCTCCAGGTAGGCCATCTCGATGTTGTCGGAGATCAGGCCCACAACAGCAGTGTCGTCAGCAAACTTGACAATGGAGGTGGTGTCGGATGTGGCTACACAGTCATAAGTGTACAGTGAGTACAGCAGGGGGCTTAAAACACAGCCCTGAGGCACTCCAGTGCTGAGTGAGATGGAGGGGGAGACTTGTTTTCCTACCCTCACTGATTGGGGTCTGTCTGTGAGGAAGTTGAGGATCCACTGACACAGTGATGAGCTGAGTCCTAGATCCGTCAACTTGGTGAAAAGCTTAGAGGGAATTATTGTGTTGAATGCTGAACTGTAGTCCACGAACAGCATCCTAACATAATTCCCTCTGCCAGTGTCCAGGTGACTCAGGGATGTGTGGAGCAGGTGAGATATGGCATCGTCTGTGGAACGATTAGTCCGGTAAGCAAACTGAAGTGAGTCGATGGTGGGAGGAAGTGAAGAAGTGATGTGATCTCTCATCAGTCTTTCAAAACACTTCATCACAATTGAAGTCAGTGCTACTGGACGGTAGTCATTGTGGCAAGCGGGCTGTTGTTTCTTTGGAACAGGGACAATAATGGACTGTTTGAAGCACGTGGGAACCACAGCTTGGGCCAGGGAGAGGTTGAAGATCTCCGTGAACACCGGTGCTAGTTGATCAGCGCAGGCTCTAAGGACCCGGCCAGGGATTGCATCTGGTCCTGCTGCCTTCCTGGTGTTCACCCTCCTGAAGGTGTTCCTCACGGCATGCTCTGTGATGACGAATGCATTTTCTTCACTGGTGCACTCCGAGCGCGCGCAGCTGTTTGTTGTTTTAATTGCTGCGGCGTCGAAGCGAGCATAAAACGTGTTCAGCTCATCAGCCAGTGAAGCATCGGCATTCATCATTGAAGAAGCTGGTCGTTTATAGTCCGTTATAGTCCGCAGTCCTTTCCACAGGCTCCTAGAGTCGCACTGTCGTAGCTGTGACTCTAGTTTTTCCCCGTAGCTCCGCTTTGCCTTTCGGACCGCGCTGCGCACGTTGTAGGACGCAGCCTTGTATAGGTCCATATTACCGGAGACAAGCCCTTCATTGTAGGCAGCGGTGCGTGATCTCAGAGCGTCGCGGATGTTTTTATCCACCCACGGCTTCTGGTTGGGAAACGTTCGGATGATAGTTCTTTCTGCTGTGTCGTCCGCTAGTTTCCCGATAAATCCCACAACCGCTTCCGTAAACATGTTGATGTCATCAGAGCTGCGCCGAAACATGTCCCAGTCTGCGTCATCCAGTGCGTCCTGCAGCGCGGCCACCGATTGGTCCGTCCAGCGAGCGACCTCCCTCCTGATTGGTGGTTGCTGCTTTAGCCTTTGTTTGTAAGCAGGTATGAGGAAGATGGCGGAATGGTCCGATTTTCCAAATGCCGGCAGGGTATGAGCCTTGTAACAGTTCTTGAACGGGGTGTAGCAGTGGTCTAATGTCCTCGTGCCCCGGGTGGGGCAGTTGATGTGCTGGTGAAGGTTGTGAAATGTCCGTTTGAGATTCACTCTGTTAAAATCTCCCATAACAATGAGTGCGGCATCTCGGTGAAGTGTTTGTTGATGTGTGAGAGCCTCATGTAGCTCACATAAGGCAGTGTCCGAGTCCGCGTGAGGCGGAATGTAAACAGTGCAGGCAATGACCGCAGTGAATTCCCGAGGGAGATAGAAAGGGCGACACTTAACGATCAAAAGCTCCAGATTGGGCGAGCAAGAGCGTGTGAGTGGGGAGATGTTTGTGCTGTCGCACCATCTGTTGTTCACCATCAAACACACTCCACCACCTCTTTTCTTCCCCGACTCCATTGTCCTGTCCATGCGGTAAACCGAAAAGAACCCCGTCGGCTGCACGGCGTGGTCTGGTATCGCTGGGTTCAGCCAAGTCTCAGTGAAGCAGAGGAGGTTGCAGTCCCGAATGTCTCTCTGGAACTTGATTCTGGCTCTGAGGTCATCAAGCTTGTTCTCGATGGATTGAATATTGGCTAGCAGGATACTGGGCATGGGTGCGCGGTGTGCGCGAGCCCGTAGCCTGTTCCTGATGCCGGCTCTTTTACCTCGAGGCCGTCGCTTAGGGTCGCGTCCTTTGTTCTCTCTCAGGATCTCCTTTAGCCAGGTTGGGTCCGGAGTTAAACATGGTGAAATGTTCGTGTACTGCAGACCAATAGAAACCAAAGTGTCTCTACTTTTTTTTGTGTGTTTTGTGTGTTTTGCATGATGCCCATGCAAGATTATCGCAGATATAGCAAAAAGTGACGAAAAACTGCAAAAAGTGGAGAAGTTAGGGCAGATCATCCAGCACGGCAGCCGACCTCACCGGCGCCATTTTGCCATTTTGTATTTGTATTTGTATGTCATCTGGAATGCCGTGCAGGCGAAAGACATGGGTGGTGAGCAGGCGAGCAGTCTCCAATGCTGTAGGCAGCTTGGGCAGAGCAACAAAGTGAGCCGCCTTAGAAAAGCGGTCAATGATCGTGAGTATGACCGTATTACCTGCAGATGGCGGGAGGCCGGTCACAAAATCCAGAGAAACATGGGACCATGATCTGGTAGGCGTGGGTAAGGGATGAAGCGGACCCGAGGGTGGCTGGTTTGGGGTCTTGTTTCGAGCGCAGGTTGTACACGCGGAGACGTATTCTTTGGCGTCCCGGCTCAGGGTGGGCCACCAAAAGTAGCGCTGCAGGAAAGTAATTGTGCGGTGTATTCCTGGGTGACAGGAGAAACGGGCTGTGTGTGCCCACTGTAATACCTGAGACCTGACAGGTTGGGGAACGAACAGGCGCCCCGCAGGGCCGCCTCCTGGATCCGGTTCGGCTCTCTGAGCCTCGCGAATGGCCGACTCGATCTCCCAGGAGACAGCCCCCACCACACAGGTGGCCGGGAGGATGGGAGCAGGGTCCGCCGGGTCTTCGGAGGTGGAGAACTGTCGAGACAGGGCGTCCGGCTTGACGTTGCGGGATCCTGGCCTGTAAGTGATTGAAAAGTGGAACCGCGTAAAAAACAGAGCCCACCTTGCTTGTCTGGCGTTAAGCCTCTTTGCAGTTTGCAGATATGCCAGATTCCTATGGTCTGTCCAAACGATGAACGGTTGGGCAGTGCCCTCCAGCCAGTGCCTCCACTCCTCCAAGGCGAGCTTGATGGCAAGAAGTTCCCGATCGCCAATGTCGTAGTTGCGTTCTGCGGGGGTGAGACGACGGGAGAAAAAGGCACACGGGTGGAGCTTACCATCCCTCTGTTGCGAGAGGACCGCTCCTACTCCCGTGTCGGATGCGTCCACCTCCACCACAAACTGCAGGGTTAGGTCGGGCTGGACCAGAATGGGTGCTGAGGCGAATCGCTCTTTCAGCTCCAGGAAGGCTGATTGGGCAGCATCGTTCCACTGAAAAGGAACCTTGGGAGAGGTCAATTGTGTTAAAGGCAGAGCTACCTTGCTATAGTCCCGGATGAACCTCCTATAGAAGTTAGCGAAGCCGAGGAACCGCTGCAGCTGCCGTCGGTTGGGGGGTTCAGGCCACTCCACCACGGCTTTCACCTTAGCTGGGTCAGGACGTAGGTCTCCCTGCTCGATGACGTAGCCTAAGAAGGCAACTGTGGACACGTGGAAGACACATTTCTCACCTTTTACGAACAACCGATTTTCCAGCAGGCGTTGCAGGACCTGTCTGACGTGGGTCTCATGCTCTGACAGTGATTTGGAGAAGATCAGGATGTCGTCGAGGTAGACGAAGACGAACCTGTTGATGAAATCCCTCAAAACATCATTAACGAGTGCTTGAAAAACTGCAGGAGCATTAGAGAGGCCGAACGGCATAACCAAGTATTCAAAGTGTCCAAGGTGAGTATTGAAGGCGGTCTTCCACTCGTCGCCCTCTCGGATCCGAACTAAGTGATATGCGCTCCTCAAGTCCAATTTGCTGAAAACTGTCGCCCCCTGGAGCAGCTCAAAAGCAGAGGTCAGAAGTGGGAGTGGATATTTGTTTTTGATGGTTATGTTATTTAATCCACGGTAGTCGATGCACGGGCGGAGAGACTTGTCTTTTTTCTCGACGAAGAAAAACCCTGCTGCTACGGGCGATGAGGATGCGCGGATCAAGCCGGCGGCGAGGGACTCTGAGATGTATGACTCCATAGCCTCTCGCTCCGGTAGAGAGATGCTGTAGAGACGGCTAGTAGGCAATGGCGCGCCAGGGAGTAAGTCGATAGCGCAATCGTACGGTCGGTGAGGAGGCAACGACTGGGCCCGGTCCTTGCGAAACACTTCGGCGAGATCATGATAAACAGGGGGCACTCCGGACAAATCGGAGGGCGCGGTCGACTTGGCGAGGGAGGCTGGTGTGTGAGGCGGTGAGGCGGATTTAAGGCAGGTCATATGGCATTCCTCTCCCCACCCCGTAATGCGTCCCGTAAGCCAATTAATGCACGGGTTGTGTTGACGAAGCCAGGGGTGCCCGAGAACGAGCGGCGTCCGAGTGGCCTTAAACACAAAAAAAAACATATTTCCTCAGTATGGTTGCCAGACAGAGTAAGAATAACGGGCTCAGTGACGTGAGTAATGTCAGGTAGGCGCTGGCCGGACAAAGCAGTGACATGCAAAGTGTGGGGGAAGAGGTTCCTGCCCTAGCTGAAGGCGGTCTGCTAACTCAGAGTCAATAAAATTCTGTTCCGCCCCTGAATCTATCAAAACGGAGAGAACATGACCTTTGGTGTTGACCGTGAGCTGGGCAGACAGCATTAACCGTGGAGGAGATTTGTCTTGGCTGAGACCGCCCACCAGCACTCCTACCGTCACTGGTGGGCGCGACCTTTTGCTCGAGATGGGCAAGAGGCGACCACATGTCCCTTGTGGCCGCAATAGAGGCACTCACCGGCAGAGATACGGCGCTGGCGTTCCGCGGCGGAGAGATGCGAGCCTCCAATCTGCATGGGTTGCTCTCCTCCGTCTGCGCTCTCTGCCTGCCGGGAAGAGCTGGGCTCCGAGGTGGAGCCAGCCCTCCACTGCCCCGTGGCTTCCTGGGAATTGTAGTGCCGCGGCAGACGACGAGCTCGCAGCCGGTCATCCACCTTAATACATAAAGCCATTAACTCGGTAAGAGAGTGGGGGAGATCTCGCATAATGAGTTCATCTTTCACCTCTTCACGAACATTATTGAGCAGTGCACTCCGTAAGGCCTCCGGGCCCCAGCCTGTCTCTTCAGCCAAAATCCAAAAATCAATAGAATAGTCAGACATGCTCCGCTTCCCTTGTTTGTAGTTCAGCAGACGAAGCGCGGCGACTTCAGCGCCTGAGCCTTTATTGAACACAGTCTGGAATTTAGACAGGAAATCAGCATAGGCAATCCCGGGATCCGAGCTAAGCACGACCTGAGTCCACTTTAAAGCCCGGTCCCGCAGCAACTGGACAAAAAAGGTTATTTTGGCACTGTCGTTGTTATGGAAGCGCCGCTGCTCACGGAACACAAGAGTACATTGAGCCAGAAAACCAGCACACTTGTCCGACTCACCCGTAAAAGGTTCCGGCGTGGGCAGGGGTCCGTCCGAGGGTGGCAGAGGTGCCGGAGGTGCGCTCGCAGCGGCAGGCGCAGGCTCCTGGGGGGCGGGAGCCGCCGGCCGGGGATCACTCTCCAGAGGTGTTAAGCGAGCGACCGCCTGCGTAAGCGCCGCCATTTCGTGGTGGAGCCGCTCGAGCATTTGCTCATGTCGAGCCAGAGCAGCTCCCTGAGCGATGAGTGCCTGAGCGACAGGGTCCTGAGCGGCTGGGTCCCGACCTGCTGAGTCCATGATGGCTGGATCGTTCTGTCAGGTTTCAGTTAACGGACTCAAGCGCAGACCGGGACTCCTTACAGGATTTACAGATTTTATTTACACAACGACACCAGGTGATGCTATTTACAAAGTGCTGGAGGGAGGGGAGGGGGGTCCAGGGTTCCGGGGTATGTGAGGGAAAAGACGGGAATCTGACGTCCTCCAAAGGCTCTCTCTCTTCACTCCCCACACTGGGGAAACACCATCCACTCACTCGTCCACGGGATGACAGGCAGGCAGGGAAAGGTCCGGGATAGATCTGTACACAGAGATTATAGTTAGAGGCGAACAGACGGAACGAACTCACAGATCCTTATTTACAATCTACTGAGCGACTGACGCTGATAACTCAACGATCCAGCGACGAGTGACACAGTGCTGCTGTCTTAAATCGGCCTTGTGATTATCCCGATTGGCAGCAGGTGCGTGGGCCAGGGGCGGAAGCCCATAATGAGCATCGCCCCGGCAGGAGAGAGAGAGAGAGAGAAAACATGTTGCCTAATACAGAATCAGCTGGTGAGGCACAGGGACCATGACACTGTCTCCCTGATGAGCCCAATTCAAATCCTTGTGTGGCTGAACAAGAGGGAATAAAAATGGAAAGATGTATGAAAATAAAGCAACACATAAGCAGACATATGTTTTTCCTTAATATCGGAGAAATCATTTCTCAGAATATGGAGCCTGTAATCAGGGCTGCTTTTCACTCTCTTTTGAGTTTGTTTACACTGTGAACATTTGTAGAAGAACATATTGTAAGTATAAATTTCTTTGCTTAAGAGCATGAAATTGTTTGCTGTGCACCGCACCTAGATGGATTTTAATTAGATATAAATTAGACAGAGACCCAGATACAGATAAGTTTGAATCTGTTTTTTTTTATTTTTTTTATCTAACTGAAGCTTTTATATCAGGCGCTGCCAATTCAAAGTGACTTTGCCTGACATAGACTGACACGTGATATGGACTTTTATGCAGCTTCCCTAAATTTTGTTGTGATTTGCTTGCATTTGATCCGAAATGACATGACTTTGAGACTGTATTTTCTTTCAGACGGTATCTGAAAAATGACAGAGAAAGAAATCCACACTTAAACGGATTTGATTAAAGAGGTCAACAACCAGATGAACAAAGATGACTACAAAGATTCCTTCATTTCCTGCTGTTTGTGGAAGAGATGTGCTCTCCTTTCATCTCTTGTCCCTGCACGTTGCTAATCAAATTACTATATGCTTGTAGCGCTGGCCTTATAGGGTTTCGCTTTTTTTTTTCTTTTTTTTATAATTTAACTGATCAATGAATAGCACATGTGTAAGAGACTAATTGAATATGGACAGGCAAAATCTTGCTGTTTTCTGTCACAGGAGGTCATTTCTTCTAAAGATCTGTGTGGCTCTTTCTTGAATCTGTTCATGGTATATAAAGTATAAAGCTAAAGAAAATATAAATTGGATGTTAATACTTCTGTTTTCCATATTATTGAAGATAAATTCATCCCCAGCATTGCAGCTTTAATGCAAGTAAAGTAGTTTGCGTATTTGCCTAACAAGCGAAAAATCGCTAGAACGATCTCAGGAGGAGACACAAATACCCCGGAGGTGTGTTTTGTCAGGAAGGACAGCCAGTGTAGAAAATCTCCCATATCAAACATGCGGAGCTACCCGCTGTGGCAACCCCTCGTGAATAAGAGCCAGCTGAAAGTAGCTTTAGTGTATTGTTTCAGTTTTACACAGTGCCTGTAGTGTTTTCTATCGCCCATTTGCTGGGAGTAAGGGCGCCCTTCGTTTGCAGGTGCGCCTGCTGCTTGCGGCGCAGAGAGGAGAGGGCGGGGCGGCGGGGGATTTTCTGACCGGCCAGAGCAACGTTTGATAACCATCATAACCATCAAAGTAAAACAAAATAAAAACAAACCAACAAACACGAAAACACCAGACATTATGATACAGACTTATAATTTGCACCGATGTTTTTTCGAAATTCTATACACGAAGCCCTCGGTGCGCCTGCTTGCTGCCGAAGTCAAAGTAAACTTTGTTGTCATCTCCGCTACATACAGTCCAGTATATATAGAGACGAGACGACAAAGCTCCAGTTATAGCAGTGCAAGTAAACAAACAATATATATAAGAAGAGTAAGAAAATAAATATACACTTTAGGACTCGGGGTAAAGGGATCAATAACAATTTAAAATTTACAGTTTGATGATTTAAAGTCTCATACACGAGCCGTCGAGGGGGGGCTGCTCCTTCCAAATAGAGCACATTTCATTTATAATGTTTTAAATCCAAGTCCATTATGTATTCATGATTTGAATCGGGTTGTGTGAAGAGGGAGTGTTCGCCCAGGGCGCCAAACAGGCTAGGAGCTTGAAGGAGAATTTACCTATCATGATTTTGACAGTGAGAGCAACCAGAGTTCCTACAGGAATCTCCTGTTGGCACGTGGAGAACATGCAGACTCCGCAGAGAAAGGCCTCTCTCTGGTTTGAATGTCTAACTTTTTGCAGTGATGCAATGGTCGTCAGTGATGCAGGCATTAGAAAGAAAAGCAGCGTACAGACAACTTTCCCTCAGCAGAAAAGCTATGAATGCTCCAACAGTAGCTCACACTGCATGTTAACATACAGTAGAACAAAGGGCAAGGAGGAGAATATTAGTTTATATTTGAACAGCGTGTTTCACTGCAAAAAGATCAAACACTAATTCAGTCAAACCAAACGCGTGTGTTGACGTCAGTATTACTCTATTCTAGATCCTCTGATTTATTCACAGCATTGTAGCAACTTTTCATATTCAAAGCACTGATCAGATATGCACAAGAAGATCATTTAAGTTGACTGTATCTTCTCTTTGATGTTGTGTGTAGTTCAGTTACAGTCTAGACCTTTTATCCTCCTTATATAATCCACCCCAGGTCTGCACCATCACAGCACATTTACAGTCATAATTGAAGCTACAGGGTACTGAATGGATTGAGGAGCAAACTGAAGAGCCAGAAAGC
This sequence comes from Mchenga conophoros, assembly GCF_057382185.1. Classification (NCBI taxonomy): domain Eukaryota; kingdom Metazoa; phylum Chordata; class Actinopteri; order Cichliformes; family Cichlidae; genus Mchenga; species Mchenga conophoros. The sequence goes on from NC_140538.1 coordinate 19,441,116, forward strand.
TGCAGTCTGATCTGCATGGGTATGCATTGAGATTTTGATTGGAAGTTTCCAGCTGTTAAGGAGGGGAAAACTTTTTTCTTTTTCATTATTTATGGTATGTTTACTTGTGTGAGCTAATGGAAAAGTGTACTAAGAGGAATTTCTGTTTCTTATTCATTCTAAAGTGAATCCAAGCCTAGTGAAGACTTTGCTCATCTCCTGTAGGGTCATTCTGATGCAAAATTACAAGCTTCTGTAACATCTTCATGTCAGAGCGGAAAAAAGCATATGCATATTAAGTAAATTCAGCGGTTTGCTACATTTTGCTTGTCATGTGTTATCACTAACACCAGCACCTGTGCTTTTCCTGCTATGACAACTGAAAATGTCTGCTGTGAAAAAGGCCAGTGTGCCATCCCTCTGAAGTTGCCCTATGCTATCTGGCAACAAGATGTTAGCAACAGATCATTTAAGTCCTTCAAGTTGTGAGACGGAGGTTCCTCTGAACATATTTTTTATCTAGCAGATCCACCAACACCTTGTTGTTGGTCAGCAGTCACTGTTGCTGACCAGAAAACCCCTGCAAACCTCTGTGATTTGGAAATGATCCAAGCCAGTCATCAAAACCTTCATCATGTGGTCTTTCCAAAAGTTGGTCCACGTAAATCCCAAATCTTAGCATCATCCCTTTTATCCGTGAGTGGATATAATGTCTTGGCCCATTGGTGTATATTATGAAACATGTAGGGGTATAAATCTGATACATACTGTCACTAAAAGATAGTAGATTGTACCTGATGTCCACCCTGGTCTCTGTCTGTGAGGTAATTTTCCGCTCTATTGTTTTTAGTTGTGCAGTGTTGCATTTTCTTGTCAGCCTTTTTCCAGGAGCTCTTCTTGGAGTGAATCAATTCTCTGCGGCAATACCATCTAACCTATAATTCTTATCCTCGCTAGAAACAAAATGTTGGAACGGCAGCACATGAAATGAGGGAAGGCAAAGCTACAGCGGGAGTTTTTTTGCGTATTTGTCAGTCACCGTGTTGTCGAATAAATCACAATCCATTTGGGAAATGACTTTTAAAGTTTAAAAAAAGTGTACATTAAAGCTTCATTTGCATTTGAAAGCCTCTCACCTTGAATCATTAAAGGAGTAAGACAACCTTTGGCAAATGTGTGCTTTGCATTCCCTGATTCAAACTGTTACTTTTGGGAGTGCTGTCTAATTTGTTTTTGTTTGTTTTCTTTCCTTCTGGAAAAATATATTTTGTGACAAAAAATGCATTTCTTCCACTTCAGAGATATTATTTTTTTCTCTACCAACCTTCCAAATCTTTTCATTTTCTAGGTTATAATTTCCCTGCACAGGAATGAATACTAAAAGCTATTTCAGAAGCAACAGCTGCCTCCCAGATACACAGAATATACTGTGACTATGCACTAATGTGGCATGAAAAGAAGAGAGAATGAATTTTATTACCTTGACATGTGACACCACTGATTTCAGCTGTGCATGAAGAAAACAAAAAAGGCAATGTTTGAACCCACAGTACTGTGCAAATATCTTGAGCCACCCCACATTTCTTTATATTTTACTTTCAAAGGTACTTTCTTTTAATTTTTTAGTTTCTTACAGGACAGCTCTTTAGACTTTTTTTTTCTCATTTGGACCGCTTTTCACTGATTTTCAGTCCAGTCCTTGAACCTGACCTGTAGGAGTCATTTTTTGTGTTGTTACCTCATGTGTGCCACCAGGGGTCACCTTTTGTAGAAACATGTAATTAGCGCCAGGTGTTGTTGGTCGAAAGAAGCAAACAGTTTGTGACCGCTGCGTTGTTGTGATAAATGACGTTGGATAAAGAGAACTGTTCAACAACTACTGATGGAAGTGCATTAAAGATGGGACAAGACAAAATAAGTATACGGCTGGAGTTACTGGACTGAAGTTTCATGCATAACATTGGCATCGCGTCACCAACGAACACCTCAGTGGCTTCAAATGTAGGTTTAGCCTCTACATGGCCGTTATTAGAGGAATTTTTTATTTTTTTTGGTTGTTAAGCCAAAAAAACCAAACAATTGAGTCATTCAAGCATGAAAAAACGTGCCTACTGCAACTCTATTAAGTGGGGTCTATGAAAAATCCCAGAGATAAGAGAGAATAGCGTTTTTGCACCAACATGGTGATTCCCAAATAGAACAAAAGAAGAAATAGCAAACCTAAAATAATATCTACAGCAGATGAGCAGTATCTGAAAGTCGTGTCCTTAATAAATATGAAGAAATCCAGTAAAGACATGAAACAGGACCCAATGGATACATCTGGCCCTTCTACTGTTTACTGAAGTCTAATTTGGCTACGTTTTTGGTTTTGGTTATTCACTCCACTTGGGCACATTCTACGTGTCACTTACTGTTTACTTTTTGTGCAATGGGTATGACAGAAAGAGGAGTGCTAACATGCTAAATAATGAACTTGAACTTTCAGAGTTCTTCAAACAAGAGCTTTCAAGAAGTGAAGTGTTTTCAGGGTAACAAGCAAGAAAAAGTGTTCTATAGTGTTTTAAATTGGTGCTTTGCATACGGAATAAACATGTGTAGTCAAAGACTGTAGACCTTCACTTTGTGACTCAGGGAGACAAGAAGCCATTTTTAAGATAAGATAGATGAGATAAAATACCCTTTATTAGTCCAACAGGTAGGAAAATTCACATTATTAAAAAAGCAAAGTGGACGTGGCAGAAATAAATAGATGCAGCACAACTGATAATGCTATACGGAAGCAATAAAAGAAAATGTAAACAATATAAGGTGGAAGAAGATTAGATGCCTAGCAGCAAACCAGGATACTTCATAGTGGCATAGCAGGCATTGAGTGTTGAACTTTGAAATATGTACAGACCACAGAGTGTGCATGTGTGTGTTCATATGTGTACAATTACTGCTGTCATACATTTACTGCTGTTGACTCTGACAGCAGATGGAAGGAAAAACAGCTTGGCACGCCGTGGGTGCAGCAACCTGTCACTGAAGGAGATGCTCAGTGCTGTCAGAGCGACCTGCATGAGATTGGATGTGTTCTCTAGAAGGGATGACAGTTTAACCACCATACTTCCATCTGGTCAGGAGGGTGTCCCAAAACAGAGCTGGTCTTCTTGAACAGCCTGTTCAGTTTTTATTATCCCCAGAAGACATACTGCTGCCCCAGCAGACCATACACACACAAAAAAGATGTCAGATTCCACCACTGAGTCATAGGAGGAGTTCAGGAACTCTTCTTGCAATCCAAAAGACCTAAGTCTCTGTAGCAGATACTGCCTGCTCTGTCCTTTCCAAGATTGCATTTCTCTTGTTAGTCCGGTCCAATTTATTAGTCAGTTGAACACCCAGGTACGTATATGAGTCCATCATCTCAATCTCCACGGAGATTAAGAGGGAGAAACAGGGAGAAAAGGCTTTGCTATGCCATTTTACGTAAGAACTAAATTGAAAGTCAGTGGCAACAGGTCTTACGGAGTAATCCAAACCTGAATTTTTTTAACTGAAATTGTTGTCAACATGTACGGAGGAGGTCAGGAGAGAGGCACAACAATGAGTGTCTACATCCATGTAAAAGGATAAAGGTGACCAAATATTCACTTTAAAGCTTGTTAGAATTGTACAAACTGTGTTTTGCCTTGAATTCTGTAATTCCATGTATGTTTTGTACATGACTAAATAAATCACTGCAGCTGTTTTCCTGGCAAAATTTTAAGAAAGGCTCAAGTAAACAGGAGTCTCAAGATTTTTGCACAATACTGTACATGAGCTTTTTTTGTCTTTTAATGTCTGAAAGTTTTATAATTATTTCCTGATTTAGTCAAATGAAACAATGCTGCAGTTAAATTTTAGTTCAGACTCTGTGTATGATAGCATACACAAAGTATCAAGACACTGGTGGCTCAAATAGATTTCACATGCACTGATGTGATAAATGTTTGCCTTTCTTTGGACAACCCTTGATTGTGCATCACTTTCAGTTTGTTTTGCAGTATGGAAGAACCGTCACATGCGCACCGTGACAAACTATTTCATAGTGAATCTTTCCCTGGCTGATGTGCTGGTCACCATCATCTGCCTGCCTGCGAGTCTTGTGGTGGACATCACAGAGACGTGGTTCTTTGGAAACACTCTGTGCAAAATTGTCCCTTATCTGCAGGTAAGCCTTGAACCCTGACATCTGCTTTTCAAACAGGATATTGGAATCTTTGACCTTTTCAGAAACAATTCACAAGGTCTGTGGATGCAAGCCAAGACCCATATTTCTATTATTCTACCATTTTTCTTCATGGTATTCATGAGGGTAAAAAAAAAAAAAAAACTCTTTTTCATATCCCCCAGGATGTGCACTGAGTGAGACCTTTGATGTTACTCTAAAGTGATTTAATGCCTCAGGCAACACTGCTTTAGCACCACTCTGGCAATATGTATGCAAAAAAGACAATCTTATTTAATATTGTTGATCACAATGATATGTATCGAGAGCATGTACCAAAGTCCCAAACTACTCTGCACAGATTATATGTCTCATACTCTTAACAGACTGTGTTATATTATATTGTTTATGCATAGCAAAGTCAATTCTAGCCTCAAGGTGGCACGGCTTTGACTATATGTTCTGCAGGGATGCAGCTGTAAAGCAAAGAAATTCTAACATAATGTGAATTCTTGTGTGTCAGGAGCTAGTTTAGCAAACATGCTGCACCTCATGGCTTTTAATTAGCAATCTCTTTGAAGGTTTTCATAGTGACATTCACCCCGTTTACTGTTGAGCTTTGTATCATAAACTGGCGCTGCAGTATTTGCTTGAGGGCCATCTCCCGCTGCTTTCTTTTTAAATCCAGGAGCATCAACTCTAATTCCCCTTTGGTGATTCATTTTATGTAACATTTTGGTATGATTCCTATTCTACTGTTCTACATTGTATGCTGGTGGTCTATAATACCTTGAATAGGTTCACAGCAGGGTGCAACAGAAGCCAAATGCAGTACATTGTATAATATTTTAAAAAGGGGGTCCATATTTCAGCTTGCAGCTGGTGTCCGGATTAAACCCATCCATGATTCCCCACTGTAATGTGCAAGCAAGTGAAAAATGATCATTGCAATTTACAATGAGCAGTGTGGTGGAAATGCTGTTTTGGCCTAAATGCACTAGGTTGTTTTGTGTGTGTGGGAACGTCTTTTTAAAATATACATTTCAAAGCATTTAAATGTCACAGACGGTTCCTGTTGTCTTGCAAACAATGATTCACTTCCCTCAAGGTTTCTCTCACTGGTTTCAGTGTTTACATATGTTTCATATTCAGCATACTTAACCTGTAACCATCCAGGATGCATCCAAACTCAAAAACATCCAAACTCAATGAACAATTGACTTTCTGTCAGTTGAAGGGCAATGAGGATGTGCCCTGCTCTGCCTAAGGTGCAATCTTTCCTTTCTTTTTTAAGATCGTTTAAATGAACATTTTAAATTAGGCAGCGAGATTTATTTTAATGTGCCTGGCATCATAAGCTAACCCTTTACAAAAACAAGGAATCTCCGCCTTTTATTTCCAAGAAAAATTGACCACCCACTGCTTTTAAACCTGCACGTGAAATTTGTGCCGCTGCTCTGAAGTGAACAGACTCATCTGCAACACAGAGATAAGAGCATCTCCAGCATAGGAGGTGTCCCATGCATCAGTGTTTGCCAATCTATGATTCAAGTCTACAAATGTATGTTCTGAAATTATTTTTCTCATGAGCATTTAGTATTTTCTGTAACAACTGCAAACTGTATCAATATTAAATGGTGAACATCTTTGTGTATCTAGTTAAAAGTTTTATTTCATTCTTCGCAGACCATCTCTGTTTCTGTATCAGTCCTAACGCTGAGCTGCATCGCCCAGGACCGTTGGTATGCGATCTGTCACCCACTGTTGTTCAAGAGTACAGCCAAGAGGGCGCGCAAGAGTATTGTTGTCATCTGGGTTGTGTCGTGTATCATCATGATCCCCCAGGCCATCGTGATGGAGTGTAGCAGCCTGCTGCCTGAACTCACAAATAAGACCAGTCTGTTCACGGTGTGTGATGAGCACTGGGGAGGTTAGTTTTCACAGTTCACAAACTAAATGAACGCATTATGAAAATATATGTCTCCCTCGCTGCTAGAAGCACAGTTTCAACTTTAACTGAATGACTCACTAAATTACTTAAACAACAACTGCAGTGACATTTATTGGGCTTTTCCACCCCCCGTATAGATGGGTTGATCACGTGTCATACCACTTTTTATCCATAAAGCGTGAGCACCTAAGCGGGATGGGTGGATTTTGCTTTGCTCAGATGAAGTCGCTCAGGGTGCCTCTGTGATTGAAGAAGTCAAAAGAGGAAAACCTTACAAAGAGAGGAAGCTTTCCATCTACTCACATTCATTATATTACAGTAATGATGGGTACCTTTAATGACTACCTTTGAAACGTAGATTGCTTTCTTTAATAAGCTTGCAGTCATCATTGAAAGTGTGCAGTGCAAGACTGACAGGCAGAGCAGTAATAAGAGGAAAATTGTGTTTTTTGTTACATAAAGTAAACAAAAATGTCAGAAGTTGATGAGAGGTAAATGAATCAGTAATGACTAGATATTTAAATGGCAGTCAGTCAGTATCTCATGAATGACTCTGATCGAAGAACTATACAAGGACGGAACACAAAGTTCAGAGACTCCGCCCATGAAAACAATCAACAGCCTTATCAAATTTGCATTTGGCCTAACTCACCTCTAATTTCGTCGCCTTCAGCAGCACTCCAACAACCTTTCACAGATGCTGTTTTTTCTTGAAACGTTTGTGCAAAACTTGATTTCCTGTAGCATGTCGACACGGCAACCCCTCAACTTCATTTTCATTCTAAAAAGTTATCAAAGTAGTTAAAAAACAAGATAAAATGATAAATATGACTGAGGAATTCTTCCGTGTGCTGATGCAAGATGGCAGGATGACACAGTGGTATGCACCACAGTTCAGGTTGTCTGATATTGTGGCATGAATTCACAGTGCTCTGTCAACAGAAGAATAATTATGAGCAAGAAGTTGAACCCCTTACTTATTGTGCCACCTTTGGGTTTGGACGCTGAAGATTCTTGTTTTGAAAGCAGCTATTTGGCTGACTAAGAGGCAGGTCTGCTTGGCAAAAAAGTGGATGTTTGCTGGATGTCTGCACTGGCAAATGGCCCCAAGGTGAAAGTTGTCAGGCTTTTCAGGAAACAAAAATACCAGCCACATGGTAAACTGGGGGAAACTTAAAGGGGAAACTGACTATATTTGTGGAATCTCCTGAATTTGGAATTTTATGAGTAGTGTTGCAGAACATGTAGTATATAAAAAAAGCATTAAACTTTACCCGCTCTCAATCATTAAGTCATTAGTTTGTGCCACTCAGCAGAAGGTTCAGTTAATAATAAGCCGCTTATGAAAAAGTGGTCAGTGGACGTGTTTGTTCTCTAGACGCTCATCATTATCTGCTTTTTAGTCTTTAACTACTAAGTAACTACTCATGTTTTCTCTACAATATTGTTAAGTGTTTCCTTTTAAATCCTTCAACAGCTGAGATCTACCCAAAGGTGTACCACACCTGTTTCTTCATTGTCACATACTTCGCACCACTGTGTCTCATGGTCTTGGCATACATTCAGATTTGTCACAAGCTGTGGTGTCAACAGGTGCGTATTCTGCCATTTGCTATAAATATAAATTTCCCAATGGGCTTCCAGGGTCTGATGTGCGCGTGTATCCACTTTAATGTATTCATTCAACAGATTCCTGGAAGCACATCAGTGCTGCAGAGGAAGTGGAAGTCTATCAAATGCTCAGCTCCAACTCCAGGACCGGGGGAGTCGGTGAGGGTTAGAACCAGCACGGTTTGTGCTGAGATCAAACAAGTCAGAGCCCGGAGGAAGACAGCTCGCATGCTGATGGTGGTGCTCTTTGTTTTCGCCCTGTGCTACCTGCCAATCAGTGTGCTCAATGTCATGAAAAGGTAATAATCTCTCAAGGAAGCTCTGCTGCATCCCGGATCTACAGTAGAGCTTACTATAAGCCATATTTTGTATAGTTTTTCCCCCTGACAGGTTTGTGATTAAAATGCATGCAAAAAGAAAAGAATGAATAAAATGATATCATTTTTTTACCTCCAGAGTCTTTGGGACATTTAAGAAGACAAACGACAGAGAGACAGTGTATGCGTGGTTTACTTTCTCACACTGGCTCATATATGCCAACAGTGCTGCAAATCCAATCATCTACAATTTCCTAAGTGGTAAGTTTTGAACTCTCCTCTAAGGATTCATTACTGCCCTCTAGTGAACAAACTGGCAACAACAACACAATTCACAGCTTTATCTGCTAATAACCTGAAAACAGAAGTTAATTCTGAGAAAGCAGCAAGTTTTTAATTCATGCATTTATGAAAAAAAAGCTCTTAGAATGATTTTACAAAAAAATTTAAGCTATTTTTAATGCAAGCTTGTAGATGGTTTTTAAAGAAGGTGGACTTTATAAAGATTTTGTTGTCGTTTTTTTCTTAAGGGAAGTTCCGCGAGGAGTTCAAATCAGCCTTTTCTTGTCATTGTTGTGGCCAGCATGAAAATGAAACAAGGAGGATAAGGACCAGAACGCGTACAGACAGTCGAAAATCCCTCTCCACTCAAGTTCACAATGTGGACAATGTGTCACGCATATCAGATCAGATGGTGTAGTCGTCTTATATTCCAGCTGGGGCACCTGAAGGACACGTTGATCTTTAAGTTAGACATGTGATAATGTGCAGATCTCATTATTTTTGGATGACATTTAAAGGGAAAAGAATTGTATTTAATGTTTTCTGTTTGGTTGATTTGAAAAGGACAGACTTTCTCTCTTCTGTTATGCAAGAAAATGTTGATTAATTATGAAAGACACGGTTTGTAATGTTCAGTGTTTTATATCTCTCTTTCATGTGTAGTTTCTGTAAATTTTGTATGTATTTTTGTTTTGGTTTGTCTAATTACGTCTAATTAAGTAGTAGCATCACCTTTGATATAACTGGTTTAAGGGATTTGAAGCTTTAAAGGTGCAGTCGGTCACATGTTCATCTCAAGTCCTCAGTGTAAATGCCCAGAAATGTATGTTCCTGTGCACTGAGTATGTTAATGAAGCCAGCTCAATTCATCAAAGTACAGAATATTCAATGTGACCCCTGCATGAACGGGACCGCAATGTGAAGCCTGTTTCTTTCATTTGAAACACTCCAGGTTTGTGTTTGGATAGCATCAGCAAAGCGGACATTTTCCAGCAAAATATACGTTACAAAATAATCATTGTGGTTGAATTTTTCGGCTGTGGGTAAGAGCTGCTCACAGTCACTTTTACAGGCGACTCTATGGTGGGTTGTTTTTTATACTGATGCTAAATGTAAAAACAAGAAACATGTCCTGGATGTGCTTTCCATTTTCTTTTGTGGCAGTAGTCTGCAAGCATGTATGAATAATAACTGTGTTGCCCACATATTTTGCTGATTATCTGTTATTACTTAATTATCTGCTGTTTTAAGTTATTACTGGGTCAGAAAAAAGTGAATTATGGCAAGACTTGAAACTGTTTGCACAGATGAAAAAACTATCACTGCGTCAGTGGGTCCTCAACTTCCTCACAGACAGACCCCAATCAGTGAGGGTGGGAAAACAAGTCTCCCCCTCCATCTCACTCAGCACTGGAGCATCTCAGGGCTGTGTTTTAAGCCCCCTGCTGTACTCACTGTACACTTATGACTGTGTAGCCACATCAGACACCACCAACATTGTCAAGTTTGCTGACGACACTGTTGTTGTGGGCCTGATCTCTGACAACATCGAGACGGCCTACCTGGAGGAGATTAGGAACCTGGAGACCTGGTGCCAGGAGAATAACCTCCTCCTAAACGTCAGCAAGACTAAGGAGCTGATCGTGGACTTCACTACAAAGCAGGCAAGGAATTACAAACCCCTCATCATCAGTGGCACGCCAGTGGAGAGAGTGGACAGTTTCCGATACCTGGGTGTCCACATCACTCAGGACCTGTCATGGTCTTGTCACATCAATACCCTGGTTAAGAAAGCCCGTCAGCATCTCTTCTTCCTCAGAAGACTTAGAGACTTTCATCTGCCACTGAAGGTGCTCAAGAACTTTTACTCCTGCACCATCGAGAGCATCCTGACGGGAAACATCTGCACCTGGTTTGGGAACAGCACCAAGCAGGACAGACGAGATCTGCAAAGAGTGGTGCGCTCGGCCGAACGCATCATTCAATCAGAGCTCCCTGACCTGCTGTCCATCTACACCAAGCGGTGCAAGTCCAAAGCTAGGAAGATTATGATGGACCTCTCCCATCCCAACAATGGACTCTTCTCACTGTTGAGGTCTGGGAAGCGCTTCCGCTCCCTTAAGGCCAAAACAGAGAGAATGAGGAGGAGCTTCTTCCCCCAGGCTATTCGGGCCCTGAACCAGGTGTAGGACTGGACTCTCCCACACACATCACATCACCACACGCACTCTGGTTTTTCTTCATGCACACTTCCTATAATTTATAAACTCTTTCTGCTATTTGCACATTTTTACTGTAAATTTCTAAGTTAAATCTGTAAATTTTGTAATAACCTGTAAATACTGTAAAACCACTGTCATTTAATGGTCAGGCATTGCATTGCACAGCTTACAAACATTTCACCTCATGTCATACTGTGCATGGTTGTGTGTGTGACGAATAAAATTTGAATTTGATTTGAATTCGATTTTGAATTTGATACGCTGAAAAATGTATTTTGTAAAATAATTTTAAATTTTTTATTTAAAGTGTAAGTAAATATTTGTTGTAATAGATTTATGTATCAGTATCAGAAAACAATCCAAATCTTGATCTCTGATTCATCAGGATATTTTTCTACTCCAGAACTCTTGGTATCAATGTTTTGACCTTTTCTTGATAAGAAATGATTGTACTGACAGCTACAATGCGTAGTGTTTTTTTGTCTTCTTCCGTATACTTCATTGTTTCTTTTGCAGGATTGGCCTACTCGTACTTGATGACACACTTAGAAGTTGCCTTTGAGCATCTCTGATAGAGCATCTGGGAGGTCAAAGGCTTTGATCAAGGGCATCTCAGTGGTGAAAATGAGGCAATTACAAACATGCTTTTTCATGTTCCCCACCAAAAATTACTTGCTGCTGCAGAGACCGCGTGTATGAAGTCTTCCTCCCATTTCTAACCACAACAGTGAATTTCCCATTTCAAACGTGCTTCATTCAGATGAGCAACTTGCAGCCTGACTCAGTAATTGCAGTCATTCGTAGCAGCTGATTTGGATTGTCAACACTTTGCTGTGGTGGTTCAACAGCATTGGTTTAGAACAGCAGTCAGTCGGGCATATAGTATTTGGTGATATCTTAAATGATTTTATATGCATGAGCTAGCATTTAAAGACAATTGCTGCAGCTTGCCCCGTGTGTCAGCCTGAGAAGCACAGTTAATGCCCACATCATTTTTAAAAAGGGTTCCCTAAACTGTGCACAACTGTTTGTATGTGTTCCAAAATGTTAACGCTAATGTGCAGGGCTATTTTTATTAGTTGCTTGCGAGTTTGATTTTATGTCAGTGAATGAAGTCTACACACACAAATACACATATGGTTAACCCTGTTCACAAGCAGCGCTGACTTTTTGTCAGACCTCTCATCCAAACAGCATCAGATATGACTTCCTTAAAACCGCAGCATTTGCCTAGGGTGAAGTGGATCAGAGTAATGGTTGTGCAGAACACAAAGACATGCACACAACTCTTTATGCAGAGAGCACCCTGATTAAACCGATGTCCCTTCAAGAGTAGCTTCCATCTTTCTTGAGAACCCCTCACCCAGTGAACATGAGTAAGCGGCTGAAGCCATTCATTTTAGCTACTTGCACATTACTGGAAGAAGATAAAAGCAGAAAATTTCTTTAAAAAGTATTTGCAAAGATATTTACAACTGTACACTGCAGCACACTGGAAACTCAGAGAATCCACATCCTCAAACATACAGCACAACAACGTTTCCATTCAGAAACACAAAGCAAATATTAATCTTCAGTGTAATCAGCAGTAGAGAAAATCCTTGAGTCAAAGTGCTATAGTTTGGATGCAAAGGACAAAAATGAATAAACAAGGAGGATGTGGAAACTAAAAAGGCAATCTGGAAAAAGGCATAATATGAAAGAATGACAGAAATAAAACCAATAACAGGAAACAGAGAGGAAAACAATCCCTGCCAGGGCAGCATGATTGTAATTAATCTAGGTTTGATTGCTCAGTTCAGCTTGATGTGTTTAATGTGGGGAAATTGTTTGTGAGCATAGATTTGATTTACTAATTATGTTAAAATTTTATAGACTTTAAACCACGACTATGGCACAACAATGACACATGTGGGACGTTTTTCACAAGAATTTCTTCATTTTGAACTAAATGTGAAATGTTTGCATCCCCACATAAAGTATTTAGAAAACACTTCTCAGCCCAGGTCTTGAATGCTGTTAAGGGTAAAACAGTGCATACAATTGGCTTTAACAACTTCTGAATAGACATGAAGCTGTCGAATTAAAGTCTCGTCTTTTTGCATCACTTTTTAAAAAAAAAATATAATGTATGTTGTAACTTTTTCCAGTGCACTTTAAGCCTTTTTGCCTTCCAATGTTTCATACTTCATTGTGCAACCCTCTGATCAATATTTGTTGACTTTTTTTTTTTTTGCTTGACAAATAAATCATCTTGATTGGAGGCTTTATGAGAGTTAATCACTGTTGACTTCTAGCCACTAGGGAGCAGCAGAAATGAGCTAAAAAGAGAAGGTTGCTGACTTCGAATTGGGTGGAGTTGTTAGCAAAGCCATCCATCTTGTAAATGACTGTGCTGTAACATTATTTACAGCTGAGGGTGAATACTGTTTGTTTATCAGTAAACACATGTATACATATACATATGCTTTTTGGTACCTAAGGCAGTGTTGTGTTGATTCGTAACAGAACAACTTATTGAATAAACTCTTTTAAATATTTTACATTTTTCTTGTATTATTGTACTTTGTCACTGGTCTATTGAAAAACTATATAGTTTGTCCCATTGCCTTTAGTTGAATATATGAAAAATGCCAAAATGACACAGTTTGACAGCCATAAAATAGTTTTTTTTTCTCCAACAAAGAAATGATCAAAATGCTATTAGCTTAAAATTTGGCATGGTGTGCAATTTGTCCTTAAAAAATTTGAGGATGAAGGCAGAACAAAAGCAGAGGATAAAAGAAGAAGTGGTAGCTCTAAGAAATTATGCCATATTCCTAAAAGTATTCACACTCCTTCCTTCACACACATGTGAACTTAAATGACAGCCCATTCTAAATCCATATAAAATATAATAAAATGTAATAAAACACCTTCAACTCTTCTGGGAAGGCTTTCCACAAGGTTCCACTGACTGTGGAATATTTAGCGAGGAAATTCCAGGGCTGCACTTGTTGCAGAGCGACCCATTCTTTCACAAATGTTTGGAGAAGGGACACAGATGTTTGAGTTTATACACCTGTCGTCATTAAAGTGATTGGAATACCTGAATTCAGCTATTTGGATGGGTAAGGGATTAATTTTGACAGTGTAGTGTATCTTTGTTTTGGTCTTTGGTTCAAATCATCTTCAGTATGTAAGGGCATGTCGACTGGCAACAGCAGTAAAATCATACCTGGCAGGAAAAGACACAATGCAACACTTCAGTCATGGATTGGTCTCCCAAGAACTTGAGCAACGTTGCAATGTTGAAGCCTCAAGCCATTAAAATATTAAATAATAAAAAAGTATTTGGTTTGCTTGTTTGTTTGTTTTTTGATTATTTAGAGCACATCCAAATGCATTTTGTCTGAAATGTGCTGCTTAAATATGTTTACTTTCCTCTTAGTTATTGTTGGAAAAAGAAATCAAGTGAAAACAATCTGACACAAATTTAAATCAGCAGATCAGACCAGGGATCAACTGTTTTTTATTTCCTATCTCTGAAGTAATATCGCACTACTCCTAAGAGATAATATTATTACTTAAGCCCACAAAATATAATAATGACAATATTAAAATACTATATGCACTAATTTTTTTCCCTTTTTTGTTGCAGCTCTGTTTCATTGCATTTGTCATTTTTATTCTGGTGCAGGGTACAGCCTCCAGTAAATGTGTTACATCCTCCTGACAGCGGGTGGTGTATCCCACCTTAAATGCTGACACCAACAAGAGGGACACATCAGCTGCTGGTGAGAGCTTCATTTGTCTGCTCAAAGCTTTGCAACAGCTATCATGCAACTGAGACGACTGGAAGCTGCAGTCATATTTGGTGAGTTTAAGCCGAACCATTACCATAAAATTACAGATTTCTGATAGAAAAAACAAACAAGTTGATTAGTGTTATTGTATGTTTTTTGTGCTATAAAATTAGCATTACTAGAAGTGTTTCATGTCTTGTAGTTTGTACCACATGTATAGTCAAAGCGTAGCTACAGTTAGTCATGTGAGACATTAACATTTAATTTTTGAATGTCCCTTTTCATATAAAACCTCAAGACAAAAATGATCTCCGTGAAATAAATCCATATAAAAACCAATGATAAAGTAAATACATTCTTAAAGTCTGCTTGTATTTCAGTGATTATTGCTCCTCAGATTTCATCGCTGGCTTCTGAGTGTTTGGCTGCTGTGAAAATCTGCATGTCAGATTTATGCAAGCGTGAACAGGCATTTTATGACGGCATCTGTGAAGGTAAAAAAACAAACAAACACTTTTCCATTATATTGTTAATATTACCAAGGGTTGAGACAAGTAAGTATTACGTAAAGCGATTGCATTTCCTCAGGAAGGTCAGCAAATGAGACCGTTCGACTGAATTGCTTCCATGGAAAATGGCTAAAATGTAATAAGTGAGGAAACAGCCCGAAGCAAAATGTACATAACAAAATTAAGTGACAATAAATCACTTTTCTGATGCCTTTAATGCACACAGTATGTCTGTTTTGACATCGAAATCCTCCATTATTACACTGAATTTGATATACCAGCCTATATCGGGATACATAACCAGACATCACAAGGAAAACTGTCAGAGCAGCAGGCACATAGAAAACACCTGTTGCTCAAACAAGACCTTGCTTGCTTATGGAAAATCCTGTTTTTCCACCTTCCTCTTATGTTTCTGTCATTCAAGATGGAGGGTGCCAAATAAAAGGCTCAGAGGTCTGTAACATGACCATCCAGACAATACTGCACCAATTTCCCTCTCTGCCAGGGTGCGTGTGTGCCTGGGAGGAGGAGCTTTGTGATTCTATACAAGTGCTGGCCACACAATGCCACCAAAAGCCAGGTGCGGTATTCTCAGAAGTCTCTACGATAAGCATTTATATGTGAAATTACGTTTTTGTTTGCCAAAGGTGGACAGTTATTGCACTACAAAATGACTGTTAAGAGGATCTTTAATGTGCCTTTGTTGGTGGGAGAGATAATCATGTTGATTATTTGAACAGCAGTTCAGCTCAGTTGGAGTGCAGTAATGGATTGGCAGTCAAGCACTTTATTAAACTACGGTAATTATATTTTATTACGCTAATCTCAGATGAAATCTAGTGAAGATGAGTCAAAATTGGTGAAACCCATTCACTACCTTTCTCTCTCTTTGTTTTTTAGTATATGATGGTGCTGGATCATGTTTGGATCAATTTAGGGCTTGTCTCAGCGATTCAGTTTGCAACAGGTACCTGGCACCTATGCTCCAAGCCTGTAAGTCAGGCCAGTGCAATGATGAAGGGTGTCAGCAGGAAACTCTGCGGTTCTACAGGAACGTACCCCAAAATGTTGCAGAGATGCTGGTCATGTGCGAGTGTGAAGCTTCAGATCAGAGCTGTCTGAGCATGAAAACCGAATTGCACAGTGGCACCTGTGGAGATGAGATCCGGGTCTGTCAGCGTGTACTTAACCAGTGCACTGAGGACAGTAACTGCAGGTATGCTGTTCTGTCCTCAGATGTTTTTGTTTTTTTTGTTGTTGTTGTTTTCAGGATTATTGTACAAATACTATTATTATTAAATGCACACCAAATCAGATGCAAATTCATTGTTTGCACAATGATGAAATGTATGAGCAGCATCTGGCGGATGAGATTGCTGGAGGGAATAACAAAGGCTGGCAGGAACATTGGTTGTGCGAGGCATGCGGGGAGGAGAAAAAAGGTGTCTTGTGTATAGGCTGTGCAGCAGGAAGGCAAACACTTTAAAATGCAAGGAAGGGATTCAGTCAACAAACTAACAATCACTAAATTGGAGCAGGAAAAAGAGCGTTCATCATTCGAGAGTCCTTTCCAGCCTTAAAAAGTGAACGAGTGAGTGATACTGGAAATGAGTGTATAAAATAACATTTTTTAAAATAATGCCAGCTCACTGCTAGTAACAGAAAAGAAGAAGTCTGCAGATAGTTGAATACGTAACTACCAACACTGAGCCAGACACAGAAATAACAAAATGTGAATTCTCAACCTTTAAGTGAACAATGAAGAAGAACTCAAGCTGAGGTAGTCCAGTATAGGGCCGCATTAGTGCACAGTAGCACTCCTAACCAAAATCCTTTTTACATTGTCCTGTTTGTCCTTTTAACACATACATGGCAGCGAGCTTTCATAGAGAGTGCCAAGTGCTGGTCCAGCCATTAGGAGCAATTTGTGGTTCAGTGTCTTCTTCAAGTGGATGCCCTCCTCACTTGTCCATTCTCAAGCTGATTTCATTATGGAAACCTAGATTTTCAGGTTATAGTTCCATCAAATCCAATGCTGTTTCTTTTTTTTTTAAATGGCCATTTTTTAAGATCACATCTCCAATTACTATCTAATAAAATTTTTCAGAAACCACTTTACACGTAGACTGCAGCCTTTTATAATCCAAATTCCGCCTGTGTGATTGGTGCACTTTTCCCGCTGCCATTTTTGATGTAATTCCATAAATATATGTGAAATGATCTTGAAGTAATATGTACAATCTACCATAACACATAAACATCTATAAATCGCAGCACCCACTCATTCCACATAACACACATTTTCTCTGTATTAACAGGGGCTTATTAGAAAATTTTCAAGCCAATTGTTGGAGTCCTGAAGAAGCCCAGTGCATTGACAGTGACCTCCCAAGAGATGAATGCTTCACCCAGATGGATCCAGAGCTCATCCTTGGTGCAGACGCTGAATGCAAAAGGGCCTTCGTGGCTACTTTAGGCACAGTGCTTCACCATCCTTGTACATGTAAAAGACTCTACAATGACGATTTTCTTACATGCAGCATGATTCACGACGTGCTTCACAATAGATCACGCTTCAGTGAGTATCTTTTTTTTTTCTAACCAGGCATTTTTAAATGTAACAATCATTTTTCCTGGAAAGATTGTAAATTATTTTTATTTGTATTTCAGTGGCATCTTCAGAAACAATCATTCGCCCCTCTAAACCTCCTCCATCAGATCATGCTTATGCTTGGTTGCAAGGTAAATTGAAATTTGTAAACTCTTTATGCTAATCGTAGTATGATTCACATGAATTTAAATTATCAAAACAATTTTTGAGTGGGTTTTCAAGATGGAATATTTTGTCTTTCCAGATTATCTTCTGTACGTTGTTGCAGCCATCCTGCTTGCTGGTGTCATATTAATGCCTCTGGTTATTGTCAGTAAAAAATGGTAAGCATCGATGTTGAATCAATGTTAAGTCGCTTTTATCAAAATATTATGTATAATTTACTTTTATTTCTGTTTCCTTGTAGGATCTCGAGAAAGAGAGATAAAACAAAATTTCACCATCCACAGAAAAGCAACTGTGTCGTTATTCTCTGATGTTTATTCCTCTTCCCACTGAATAAAATAATCATCATTTTTTCTCTTTTAACTCAAGATCACAGCTGAATAGATTCGTGAGGTTCCTTTGAGTTTGCTGCACATGCAGTCATCTCATATTTCTTTGCTGTAATAGGTAATAGAGTTTATTATGGGGCGATCGTGGCTCAAGAGTTGGGAGTTCGCCTTGTAATCGGAAGGTTCCCGGTTCGAGCCCCGGCTTGGACAGTCTCGGTCGTTGTGTCCTTGGGCAAGACACTTCACCCGTTGCCTACTGGTGGTGGTCAGAGGGCCTGGTGGCGCCAGTGTCCGGCAGCCTCGCCTCTGTCAGTGCGCCCCAGGGTGGCTGTGGCTACAATGTAGCTTACCATCACCAGTGTGTGAATGTGTGTGTGAATGGGTGGATGACAGGTTGTGTAAAGCGCTTTGGGGTCCTTAGGGACTAGAAAAGCGCTATACAAATACAGGCCATTTACCATTAAGAAAATAACTAAATTGAGAATGCTTTAAAACACTGTCATCAATAGCCAAATGAATATTGTTGTAATCATCCTTTGCAAAGGTCTCCAAAGCACACTTTGTTTTTCAAAGTACTTGGTAGGTGATTGATGAGTTTGACATGAGGGCTCTGTGGGAGTCATACAATCTGTACAAGGACTGATTGTTCTTCTTGCTGTAGTTCAGTAGCTCTAGGTCTAGAGTTGCTGTATGTTTGAAGCACTTGTCACACAGTGGTGTTACTTGATTGATAAGACTATAAGAAGTTTTTGCACAATCTTGTGAAGTAGCATTGTTTAGTTCTTCTGTAGTGCACCCTTAATCTTTGTGTTGTTGTAAACAGTGATCTTGTGCTGCTTTATTAAAGAACATATTGTATATTTGTAGATACAACCTTTATGTTTAAAGTTAATTGAAAAGATTTTGTTGTTAATCTTTCACACCGACAGTTATTATAGAAAAAAACAACAGATCTGACAAGTTTAAGATTGCTTTAAGTTATAACTTCAAGTGTGATGATTTATTTGTGCTCTGCTCACTCTTGTGCTGTGTTCCTCTGTATCTGATAATAAACTTCCCACTGAAAGCCTTAAAGCCCCACAGTTTGTTCAAAATGCTACATTTTATGTGACGATTCCTTTAAAAGGAGCTTTTAAAGAAAAACTTAAAAATCAGAATTTAAATAATTTGTCTTTTTTTTTATAGTTCCAGTCAGTGTGCGTGAAAGCCCCCCAAGAAAGGTCTTCAACCTGAAGCAGTGATTTGTTTTTCTTTTATTAGTTCATAGACAGCTATCGAGAAAGCCCTGTCAGCATAGTCCACTTAGTCCTGGAATCAGGGACAGAGTGGAGCCTTTGGTCAGGTGATGTCTGATATAAAAACAGGAGAAGTAGAAAGGGAGGACAACCCTATTCACCCCTTTGTGCACAAACAGCAGGGGAGAGGCACTGATGGGAGTTATCTGTATTGACCTGTAAACACACTTACTTTAGCATTTTGAGCTATTTGGAGACAGGGTAACGAGGTCTGAGTGGTGGAAAAAGAGAAGCAATTGCAGCAATCAAGATGAGTGGATTTGCTTCACTTTAATTGGGCCAAAGACACCAAATTGTTTTTGTCACTGGAGCTGATCTAACCCTGATTCACTGATCTGCTCTGTTTTATACGATTGAGCTATAGGTGAGTATTTCTGGACTCATTCTGCCCGGGAAAGAATTGAAGTTCTGTCCAATAGTCTATTTAAAGTCAAATTAAAGGTCAGTGTGGATAAATATGATTGATGTTTTAACCCATGATTTAATTCTTTTTTCTATCATGTTAAGCACACACAACATACAGTCTGATCTTCTGTGTGGAGGGCTCTGTGTCTGTGAGGAAAATGAACAGCCATGTCTGGAAATCTATATATTTGAAAGGATGCAACAGTAAGTAGATACAGAGATAAATCCAAATACATGCTAAAAAGTTCCCAGCTGGTTTGAAGGCAGGGATTTTTGTTGGACAGGAAGAGTTGATTGGGAGGTAAAGAAGGCTTTTTTCAGGAAAATAGGACAAAAGGGAACTAAACACTAAACAGTGAGCTAAACATGTTCATTGACAGGCAAACACTGGATTGGTGGGACTATTTGGGCCTAATTTCAGATGTAGGAGATAATAAAGTACAAAACCTTCACTAACGTACTTACGTAGAACTTTCAGGCGTCTGTATTTTACTTTAAATTTTGATGTTTTTGTACAAATCTTTACTTTTTAATTCTTACATTTTCAAAATGGGGGCGGGGATTATTTCTATCACTGCTTGCCTTCAAACATCAAAACAATTTGAACCTAAATCGAGGGGAAAATAACATAAAAGACAATTCTGTTGGTGTGTGTCTATCGCATGTGCTTATCTGTATCTTATCTGGGATGGAAGACAGAAAAACACATCATCTAGCCATCATTTCTAGGACTATGCTCAGGTTTTAGATTAATTTTTAAATGTGGCAGGTGATTTTAAATGCAAACACCAAAAATGCAAACACAAATCCAACACCTCAACAAATATTAGCAAACAGACAAACTGTTTCTGCACAGTTTGTCACACAGTGTGTTGCTAGCTAAAGGCACAGCTGCTCTATTTCCCAGGGAGAGAAAACGTGGGAGATAACTTCACTCAGAGATGGAGAAAGGATAAGGAAGGATAGGAAGAAAAAGAGGTTATTTTTAAAGCTGAGGACTTCTCGGTGACATTTGATATACTGGAAATGTAAAGCTTGCATTTTAAAGGTTTGGTTCATTTTATAGTTTATCAAACAGATATTGATCATATGAAAATATCTGGCAGTTTAATGCAGGGTTAGTTCACCAGAGTATGCTGTACTCTGGTGAAGTTTAGTGATGGAGCAGAGTGACTGTGGTGATCACAATCACAGGCAGTAGACATGAAAATAAATTTAAGCTGGTGGTGCTGCTTGGATTCATTCACTGACTTCCACATTTAAATTAGCTTCATACAGACTAGTGGTGGGCATTAGCTGTGATAGTTCATGTAACATCTGCTTACATCTTCTTGAATTAGGCTGTGTAAATCCACAAAGAGAGGAAGCAGCACATACCATGTGATTAAAATCCATTTGTGCTGATAGCAGAAACTACTGGGACTTATTTCTATTCACTTCAGCTGGTCTTAGAGCCCCCCCCCCCCCCGGATTGTACCCATTTTTTCTGTTTAGGTGTGGAGCCAAAGTCACCCGTCAGTGTAGGCAACAACAAACAGAGCAAATTTTTTTGCTTTGTTTTCTTCATGTTTGTGCTACATAACAGCAGATAGAAATTTGATTAAAATTAGAATTGGAATTTAATATAAAGGTTGTATTCCTTTGTATTGATGTTGTTTTATTATGATATCAATAATGACATGAGGTTCAAAGCATAAGAGAGCTAAAAGCAATTGATAAACTCAAACAATGAGTGGAAAATAAATAGCAAGAATCAGAGCCTCGTCTAAACAGGCGTCAATGAAAACTAGAAAAGAACCCCATCATAGTAAAACTAAAGCTCAGCCAACTAGAATAATGGAAACATGAACCAAAACACAGGCTTGCAAGACTAGAAAAAACATGAAGTAATCGTAGAAATCAAAGACTCAACAATATCACAAAACATCAAAGCCACTATTAGAAAAGAGATCAAATCAGGAACCCAAAACATCAAACACTACAACAATCAAATCTAAGAATCCAAAATTTATATCCACAAAAACTCTGGGACCATGACAGTAATTTATTTTTTATTTCTCATCTTCCACTTTTTGCTTTGCATGACAAAAACTGACCCAAATTATTGGCTGTTTAAGCCTTTCATCTTTCAAAAGATTTTATATGATCTTAATATTACAAAATTTCACTTACACAGTTGATAACTATGGGATTGAAGCTATCTAATTCCCCTCTTTCTATGTATTTTCTCCAAGACACATCACTGCACATAAATGATAGATCTAGGAGAACAAAGGTCAGAACTAAGAGCCACTTTGGAGCCATGTGGCCAGTAGAGGGCCCCAAAAGGGTGTAAAATGTCTCACTAAAGTTGTTGTTTGCCATTAAAAGATAACATAAAGTAAACAAACAAACAAAAAACACTCACAAGGGCGAGAACAGCATTGAGGGTAAAGTTGTGGTGCTATTTTTAGGTACTACTGTGTTAGTAGCATAACTTCTTGGCTCGCTTGTAGCTACTACCATGACTATGTTCTGTGAGTTTTTGGCTCATAAAAGTGAGAGTCAAATACATTTAATAAGTGCCTTTAATAAGTGTTTACTGTGTTTATAAGGCACAGCTCTGTTAAAATGCATTTACACAAATAAAAACTGTAGATACCAAATCTCCAGCAATGTATGGACACTGGCTACTGTTTCCTGGGTATACTGGGGAATATGAATGCACAGTCAACTATCCAGGTAAGCCAGGTTTAATATTAATATTGGAAAAAAATATCTATTGTCAATAAATATTGTTTGTTTGAACATTGGTCATTTCTTAGAGATGGAAACTGTTTTAACGAGGCTGTAGTGGGAGCACTGGGTATCAGGTGTGACTAAATGTGGTTCACAGGCGGAATTTTGCTTGGGGGTGGAGACAGGTCAGGACTGAGTCTGTGTGCAACTGCACATGAATGCATAATTTTCTTTTTTGTTACGTGATTAAGATGGACCGCCATGGGCAGACAATTATCACAATTTAATACGCTTATGCAAATCTAACATCTATTCATTAGTGTGGAGTGCTTTTCTTTCCCAGTTGGCATCATGCTGGCATCCTAATTAGTCTGATTTTTGAAAATAGGGATGTAAGGTGAATGCAATTAAGCCGTAGGAAAGAAAGCCGCAGAGGAACAGGACAGAAGAGCTAACAACTGATTTTTTTTATTCTTTACTTTCTGATTTACAGATTGCACAGCAGGGTGTAAACATGACAAAAAATGAAAGGACAACTTTACAGAGACAATTGTCTCAGAAAGTAGTTTATGTCGTGGTAAAATTCTGAAATACAAAAAAAAGACTATAAAGAGGAACTTTTTAAGGGATCTTTGGCAAACCTGATGGCAAAAACTCCTCTGTGCCTCCTTTAAAATGCTATCTTTGTGGTAATTTGAGAGTTGTCTTACTTTGAATTATTTATACAAGTTCACAGGAAATCACAAAAGGTCTTCAGAGAAGCAAGGTGCATGTGGAGGCACTCATACACGTAGGATTATAATACGCTGTTACATAATTTTATAAGGCCACTGATCAATGCAAACGAATAAAATCATAAGATCATAAATTATCGAGCCGTCAACACAAACCTCAATCACAAATGAATACTCCCCTTGATAATTACCAGCTTCCTGTCACTTTCCATTCAGTGCGGTCGACGCTTGCTTTTGTTACATCAAAAATTGTGTAGAGCAAAAACTAAGCCAAGGAAGATGCATGTGTTCAGCAGATTATAAAGGTACTCAGACGGCAAATATAGACTGGAAATGAACAATAAAGTAAAAAAATAATAAAAATGAGATAGTTTTCAATATTATTTAGATGACATGCAAGAGATACATGGAACAATGTAGTTCAAATACAGACAGATAGGCAACAAATCTGAAGGCAGCAACAACGGGGAAGCACTTTAAAGGGAACAGACTAAAATATTTAAAGACGTTCCATTACAGAGACGCATCACAGCAGGCCGTGCTTCTTGCTTGGGCAACCTTGGAGTTTGTCTTGCGAGATAAAGCACTGCAGATGAAGGAACCAGCCTCTATGACTTTGGCAATGTTCACACCCTGCAAAAACATCCCAGCATCAGTAAAAGTGCAATTAATATAATAAGCGCAAGATAAACAAGAAATGGCAAGTTTAAGGTTTTCTCACTGAAATTAAAAGAAGACGTGTAACAGGTGACAGAAAATTAACCCGCAGTGAATCGTTTCTACCAGCAGGGGTAGGAATTGTTAAATAAATTGTTCCTGAGAAGTGTGTGCAACACCACAGTCTTGCACAAGTTATGTAGAACCACTAATATGATCAAATAAACTGTTACAGGGCAGTATGTTTGGAGAACGATGTGTTTATGTGAGTGAGCTTTGAAAGATTGTACAACGTTGGTTTTGTTGAGATTAGACACAAGTGTACATACACACCAGACAGTGAAGTCATACTTACTGTTTCAATGCCCATGCCATGAAGCATGTAGAGAACATCCTCTGTGGAAACATTGCCAGATGAACCCTGAGCGTAAGGGCATCCTCCCAGGCCAGCTACTGCAGAATCCACCACAGAGACCCCCATCTGCAAGGACAAACAACAGAGGCATTCGGCAAATCCGTGAAAGACTTCATGTCAGGTAAAATCCAGGAACAAAGATCTTTGTTCTATTGGGTTGTTCTGCCTGGTGCCGCGCACCTTGCCAGGCCTGTGGTTGTGTTTTACAGCTGTTTCTGAGAACCGTGGGCTTAAGGCTTGAAGATGAGTGGGCACAGAATGTCCCGCAGTATGGCTTAGTCATCCTCTTTGTCAGCTCAAACCACCAGCACCACATAATTATGGCCTTGTTCATATGACAGGAATATTATAAAGGCTGAGCAGAAGATTTCATATGTTTCTGATTGTCCTGGTTACTCATGTTTTTACAGCACGACTCTGCTCTTCACCATAGGGATTCACTTTCTTGCCACATCGAGAAGACATTTTTTTTCCCCTTGGCTGCTTAGTGTCCAATCAAACTGTGCCAATAAACTTAATGCATTTGTACACAAATGTGCTACAAAAAAAATCATTAATGGCAAACTATTTCGCTGATCTCCTTGATTACAAATGTTTCTGCTTTCTAAGGGCCTCTTTGTTTACACGAATGTAAGAATATACAAGAGATAAAATTCAAGTTGTGTACTCTACTGCGTTTTTTTTTTTTTTGGCTCACCAGCGCTCACGACAAACATTACTGCTGAAATTTGTGGGAAAGTTTTTCCTTTTTTTACTGCCGACGATAGCGAGCGCCTGGCCTCCATATGAAAATTAATGATGCGTTTTCAGTTGTTCTTCTCAATCCGTTGCTTTTGTTGGACAGCTTACCCAACATTATAAAAGGCTGCCCAGGAAACAGTACCCCGGTGCTTTTGTTGCAGCTCGATGTTGACATTGAAATTTACAGAAGCACATTTTACTCTTTCTCTGAATGCCCATATTACTCAAAGACACACAGTCACTGTTCTTGCCATGGACGTGCGCGACCCAGTCATGAATAAAACCTTTGTTTTCACACCAAGACAGGCCTTCAGTTTTCAGAGTCATTATGGACTAAGGTCTTGGGATGTTTTCCACATGTCCCTGGGATTGTCATGAGAATATTAAAGATGTTTTCCAGCTTCCGCGGTAGAACCAGATGTCAGAGGATCCTGCAGTGAGACAAAATTAACACACTGATCCTCTCAGTGGCACTGGGTCATGAAGGACCGGTACCCCACAGAGCAGGACCAAGCAAGTTAAATTAAAAGAATCTCTATTGCTTTTTTGGAACAATGATGCTAATTGGTTGCTTTTCCTCCAGACAAGAACCTACTTCTTTCAGGGGGCTGTCTGAGCCAGCCGTAATTGCTGTTTATGTTGGCAAGGGAAGAGGAGGAGGTGGGTAGAAGGAGGAGGAGATCTACTCCGGTGTGTGCAGTGCACGAGATTTCCAGACCTTGGTTAAAGCCAGAGCAGGATATTGTACTAGGCAGAATTTTTTGTAGTATAAACACAGAGTTGTAATCTGCCATGCCAATCCTCTCACTTCTAGCTATAAGGTCACAGGTCTTCAGCGTACTGTTTCCGAGAGGAACAGAACAAACCCTTTCAGCAGCGTGCCCCGTACCCCTGGACACTAATCACGCAGGAACTGGTGGTCAGCAGCTCGGGCTTGCCAATGCTCAGTTAGGTTCACACTACCCAGAAACCAGATGTGTGCTCAGTGTTAAAAAGCCATACTGAGTGAGCTGCGGCTATATAAAAACAATGCATTCCTGGGTAAAGACACTGAACATTTTCAAACTTGCATGATTTGGGATAAGCTTGTTTACATTCTGCGCTCTGAGTGGACGAGGCTGAAGATGGACAAGCTCCCATTTTGGTTTTATAACTGCGTCACAGAGCGAGCGAAAGAAAGAGTGTGCATTCAGCGAAGGACACGAAGCAGTGATGCTTCACCCACGACTACATAAACCGAAAGGCTGACAGAAACTGTCACGGATCCCGTGCTGACACTTATATCACTTCTTTCGAGGAGCGAACCCCGGACAGCAAAAGGCAAACAAGCACTTAAAGAATAAATAAATCACATTTTACTTTATCATTTCCAAAAGAAAATAAAGTTTGACTAATGTGATGTGACAAATATGAAGTTATTCAACTTTAATATGCAATCCTATTTTTAATATAATGTAAATGAATACTAAAAATACTACTACTAATGATAATAATAATAATATAACATATTTATCACCTTAAAACATGAATTTGGTTGGAATTGAAGAAAAAATATAAGAAAATAAATTCACAGATAATCCAGTTTCTTAGGAATTTATGTACTTGCTAATTAAATTATTTATTGATTTTGAATAATAAACATTTATATTTCAGCTCTTCATCTGTATTTATTTATTTTGTATAACAGCAATCGTCCCAGGGGCTGCAGATGAAAATGAGCTTTTTGACCCATTTATTACATCAGTGTTGCTTCCTTTACATACATGTTAAAAGCATTTTTTTTTTAAATAGTTAAAAAAAAAAAAGTAAAATAAAGCCTAAGAATACAGAAAAAAGAAAAATAAATGTTCTTTTACTGTTATTTTGTCCTTTTGTGGTATTTATGTGGGTTTTACGGTTGTCTTTTAAATATATATTCCAGTATGTCACAAGGGCTCATTTTAAAAAAAGTTAATAATCTATAATAAATATTTTCTAGTTTAGCTGAAATTGATTTTACTTGTTTACTCAACAGAAAGTATCGTCGGTGGCTTTGATTCAGAGCGGATTTCACTCTTTGAAATAGCAAATCACCAGTCACAAGATAAAATGATCCTTTATAACTATCCATTATAACTTCTACCATTCAGTCAAAGAAGTCAACATAAAGTTGCACTAAAGTTATCAACACACTGCTCAACACAGCTGCTAGGTAACTGGATGTTAGTAAAATATGTTAGTAAACTAAGGCTGAACAGAGTCTCATGTATGGAGACAAAAGAAAATACTGCAGATGGATGTTATTGTCAGTAGAGATCTCTAGTGTGAGCCCAGACAGGTTATACTGTATTCCCCAGCTGCAGTAGTACACAATACACCAAAATTGCAGGTAAGATTAAATAATTTTCCTTGCCAAGCCTGTGAAATCTAAGTACATACATTGTCATTGTGTGACCTGCCAGGGTAGGTTTGTAACAAAGCCCCCCTAGACCTCCTGAAAAAAGGTACAAAGACTAAGGAATGTCTTTATCGGGAACAAAAGAGGTGACTCAGGGCTGACAGCACTGGGGGAATTCATTTCTCTCCCAGTTGGTGGTGTGGAGTTCTGGCACACAGTAATGAAAAACTAAGATAAAATCTTTAATTTCCTACTTGTTTATGGGTGAGCAAATGGTGAGCTAAATATCCCTGGCTGCTATTATTTCTTGTGGCCATGGGGCAGCTGCAATGAATCATTGTAAATATGATCCACGCAGGAATTTCACCATCTCTCTGTACTTTTTCTTTTTCAAACCATTCAGAATCAGATTTAACCTTAAAAATATTTGCTTCTTTACATGACATGGATCAGCTGCCTTTCCGAACAATGTTTGACCATAAATTGTACCAGAGAAGTACAATATTAGATTAATTCCATCATAATTATTAGAAGGGATAAGTGTTCAACTGCAAGTTTCACAACGGAACAACAGTTTCTTTAGTGGATGTGTAACATTAGTGAATGAATGAATGATTTCATTTACACGTTACATTTGCAGTCATACAGTGATTTGTGCAAACTGAAGCATAAATACTATACTAACGTTTACAGTCGAGTAAAATAAAGTACTTGAGTAGACGTTTCTAGAGCTGCGTCTGCAGCTGCAGCACCATTCATCACATGCTCACCGTAGAGCAAATGAAAGGATCATTTTCCACTGGCCTTTAAGCACGCCATTGTCAGAAAGTTCAACAGCCAAGCGGCAGACGAGCTAGAAGCCCCCCCACCCCCCCAGGGCCCTTCGATCCACCTAGCTCTCAGTCGCTTTGTCCAATAGACACTGAATAGGTGAGCCTTTGTGCTGACCCCCTCACATCTGTTGACCCACCCAGCCCCCAGTGTGCTTCCTCCTCTGTGGTGACAATGCGCTCCAGTAAAACTGATACAGCCCTGCCTGCATTGCCTCTGTTTTATGTTTGGATATATGTCAGGTTTACTGGCTCGCAACAGGCAAAGTGGTGACAAATGCCCCCACGACAGCTCCTTCACAAAGATTCACAACCCAAATGCACTTATAGAGTGTATACCTTTAACTGTACAATACATATTGTTAAGTTCATTAAGATTCTGGGATTTTTTTTTTTCTTTTTGAAAGCAGTTTGTGAATCATCTTGCTTTGTGGGGAAGCTTAGATCATGTTTCTTAATGCTGATTTTCCTCGTTGACTGATGGTTTCTGGTTCTCTGTGTGTCCCATTGTAGCCTACACATACACAACAGAGAACACATTCATCATGCCATAGACTGACAGACTGTCATTAAAGCTTAGGCACATATGTGCGCTTTTTAAAACGTAAAAAAAACAAAAAAAATTTTAAGCTCTGAAATACTCTAATATAAAAGTTTGCAATAAAAAGTTTTACATCATTTTAAAGTGGCATATATGGCCAAAATAACTATACATCAGTCTTATTGATATATTACATTATTTGGCTTCCTTTTTCCTGACTCCAGCGGAAAATAAAAACAATTTTTCCTTTTTCTCGTTGCAAAGAAAGGACACTGTATTTCAATGGACTGTAGCATGTGAGCTGAAAAGTGTCTAAAAAGATGGATTGGGAGAAGTTTAACAAATGATGCTTCCCAGCAGGGATAATGATTTAAATCAACCTAAAAAAAAAAACAAAGACCTGTGATCTCTATGATGCTGGCAGAAAGTTGAATGATATCCTGGAACAAGAATCACCACCTCTATTTTGCCTCCACATCTGGTTGCTCCTCTTCATGTCATCATGAGTAACTACATTGATTTATGCAAAGGCCGGGCATTTATCCATAATCGGTCTGTGGTTCTCCACGAGAACATTCATATTCATCACAGGGGGAGGGATGTGCATGTGAAGGCAAAGGTACCCCAAATCCACTGGGAAAGCAGAAAGTAAAGCTGTCAGACAATTTAACATGAGAGGATATGGGGATCAAGAGGACGATGCATTGCTGTCTTGTGCTTGTCCAAAAGGAGAATCTACACTACAAACTACGGCAAGAGGGCTTCCTCTTCTAACTTTACCAGCATTTGTACGCTTAACACAGACCTCTCCACTTAAAAGTGTTAGCACCTTTTATGTCTCTCCCACAAGAATCAGAAGGTTTTTGTCTCACAACAGAGGTGTGGGCACATCTGTCCTCCCAGAGTTGTCAGGCTTTATATTATCCCTTTATTCTTTTGGATCTTTGAACTGTTTTACCTTTCTGCTTATTCAGAGACCTCCATACCCTCCAATCACACCAACAAATTAGCTGAACTGTGTCTGATTGCCTCTGTTTTTAAAGATCCCTCTCGGCTGCCTGTTAGGTTCAGAGAATTTTTCCAAAATTCACAGTTCCTACCCTATCCACCTTTCAATAGTCCTGGAGCTAGTCTCCTTCTTTTATTGACTTCCATTTACAAACTAACTTCATTTACTTTTAAATGTTTGTTTTTAAGTTTTTATTATTTTATTATTAATGTATTTTATGTCTAATCTTAGACTTATGAAATAGCTGCACAAAAGCTGGTTTACAAGACAGATGTAGGGCATTAAATAAGATAATCCTGTCATGTACTTCATGACAGATGGAGAATTAAGGACCGTAATGAAGCTTGGAAACGTTCTGGTGTCACAAGCTGATCCTCAACAGGTGTCATCTGTTGCTTTTATCATCTAATAGTTCTCTAGTTAAACACACTAGACTGTCTATTTGATTTCTTTTCAGATTTCCATCTGCTCTCTTTGTTTGTCAAGCTAACTGCTTTGACAAAGACTTTGCTCTACTTTCGACTTAAGAGCTCTTTCTGTCACTACAGTACTCATAATATTAACAACTGCAGTAATAGCAATAACTATAAATAACAATGAATAATAAATCTAATCATCATTAGATCATTAGCAATTTCTGGTTCTGAGATTACTGGCAGTACCACATCTTAGGGGTTCTTATCTGGAGTGCACTAAGAATGTTGGCAGTGCTTGCCCATAGGTGTCATGGCAATGAACCGTTAAAACTTCTTGTTTTCTTGGAAATATTAATTATAGTAACAATAATAATAATATAAACAATAACATAAGAAACAGAATCATCATAGGTAGAAGCATAAGTACTTTTGAGACTATTGGCCGCACAATACCCGTGTTCTTACCTGGAGTGCAGTAAGGATGTTGGGCAGTGCTTGCCCATAGGTGTCATGGCAGTGAACTGCAAGCGCATTGATGGGCACGTCCTTCATCACCCTCTGCAGCATCTTAAGCATAGATCCTGGAGTACCAATACCAATGGTGTCTCCCAAGGAAATCTCATAGCAGCCCATTTCATATAATCTCTTTGCCACCTAAAAATAATAAAAATATAGAAAATGCTCTCTTTATAAGAGGATTACATAGTAAAATAACTTTTTTTTCAAATATAAGTACCATGTTATGTTTGGTTAGGCAGTGAAATGGAAGAGAATATAAATGCTATATTTTACATTTCTTCAGTTAATTCAATCTGTGCTTACGGAAAGAATATGAACATTTATTGTGATTTTTCATTTAGCAATGAACTGACAATAATTAGCTTTGAGTTTTGACATATATATCGAAAAGCACTGACATCCACAAAATTAATTAATTCCAGGAAAAACAAGTTAAAAAAAAAAACAAAAAAAACAGAAAAACAAAACCAGAACAACATCTCAAGAAACGATTCAGTTTAGTTTAGATCATTTAAATAAATGAACAGATAGGTTTTAAAAGACCTGTAAGTGTAAAGAACAATCCTACCTCTGCCACTTTGGAAGGTTCAATGTGTCCCTCATGGGGACACCCAAGGGCACAAGAAACATACCTGAGAAGATAAAGTTAACAAGTATCATTATTTTGTCAGTTTCAGCAACTGACAAAAAAAAACAAAAAAAAAAAACGTCAAAACCTGTTGAACATTTTCTATACTATAGTGTGCTCTTCAAAAAAAAAAAGAATTGGGTCCAATGTGTCCAGAAGCCTATTAGTGTTTTGGTGTCCTTTATGGGCAAAGCAGTTCCTATAATTTAAAAAATAAAATAAAACACACACACACATTTCCATGATATGATAAAAGGCCCACATTAGTAAAAGTTAGCCTGTTTGGTTTACCTCATCTGGCCTCGTGGTTTACTAATGCATAGATATAGTCCTGGTGAACATCTGGAACTTTGCTATAACAGTATCATTACTGAACTGTGTGTTTTCTTCTATATAAAAACTGCAGTATGTTCAAATGCCCTGTTTTCCTATGGGGAAAAGTGAAAATCTGTGTGAAGCTCAGAAATCAAGGGAATTGTTTTCATTTCATTTCATTCATTTTGTTTTCATTTTTGTAGCAGAGAATTAATAGGCAGAATACTAACCCTCGAACTGGAATTTGTCGCTTTTTGGCAGCGTTAATGACTTCCTCAAACCTCAGCATACTTTCATCAACAGAACAGTTAATATTTTTTTTACTGAAGGTTTCAGATGCCGACCCAAACACAGCCACTTCAGTAGCACCAGCTGCAACCTTAAATCGCCAGAGAAAACAAACTTGTAAAACCGTGTTCACTGTGAGTCACGCTAACGTAAGTGCAGGAACTATTTTAATAAAAACAATGTAGTGCCAACAGTTAACTCAAACTGACAAGCTTGAGTAAACATGATGAATTATATGAGTAAAGGTATATAGCACAGGTCATTACGCTGAAGTGAAAATTCATGCTTACAGCATCCTGAAAGCCTTGCAAGTTAGGTGTCAAAACAGGATACTGAACATTAGATGCTTTCTGGATTCCTCTGAGTACATCAGTGTGGTCTGCCATCTAAATAAAGGGAGGAAGATATATTAATTAGATGTTAAAGGTAACAACATAACAGGCAATAAAATAGGTAAGGTAATAACATAATAACATATTAACATGTTCCTGGGAATTCACAAATGCTTTCACACGTTTGAAGGCAGCATTAAAGATCAAATTAATTATCATTTTTCTCAGTACAAAAGGAGACACGTGTTAACGTCTGACTTTGTATCCAAGTAGTAAATAGGGGTACAATTTGATTGAGAAGGAGAAAATGAATAAAATACTTTCTCCAAAACCATCTCCAGCTCCAACAAGGATGCTAGAGGAGCAAGAAAGAGGGCCTAATAAATCACTCAGCATTTAACTGCAGTTCAAAAAGAAGAATTCTTACCTGTGGGACCCACTTTGAAGAGACAAAGCTGGTGGCCTCGATCACAGACAGGCCTGTTCCTGAGAGCATATCTATCAGCTGGATTTTCACCCCAGTTGGAACAATCTCCTGGAGAACAATGAAATTGAAATAGCTTATTTTGTATTTGAGTCCTCTCATGATACAGTTGGAGATGTGACAAGCAGATATATGGCTTAGTATTTTGCTGTGCTGCGTGTTATTTATACAGATAGCCATATTTGACATGATCAATCTTGCACTTGCTGAAAACTCTGAGATAGCTTCGCTATATGCCAAATTTCAGGTAATATGTTGTAGAAATAAAATTACTTCCCCCCATCCAGTATAATCTCTAAATGGTAGGTAAAGAGAGTGAACTCAGCCAGAAGCTGTGTCATCTTTCCTATTCAATTTCAAAGACAATGTGAAACATATGCTTCTAGCAATTATGGCACAAAACCCATATGTTATGAATTGTTATATGTATAGAAAAAATGGGAGTTTCCAGGGAGGATTGTGTATAGTATTAGAAAACAAAGGTACCCATAAATATAAATAAGGTTTGTGATTGTAATTGCAGAGTATACCTTTTCATTTTGAAGTCCATCTCTTGGCCCAACTTCAACAATTTTAACAAACTCTGGATAGGCATGTCCTGTAATTGTCTGGGAAAATATCAAATGGGGGGGAGGGGAATAAATAAAAAGAGAAACACCGCTCAACAAGACACAGAACACGGAGAAGTCAGCCATCCTTTTACCGTGGGATGCTCCAGGTCATGTTATTTCTAACATGAATAACTTTCAACCTCAACCCAGCTGAAACTTTAGAACCCAAATATAAGCTTGCTATGTCATTAAGATGCAAACTCATGAGATGTGACACAGAGGAAAGGCTGGGAAGAAGGGTTAGAGTAACTCCACTAAAACCGCAAGGAATATTCTGAGGATCAAGGTATTTTTTTTTCCTGATCTCAACCTTATAATTTTAAAGAAAAAGACCCTTGTTGAACTAAATGCAAAACCTCAACAGACCTTAAAGATTACAATATGAACCTAGCAACAGTGATATTTAAGCAGAGAGTGAAGACCACATATCTGACTATAGCCGTCAAAAATATCTATTTAAGTTTTTTCCAGTGGGGAGCAGTAAAACAAAGAAAGCTAACCGATATCCCAGCTTAACTCTTCTACAAGCAGGCCTGAAATGTGAAAGAATCCACTCAGTTTAAATTTTTAGTCTAATCTTTGTCAATTTTCAAGGGGTAAAGAGCTAATGTGTTATATCTATGGAAGATAGATATCAAATATTTATTCAGAACAAACTGAGCACACAGTACTGTGCTCAGAAATATACAGTACTGTGCAAAAGTGTCTAGCTACCCCTTGTTTCTTTATATTTTACTAGAAAAATGGAAAATAGATGCAGTTGTTTGCTGAAACGTGTGCAAACATACATGGAAACAGTGTATTACACGAAAACAGTGTTTGTGCAATTCTAACAAGCTTGAATGTGAATGTTTGATTTGATCACCTTTATTCTTCAACACAGCTTTAACTCTTTTAGACAAGCTTTCTTGTAATTTATTTTAGTCTTCAGGAATAGTTCTCCAAGCTTCTCGAAGGACATTCAAAGCCCTTCTTTGGATGTTGGCTGCCTTTTGTTTGATTCTCTATCAAGATTATCCCACACTGCTTTAACTGCTTCAATAATGTTGAGGTCTCGGCTCTGGGGAGGCCAATCCATGGTTGATAGTGTTCCACTGTGTGTTTTTCTATGCAGGTATGCTTTCACTGCACTGGCAGTGTATTTGGGATGATTGTCATTTTGAAAAATGAACATATTCCCGAATCAGACCCTTTCTAGGTGGTAATGCAAGGTGGATTAAAATCTGATGGTACTTTTCTGGGTTCATAATTCAATTTTGACAAGATCCCAAACACCATTGGCCGAAATCCAGTCCCAAACTATGACAGAGGATTCTTCGTGTTTTACAGATAGCTGGACAGGAGACAGGAGACAGGTACAACAGACTGTTGTACAGCCACTCTTCCACTGAGACTTCAGTGAACAGTAGATAGATTAAGTATAGAGGCAGATGTATCTCTCAGTTCCTGTGTCAGTTCTTTTCCACATTTTATCCTGACTAATTAGATAAGAGGAACAGACACTGTTTAACTACCATAGATAGTTTTTCTAGGTGTGACATTTCCTCTTTTATCCACTTGACTAGTTTCCTCAATTTTTTTAAGGCTACACTACACACCATGCAGAGTTTTAAGCTAAAATTCGATCTTTACTAAGTTGTCTGTCTTTTAATGCATGGCTCAGTGTTAAGTGGTGTAACAAACAAACAAAACACATTCCTCTGAAAATGGTTATGTATAAGGACTGAACTGAAAATGAGTGAAAAAGCAACCCAGAAGTTAAAAAATTACATAAAAGACTTGGAAACCACATATACAGAAACAAAAGTTGACTGAAGACTTTTGCACAGTACTGCATGTGGTTTAGCTTGTAATATCTTTAACTGTTATGAGTGAAATGTACGTTTTTTACAGATAGGCATGAACTATTTGTAAAATATACTCATACTTTGGATTACAAAAATGTTATAAAGTAAAAGTGAAAATAAATTCGAAAATGCAGGAATAAAATCGAGCGGACTCTTTCACTTACACTCAATGGCGTGTCCAGCGGGGTGGCCTGGGGGGGCACAGGCCACCCCCCAAACCAGACTGGCCACCCCAGGTGCCACCCCAAAGGCAAAACAATAAAATTCCATCAAATATCAATTGTCCGATTATGTTTTCACGGTGACGCTCAGATATCCGAGTGTAAGTGAATGCAGCATCGCTTCTGCGCTATGCGCATCACGTTA
Organism: Mchenga conophoros; assembly: GCF_057382185.1. Taxonomy (NCBI): domain Eukaryota; kingdom Metazoa; phylum Chordata; class Actinopteri; order Cichliformes; family Cichlidae; genus Mchenga; species Mchenga conophoros. Next base: position 19,476,603 of record NC_140538.1, read on the forward strand.
GCAAAGGTAGGAGAGCCAAGCGCGAAAGATGGCACTGCAGGAAACAATTTTTCGGTGAAAGAAAATGAGGACAGAATAAATGTCCCGGTAAGTAATATCAAGTTTGTTGAGTTTAGTAAACTTCGGTGAAATTAGAATACCAAGGAAAAAAATAACACTTAAAGAATTATTGCAGCTGTGGAATATTTCAGACAGTATGCTACTGAGGGCAGCTAACATAAGAGTTATGCGTTATAAGATATAATCTAAGTCGTAACATTGCTGTATGGAGCTGCAGATTTGGTTGCAGGTTAACATAGCTGGACTGGCCATCGGGCATACCGGGCATATCCCCAGTGACTTATTTTTTATTTTTTTTGTAACGGCATGAACAATGAGAGGTGGTGGATTGGCCAGATGCAGGTCGATGTGTAGAAATAACTCCGTTGTTTGGTGGTGGCTATGACGGGGCTTCCACAGAGGCAACAGGTGGATGAGGGAAGGGGAGGCAGGAGGAGAGACCCGAAGCAGCCACCAGTCCGAGTGTCAGGTGAACTGAACTTCAGGTAAGAAGTTATGACCTGCAGTCTATCTGGGTCAGATATAAACCAAGTTTAGGTGGAGTTTATTTTCATGTTGCTGACTTTTTACTGTCAGTTGCAATAACTCATACTGCGTTCTAGCCAGTTTGACGGAGTTTTTATACAGCTGGGTGGGTGCTATGATGTTACTGATAGTGAACTTTATTTTATTCATAAGGTTAGTAGAGTTGCCAACGGCTCCTTAAAAAAATGGAATGGTCCCTCATTCAGAGAAAATATTACACGTTTCGTATTGAGCTGAGAAGAGACGCAGTTTGTCCCGGACTTTAGCTAGAATGGAAAAAAGACACAAAGCTGGATTTATTCTGTCTTTATGCTGCACAGCTGCCTCTTCTTCTCTCATTCTCTCCCCTCCCTCTCCTGTTGCTACTTCAATCATGAAACTGATCAATGATCAGCTGATCGGCTTTTCTCTCTTGTTTATCTCCCACTTTGCGCCAGAAAGAGGAAACCAGCGGATATTGCGCTAAACAACAGCAGCACGTTTAAGCTTGATCAGCTGTTGTTAGAATGTATTTAATATTAATTTCTAGTATCAGCTGATGTTTGCTGGAGCCACAGCTGTAAAGCTGCTGGTCATGATGTCTGTTTAGATATGTGGTGAGAGGGAAACATGAAGATGAAACCAGGAGATGTCCTTACTGAACCATCAGAGCTGAACAGGTGATGGAGAAACAGGTTTACCTTTTAGGTGACATGAATGAGTTGAAGGGAAGTTATCAACTGTTTCTGAGAGACAAATAACACCAGGATCCTTTTTTATGTAGCTGACAGCTGGTAACTGTGCAGGGGCGGGTCTAGCAAAGTTTTGCCAGGGGGCCAGGTAGGGCATTAACAGGGAAAGGTGGGCACAAAGAAATACTTTTCTTTCTTATTCTCATTTAAAATACCTAGTTTTTATTAAATAATTATCTAAATCTTACAACCAAAGTTTTTATCTGACGTAAAATGTATAGAAATCATACATATACCAACAAGACTGTACATCACTGTCACAACAGGGTTTGTTTTCAGTCAAAGTCTTTATGGCTTTACTACCTGGTGGGTCGGTCTGTAGTAAAAATGCCCAATTTTTTTGTCCCAGTCCAGCCCTGCAGGTTAATACTGGCAGTGTCACCATGCCAGCTGACTGTATTTTATCATCAGCCAGTGTTGTTCTTTATCAATATTACCAAAGTTTACCATAAGGCAGCATAGAAAGTATTTACTTGCTTTCAGGTTTCATTCAAATGTTAGTCTTTTCATTTGTTTCCCCACTTTTTTCCTGTTTCAAAATCAAACACCAGTTTGTGAGAAGATTATCTTCTTTTTTTAACAGGCAGATAAAGTTTTGCATTGGCATTGGCTAATTTGTCAATTGTTTGTTACAAATGTTCGTATTTTAATTTTCAAAAATGTTTTTGCCCAAAACATATGTGCACTATATGTCAGTAAAAATACTATGCAAATATTGCTGTCCTTGAATGCTGAGTAAACACTGACAAAGCACTGATTGTATCTCTTGTACTTTATCAACGCAGTATCTAAAAACTTTGCACCGTAGTGGTTAAAATCTCATTCTAATAAGAGTTAAAAGTGCATTTGGTTATTAGGTTTATAGGATTATTGAATTATGGTTAAGGGTTGGTAGAATTTTTTTTTAAAACATTATCTGCCAATTAAATCTGCCACCCTTCTCCAAATCTGTGCCCCTACCTGGCCCCCCCAACAAAAATTTTCTAGACACGCCACTGCTTACACTACTTTTACCTCTAATAGGCTACATTACAACTGAAAATGAAGCCTGGGGCAGCTCATATTCTGTTGTATTTTATTCTATTCATATTCTATTGAGTGTATTTTATTACCCCAAACATACATAATGCTAACGTAATACTCTTATTGAGAAAAAGGTACTCGCATGTTCTTCTTCTTCTTTTTTTAACCACCTTAGCTACAGCAGCATCTGCGCATCTGCGCATAGGTGGCCTTGTGTTGTGCTCCTCTCTGCTCTGTCATGAGGAAGTCATGTGGCCGAACATGTGCAGTTGAATAAAAACAAGGAAAACCGACGCCCACCTTGTCCTCCTGCAGCCAGCGTCTCAGCCACGGGTAGTCCTCGATGAGTTGCTCATAGCTCAGGCAGTGCTTCACTGTGGTGGGCACGTTACCCATCCGTGTGGCTGCTGCTCAGCCCGCTGCAGCTCCGTGTTCTCCGGGAATAACCTTCGCAGATCGCGGGAACTACCCAGAGCAAATTAATGTGTCGCATCCGTGTGCTAATGCAGGCCTGGATGGCGGAGGGCCTCGCTGCATGCAGAGATTAAATATGAGGATGGCTACTTACAGTAGAGGATGACTCAGCGGTTGTCATGACAACCACATCTCCTAAAGTGGGGGGAGGAGGCCAGAGAGCGAGAGAGGAAATTAAGCACAGAGGAGTATTTTCCTTTATTTTTAAGGAAAATAAATGAATGAAATAAAGAAAATAAAGGCCAGGAAAAGGTGCTTCCTTCAGTTTGAAAGCTGGTGATTTTTTTCTTCTTAATTGATTCAACAAGTTCACATACACATTCACCTCCCTGTACTGCTGAGAATTGAAGGTTTCAGTGTAACAGCCTGCTTTGATTGATCTCCTGTGACCTGAACCGGCGGAACAGTTTCCATTGCCAGGCGTGCCACTGCTGCCAATGTCAACTGCATATTGTAATACAATCCCCCGTTAAGCCAAGGCAACATTTACCAGAGAAAACAGGCATTCTGAACCCAGATGTTAACAATAGAGGGGCTTAATGAAGTCCTCGCATTCAACCATCTCACCAAGCTGAACTGCCCTGTGATGAGAGACCTGTACCTCAATCTCCTAGGGGAGGAGGGCGACTCATGCGATCAGCCTTGGGAAAGACATTTTTTTGTAGCAGACCTAAAATTTGATGACTGTCAGTTGTCACCCTAAATGTTTTAATCTAAAGAGTGTATTGCCTCTAATGACTTTTAAAGGCTCCTCTTGGGTACAAAAATGAAATAAAAGCAGAGCAGCATTATTCTAAAGGTTTAAACTAAAACTAAATCTAAATCTGGTTTTGATTGCAGTGCATTTCTCCAAATTAGTATTTGTTAAATTATATTTGCCAACAGATAAACTTTAATTCATATTAATGGTGCTCGTGGTTTGTTGGGTTTGAAATTCTTTTCAGATGATTGTGAATCCGAAACTGCAGCTCATCTAAGTCTGTACTTGACGTCTGTTTTGAGGGGAATGATTGGACTCCTGAGGGGGAAAAAGGCCTTTTTAGTGTATAATTTTGATAACTGCATCAACAGCTTAAACCGAACCAGCCTTTTCATATTTCAGCTTTCAAGGAAACTCAGCATCTATGGTTTATCTTCTTGACAAAAACCAGCTGGGGAAGGTCACTTTAAAGAACTGGCCTTGAGGGGTTTTCCCCATCTAAGGAATCAATATAATGCAGGTGAGTTTAAACACTATTACCAGAACACAGTTCATCCAACAAGGAAAACTGTATGTCCAGGCTTACGCATTTGACATTTAAATGGTATAAAACTAGAACAAATGATCAAAATTTAGTCTCAATGTTCACATATAATTTCAGTTTTTTAGATATGAGCTACTGAATTTCTCAAAATGTGAATTAGAGTCCACTATAATCAAATAGTGGATTGTTGTATAATGGCATCAATAAATCTGTGTGACTGCAAAATTCAAAAATGATTGATATCTGCTTTGTTCAGCAATTCAAACTAAAGTAGAATAAAGAAGCGAAAGAAATTGACAGTGCATTCGAATTAGCAGGTCACCAACACAGTGAAACAACTGCACAGCCTTAAGATGTCTTCTAAGAAGATTAAACTCTGTAAAGAAACATAGTCTCCAAGTTTGTGTAGATTAGGCAAACAGATATGCCCTGACAGGAAAGGGGATGTCTCTGTGCTAGTTTGTTAGCTTCTCCTGAGAACAATATATTTTGCACATGAGGATTCTGGAGACCAGGCAGAAGATGAATGCCTCAACATATTAAATAAAATTCAAACATTGTCACACCATGTTTATGAACTTGGAAACAAATTCCATTAAAAAAAGAACAAGACTAGACTCTGTTGCTCTCTCTCTTCCTCCCTCTCTCTGTATCTCTCTCTCTCTCTCTCTTTACAGAGGTAGAAACAGATGTGAAAAACAGTACTTTATGGAGTACAGGTTTCGGCATGGCATGAAAGAAGTTTTAAACTCTTAGATACACACTCAAAACAAAGTGGAAGGGGAAAAAAACAGGAACCAGAACAAATCAATTTTCATCCTCCATCCGTCTTCAATTTCTACATCATGAATGTAACTGAACTGTAACAACAAGAGAGTTCTGGTGCTGAGCGAATAGCACATCATCATCACCATGGAAGTAATAATAATGACATGGTCTTTCATATACAGAGAAGATGAAAAGGTTTGTTGGATATACACCCCCAGACCACTTGATGCATATAACTGAAACGGAATCATGCATTACATATGCTGCACAGAAAAGCAAAGAAGAATGTACATTTATATATGTGTGTGTGTGTGTGTGTGTGTGTGTGTGTGTGTGTGTGTGTGTGTAGAAAGAGAGAGAGAGAGAGAGAGAGATACATAAGCGTGTGTGTGTGTGTGTGTGTGTATTTATGCTCTTATGTTACCCTATTCAATTTTCAGTTTATTCAAATTTGTACCACAAAAAACCACAAACATTTTTTTAAAGAAATAAAATGTGAGGTCTTTATAAAAATAGCAGCGTGTCCTACAGTTTTTTCTGGAAGGCCGACCACTCTTAGCCAACTTTCCACAGCTCCCCTTTGAGACAGCATGTGTGTTAAAGATTATCCTCACAGTAATCACACCACTGAGCACCCTATGGTTTTTACTCACAAAAGCCTCTGACTGATGTTTTGGGTATGAGTCCACACATTATCATAAAGGCTGAGCATCATTTGTAGTGCACATGCAGTCTACTGGAAGGCTGTGGGAGTTGTCTTTTTCATAATAAAGATCACTTTTCTATATTTATTAGTGAGTGCAAGTGTGAAATGTTAATTGGGGCGATCGGGGCTCAAGAGTTAGTAGTTTGTCCTATAATCGGAAGGTTGTCGGTTCAAGCCCCGGCTGCGACAGTCTCGGTCGTTGCATCCTTGATACTTCACCCATTGCCTACTGGTGGTGGTCAGAGGGCCCGGTGGCGCCAGTGTCCAGCAGCCTCGCCTCTGTCAGTGCGCCCCAGGTCAGCTGTGGCTACAATGTAGCTTGCCATCACCAGTGTGTGAATGGGTAGATGACTGAATGTAGTGTAAAGCGCTTTGGGGTCCTTAGGGACTAAGTAAAGCGCTATACAAATACAGGCCATTTACCAATCCACACTGTTTAAAGGAGCAATAAAATCAGATCATTCATTCTTCACAAAGCCACTCCTTAAAATCGCTTTGTTACAAATGAATTTAAGAGGATGTTTCTAAGCAGCTGGATATTTATTGTGCAGATTTTTATATTGCACCACAGAGGACTTCATGGCTGGATTACGGCTCCACCTGGATCATAAAGTGTAGAGATTTCCTTCAGTGTATTCTTATCCTTGGTGGGAGAAACTGAATTTCACAGCATAAGTTACAACTGCCAGAATACACATGAGCTTGGTTTAAGTCATCGCTGTTGACATCTCTGTGTGCCTTCAGCTGTAAACTGATAACAGTAGTGTGTTTTACTAATTACTTTACTGGATGTGTGGGAAGATCGGGGTAGAAAACACCAACCAGGTAAACTCAAACTCATCGTAAGTCACACATGCCAAAATACAGTCGGCAGGCAAAAGCCCACAAAAATCCATGCAGGCAAACTGAAGAAAGAGGCAAAGAGTAAGAAAAATAACCAAGCATCCAGGAGATAAAGAGTCTAAGAGTTTGGACAGATAACCTAACAGCAGACGAACATGGGAGCTAAGAATCCTGGGCCAATTGCTCCAAAGAGGATGGGAAGACCCAGGTAAACACTCAGTTAGGTGGAGCAACTCAGCTCAGTCAGACCATGATGACGACTCTGGAGGGCAGCCAGGAGGCTCAGTAAACAGGGGAGGCTACTTTTGAGGTTGGCCTAGTGGTAGGGTAGTCAGGCAAGACCAAGGTTGGAGGTGAGAAGAAGACTATCTGAAGGCCCAGCAGGAACACTACAGAGAGAATAGAACCTCTCAGAAGACTGGCGGTAAAGATGGAAGCTCTCTGGAGGTCTCTAAGGCTGGCGAGCCAGACATAGTACTTCAGGCAGGATGTGGAACAGAAAGCTTGGAACCAGTGCAGTCAGGCATCTGCCAGGTATCAGCAGAGAGGGCGGATGCTTCTTAGCTTGGATGTCAGCCTGAGGGTCCATCAGGAGGGATGACTCTGGAGCTGGCGGACTGACTGTCAGACTGACTTGGGAGCAGTCTCTGCACTCACCAGTTGCAAGATGTAGCACTCAAACTGAGCAACAGTGAAGAAGGCAGACTCTCTGGGACAGTTTGTGTTGGCTGTGGAAACAATCTGGGTTTAGCATGGGTTGATTCTGAGGCAGGATGTCATTGAAAGAAAAGGTTAACCAGGTCTCCACAATAAAGTAGACTCCTGAGTATGAGGTGGAAGAGCAGGAACTGGCTAGGGGTCAGCAGGCCCACTTCTAGGACCTGTGGTGCTGCGGTGAGTTCAGTGGCTGGGCCAGGCAAGGAGCTATGCTAATATGATGACCAATAGCCCTAAGTCTAGCCAACTCTGCTACAGGTAGAAAGCTAACTGACACAGGAGCTGGATGAAGATTTCCTGACAAGCTAGTGATCAGATGCAATGAGATAGACAAAGGACTAGCAGGTTGAAAGCTACCACACACAAACTGTTCCATATATTTACTCAAATGATTTCTTTTTTTTTGTACCAGTGAAAAAATTCTGCTATGAAGTTGGGCATTTTATGGACAAGAGTCCATGTGGGAATGACTCACTTTTGGAGCATGCTGCAAGTGACCACTTCAAGAGCTGCAGTTTTTGGCTAATCTGTATTGGCTTGATTTTTCTGAGCTAGAGGTTGCTGCTTGGTTCAAATGCAGGGAGTTGTTGCAAAACCATAAGTCAAGATTCATTACCTAAAATGTGACCCCCAAAAAGTATTTTAGGGCAAACAGAAATACAAAGAAAGGCTAAAGTATATAAAAACCATTTGGAAAAAACTGATGCAGGAAGCAAAGTAACAAAAAATGAATAAATTCAGAAAAAATAAAAGCTAACACTAGAGCCTTTTGAGGTACAGCAATTTGAAACCTCATTCATACAGTAAATCGCCATGATTATTACAGGACAGACACGGATTTGGATTCAGAGACAGGGAAATATCCTGTTCATCAGCTTTTGTTTATATGTTACATTATTTAAAATTCCACATGTTCTTTGACAAAAATAGTCCAACCCAAGCAACATGGAAAAAGAAGACAGCAGGCATGGTTAATCATAACATATAATGTTAGAAGCTATTTTTGTGCTAAGAAAAAAAACACAAAGGAATCTCTAAAGACTACCATGCTCTATGCATTTGCATGGAAAAAATCTGTTGTGCAAATGCTGCATGCAATAGAAAGAGAAAACGGCTCAATGTTCGATTAGCATTTAAAAACATGCAGTATGCAAAGTAAACTGGACATTTAAATTTTTAATTCTAGCCTATTTCTTGCATCCCATCAGGAAAGACCAATGCAGTTTTAAAACATGCTAATAAGACTGAAAGGAGAACATTTTAAAAATATAGAAAGAGTTGAAATGCACAGGTGCCAACTATAATATTAATTGGAGTTGACAGCTGAGTTCACAAACAGTCTGCTGTAAATTAGAGAACCTGAGAGCCCCTCTTCTCTTACTCTCAAAGATTATGCGCATAAGGGAATAACAAGCAAACATAATAGTGTTTCTGCACTGCCCCTTGTGAGGACACATTCCTCGATGGTCCTACTGCAGCCTTGTCATACCAAACAATGTGTAAAAATGTGACCCATATGGTCTCCTTTTCAAGAGGGTCTGATTGAGCTATATGGAAGCCATAGCCCACCCACAGAATACAAATAAGGAGAACCACATGTGGGGAGATGAATTAGGTAAACTACACAACATTTTTATTAGATACAATTTCACTTGCCTTGTGGATGGACTGCAAGGTGACACTTTCAAAATAAACTCTGAGCCACAGAAAGAAAAAGATCTCTGGTTGACACAGTGTAAATCAATAAAACATGGAATTACTAAACTAAATGAACAACGGCTATTATTTTGCACAGCTATATTAGACTGAACAAAATGTGATCAAGCCAAGCTTTGTTTCAGTCATCGAAACTGCCTGCAGCCCACAGCAGCAGTAATTGATCACATCAATGATAGTCAAAGTCAAAAATGTTCAGGTTAATTGTGTGGAAGTGTGCATTTGCAGTGTACCCAGCATATTAATCTCCACTAAGGCGGCGAATAAATGTTTAGTTTCACAGTTTGTGAGTATATTTGTGAACAGTTCCAATTCCAATTCATGAACAACTGGTTACATGTGCTTTTTATTTCAAACAGTCTGATTTGCATCACTTGTTTAGAAAATTGATAACTCATAATACTTCAGATGCACTTTAAAATAAACTGGAACAAACTATTGGAAATTAAATTAAATACTCAAAAGGGCCAGAAGCCTTAAGTTTAAAAAAACAAACAAAAAAAAAAACCAGTGTTAAAATCATATGGTGGACTTTGTGTCATGTATGGCAAGGTACCAAGTTTTATCATACAGGGGTGAACAGATATAAATATGTGTTGTGTACAAAAGTCTTAACCCACCCCCCTTTTCTTCATATTTTTCTTGAAAAATGTGAAATAGGTGCAGCAATTTATTAAAACTTCTTCAAATTGACATGGAAATACATCATGTAAGGTTAAAACTCAAAACAAATAAGATTACTTTAGTTGCAGAGGCTTCGTGAAGGAAGCTCCTCTTTGGATCTTGGCTGCCTTTTGTTCTGTTCTCTGTCAAGATGACCACACTGCTTCAATAATGTTAAGGTCTTAGCTCTGGGGAGGCCAATCCATGTCTGGAAGCGTGTTTTTCTATCCACGTATGCTATGACAGTGTGTCTGTCATGCTAAAAAATAAAGCTTTTGCCAAGCGGACCCTTTAAATATGGTATTGTCAAAATGCCAAATTTGGATTAATCACTGCATAAGACTTCTTGCCACAGATTTTCAGTCCAGTTCTTGTGTAATTTAGCATAGCACTGCTTTTTTTCCCCTAAGAATGGGTTCTTGACAGCCACCATTACACTGAGACAAATTCTGATGATGCTTCAGCAAACAGTAGCTGGACCAAATTGAAGACTCAGATGCATCTTTAGGTCCTGTGTCAGGTCTTTTTTTCTTATTTCTTAAGAAAATGACTTTAAGATACTGCTCATCTGTTTATGCCCATCAAACTCTTATCTTTGGCACTTTTTGTAAATTAGATTACTTTTTCTAAGACAAAAAAATAGAAACAAATGATGTGTGTGACAGGCTGCTATTACAATTTAAAACTGGTTCTTTACTTTAAATTGTATGGTTGGCCCAACACTGGTTCATCGCTTCAGCTAGGTGACTTTTTATGCTAGAATGATTCATAGGTCAGGGTTAAGTGGCTTAACAAACAAAACATTCCCCTGAAAGTGGTGAAGTACAAGGACTGGACTGAACTGGCTGAGTGAGAAGGCAGCCAGTGGCCAAAGAAAAATTATGAAAGACTTGAACATTATAAGAAAGTCTGGCTCCTTAGAAGCAAAGTTTAAAGTAAGGAGGGATGGCATGATATTTTTACATTAGACAATACTTTGCTTTTTCTATCCATCCTCTTCTGCTTATCCTTATTAGGGTTGCAGGGGGCTGGAGCATATCCCAGCTTCTTTGCTTTTCCAGTATTTCTAAAATATTTCTTTTTGTGTAGTTTTACCCATTTAGAACCAGCTCCTCTTGACTATGGAAATTTTTTAGACGATGACTGATATGCTTCACTGCACTAAAAGGAATTACATTTTTAAAAAGGAAAAAAGACTGCAACGTTCTGCCTCTTTTAAAAAAAAATAAATCTGTGATTCTAATTTTGTCATCTCTAAGTGGCCACCTCTGTTTGTGGTCTGACAAGATTAATGGCACGTTATAGCAGCTTTTTGTATTTGTTTTTCAGCATGGGTCAAAGCATTTCCTGTGGTGGTGGATTCGTTTACATTAAAATGACCTAAATCCTCAAGCACTTGTGACTTTTGGCCCAGTCAGGTAGGAGCTTCAAGATGATGTCTCCTTAATAAATATATCCTGTTTGCTGAATAAAAGAACATGTTCTTAACAGCTGCTGACATGGATACCTCTGTTTTCTTAATCAGGTAAAGAGGATAAACATGTTTGTGGTAGAAAAAAAATATCAGCACATGGAAACGCATCTCAACATTATGCAACTATGTTTATGTAAAGCCAACAGCATGTTGTGACATATACTATAAACCGAGTGCACGATGCATGAATAATTCACAAGCAACCATTCAGGAAAGGTAAACTACCAGAGGTTGTGACCTTTTTCAGAAGTGGCCACTACAAGTGCGGATCTGATAAATGTCAAGGCACCTCTGACTCACTGCTGGCTGCTTTTGACCGCGGGGGTCTCGGAGGAAAAGGGGCCACTATATTAATCCGCCCCGAGTATGGCAATTGTTACCCTTTCATGTGGTCAAGAGGTTACTGTTGAGGAGGGTTGTGTCATTTTGGAGAACCTAAATAGAAGCTCATTCATAGCAGCTCCTGCATTACAGACAAGGAAGAAATGTAGCTGAATTGGAAAGAATCCATCATATTAAACAGTAGATGGGATTGTTAAGTGCTAGGAGTAATCATGCCAGGCAACAGGCCACAGGAATGCAAATCACCCCTCAAGCCAAGAGTTAAGTTAGCAGGTGGCCTCTTCTATTCACTGAATGTCAACACTCCTTTTCGATGGAGCCCACATAACATCTGGGCAGGCCAGCCACTGCTTTTAATTAAGTGAAATACAGTCACTCAATGTTCTGCCATGTCAGAAAAAATGTTATAAAACAGGGAGGGTGGAGGGGGAAAGTGCAACAGTACATATCCTGTGTTCAGTGAGGGTCAACACAGTTGTGCAAATAAATATTAATCCTTAACCTAATCCCTGCATTTCCAAGACCATTGAAGAGTTCTGCGTAACCATAGTACTTTTTTGGAAAAAGCACATTCCCTCGCACTTTTCGGGAAGTCCTGCTTATCCATGGATGAGTGCACCAACACTCACTCGGTTTTGTTTATGGTTTCCACTTTGTTTCCAAGGTTGAATCTTAGCTCGAAGCAGATGGGCAGTGACAAAATGTGAATTTACAGCATGCCGGTAAGTATATATGTATCAAGCATGTCACATAAATAATATGGTTGATGGGAACTTTCCACCATAATCTGGAAAATGTTGCTTTTCTCTGCTGTCATTCTCATGATAATCACTCTTTTGGGCTGGTATCGGAGGTCACAGCATTGCCTCGCTGGTAGCACTGTACTACTTAGCATTACCGCTCCCTAAGAGCATGTCATCAGGCTCTGTGGGTGTACTTCTAGTTTATATCATACTTGTCAAACATTGATAAATCTGAGACGGTAGTTTGGCAGCAGTGAGTAAAAGATCCACAGAATTCCAAACAGAAATACCTAAAAAACTAAAAAAACAAATAAGAAACAATAAATAATGCATTTATTTCACCAGGGATTTTTTCTTTCTTCTTACAGATTTATAGTTGTGCGTGATAAATGAAGAAAGAAAAGCTGCGAAGTCAATAAAAGCCGAGCAAAGATAAGAGCTTTCAAGTGGTACATTTATTAAATACACAGCACTCTACGTTAAGATACACTACTTTCCAAACATGAGATCGAATATGTGCGGCGCAAAGATGTAACTATGACAAAGTCCACAGAGAAATGAGAAACAGTGTTTATGTAAGAGATAAACATTGTTAAAAAAATAAGCGAACACTCAACATTATACGTGTTTCATTCCAGACTGACATATTCCCTTTCTGAGAACACCAGAGAAAAAAAACTGGCTTGGAAAAGGTGAAACAGTATCAACGCTGAAAGACGGTGACAGCTTGAAAACAGCTTTGGGCAGTTTGGTTTATATTAGAGAACGCTCAGTGTGTTATTTTAATCCTGTGATCCGATTTAATTTGAAATATTTCCAAGAGCCTGTTGAAGTTGAGACGTTAGTGTTAATAGCATAATATGGAGATCCCCCTTGTTAATAAAATGTGCTTGTGTTACAGTATCGCGGGACATTATTCTGTATGCGTCTGTCATGAACGATTACCGTTCTGAACTGGGAATGAACTCATTAAGAAATTAACATTGAAATACAGTGTTTATAGCGTTTGTAGAACACTATGTATAGGAAAAAAAAGGAGAAAAGAAAACAACAGAAGAGGAAGCGATCATAGTGACTCCAGTGAACAGTTTTCTCATAAAAGATATACAGTCCTAACCAATACAAAGTATATGCCAACGGACACAGAAGTTAAATGATAACTGTTGTAAAGTAAAATCAGTATTTTGTCCTAATCATTTAAATATCAAAATATTCAGTGCTATTTTTTTTAAAAAGGAAAATAAATTAATAAAACTCTATATACATAATACTGAACATGACATCACACCTCCAGCAATTCCCATGCCAGACTGCATAAATTAAAATTGGCCTCGCCCGTTAATGGCACCCACAAGACCTAACTACCATATTTCTATATTTCTTCAGGATAACATTTGAGCTGTCATCAAAGTAAAGTACTGATATTGCATTGAGCTTGGTTGGGGCGCAGCATGGTTTTGGCACATTGTCAGGAAACATTAAGTGGACCTATAAATGAGAGCATAAAGTAGAGTTTAAAGAGGTGCAACAGCAGAGAGTTACAAATGGTAAGAACGTTATTAGCTTATAGCCAGACTTTACTGCAACACGCATGCGGGATACACTCTAAAGAATGCTTACCAGAGTTTGCACAATAGCATGATTTGTTGCATTCATGTGTGCGTTGAGTGGAAACGAGCACTCGCCATCACAGTAAAAAGCAGCATAGCCCTCCGGTGCAATGATCCAATCCTTTAGAAAAAGAAGACATTTAGTATACCTGATTGATTATCTCATAATTTGACTAAATGAGTCATTTTTGTGTGATTACCTAACAATTTTTTCATTGTAAGAGATGTCGAATATTTGTGTTTTACCTGCCAACCCAAGTCCCGAAAGCTGACATAAAGCTCGTGCTTCTTACAGGCTTGCTTCTGTTCACTGGTGTTATAATCTGAAAAATAATAGTACTTTTTTTATGACAAGAAATTATTTTTTTAACTTACTACAACATGCTATTATGAATGTATTGCTTTTGGAGTTAATGGATGTTTCAGAGAATTATTAATACACCCAACATTTAAAGTTGAAGTAAAATTCCTTTCATTTATAATGGTAATTGGTGGATAATAAGCATTAATCAATGTGCTGGATTATTTATCGAAATGACAAATATCATGTGTAGCCACTTATAAACAAATTTGTTTCCAAAGTAAGAAATCAAGAAAATACTTTGAGAAGAAGAACAAAGAACAGCAGAACTATGATTGAGACTGTGTCAGCTCCCAAAAAGACAAATAACAAACTAAAAACCAGCAACAAACAACTTAAACATAAACAGTTACAAAGAAAGAACAATACAGTATCCACATCTGAACCAAAGAGTAAAACAGTGAAATGTGGATTATTAAATATTAGGTCTCTCTCCTCCAAGTCTCTGTTAGTACATGACTTAATAATTGATCAACAAACTGATTTACTCTGCCTTACAGAAACCTGGTTGCAGCAGGATGATTCTGTTAGTTTAAATGAATCAACACCCCCGAGCCATTCTAACTACCAGAAACCTCGAAGCACAGGCCGAGGGGGCGGTGTGGCAGCAATTTTTCACACCAGCCTATTAATTAATGAAAGACCAAGACAGACTTTTAATTCATTTGAAAGCCTGATGCTTAACATTGTCCACCCCAGCTGTGAAACTCAGAAACCAGTCTTACTTGTTATCATCTATCGTCCACCTGGGCCTTACACAGAGTTTCTGTCTGATTTCTCAGACTTTATATCTAATTTAGTTCTGAGCTCAGATAAAATAATTATTGTGGGTGATTTTAACATCCATGTAGATGCTAAAAATGACAGCCTCAACATGGCATTTAATCTGTTATTAGACTGAATTGGTTTCTCTCAAAATGTAAAAGAACCCACCCACCACTTTAATCACACTCTAGATCTTGTTTTAACATATGGCATAGAAACTGAACATTTAACAGTATTTTCTGAAAACCCTCCTGTCTGATCATTTCCTGATAACATTTACATTTACAATAATTGATTACACAGTGGTGGAGAGTAGACTTTATCAAAGTAGATGTCTTTCTGAAAGCGCTGTAACTAAGTTTAAGAATATAATCCACCCACTGTTATCATCTTCAATGCCCTGTACCAACACAGAGCAAAGCAGCTATCTGAACGCTACCCCAACAGAGGTCGATTATCTTGTTAATAATTTCACCTCCTCACTACATATGACTCTGGATACTGTAGCTCGCTCCAGTGAAAACTAAGGTCTCTAATCAGAAGTACCTGACTCTGTGGTATAATTCTCAAACACGTACCCTAAAGCAGATGACTCGTAATCTGGAGAGGAAATGGCGTGTCACAAATTTAGAGGATCATCATTTAGCCTGGAGAAATAGTTTGCTGCTTTATAAGAAAGCCCCCCGCAAAGCCAGAACATCTTACTATTCATCACTGATTGAAGAAAATAAAAACAACCCCAGGTTTCTCTTCAGCACTGTAGCCAGGCTGACAAAAAGTCAGAGCTCTTTTGAGCCAACAATCCCTTTAACGTTAACTAGTAATGACTTCATGAACTTCTTCACAAGTAAAATTTTTAGAGAAAAAATTACCAATAATCATCCCACAGATGTAATATTATCTACAGCTACTCTTAGTACCATTGATGTTAAGTTAGACTCTTTTTCTCTAATTGATCTTTCTAAGTTAACTTCAATAATTACGTCCTCCAAACCATCAACGTGTCTTTTAGACCCCATTCCTACAAAACTGCTCAAAGAAGTCCTGCCATTAATTAATTCTTCGATCTTAAATATGATCAACCTATCTCTAATAATCGGCTATGTACCACAAGCCTTCAAGCTGGCTGTAGTTAAACCTTTACTCAAAAAGCCATCTCTAGACCCAGCAGTCTTAGCTAATTATAGGCTAATCTCCAACCTTCCTTTCATATCAAAAATCCTTGAAAGAGTAGTTGTCAAACAACTAACAGATCATCTGCAGAGGAATGGTTTATTTGAAGAGTTTCAGTCAGGTTTCAGAGCTCAGCACAGCACAGAAACAGCTTTAGTGAAGGTTACAAATGATCTTCTTATGGCCTCTGACTCATCTCTGTGCTTGTCCTGCTAGACCTCAGTGCAGCATTAGATACTGCTGACCATAATATCCTATTAGAGCAATTAGAACATGCTGTAGGTATTACAGGTACTGTGCTGCAGTGGTTTGTATCATATCTATCTAATAGACTCCAGTTTGTTCATGTAAATGGAGAGTCCTCTTCACACACTGAGGTTAATTATGGAGTTCCACAGGGTTCAGTGCTCGGACCAATTCTGTTTACATTATACATGCTTCCCTTAGGCAGTATCATTAGAAGACATAGCATACATTTTCACTGCTATGAAGATGACACCCAGCTCTATCTGTCCATGAAGCCAGATAACACACACCAATTAGTTAAACTGCAGGAATGTTTTAAAGACATAAAGACCTGGATGGCCGCTAACTTTCTGCTTCTTAATTCAGATAAAACTGAGGTTATTGTACTCGGCCCTGAAAATCTTAGAAATATGGTATCTAACCAGATTCTTACTCTGGATGACATTACCTTGGCCTCCAGTAACGCTGTGAGGAACCTTGGAGTCATTTTTGACCAAGACATGTCCTTCAATGCACATATTAAACAAATATGTAAGACTGCTTTCTTCCATTTGTGCAACATCTCTAAAATTAGAAATATCCTCTCTCAGAGTGACGCTGAAAAACTAGTTCATGCATTTATTACTTCCAGGCTGGACTACTGTAATTCATTATTATCAGGATGTCCAAAAAACTCACTGAAAAGCCTTCAGCTAATCCAAAATGCTGCAGCAAGAGTCCTGACAGGGACTAGAAAGAGAGAGCATATTTCTCCTGTTTTGGCTTCCCTTCATTGGCTTCCTGTTAAATCCAGAATTGAATTCAAAATCCTGCTCCTCACATACAAGGTCTTAAATAATCAGGCCCCATCTTATCTTTATGACCTTGTAGTACCATATCACCCTATTATAGCACTTCGCTCTCGCTCTGCAGGCCTACTTGTTGTTCCTAGAGTATTTAAAAGTAGAATGGGAGGGAGAGCCTTCAGTTTTCAGGCCCCTCTTCTGTGGAACCAGCTTCCAGTTTGGATTCGGGAGACAGACACTATCTCTACTTTCAAGATTAGGCTTAAAACTTTCCTTTTTTCTAAAGCATATAGTTAGGGCTGGACCAGGTGACCCTGAATCCTCCCTTAGTTATGCTGCAATAGACGTAGGCTGCCGGGGGATTCCCATGATGCATTGAGTTTTTCCTTTCCAGTCACCTTTCTCACTCACTATGTATTAACAGACCCCTCTGCATTGAATCATATCTGTTATTAACCTCTGTCTCTCTTCCACAGCATGTCTTTTATCCTGTCTTCCTTCTCTCACCCCAACCGGTCGCAGCAGATGGCCGCCCCTCCCTGAGCCTGGTTCTGCCGGAGGTTTCTTCCTGTTAAAAGGGAGTTTTTCCTTCCCACTGTCACCAAAGTGCTTGCTCATAGGGGGTCATATGATTGTTGGGCTTTTCTCTGTATCTATGAAGCGCCTTGAGGCGACTTTTGTTGTGATTTGGCGCTATATAAATAAAATTGAATTGAATTGAATTTTAAGCCCACTTACCTCCAGTTTTTGGTGCCTTTGAGGATTGTTGTTGATTATTCAATTTATTGCGATTGTGGTTCTTTTTTTTCCCACCAGCAGCTCTGACTGAGCGAAGCAACACCCCGCTGGCCTTGAAGAAAGCAACCAGGAACGGCTGTTTGGACTGGGGCCCGTTCCTCCCGATGATTCCAGCAGATTTCATGTTTATACTTCGTCCTTTAAAAAAATAAAAAGGTAAATAAAACTTTTAAAACAACATTTAATCTCAATGGGTAGTTTTAGAAATTTATGACTGCTTTCAGAGTAAGTACAAATACAAAAACCAGGTCAGCTCATCTTAATTTTTTTGATTTATGGCAATTAATTGGTGGGAATTGGTGATAAATAATCATAATCCAAACACTGCCAGACATTTGACCTGATGTCACATAAAACATTTTTGTAAAATCAAATGCAGACATTGTGGATTGTCTTGAAAGGTGAAGTTGACCTTTTAAAAGTCTAGGAGTTTAAAATAAATCTAAAGCGATTACAAGAGAAAAAAAAGTAATGGAAAGAAAAACTGAACTCCACTTGCCATCTACAGTTTCCACACAGAGTTGCAGGCCCAGGTTCTGCTGTGGATTCATCACCCAGTGGTTACTGGTAGCTGTTATGTCAAACACTAGCCAGCCTCCATCAGATGCCTGGACCTTTTTGGAGTCAAGTAAGAACGTCTCTGCATCTCTAAAAAGTCAATGAAAATAATGTCATGAACATCTGCACTAAATAAGCTACAGTTAAAATGAGCAAAAACAGCTGGTGCATATATCACTGGCTACTTTGTTAGGCACATCCATTCAGCTGCTTGTTAACACAACTGTCTAATCAGACATTCACGTGGCAGCAACTGAGAGAATTCAATCATGGTAAAGACAACCTGCTGAAATTCAAACCGATTCAGAATGGGGAAGAAAAGCGACTGAGATCAGAGAAGAATGGCCATAAACGCAAACGCAACTCAAATAACCATTTCTTAAAACCAAGCTAACCAAAAGAACTTGTCTGCGTGCACAAAAATTGGACAACAGAAAATTCCATCCCACCTAGTATCTGCAGCCTACCTGAATATTGTTGCTGACCATCCCTTTATGACCTCAATGTATCCAGCTTTCTGTCTATACTCCCTTTCCCCTTACCCTCCAACTGGTCATGACACTTTCTTCAGTTTCTTCCTATGAAAAAGGAGTTTTTTTATTCCCACTCTCACAAAGTGCTTGCTTATAGGAGATTGTCTGATTTTGCTGTAGGATATTTACCCTGGCATAAAGCACCCTGAGGTGACTGTCGATGTGATTTGGCACTAAACCTGAATTAAATTGAATTGAACCTAATTGAATTGAATCTTCTGATAGCTGCTTTCAACAGGATAAAGGACCATGTCACAGAGCTCAGACTGTTTAAAACTCGTTTCTTGAACATGACAATGAGTTCACTGTACTCAAATTGCCTTCAGAGACACCAGATCTTAATCCAACAGGGCACCTCTGGGATGCGATGGAATGAAAGATTGGCATCATAGATGTTCAGCTGACAAATCTGCATCACCCGTGTAATCATATCAATATGGACCAAAATGTCTGAGAAAATAAAGTGGCTGGTGAGTGCACATGTACTTGGCATTATTTTCTAGAACATGTAGACTGAATCTTATCATGACTGAGTACTTTATTCCAAACTCTGTGGCAACTCTTCCCTCCCTCCTTTGGAAATCAAACATTTTCATTCTTTTTCCCCCCATATGTGTACTTGCAAAGATATATAATGACTTTAATTTGTGTGATTTCTTTTGGGTTATTTTTTTTCTTTCTCTTGTTTGTCTGATTTGTTATGTTTTTATGCTTTTCCTGATAATGAATAAAAACTTTGGTCTGGAAGAGTGTTAAACTCGTTACTGTGTGCTGGACCTGAAAAGAAAGCGGTGCTTTTGTTGGAAAAACCTTTCACTAGTAATAAATAGCAGAGTCGTGGGGCACAGGGTTTGCCAGTACTTCAGAACTTTCAGGAGCTATGAATCATGCATATCAGCTGTTTTTCTTTTGCTGTTTTTTAACATAAGCTTGACATAAGGCCTCAATCAACTCAAAGTTGAAAAAAAAAAAAGCCCTACTTCCTAATTTGCATTGGATTCCTTTCAAGTTGCAGATCAGATAAAGCAGAGCCTGTTACGTTTTTGTGGTTGCCTGATGCTGGTCAGAGACAACCAAGATTTTCCGTCAGTCCTTCAGGAACCATTTATGTCTTTATTGCAGGTGTAATAAAAATCAAGCATAATCTTTATGCATGACATACTTCTAAACTTCCTTTTTGACTTTTGTAGCTTTTAGCTTATTTCCTGTGATAATTTAGCCTGAGTAGGTATAGGTTTGTAGCTGTATCCAAGAGTGCAAATGTTTATCCTACATTTTAATCTGGGGTCACTAGAGAATGTGACTGAACACCAAAGCTGAGTGGTAACTGTTCAGACTGCTCTGTGTTTAACAAACTATGTTCACAAGTCAATATTTTCCATTAGGAATTCATGTTCAGCAGTAAAGTTCAGTACCAGAGCAGGTGTGACTCTGAGATAGGTGTGCAGTTGTCTGAAACTACAAGTACTCTGACTTTAAGTATACATTTGACAACCTGTATGGATACGAAGCAGAGCATTTTCACATAGTTGCTTTTGTTTCTGTGTTTCATTAACTCAGTGAAGACACTAGCAAGTAAACATAAACCCTGCAAGTTTAAAATAGCAAAATAAGTTGTGCTGTTATAAATTTTAAAAAACAGCTTAAAGTTCAAAGAACTTATTAGTCCTCAAATACATACATAAAGTGTATTCTGGTTACAGACTCCACAGACTTCCCCAATACCAGCATCTTATATACAGTGTTATTCTCATGCACTATTTAACACATTATCTCTATCACTGGCCATTGCTTTTACTGAACTTTTATTATTTTAAGTAAATGGCAGAACATGTGGACAGGAAACATTTTTTTTAGTGGGATTTGATTTTCTAAGCTTTATATTGTCAGTCTCTTAAACCCCTAAAATACCCTAACAAAATGGTTTTAAATTTGCTACAGAGACCACAACCTGTTCAATCTGTGCTAAACTGATTTTGTTGAATGGGCCAAATGAGAACCACTGGCAATCATGAGTATTTATATAATCAGCATTTTGTAGAAACTTAGTAGAGGTTTGTGGCACAACTTCACCCGCTTCCAACGTACAAGGTGAAGAGGATATGGTTTAAAAGGGGGTCAGACCTCCAGCAACTTGTGTAGTATATAAAACAACATTAAGGGCACAGGCTGAAACTCGTCTGTGTCTATAAGCAGCATTCTGCCTAACGTGCTGGAGGCAAACACAAAAGAATCTGTATGGCTTTACAAATGAACCCTACTCATACTGTAACTGCATTTAAGCTTTTATGATGACAGAAAAATCCAGAAAACTGTTCTCTAAGATTTCAGTCACTGTGAAAGACTCGTACCTGTTTGTGAGCACTAATTCAAATACACTATTCTCCATGAAAGCATGTGTGAAAACATGAACTGAGCATTCTTCCCCTTTAAGATGGTAGAGTCCATTGACTTGGACCTTTTCAAAGCCCCGGAGGGCCATATCTTCCCTTCAATCACCCACACACATTTTTGGCAAGCAAATGTGGGCCCACTTTTAAGTGCACCCTTGTGTATTCAGCTATGTCTTGCTTTAAACTTCCGGAATATTGTTAAGAC
Organism: Mchenga conophoros; assembly: GCF_057382185.1. Taxonomy (NCBI): domain Eukaryota; kingdom Metazoa; phylum Chordata; class Actinopteri; order Cichliformes; family Cichlidae; genus Mchenga; species Mchenga conophoros. Next base: position 19,498,059 of record NC_140538.1, read on the forward strand.
AGGCAGGTGGCGGGCATAACAGTGACCACGGGAGCACCCTAGGGAGCCTCCAACCCCCTCCCGATACGGGCCCTCGTGGTTTCATCTGGGACACAGCCAGCTTGGCAGGCAACACAAGACGAGTGATAACTGACGGACCTTCCAAGCTTCATAAGTGGCCAACTTGCTAATGGAGTTCTCTTTATCCGTGAACTATATTTGTAAGGCAGACATGGTGCGAATGAAGGAGAGCAGAGTTTGAGATGGGAGGATGTGCTTTGCAAGTGGAAAGTTTCAACCCCCGACAGACAATGGCCATTATGAAATAAGATACAAATCGAGATGCAAATAGTTTTAAATAGTTCTCACTTTTTGCAGTAGCGGCTACTTCATTCTGCTTTTTCACTACAAGGAAGAAGCTTCCAGCCTGTTTTACATTTCACTAAACCTTTAAATAACTGAGAACAAACTTAACATAGGTCCTTTGTCTTTGTTCTTTTTTTTTAAAAGACTGACTCACTTTATGACTCATTTTCCCCCTTGTTTATCTACAATAATTTTATGCCCATAAAATGAAGCAGTAAGTCCTTTAAACTGTAATCCAAGAAGTGCTGGGACATTTTTAGTTAAATGCAAGTAGCAGCATTAGTAAAAAGAACACTTTCATGAGTTTACTAAAGCAGCAAACACCAACTGGTTGAGGTAAAGCATTTTAGTTACACATTGCTGGACACTTTAAGCTATCGTTATGTAATAAAAATATCAGAAATTATTTAGAGATTACCCAGTTAAACAGTTCAGGACTACAGAGGTACAATCACATTTAATATGAACATTTAATACATAGTTGTGGTTGGTCTGGCACTTACTTGTTTTGATACTCTTTGATGACTTGATATATGGTCACCTTCAGGGTAATATTGTCGTAGCGGCCATGACTACGGTCCTTATAGATCCTAAACTCAGCTGCAGTCACTGCCTCCCCGTCCGGTATTTGAGTCAGATCAAAACGGAACTCCTTGTAGTGTCTTCGTTGGTGAGAAAAATCTTTATCTTTCTCCACTGGAAAAGAAAATACTTTATGACAAAGTTGATTTCTACCGGGAAGAAAAGTTGATGAAAAAAAAAAATATATATATATAAATGTATGAGTTCACCTCCTGAACTGCTTCTTAAGCTGTTTAAAGGAGAAAATATGCCAGCATCAATGCGCAGGAAAAAAGTGTAATTTATCACATCTTCTTTCACATTCAAGGTCCAATCCAAACATTTTGACTACCAACAAAAGCACTTTCCAGTTCATTAAATCAGTCAACTCAATACAGGTAGCAGTTCCCAGACAGGCCCTCTACTGTGTGCCTAACTGCATTCTCTGGCCATGATGAATGGGCTGTCAGTTAAGAAAAACAGGCTGATTTCAATTAAAGACACTTTCGTCTGCTCCTCAAGTAAGAAAAAGAGCAGACAGGATTCTTCAGCATCACATGAGTGTCTACTCTGACCTCTTTTCTGACCTCATTCTGACCTCTGCTAGGCTTCATAAAAAGTAGCTAACCCTTAAGCTTGAAAGTAAAATATTTCTAATATAACAGATAATATAAGATTACTTTTTAAGGCTCGTCTTTTTTTTTTTTTTAATCGGTGGATTTGTTTTATACCTATGTGGAGACAAGTGGAGGATATGCACAGCTTCTATTTTTTTTTCCTAAGGGGAAGCATCTGATTTATATATATATATATATATATATATATATATATATATATATATATATATATATATATATATATATATATATATATGTCCTCAATTTCAGCATCAAAGAGCTCCAGTGTACCTACATTAGGGACATGCTGACAAAGTGACCTCGGCCATCTCTCACCTCCACCTGGTAGCAGAGTAAAGGCATGTGGCTGAGGTCAGCGGATGTTCTGGCATCCACGGTGATATCATGCAGTGCATTTCCCTGATATTTTATCGAGAGGGAACGCCTGCCGTTACTTAGCACAAACAGGTCAGAGGTCAGCTCTGACTTTTACCCACTGAGCGCGTTCCATTATATTAGCCACGGGTGGTAATCTGAAACAGAAGTGTCACTGAGAACACAGAGCATTTACCTTTGAAATAGCAAAATATTAAATAAAAATGTAAGATATCAGTTTTATTCAGCTGGTTCTAACTGGGCTGTAATGAAATTATCAAATGACTGATGTTTTATTAATAAAAGCCCCCCTTTTTATGCTGTCTTGTGTGTTTGGATGTTTGAATAGCTGGCTTCTTATTGATACTAGCGTAAGCATATTAAACCGCATAAAATGCCACATAGACATTTTAAAACAGTTGAGGTCAGTAGCTATATGTGAGTGTACTGTAATAAAGACAGAGCCCCATTGAACACTCCACTGACAGTCTCCAGAATGAGAGCAGAGCCTTCAAGCCTGACAGTGTACATGCCCTGGTGTAGCGGTAAGTGGAAACAGATGGGCTGAGACCAAGGTGAGGGAATAATGTTACAAGCAAGTCTCCACAAATTCGCTTTGTATTTTGGAAAATACAATCCTTAAAGAATAAAATAGTGAAACTTTGTAGATGATATGTTACAGGGATTTGTTTTTAAATATTCAGTTCTGCAGGACTGTGTAATATTTTGATTAATATTGCGAATATTTTTAATGTCATGATGGAATAATAAATGGTACAAATAGCACAAATATTATGAAAGGGGCTTGTGGTTTCTCTTAGTGACAGAACCTCAGATATGAGTATCAGTCAGTATCACCCTCTTTTAACAACAGGAAATAATTTAGGCCAATTTTCTCAAGGTCAGACAGTCATCTGATAAGTCGCTGTGAACTGCTGGGTTAAGGGTCGCAGCTACCGAACAAACACAATCATTATACATAAAAGCGACTTCAGAAAAAAATAGAAAGCAGCACAAATTGATGGGTCAAAACGTTCAGCTCGATTGTGTTAAATACAAAATATTTAACAGGAGTCTGTAGCAACCCCTCGGTACTCTGAAAATGACTGATGTCTGACGACGAACTTTATTTTTTTACATTTAGATGCACAAATGTCTTTTCAAAAATTATAAATCTTGAATTTGCTCCTCGGCAAGTTTCGTATGAGAGCTTGCACAGGTTTCTCTAAAAAAATATTGTACGTGTGTCCGGTTATTTTCCAGAAATAAGTGGTAATATTTTTCATCCCAAAAAGCAGGCTCGTTCAGCTTATGTTGGTGTTTTAAGATTTGCCTTAATGTCATCTATAATAAGAGAAATAAAAAGTTTAAAATCCCTCACTTATCTCTGTCGAGGAAATAGAAATCTAGTGAAAGATGAATAAGTCAATTTCTTTCAGTGTCCGTGATAACCAAGAATCACCTGCACATAATCCCGATGTATATATTGATTTATAGCACGTGTGGATATTGATCCCGTTTTAATGACACTTACCCAAATTGACAAAACTCATAACCATGTCGGCGTCATTGAGAAAGTTGGTGTCTTGCGCTGTGGTGAGTGCGGGGCTGTGGCCTACGAGAGGGGCCGCTCGGTAAGGCTGTGCCACACGGGAGTAGCCGGCATGCTGGGGGTTGTAGTAACTTTTCCTAGAGTGCCCTTGAGCCTTGGCACTAAAGCTCTTCCCTGCGCTCTCCTGCACGCCCTCCTCCTCATCCACGGCCATGGCGTTGTACAGGTCTAGCATGAACAGCGGCGCGGAGGACGCCTGCTTCCCGGGAGAGAAGGGCCTGGGACGGTGAGGCAAGCCCAGGATGGAGAGGATCTCTCTCTGTATCTCCCTGCGCTCGTGATTGCGCAACCTCCTGTAAATAAAACTGGAGTGCACATGATTGTCACTTAAAACGCAATGCACGCACGACAGGAAACTCAAACAGCTCCACGCAAGTCCAAGTACGGCACGGTTCAAAGGTGTAAGCGCTGTCATCTTGACAAATCAGCTCACTTTGAGATGTGAAGATGAACTACATCGCACTCAGTGAAGGGAGAGAAAAAAGCGTAACAATTTATGCTATAGTTGTGCCAACACGGAATCATAGACTTTCCATATTAGCCAGAGGCACCACAACTTTCACGGTGGTAACTGAGGAGGCTTTTAGCAGTCTGCCCTTCTACAAATGAGGTATCAGCTTGCAGAAAAATCGCCGCTCCTCTCCTGTGTGCGAGCTTCCTCCAGCAGCAGTATTTACGCCTCCAGGATCCATCCGAAGTCTCAGCCACACCAAGTATTTATGGAGCTGTGTGACCCCGTCCCGCACCTTACTCCTTTGTGATGAAAAAACGTGTAGGTACGCCCATAACGTCGGGGGATAACCTGGAGTTTCCAAGTGGATGAAATGTGTTGAACTGTGTCAAAATTAAGCAGAGAGAAGCACTCGACTCATGCCCCGGCGCGCATTTTTCTTTCCCCCCCTCTCTCTCACTTTTTTTCCTCCCCACTGAGAATGTGTATTGGGGCTAGTTGCCCTTTGAGTCCACCCCACACTCCTCAGCTTTTGTTTTTGCATCCTCCTCTAGCGGCCGCAATAAAACTTCAGCCAGGTCCCATGATGAATGTGGCGACTCAGGAGTGTAAAAGGAGACACTTGAAATCCGAGAGGCCTTCCTAACGAGTGAAAGAATAATGACAGAGCCTTTTAATCACCTCAAGTTATTGAAGGCTTCATAAAAGAGGGTTTCAGCTGCATCCACCGCAAAACAACGAGGGTCATGTTTTTATCATGCATGGAGGATTCACAGGTATGGAAATATTAAATACACTAACAAACAAGGAGAATATAGTAAAGCCATAATTCAGGACGGGAGGAGATAAAGGCCTGCTGTAAACCACATACCGCACGTGGTTATATGCTTTAATTTAAAATTACATCATTTCACTCAACAGCAAGAATTAAACATGAGTATTTAAGTTTATTGCAGAAAGCTTCACCCTCATGGGACATTAAATAAACACAAGCGAAAGCCGCCATGCTGGGATAATTAAACATATAAACAGAGAGGGATTCACGTGTGATGAGTGGCTACTGTCCAAACAGGGTGGAAAGGAAGTCTTCTTAGAAAAATTCATACGCATACTAAGATGTTGCCACATAGCGCCATCTAGCGTAAAAACCGAACATTTAGTCATTTCTGAAGTTTCCCTGCCAGCCACAGAGCGTTTTAGCTGAAGCTGCGCTCATCCAAGTTTCCTAAAGCAGTGTCCTAATTCGACGAGCCATGCGATGATCTCTCTCCTCTTTTTTCTTCCAAACCCATCACCGTACTTAATCCCCTTTTGATGCTTCACTTTGAGTGGAAACTCCCAAGTGCAAACCACACCCACGATTCCATGTGAAAGATGAGATCAGTGATGTGATAGGAGAGCAGAAATAAACGCGTAAAGTTCAGAGACAGGACAGCAAAAGCCAAACAAAGTTCACAAATCCTTTAAAAGATTTTTTTTAATTCTAGTTTTTAAAAAAGAAAATAAAAATGGCAAAAGTCATACCTTCACACCAAATAATAACATTACAAAAGATGTTTAAGAGAGGTCACTGCTGAAATGTGATGTGCCTCTCTTATAAATAAAAAAAAAATACCTGCTACAGTAATGAAAGGTAAGCTGGGGGAACATAAATGGATTAAAATGTGAAACTAAAGTGTTGGTGTGTTCATAGGTGGCACATTTTTTATATATATATATATTTTACATCCTAAATATAGAACAAATAAGACATGGCAATGAATGGAGAAGTATTGCAGTAGGAGGGTAACCGGGGTGATGTGTTTTGTAAAAAGTTTTCACGCACAAAAGTCAGAATGCTTTATGAATTCGAGCTTCCAGGAGTGAGTACTCAGCGAGAGGCAATCAAAGTCACAGTTTTGCGCAGAAACTTGTTAATTTCTGTGATAATTCATCACGAATCAATTCACAAATCATCATTGTTTTTTCATGTGTGTGTTTGAGTGTTGATTTTTGTTGTTCTGTTTTTTAGTGGAACATGTGGCACCTGCCCTATGTGCAGTAAAATCTTATAACGAAACATGCAGTGAAGGAACACAAGGGGGCAATATAAGAAAGTGTACCAGCCACAGGGACTTACAGTACAAACTTCAAGATTATTAGGAGTCAAATATGTCAGCCAACTGCAGTCAAACGCTTTAGTAACGCCATATTAAGATGTGACCAAACAATCACCATTCATTTAGAATTCACAAACAATTTGCACATGTATGTACACATAGGCCTTATACTGATAGGTGTCACACTGGAAATGGTGGGTTTATTTAGGTGTGGTTCACAAGAATCGAAAGGTTGCATGTAAATAATGTTCAACATAATTGACTGTATGTGTAATCTGCACATACACCTCACGTTTTGAAGTAGGTGTGCATGTAATTAGTTGATGTTAATGCAGTGCATGCCATAAATCTCATTCAAAGTAAATGATGGCATGGCTCAAAATGGGTCCTTCCTCTGAGCTGACTAAATGCCAACAGCTTCAGACAACAGCAGGATTGACAAACACCTCAGACTCAAAGGTGTTCTCATTAGTTCTAATTATAAATTCATCTCTTCATCAAGATTAAATATAAGGCTCAAACAGTAAACAGGTGTATGTTTTTTGTCAGCAAAGCAGAAGATTTGGTAAGATTGTGTTGGAAAACCATAATAAGCTTTCTTGATATGCAATAAAATCTTGGTTAGACCTTTATGTTTGCTGGCGTTTGGTATGCTGCACCTAATACGACAGGCACTGCACTTACATTTCCTACCTATACACAAACCCAGATATCCATCAAACTGTTAGCTGTAGTGTGTTCATAGATGGTGTGCATGAGTCTATGCGTAGTAATCTTAAATGCAGTGAGTACCGTGCGTTACATGGCTGGCACATTTGATACCTCATATAAGGTGCTTGGATAAGAGGTATTCACTGGAGCCAATCATTAATCCTCTTAACACCACTAAATTTTCAAAGAATGTTCAAAGCCATATGACTAATAATACAAAATACCATCAAAGAAACTGGGATGCATAAAAGGTGTCACATAAACGGTGTCAGAAGAGGTACGTTTTGTTTCCATGTCAGAGAGGAACTGTAATGGTGAGATCTTCCTGAGAATATCTGTTCTGCATCAGCTTTATACTGGTGCCTGCAGTGATGCTGCCTTATGTCAATAGTTTGGGCCTTTGCTGTAAGAATCCCGCCTCATCATGCCTCCATAGCACATGGATGGATCGCACACACCAGGCTCACCAGGGATGCCAGGATTACCACTTTTACCCTCTGGGCCATTTTGACCAGGGGGCCCAGGTTTACCTGGAGTACCTGGTTTACCATGTCCCTCCGGACCCATTGGACCTGTGGAGATATAAATAACAAGCAACCACAATGGAACACAGCTGAAAGCTAAATACCAGATATCCACTAAAAGTGCTTCTGCACTTTTACATGACCTTATCAAATGAATGGAAAATAAATCTGTGATGTTCTTTACCTGGAGGTCCAGGAGGCCCATGGTCTCCAATCATGACCCGACCAGGGCTCCCCTTCTCCCCTTTGAAACCTGGTTCTCCTGCAAACACAAGTGTCCTTGTTAGAGAGATTGTGCAGAAAGTTTTAGGATATGCGACTAACTTGACCTTTATTTTACCTTTGAGACCATTAATCCCAGGATACCCCGGCCGACCAGGGTGGCCTGGCAGTCCCCTAGAACCACTAAGCCCAGGAAGACCTCTGAGTCCCTGGGGCCCCATTGGACCTGGTGGGCCAGGAGATCCAGGCTGACTTTGACACCTGGTACAGCTACTCTGCTGATTGCTCAGTATCAATAGAGGCAGCTCAGCTGGAAGGATTGATAATGAGATAGTTTCATTTGGGGAAAATACATAAAAAATGTTCAGCAGGTAGATTAAAATGATACATACCCTGAAGAAGCTCTCTGCATATCTGCCGAATGTGATTGTCTGACATTGCACTTAACTGCAATATAAAGTGATAGACCACGACCAACCACTAAGTTATACATAACACGATTACAAAAAACCATTACAAACAAGTTGTTAGTACAGTATAAGGCACACGTACATATCTTCCTTCGGGTCCAGGTGGGCCAGGAGGGCCCATATCTCCCCGCAACCCTCGGGGGCCTGGTTGGCCTGACTGACCTGGCTGTCCGGGTCGTCCAACTTGACCTTCTTGACCTCTCTGCCCCAGATCCCCTGCTGTCCCTTTCTGGCAAGGATACCACCCCATTATTAGTAATACTAGTTATTATTCATGTTACACTGAGGTAAGGTAATTGCTTTATTGAGCTTGACATACCTCTCCTTTCAGACCCATTGGACCAGGTGATCCCTGTCAATCAAAGTAATGATAAATAATTTAAAAAGATGATAAAACACTCTGAAAAGCACTGTAATTGACATTTATTATTATCATTCTCACTACGTACCACTTATTAGCATTTGTGTGTTTAGGCCTATGCCCCCCCCCCCCAAAAGAAAACAAAATAAAAACAAACTAGAATAGTAGGCATCAAACTCCAAAATATGAACAGATAATCTGATTTTTGGAGGTATTGAAGAAAAAATATTATCTACTAATTTTCTTGTCCAAATTTAGTTAAATCTCGCTAAACTATGCATTTGTACCAGAAACTGTTTTCTTACACGTGTAGTTATGATGCAACAAAGCCTTTCAGAATTAACTCACCACACCCCCTGGCCGCCCCTGCTCTCCTTTTTCACCTTTCATCCCCTGGTGTGGAAATCATTAGGTCAACATTAGATTATATTAAAAAAAACACATAAAATCAGGTTTCAGACTTCAGCCAATGCTGTATATGCAAAGTACTGTAGATGGTGCTGTCCATTAAAAAATTCACTTAAAACAGGAAGAATGACACATATTTATAGTAGTATTGAGTTTTAATGTAGTTCAGTGTAGCCATTTCATTCTCATTAGCATTGCTTAAATTAAAAAAATATGTTGTTTACATCCCAGATCAGAGAAACCTCCTGTTCCAAAAAAGCAAGTAAAGCTGACGTGAAAGCTTCCAAATCCAGATACAAGATGTGATAATAATGATTTGTAAGTATATTAGTAGACTGAACTATTATGAATTCTATGTCCAAAAAACCTTCCATCATCAGGAGAGGTTCATCCTTCCAGACAGCAGACACAAGCCTGGAATAGACTTTTGATTTGAGGTTCCACAGTTTCACTGTAATTGCTGTTTTTGGACAGAAGCAAATCTTAATCCAACACCCAAAGGTGATGTTGCGCTAATGTAAAACAAAGGTTGTGTTCTCAATTTTCTAACCATTATTTGATCTGCTTAACTTGTGCTGACTGCAATATAATTTTGTCTTGAATCTTACCATGTCGCCCCTTTCACCTGGATTCCCCCTCTGTCCCTGTGAAAACAACAAAGGCACAGAGTTTCATTTTATAACATGCTTTTAAAGTTAGACACACTAAAGTCTGTGCATATCACAAAAAAAAAAAACCTAACACCTGACTTTTTGTAGCGTTTTTGTACAAATTACAAATATTACCTACAAATCTGATTGTGATTTACGGCTAATTGATATGAGTGTTCAGTCATTTTTATAACTGCTATTTCTGCAGACCATGGACCTAAATTTCACAATCTAAACAGACTTAACCCTGACCTGGAATCAAGAGAATACTTTGAATTTCTGACTAGATGTTAAAATTCTGGTGATATCAACAAAAACAGATCATGGAAATACCTTGCTTCCCTTCATTCCTGGCATGCCTGGGTGCCCTGGTTGACCTGGACTTCCTGGTTGCCCTGCACTGCCCTTTAAAAGCATGCAGTTAAACCCAGTAGTTAAAAATGGAAGCAAACAAAAGAAATAACTGTTATTTAAGAAAGATGCTGTTCGGCCAGAACATCATAACCAGACCCTTCAGAACACTGGCATAGGATCTGTCAGGGTGTCCTGTAGGGTCTAGCTTAGGGTTGTAGAGCTTCTGGATTAATGAGTGGGGCCTCTGTGGGGTCATACGGTGGTATTCAATGGGTTTTGCAGCTGAGGAGTTTCTATAGGAGTTTGTCATTTTCTTTTTGCAGTTCCTGATCAGTGTTTGTGGTGTGGCAGGGTGCATTGTCTGCCTTTGTGGTCTGTAACACCGTTTAGGTATGTAGTATGCATCAAAGTTTAAATGCCAAATGTTTCCCACTAGAACATTCCATTTTAAATAAAGGAAAATAATGTATTTTACCTGTCAGTGTGGTTTGTAGTTAATGTTGTGGCTAATCAGTGTGTACTGTGGTTTTGATTTATATACTGCATTAATTATCAGCTTCCAAAAGAACTTGCTCATCTGGTTCATATTTAAATGGTAACATACCGCAAGCCCCGGTGTGCCTTTTATGCCCGGACTTCCTCTTTCACCCATATTCCCCTTAATTAAGAGATAAAACACATTTTAGATTGCAGAAAGAATACAATGAGATAGCATCCAAACCGCATCCTATTATGTGGCTGATATTTTTGCTTTCTTATCATAATTCATTTTCAGTGATACATGCCATAGTTTGAGCATACTTTCATGAGGTTTTGGGATTGTGCAGTTTGAAGTTTAATTGTGTCTAGTCGGTGCTTTCTTTTCCAGCTGAACAAGCCTCTGTAATTGCAGTCTGAAGTTCAGCCATAAAATCAAAGTAGTGCCTGCATGTCCATAAACTACGTTTTCACTTGTGTGCCATTCACCAATACGCATTGGCTTGTTAAAAGCAGATCAGCTAATGAAAAATGATTAGGAGACAGCGTGTCCAGACCAGACAAGCCCAGACTGCTTACATTTCCACTAAAATTCCACTGACGAAAGCACTAGATCCTGATCGTTGCTTAATTTAGCTCCACTGGAGAGGCCAGAAGATCGTTACTTGTTCTAAGGTGTATTATAGCAAAACAGGGACCAAACAAAACATGCAATGCTGCCGGCCAAGTACTTTTTCTTGTTTTTCCTCAAAGCTTAGAAAGCATCAAAGATTCAACATTATCCAAACTAATGTGATCATGTGCTGCAATTCATTTAGTATCGGCTGGACAATATATATACTGATGCATGACAATATGCCATACTGATCTGC